>NW_020627707.1:4391262-5054611 GCF_003573695.1 Papaver somniferum | reverse complement strand
TTTTTTTTTTGTGGTGTTTGAAACATTATACCACAGGCACCTTGTGTAAACGATAAAAATCCGGAACTATTCAAGAACTTCATTAGAGTTCTCTGCAATGCTAATTCATCGGAGGGATTCAAACCAGGACGAGATGTGTCCCTTCCAGAATTTAAAGTTGAGGGAAATGGTCTATCAACCTCAACGCAATTGCGTGCACCTGGTACCAATCGTTCCATTCTTGGCTTCTTTGCTGGTGGGGGTCATAGACACATAAGGAAGATACTACTTAAGCATTGGAAAAACAAAGACAATGAACTACAAGTTCATGAGTATCTTCCTAAGGGACAAGATTATGGTGGATTCATGGCTCAAAGCAAATTTTGTTTGTGCCCAAGCGGATATGAAGTTGCGAGTCCTAGACTTGTTGAGGCAATCCATGCCGCATGTGTTCCCGTAGTTATGTCGGAACATTATGTTCTGCCGTTTAGTGATGTACTTGATTGGAGCAAATCTTCTGTACAAATTACGGTGGAAGAAATACCTCAACTTAAAACCATATTACAAGCTATCAGGAATAAGGAATACCTTAAATTGCAGAAGGGGGTCATACAAGTTCAACGACATTTTACTCTTAACCGGCCGGCACAAAGGTTCGATATTATTCATATGATACTACATTCTGTTTGGTTAAGGAGAATAAATTTTCATCTACCATCCTGAAATAAGATTGTTAATAGCTTTCAAACTTTTAACTTTTACTCATGAAAACCAAATTGAAAACCAAATGGTACGAGACGTGCAAAACGTGTACTTTCAAGTGGACTGTAAGTCAGATGATTGTAATGTATAAGTTCCTTTATCATTTTGTTCGGGAAAAGTATAACCTGGCAGCGGGTTGGGATCCGGCGGTCTGTCTCGCAAAAGATAGTGGGGTGGGCCTCACCCTTAACCCGCCCCTTGTTATACCACCAGGTCAGGAGGCGACCACCCCACTCTCTCTTGCGGATGGATCCGGCGGTGAGTGTATAGTTTCGTTTTGTTCGTCCAATCTTTTTCTTGAAATTTTCTCTTCATATGTATGCTCCAAAGAGGTTACATCGTGTCAATTTAAATTTCCAACCTGCACTTGTTAGCATTCTGCAGGTAAATTAAATTTATCGACGTAATTCTAGTCCATCAGTATCGAAGTTCACAAAACTTCATTCATTGGATTTTTAATTAGACGTTGTTTTTAAAGTGATCAATTTAATAGTGTTGGATTAACTTCAATATAGAAGTCACTAACAAGCTGGTTAGGACAAGATTAGGAAATTGATGTAATCCTAAGGGAATTAGAAGTCATCTAGTTCTAAGAAAAGGAAAGACATGTAATAAGGTAATAGGACTAGGAAAAGGAATTCATAGTTCTATATATATATGATCACCAAAGTTGTGGTTGATCATATGAGCAAGATAAGAGCTTGTGTTTAGTTTTGAGAGATTTCCTAAACATCAATAAAGAGAGTTGTCTTTATATAAGCTAAGTTTCATCTTGCAGTTGCCATTAATTGGTATCAGAGCTTGTTTCTGAGCCATGGAAATCGAAACCACCATTGTGGGTGCAAAACAGTTCACACCACCATCAATACAAGTTCCAATCCTCAACGGCACAAACTACACAGTATGGGCCATGAGAATGAAGGTACTGATGAAAATCTACAAGGTGTGGGATACAATTGAACCAGGAACAGATGATGCAGATAAGAACAACATCGCTATAGGATTACTCTTTCAAGCAATACCAGAAAGTCTTGTTCTACAAGTTGGTGAACAGGAAACTTCAAAGAAAATTTGGGATGCAATAAAGGCACGTAATCTCGGAGTTGATCGAGTTAAAGAAGCACGTCTGCAAACCTTAATGTCTGAATTTGAAAGACACTGATACTATTGATAGCTTTGCAGGAAAGCTATCAGAGATAGCCTCAAAAGCTGTGTCACTTGGACAATCCATTGATGAAGATAAACTGGTAAAGAAGTTTCTCAATAGTTTACCAAGTTCCAAGTATATTCATATCATAGATTCTCTCGAACAAGTCTTAGATTTAAAGAAGACTAGCTATGAAGATATAATTGGAAGATTGAAAGCATATGAAGAGAGAATCCATGATGAAGAAAACAATGGAGAAACTCAAGGAAAACTCTTGTACACAAACTCTTACCAACAAAACTCCGCGACAAGAGGAAGAGGTCGTGGAAGAGGTGGTAGAGTAAACAGAGGCCGAGGAAGGGGAGGAAGGTTTAACTCACAAGATAGAACAACAAGTCAGAATGATCAAAACCAAGGGAAAGAAAATAAGGATAGATCAAACATTATTTGTTACAGATGTGATAAACCAGGACACTTCTCCTCTGTATGCCCTGAAAGAATACAAAAGATGGAAGAAGCAAACAAGAATGAAACAAGGGAAGCAGATCATCTCTTTTCATGCACGAAGTTGTATTCTTGAACGAAGAGAAATTAATACCAAAGAACTATGAAACAAAGTACAGTGAAGAAGGAGTATGGTATTTAGATAACGGAGCCAGCAACCACATGACTGGTAAGAAACATTATTTCTCTGAACTCAACGAGAAAATCAAAGGAAAGGTGAAATTTGGAGATGGTTCTTATGTACAGATTAAAGGGAAAGGATCAATCCTATTTCAAGGCAAGACCGGTGAACAGAAGCTCGTCACAAACATCTACTACATCCCAAACTTAAAAAGCAACATTCTAAGTTTAGGACAAGCTACAGAAGTTGGATGTGATGTTTGAATGCGACAAGATTATCTAACAGTTCATGACCCAAGTGGAAGACTTTTAGTTAGAGTCTCACGCTCACAGAATAGACTCTACAAGATAAGTCTCATGATTGGAAGGCCATTGTGTCTGAATATGAGACTGGAAGATCAGACATGGAAGTGGCATGCAAGATTAGGACACATAAGCTTTAGAACTTTAAAGGCAATGTCTCAGAACAAGATGGTTCGAGGACTACCACAAATAAACGATGAATTAAGGATCTGTGAATCATGCTTAGTTGGGAAACAAACGCGTCAACGTTTTCCAAAAGCAACAACATTCAGATCCTCAAAGTCATTAGAGCTTCTTCATGCTGATTTATGTGGTCTTATTACACCACAACAAAACGTAGTGGTGGAGAGAAGAAACCGAACTCTAATGGAGATGACGAGAAGTTCATTAAAAGCTATGCAGGTACCTAATTATCTATGAGGAGAAGCTGTACGACATTCCACATACCTAATAAACATGATACCTACGAAAGGTCTGAAAGACATGACTCCGTATGAAAGTTTGCGAAAGAAAAAACCAAACATAGATCATTTAAGAGTGTTTGGTTGCAAATCATACACAAAAGTTGATTCTGCAACTCTTAAGAAACTGGATGATCGATCTCAGACTCTTGTGCATCTAGGAATTGAGCCTGGATCCAAAGCTTACAGATTATTCAATCCAACAACGAAAAGAGTAATAGTGAGTCGAGATGTGGTATTCGATGAAAAAGCAAACTGGAACTGGAAAGAAACTAATGATGGACCAAGTAGGGATCCAGGAATGTTTCACATGAGATGGGGTCAAGTAATTGATGAAGGCGAAGGACCCATAATCATCAATACCAATGGAAACAATGACGTTAATCAAGAAGAAGAAGAGAATAATCAAAACACTGAGAATAACGAAGAAGTAGAAGAAGAAGAAGAAGAAGAAGAAGAAGAAGAGGAGGAGATCGATGAAATAACTCAACCCATTCCACTGCGAAAATCAACAAGACAGATACAAAAGCCACGGTATCTGGAGGATTATGTTCTTCAAGCTGCAGAAGAATGTGAGATTATGCTACTTTCTGTTAATGATGAACCAAGGAATTTTCAGGAAGCAAAGGTCTCGACTAAATGGACACAAGCATGTAGAAAAGAAATTATTTCAATCAACAGAAACAAGACTTGGTGTTTAGTCGATAAGCCTGGTGGGGTAAAAGTGATTGGTCTTAAGTGGATCTTCAAAATAAAACGAAATGCTGATGGTACTGTCAATAAATACAAAGCAAGGCTTGTAGCTAAAGGATATGTACAAGAATCAGCCATAGATTTTGATGAAGTTTTTGCACCAGTTGCTAGAATTGAAACAATACGCTTATTAATTGCAGAGGCAGCATCAAACTCATGGGAAATTCACCACTTAGACGTTAAGACAACATTCTTACATGGTGAATTGCGAGAAGATTTCTATGTTGAACAACCAGAAGGTTTTGAAGTAAAAGGACAAGAGCATAAGGTTTATAAGTTATCAAAAGATCTGTATGGTCTAAGACAAGCTCCTCGAGCCTGGAATACAAAGTTAGATCAAATCTTAAGAGAAACCAGATTTGTTAAGTGCTCTAAAGAAATATCAGTATACAGAAGAGAAGAAAAGGGAACGCTTCTTGTGATTGCAGTCTATGTAGATGATCTATTTTTGACTGGCAACTCCCTTAAGGTGATCAATGAGTTCAAGAGAGAAATGTCATCAAAGTTTGAGATGTCAGACCTCGGAAAACTCACTTATTACCTTGGCATAAAAGTCCATCAAGGAGTAGATGGGATTCAGATTAAATAAGAAGCTTATGCAAGGAGAATTCTGAAAGAAGCAGGACTTGAAACTTGTAATCCAACTAAGATACCAATGGAGTTTTGACTTAAAGTTTCAAAGGCACAAGAAGAAGCAGAGATTGATTCAACGATTTATAGAAGAAATGTTGGATGCGTAAGATACTAATTACACACAAGACCAGATTTGGCTTTCTCTGTGGGAGTAGCAAGCCATTATATGCAGCTCATGGTGATGTAATAAAGCAGATATTGAGATATCTAAGAGGAACAATCAGCTGTGGATTGAAGTATGGTCGAGGAGGATCAAAAGGAATTGTTGGGTATAGTGACAGCAGTCATAATATTGACCAAGATGATGGAAAAGGTACAAGTGGTCATATATTTTATCTAGGAGAAGCACCTATTACATGGTGTTCACAGAAGCAAGACACTGTATCCCTCTCATCCTGTGAAGCTGAGTTTATGGCCGCAACAGAAGCAGCTAAACAATCAATATGGCTTCAAGAACTGTTGGGTGAAATCAAAGGAAGAGAGCCTGGAAAAGTTCTCATCAAGATTGATAATAAGTCTGCAATTGAACTTACTAAAAATCCAGTGTTTCATGGGAAGACGAAACACATTCACAAAAGATATCATTTCATACGAGAATGCATCGAGAATGAGGTCATTAACGTAGAACACATACCTGGAACTGAGCAGAAGGTAGATATATTAACAAAGGCATTGGCTCGGATCAAGTTTGAAGAGATGAGGAAATTAATAGGAGTACAAGATTTTTCACAAGCACAATTGAAGCTTAAGGGGGAGAATGTTGGATTAACTTCAACATAGAAGTCACTAACAAGCTGGTTAGGACAAGATTAGGAAATTGATGTAATCCTAAGGGAATTAGAAGTCATCTAGTTCTAAGAAAAGGAAAGACATGTAATAAGGTAATAGGACTAGGAAAAGGAATTCATAGTTATATATATATATATGATCACCAAAGTTATGGTTGATCATATGAACAAGATAAGAGCTTGTGTTTAGTTTTGAGAGATTTTCTAAACACAATAAAGAGAGTTGTCTTTATATAAGCGAAGTTTCATCTTGCAGTTGTCATTAAATAGAATATAGTACAGTGTTACCTCGATAAACGAATGACCTCGTCTAGTGAATAATCATTTTTGATCCTGACTTGAGCAAATGAACTAAATGAATAACCTCGTTATATGCATTAGTGAATAAAAAAAATTAGGTTCTTAAAAACTTATATAAATATAAATGAATAATCAACAAATTTCATGCCAAAAAATATACATATAAACAATCCAAAACACTTCCTCCAATCCCTAGTTAGCAATTCGAGGTTCGGCAAACGTACGGAATGGCAAACGTACGAGTATTATAAGGTTTTGTAAAACCCAAATTCGGTCCAAAATTCGGTCAATGGAACGTGATTCGTCAGTAATTCGGAACGGCATACATAGTGTATAATTCGATTTATAAATGTGAGTTCGGATTTGAAAATTCGGTATCTATATATAATAAATAATTAGTATTTATAAGGTCATAGACTAATTTTTATGCATACATGTAAGTTATTTAAAGAAAAAATAAACTTAATATGATGATATTAATAATATATACAACATTAGTCATCAAAGAGGACGTGGTATAGTGGTTTAGATCTCTCTCACCTTCACCTTCAAATCTCTTCTGTCATTTTTGTTTCATAAAAATTACAACAACGTCTAATATTGGGCCTTGTATGCTTGGGAGGCAGTAAATCCCAAAAAAATAGGGCCTCTGAAAACATAAAAGCTAAAGAATTTCTGGCGAATTAAGCGGACGTATCATTCGGGATACGTAAAGTTCGTGAATGATTCGCGAATAATCTGGGAATGCCACATAATACGCGTATTGGGTTCGGAGTTGCAAACGTACGCGAATAAAACAGTAAAATTCGTGATACGGAAAAATTCGCGAACTTACTAACTAGGCTCCAATCATCAACATTCCTACAAGTCACTTCTTCTCAAAATATGTATCTAAAGTTGATTGTTTTTCCTTCTACCTTAACTGAAATGCATCCCAATCCTTAATTTGTTTGTAATGCACGTATAACTTCTGGAGTATTTTGTTCCTATTTATAGAAAGTCCTTATTTATGATGATTACTGCTCGAAATGCCTTTTTTTGGTTACATATTTTGTACGGCGCTACAATCATCTAGTTCATGATCATTCTCATAACTTATTACTGACTCGATAATTTCTTCATCTGCAAGCAATTTCATAGACGCTTCATTCTCATTAGGATAGTTAAAAAAATGTTTAACATACATCACATTTCTATAGTGTAAGTAAGAAACGACATCATTTAATTCTTAATATCTTCTTCTAATTGACCAACTTCTAGTTCGGAAATATCATAATTTTATACGTAAAAAGTTAAAAAACATTCTCTAAATAAATGACCTTGCTAAATGAATGTTTTTTTCACAGTCCCAAGGGTATTCATTTATCGAGGTTAGACTGTATTCTTGATTAATCACAAATACATGAAATAAATGTAAATCACACGGAAAATCAAATCTGAGATCAGACCAAAATTAGTCTTCTCTCTTATATTGAGATAAAAAAAAAACTGTAATATAAGCAGTAGCACGCAACTTGAGACAGGGTTGAGCCAATCCATAACTGAGTGTAAAGACCAATAAGAGAAGCGCACGTGCGATGAGACAGTTGAGACAGCTGTGAATTATGTTGTCAACTGCACCCTACAAAGAGTGTACAAAGAGTGTTAACCTGTAATACTGTTAATAGCCACCCAAAAATTGAGGTGCCCAGAAGGATAAACCTTCAAATTGTCTCTGACAAACATGGACCTTGTACTAGGAGAGAGGCCCTTAGTAAATATGTATGCCACTTGATCTAGTGTAGAGATGTAATGAATCTGCAATGCCTTGTTTTGAACAAGTTCACTGACAAAGTGAAAATCCACTGGTAAGTGTTTCCTTTTACTTTGGACAAGTGGATTTTAAGAAAAGGATATGACACTGATGTTGTCACAATGCAGCGTAAGAGAAGTGCCAGAAAAATATGGAAATCATTAAGAAGCTGACACACCCAGAAAATTTCAGCGGTTGAGTTGGCTAGAGACCTATATTCAGCTTCAGCACTGGATCTGAAAACTGTAGCCTGCTTCTTACTAGACCATGAGATAGGATATTGGACCAAAATATGCAATAACGGTTGTAGTGTCAGGTGCACCAACCCAATTAGCATCACTAAAACCATGAATTGCCAATAAACCGTTGTTGAAAAGAATGTTATAGTCAATAGTGGATTTGCTGTATTTGGTGATTCTCTTAGCACCAATCAAGTGTATGTAAGTTTGATTCTTCACGAACTGACTGACTTGATTAATTGCGTAGCCAATTTATGGTCTAGTCCATGTTAGATACTGCAATGCTTTAACCAAAGACCTATAAAGAGTATGATCAACTAATAACTCTCCATTTGAAGTATATATCTCAGTACTAAAACAAACTGGTAAAGTACATAGTTTTTCTCCCAACATATCATGTTTATTCAACAAATCCAAAGCATACTTTGTTTGAGATAAGAATAAACTAGAAGTATTTCTATTGAATTCAAGATCCAAAAACTTGTACACATCCCCAATCCTTGAGAGAAAAATGTGTCTGTAAAGATTTGATAAGTTTTGAGCAGTAGATGACAAAATTACCTGTAATGAGAATGACATCAACATGAACTAGAATCATTGTGATTCTAGAACCAGTATTTTGTATAAAGAGAGATGAGTCTGCTGTAGAGGCGACAAAATTATAAGATAGAAAAACATCCATAAATTCTCATATTATCCCACACGGCATATCCAGTTGTTGATGGTGGTTTTTAACTTGGGGTTAAAATCGTAAAACCTTGCATCGGATGTGACGTCACTCTGCAAGGAAGCGGTGCTGTGAGTGCTAATCTCTCCACCGAAATATTTATTGAGCCGCTCAATATACTTTTATCCATAACACTCTGTAAATTTCGGCACCTCGCCAATACGAGACTCACTGAGTACTTTCCTGTGCTATGTTCCCCAGCAGAACCCTTAATCGGTATGGCATGACAGATTTATGTTCACTCGCAGCAGAGTAGCATGAGCCTCCAAGTACCAAAGTTAAGGCCATTGCACGAAATGCTCAGACAGAAAGCACACTGCATTCTGTAGATAAAGATTTTGTGTGGCAGCATACAAAATCCAGCTAATTATTGTGATAACTCGCAAAGAACTCATAAACCCAACTAATTTGCAAATTAGGGTTTCGCGCCCCGCGCAGTATACTGGACCCCGTTGGACGAAACCATGCTTAAACAAGCTAGGCAACCAAATCCTCCACAGCGCACTAACAGTGCGGCCGCGCCCTAGCATGTCGTCCCTCTTCCCGTCGACCAATCAGGTCGCTTCAAACCTGCCATGGCCTCAAAAAGGTCGCCATGCTAAGTTGGCTTCCCAAAACACGTCAGCTTCCCAAAAACGGGCTAGCTTCCCAAAAAAAACGCCAGCATGCCGCACGCGCATGCCAGAAGCGCCTGTCAGACGCGCTTGCCAGACGCGCATGCCAGACGCGCATGCCAGACGCGCTTGCCATACGAGCTTCCCAGACGCGCATGCCAGCGCCATTTACAACACCACGACCACTGGCAGACCACCATGCCACGGCTACTAGCACGTCGCTATGCCACGGCCACTGGCATGTCACCATGCCACAACTACTAGCACATCGCTATGCCAAGACCACTGGCATACCACCATGCCACAGCTACTAGCACGTCGCTATGCCACGACCACTGGCATGCCACCATGCCACAGCTACTAGCACATCGTTATGCCACGTCCACTGGCATGCCACCATGCCACAGCTACTAGCACGTCGCTATGCCATGGTCACTGGCATTCCACCATGCCACAACTACTAGCCAAAACGATCCTAGCATCACATATGCTATTTACCTACAACAAGCCTCTCAATTTGAACTTGCCACACGTAGAAAAGTGCTACATGTTTTCCACGAAAACTCTCGAGACATCAAAACATGTCACAAACTGGGGGATACTCATCAGGGTATTGGTCTGGCAGTTTACAGTGTGCGGCGTGCAATACGCCCGTTACAAGAAAGTGTCATAAAGCGGGGTGGTTAGTAATGGCAAGAAGTAATGGTGAAAACGTATCCTTCATTATGGAAACATCAATTCCAGGTGTTACCCGTTACTCCTTTCTTCCATTACTCAAACGTTCCCGCTTCTACGAGACCAGGGTACGTTTTATTGCGACTTGTATAAATAGGTCTCACCTATTTCCACCAGACGACAAGTTTTGGTCAGAAGAATAACACCACATCCAGAAATCACCTGGTAGCTTTCCATTCAGCTCACCGGTTCAATTTTCTGATACAAGTCACAAAAATGCCCACACTTCCAGAATCAACTATTCTGGTTTCAACACTTTCTTCGCTTCCCTCCCTGAGACCAACCCTTCTCCTTTACTTTGTGACCGAAGCAAGCCTGGAACGGACATTTCTTGGTTTAGGCCAGGATTGTACAGATTGATCTCTCGAATCAAAAGTACTCCCGTGCAGTACATTGTTTTGGGTTTAGATTTGTTTCTCACCCACACACGCACAAGATTACCAAAATCAGCAGAAACAATTTTCACCCACAAACACCAGTTTAACTAAATCGAGAAAAGACAAAAGAAAAAGATAATTAGTATGTTACATATGTATATCACCGAAAATTTACACTCCGAAGAAATAAAAACAATAGGACCATTAGTCATGAAAACAAACATTATGAGTGAACAAATATATAATGAGGTTGTTTATTTCATAATAACATAATTTATAAAGGACATTCGATTTTTCGAGATGTTTATACATACCAGAATTTACCTGTTGAATTAAAATGCGCTTCGAGTGGAAAAATAATTGAAGGCGAAATCCCATGTAAGAGTATCAATATCGCTATTACGGGGAAACTCGAAGTAGGTCTAGATTACCCCTTAAGTTGATACGAAAAAACATTCAATCGTGTTTTTAAAATGTTCTTTTTGACTAATTATTCTCATAAACCGGCTTATAAGGATATCTCTTAAACCATTACATAATATTCAAAGGCCTTTGTTTGTTTCATATAGTTTTGTGTATGGGCCCAAGTGCCTCAGCCCAATAATTCTAACCAAGATAAGTTTTTGGCCCTTGTGTAAAAAATATGAAAGGATGATTGTAGCTCAGTCATCAATTGTCCTTCTACACCAAACAATTAAATCCATTATATCTCTCGAAATAGGTGAATCGGTTACTGAGAAGACCAGGTATATAGCCAAATCTGGAGGTTAAAGAACCCTAGAAAAAGGAGGAATTGGTTTGGATTAGGATGAACCTGTAGAGCATTTTGTCCCGATACGTGATCAAATTGTATCCAGATGAATATTGAACCCTTCTACAACCTACAAATAGAGGTAGAATTCTTGGAAAGGGTACACATTTCTAATTCTTCTCTCCCCGTTAAAACCTACAGTAAACACTTATTCATTGAGGCATCAGAGTGTCCTTACAGGTAGCCCCCCTCCCCCCATTGAGCAACGATTCTCGGATTGCCAAAACTTTAGAAGAGTTGATTCACTAAGCAGCTGAGATTTCCTCATCCACCAGAATTGCATTACAAGAAATACTAGTAAGTCATCGAACGGTTTATATTTCATCATCAAAAATCACAACTTTCATCAAGAACGCATCTCGAGGAAATGTAGAATCATCCAGCGACATAAATCTCATCATCAGGTGCAAATCTCGAGGAGTGTTGTAGGAATACATTTGTTACAACATCCTTCTTAGAATAAAATCACTACGAAAGATACTTAATAAAAACCATTAACGATATAAACAAAAAAATGAGAAGTTTTTAATTATCGTCAATTCATGAACAGTAGTTTCATCCAATCGGGTTATTTTAATCTGCATATAAGGAACTAATTGATCCAATAACCACCTTTACTTTTGGATTGAGATATTGGTGCAACTGTAAAAATTCAAAGTCGTAGATTGATGCAACTGTAAAAATGAAAATTCTTTTTACGACTTAGAATATAAGCTTAATATTGGTCCAGGAGGTTTTCTTTCCTCTTTCCACTTTGACAAAAGTCATGATCAGATGATAAAGTCAACACTAAAAATAAAATACCTAAACACATAACAAATTATGATAAATTTCTTCACAAATATAGGATCAAAAAGAAGATAATTCTTATTTTGATAATCTTATCTATTCTGGTTACAAAGCTCATGAATATATAGAGCACAATATTAAGATAAAGCAAAGATCATATATACTAGGAAACAATATATTATCCTTAAATAAGGATATATATTAACACTCCCCCTCAAGTTGGTGCATAGATATCACACATGCCCAACTTGTCCAGAAAACTCAAGTATTTTTTGCATGACACTCCATGTGTGAGAATATCTGCAAGTTGTTCTTCAGATCGAACCGGTGGCAGCTCAATAATGTTTTTGTCCAGCTTCTCTTTGATGAAGAACCTGTCAACCTCCACATGTTTAATACGATCATGCTGAACAGGATTATGAGCAATATCACGCGCAACTTTGTTATCACAATACATAGTAATAGGATCCTTGAGAGGAACCCAAAAATCCTTAAGGAGAAGCCTCAACCACAAAGTTTCACAAATTCCATCTGCCATACCTCTGAATTCAGCCTCTGCGCTTGATCGTGTAACAATATTTTGTTTCTTACTTCTCCAAGTAACTAAGTTACCTCCCACAAAGGTAAAGTAGCCTGCAGTAGAACGTCTACCATCTATTTCTCCTCCATAGTCATAATCTGTATATGCCACAACCTTTCTATAATTTTCATTTTTAGAGAATAATATTCCTTTTCCAGGAACAGACTTCAAATATCTCAAAATACGTAAAACTGCATCCATGTGTTGTTCACCTGGATTGTGCATGAATTGTCTAACAACACTGAGTGCATAAGCAAGATCTGGCCTTGTGTGAGATAGATACATCAGTCTCCCCACAAGTCTTTGATATCTCCTTTTATCAGCAAGAACTTGATCAGGTTCAATACACAGATTTACCTTTTCTTCTAAAGGTGTATGGATTGGCTGACATGCTGACATGACCACTTTTTTTAGCAGATCAGGAACATATTTCCTTTGTGATAAGAAAATTCCTTCATTGGATCGAGAAACTTCAATCCCAAGGAAGTATTTCAATGAACCAAGGTCTTTCATTTGAAATTCCTTTGATAAATATCTTTGCAAAGATTTCCTCTGCTCTGGATCATTTCCTGTCACCACCATATCATCTACATATATGATAAGAGCAGTAATTTTATCCTTCCTTTTCTTTATGAACAAAGTATGATCAGAATTACTCTGACGATATCCAAAGTTCCTCATAGATTTGGTGAATCTTCCAAACCAGACCCTTGGAGATTGTTTTAGTCCATACAATGACTTGTTTAGCTTACATACCTTCTTACCATGAGATCCTGGAACTGAAATACCAGGTGGAAGCTCCATGTAAACTTCTTCAGTTAATTCACCATGCAAGAAGGCATTCTTTACATCAAACTGTTGCAAAGGTCAATCCAAGTTTGCAGCAAGCGATAACAATACTCGTACTGTGTTGATTTTCGCTACTAGAGCAAAAGTTTCTGTATAGTCGATACCATAAGTTTGGCTCTACCCTTTAGCAACTAATCTTGCTTTATAACGTTCAATCTCACCATTTGCCTTATATTTAATGGTGAAAATCCAACGACACCCCACAATCTTTCTTCCTTCTGGATAATCAACATAATCCCAAGTATCATTCTGAAAAAGGGACCTCATTTCTTCTTTTATAGCTGATCTCCATTTTGGATCAGCTAATGCTTCCTGCACATTGTTAGGAATAAAAACAGTAGATAGTTGATTCACGAATTCCTTATTAGCTTTAGACAAACGATGGTGAGAGACATAATGACTCATAGGGTACTTAACCTTACTAGAGATTTCAGGTTCATATCTGGGTTTAGGAATACCGTTGTTTACACGTTGTGGAAGTTGTCTCCTAGATTCTTCAAGAACATCCGTAGCAGACGATTGGTTTGGTGTTTCATCTTCTTGAGGTAACGTAGACTCTGAAATCTCTTCTATCATAACCTCATCTTGAATCTCTATATCACGATCTAATACTGTACTTTCTGTTTATTCTCGTGAAGAACTTTCATCAACAGATTCTCTTACCATATCATCAGAGTTTACAATAACATATACATCAATTTCCGATATATCTTCATCATAGTTAAGAGTCTGAATTTCCTTATGGTACTCCCTCTGAAGTTCAGACTCACATGAAAAATACATAGTATCTTCATGAAATACAACATATAAAGTCACAAACATTCTTTTGGTTGGAGGATGATATCAACGGTATCCCTTTTTAGTTGTTGCATATCCCACAAATACACACTTCAGAGCTCTAGGAGCCAACTTATCACGTTGGTTCTTGTGCAGATGAACATAAGCTACACAACCAAACACATGAGGCGGCAGATTAGGAACAGTTAGAGCCACAACTGCTTCAGCAAGAGCTTGATGGGGTGTTTGAAACACAATGGTACTGGATGGCACTCGATTGATAAGATATGCTGCAGAAGTAAGTGCCTCTCCCCAATACATCAGTGGCATATGTGCTTCTATCAATGAAGCACGGACCACTTCCAGTAAGTGACGATTCTTTCTCTCTGCTACTCCATTCTGCTGAGGCGTATTACAACAAGTAGTTTGATGAATAATCCCGTGTCCCTCAAAATAATGTTGAAGGTCAGAATCCATATATTCGCCACCATTATCACTATGAAGTACTTGAATCTGTTTGTTGTACTAAGTGTTAATCATCTTATGGAACTTTTGAAACAAGGCGGTAACTTCACTTTTGTTTTTCATGAGACACACCCACATCATTCTAGTGCAATCATCAATAAAAGTAACAAACCATCTTGAACCACCCAGGGTAGTAGTTTTAGATGGCCCCCAAACATCAGAGTGTATGATCATAAAAGGAACTGGACTCTTATTGAATGATAATGGAAAAGAAGCACGATGGCTTTTTGCAAGTTCACATACTTCACAATGAAAACTAGAAATATCAAGTTTTGCAAACAAACTAGGAAATAATTTTTTTAAATAACCAAACGACGCATGTCCCAATTGTCGATGCCATAACATAATTTGAGATTTTTGTCTCTCCCCCTCAGAACCATCAGCAAGAAGAGTTTGACGCAGCTTATCCGAACTACTTGAAACCAAATCCAGATAATACAGCTTCCCACGCTTAACACCATAACCAATCGTTTTCTTCGTTGTGATGTCCTTAAAAACACAAGGCCAAAATATCACTACACAATGTAAAGTATTAGTTATTTGGGAAACTGATAGGAGATTACAGTCTAATGTAGGAACTACTAAGACAAAATCTAAGTTTAAAGTTTCAGTGAGAGATATTGACCCTTCACCAGTAATTGGAGCTTGTGAGCCATTTGCAGTAGAGACTGTTTTTTGTAAGGATGGTTTAAGGGGAGAGATTTGTTTAGAATCACATGTCATATGGTCTGTGGCACCGGAATCAACTATCCATGAATTATTCGAAACAAGTGAAGAAACATTTAAAAACTTACCATCTTTACCTGTCCTTGCTACTGATGCAGATATTACCATGAAATCCTTTCCTTTCTTTGTTGAAGCCATTGGAGCACCAGAATTTTTCTTTGTCTCCTTCTTCCTCTCCAGATGTTGATCCCACCAATCTGGATATCCAACCAACTCGAAACACATGTCAATTGTATGTCCAGATTGATTACAGTGTGTACACTTAAGTGATGACTTGTCCACCTCAGTCTTTGAGTATCTCTGAAAAGACCCTTTTTCATTGTACCGGTTTCGAGTTGCCATAGCAGCAGGTTCAACTTCTTCCGATTCTTTTGCCATCGTTGTACGTCGAACAGATTCACGACGAACGAGTGCATAACATGATTCTAATTCAGGAATAGGATCCTTTCTCAAGATTTCACCACGGATCTGTTCAAAACTTTCATCTAATCCAGCAAGGAATATATGCACCCTTAGGCGCTGAATTGATTTTCAATAGGCTTCAATATCATTAGAATTCTCGATAACCACCTTGTCACGATGATCCAACTCTCCAAATATTTCAGTTAGTTCTCCATAATAAATTGAGAGTGCTCTGCCATTTTGTTTTGCCGAAAACGCTCGTCGATTTAGAGTAAATACCTGCATCTCATCATCTCCATCATAAATGCTTTAGAGAATGCATCCCAAATCTCTCTAGCAGTAGGTAACCGAATATATCTCTTCATGATTTCAGGTGACATAAACATCACAACCATCTCTTGACTTTTTGATTATCTGTGTGCCACTTCTCATATCTTGGATCTTCCTCGGTAGGTTTTCTTGTCCTTCCCATAATAAAGGAGGTTTTTTCTTTTTCAGCAATATGCATCTCCATGATTTGTGACCACAAATCATAGTTTGTTTCATCAAGAACAATCCCAGGCTTGAATACTGCACCTTCAGATTGAACGATAATATGAGCAAATTTGTTTTCCATCTGCCCTTTTTGTTTTGATTTATTTTGGTATAATTTTGAATCACTACCCATGATTCAATAACCCTAGCTCATAGATACATCTTCACAAATATAGGATCAAGAAGAAGATAATTCTTATTATGATAATCTTATCTATTCTGGTTACACAGCTCATGAATATATAGAGCACAATATTAAGATAAAGCAAAGATCTTATATACTAGGAAATAATATATTATCTTTAAATAAGGATATGTATTAACAAAATTTAGTTCACAAAAGAAAGTCAATCTACTTGGGCTCATATTCCACCTTTATAAAAAATTACGATGATAAGAGAACAAACTTTTTTTTTTAGAGGAACAATAATAAGAAAAAGGGAGTTGAAAACGATAAATATAGTAGAACTTAGTATACCACTTGTTCAGTGAGTGCCCGGGAGGTAAGTTTACATGTGGTATGAGAGCTTTTTCTTGAAACACATACAACTTAGTAAAGAGTTTTACAACTTGCAAGAGTTGAAAAGCTTGGAATGATAGCAAAGAAACACTATGGGAATGAAAAGTTTGTGTCATTTTCTCTTCATTGGCACTCATGGTTGTAGGGCCCAAAAAATGAGGAAAAAAGATGATTGGGAGAGGATAAAAGAGAAGAAATGTGTGTTCTTTTTCTTCTCTAAAGTTGCAAAACTATGTGGAGTTAGTGAGCATAAACTGTCGGGTAGATCGACAAACTTACGGATCATCACTCGAAAAGCCTACAATGTTGAATGGAATTATGAATCCATGACTATAGATCTTTTATTTATATCTTTTCCTCTCATACTTACTTTCAACAATGATGCTAAACAATCCTAAAGTATCACCAACTAAATGGATCAGATTGCAATGGTTGATCGATCCACCTAACTTTCAGTACACGAGGAGGAGTCGGTTTCATAGCAAGATCAAATTGATGGATGTTAACACACATTTTTGGTGGGGGTTGTTACTAGCTCTTCTTAAAAGTTCACATACACTTTCACAACTCAAAAGCCATATTCCATGGCATACACTCCCTTACGCTTTCATTCCTCTTGGCCATATAAAGACTATTTTTTTTTCTTTTTGCAATGTTCCAATCTAGTATAACACTAGAAAAAGTGCACGCCTTGGCAAGGGACAACGCCTTTATAGCAAAAGCAACGTATCTTAAGGGCTATTACCGATCATAAGTACTGTTAGTTTGTTAAATAAAGTGACGAGTTAGTATAATAGAATTATCTTACATAGTTGTTTTGATCAACAAGTGCCCCGAAATTAGTCATTTGGTTTGATATCAGTGAGCCATCTAAAAAAGATTAAAGACATTCTTGATATAAAATACTAAATGATCTAGCTGTTATCTCTTATATACTTGCTGTCATTTGAGAGATTATGATTAAGGTTTCCTACTCTAAAACATTAAATTTGTTTGGTTCTGTCTTAATATTCCCATAGAAAATTTAGAAATCTATTGAAGACTGTTGCAATAGGATCTCATTTTTGATCTGGGAGCATACGTAGCATTCTTCCTGCACACTTGACAAAATGACAAGTGCGAGAAAACTCGTTAAAGATTTTCCAAGTGGTCTGATGGTTGGCATGCTCCTTCCCACTGCGGAGGTAGGGGTTCTAACCCTGTAATTGTTGAAATCCACTCCAATTTAAGAAATTTGGGTGTAGTCTCGGGAGGCATCAAAAAAATAATCACAGGACTCACAAATAAAATGGGTTATGTTAAACCATCAACCTGGATTTTGTTGGGCTTAACTATTCATTTCGTTGGGCTTAACTATCAATGAGTTAATCCTAAAGTATCACCTAAACTAATAATTACTCCTTAATCATATCCTGGTATATGTAAGTTAAAAAGGATCCTTTTTTTAGTCGGTAAATAAGGGATATTAAGAGGTGAAAACTACAGGGAAATCCATTTTCCCAGATCTTTCCACTGTGAAACCCACGCTCCCAAAACTAAAGGCGCGCACCCATTTTCTGGAAGAAAATTATTCTCAGACCCATAATTTATAAAATTCGGTTGTCGTTCTTTTTTGTTCTTCATCATCTTCAATTGTTTTTAACTCAGATAAGGAAATCGAAGAATTTAGACAACGAAGATTCGAGGGAGAGTTTGCTACTATGATTTTGGTTGAATCAAAGAAGAAACTGAGATTGGGGTTTTTTCAATCAGATGGAAGGTTGCTGTTCAAGAAGAGGAAAGGGGATCTGTGAGATTTTGAAATCAAAGCAGATGAGAAGAAATTGCTGATTTTAAATTGTGAAAAATGGGTTGTAGTCTGTGTGTTGATTGGAAAGGAAGAGGAATTCGAAGGTGGGTCTGTGATGTTGAGAAGATTTAAGAACTTGGGTTTGTCTCTGATTCCAAGATGGCAGCAGATGGTCTCGAAATTGTGATGTGAGTTCAACACAGGAAGATGCAGAAATTGGTCGGTCGATTCAGAAGTTTGACAGTGGTTCCGTCATCGTATGTGAAGGTATCAATAGAAGGTTTAAGAGATGGAAGTTTTGGCCAATGGAGATAAGGAAGAAAACGAGTTGCTGCCATCGATTTGGGTGAGTAATGAAGGAGGTTAAGACAAGGAATGTGAAGCGGAGAAGAAAATGAAGATGTGTTTTTATCGAATTTGGCTTCACAACAAGGATTGATAGTGAACAGTTTCAGAAGTTATATCAACCAGGGAAGAGAGGCAAGTTGTTGTTGTTAACTTCAGTGAATAAAGTGCATTTTGATGAATGTCTGAGGTTTATGTGAATGTTTAGGACAGTGGGTTTGTCTCTAATCCACATTTTCTGGTAAGAAATTGATTCTGGCAGTTTCCAAGATGCATCCATTACACAATCCGTCACCAACTCAAAACTGCACACAAGGTGCTTGGTTAAATGCCTGAATGACCGGCCAGTTCTTGTTTCCACCTTTTAACTATAGAGTGGTGAGTCTTTGCACAGGTTTTGTAGAGGATTTAAAGTGGTGTCTGAGTCCGTTTAGAAGATTACCAGTTGAGCTAGATTCAAGAACAAGTTGCTTATGAATACATGAGTATTTGGCTCTGGTATTTGACGAGAAAACAAGGAAGAAAGGTGGGTCAGTTTGCCATATTTTCTTGACCCTGTAACAAAGGTTTGCTGCCGGTTTCAATGGGTTCATTGGTTGTTTTTCAAGGGGCAGTGGAAAATAGTTGTTGTGGATGCTTTTGTTTTGTTGCTTTTTTTCAGAATTATTATGGTACTTTATAGTTTTAATCGTTTTTGAGAGGTGTTGGTGTTGTTGGTTGGGAAGCCACATATGTATTTGGTCATATTGGTGTTGATGTTTGGTCATAATGGTTGAATAATTTGTTATGCAGCTATGACAATGGTTGCATAACCTATTATGCATCTACAAAAGTTGTTGCATAACTTGTTACACAGTCCAGAAAACGGTTGCATAACACGTTATGCAGCTACTTTTTTCTTAGTATTGAAACCAACAAAAAATAAGGTTGGACAACTTGTCATGCACCTACAATAATATCTACATAACATGTTATGCAGTCGTGAAAATAGATGCATAACATGTTATGCAGTCGTGAAAATAGATGCATAACCTGTTATGCATCCGAAAATATGACTGCATAATGCATTATGCATCGATAAAATTGTTGCACAATCTTTTATGCATCGAGAAAATAAATGCATAATCTTATATGCATCCGTAAATATGGATGCATACTGCATTATGCATCAATTTTTTATGTACGCACTAAAATCAACCAAAACAATGCATAACTTTGTTATCCAAATGCATAATTTGTTATGCAGTGGAGAAAATGGTTGCATAATTCGTTATGCATCTGCAGAATGTGTTATGCATCTTTTTTGGTGGCTGTGTAATGTATTGTGAATACATGAAAGAAGATGATGGTGTAAACACATGATTTTGACCAAGAGCCCCCGAATAACTGAAAGATAATGGTTTGCGTGGGAGTTAATGAAACATAAAAGAAGATGATGATGTGGTTATGACTGCATAACATGTCATTCAGTCGAGAAACTGTCTGCATAACATGTTATGCATTCGTGAAAATGGATGCATAACCTGTTATACATCTACAAAATTTGTTGCATAACTTGTTATGCAGTCCAGAAAACCTGCATAACATGTTATGCGTCCGAAAATATGGCTACATAATGCATTATGCATCGAGAAATTAAATAGATGCATAACCTGATATGCATCCGTAAATATGGATGCATACTGCATTATGCATCATTTTTTTATATGTACGACTAAAATCAACCAAAAAATGGTAATATAACTTGTTATAGATGCATAATTTTGTTATCCAAACGCATAATTTGTTATGCAGTGGAGAAAATGGTTGCATAATTCGTTATGCGTCTGCAGAATGTGTTATGCATCGTTTTTGGTGACTGCATAATGGTTAAGTATCAAGTTTTCAAAAAAATTCCCTAAAATGAGGATCACCTCCGATTTTTTCGTTAAAAACAAAAATTTGATATTCTTGTTTGTACTCGTTGCATAGCTCTTTTAAAAAGATTTCCAACGATATAAAGTTTGTAAAATTCTAAGGCGCGGATTTTTAGATATGTTATGTCCAAGTTGCGTGGCCAATTATACCCCTGAAAAATTAGGCTGCGTAACGAGTTATGCCTGAAAAGATAGTATGCATAACCAGTTATGTATTGATTCATATAATAATTTCATATAATTATAGGTGTCACGGTATACAAAATTAATTGTGGGCCTGAGAATGAGAATATTATTTTTTTTGGGTCTCCCCCTAATTTCTCCTATACAAATATTTAAGAAGCCTACTTGAAACCCATCAATTAAATGATGGCCCAAGGAAAATCCACATAAAAGCCTAAACAGATGAAACAAAACCCTACGAAAGAGTTGGAATCGATGGAAACCTTCTTTTGGCAATCAACCTTCTTTTGGCAACATTGGCGGTAAAAACACGACTAAATTAATAATCCCACAACAAAGAATTAAATGTGCTGGAAAATGAAGATTCGGGAAGATGAGAAAAGAACCTACAATCATCACTAGGACTTTGTAGCCATGGAGTCGGATAAAACCAATTACTATCAATAGAAGAATCATCGACAAAGATGTATTCGTTTTGCTGTGATTCGTCGAAATAAGAACTTAGTTGAGGTAATTCAACAATTTCAGTTAACTCATCGTCGGTTGTTGTTGTAAGATTTTCCGGAGTATTGGAAAAAGAGGATGTAGCCGTTGTTGGAGTAGTCAAACACAAAGATGAAAACGACGTTGATGTTGATGAGGGTAAGGCTGTTGATGACGGAGACAGTGATGATACTGAATTATTGAAGTTTTCCATTGTTGCAGCTTTAGAAGCAGCAGCTTGGATATCACGAGGTAATGTAGAAGCTGGACGGGGTAATGAAGAAGCGAATTGGGGGAATTAAGGACGGCAGAGTTGCCTTTGATACTTAAAGCAGCAACATCATGTGCTCTTGCTGCCATTTCTGGTGTCGAAAATGTACCAAGCCAGATCCTTGATTTCTTTCTGGGTTCTCTTATTTCTGATATTTCCCACCATCTCTCATTCTTTTTCCTTTTGTGGGTTTCTCATCAGTAGGTTCCTCGAATTCTTGGTTTTCTTCTTGACTTGAGATGGCAAGGTTCTTAATCTGTTGTTGTTGGTCAAATTGAGAAGATAAATATGAAACTTCAGCTAAGTTATTAGCAGTACTACTTGGTGTTTGACCTTGTGACATTCTATAACAAGGATTTTCTTACACTTACGGTCTTTCTTTGATTAAATTCTCAAAATGGAGTCTCCAAGTAGAGTAGAGTGATGGTGAGATTAGAGAGAGATATATGTCGAGAAGAATGGGTTGCTTGAGGTTATTTAAAGAAAGAAAGAAGCCAATTGAGAGGTTTGAAGATATGGACTTTAATCCCTGCGAGAAAGGGGGTCACGGGTGTGTTTTTTCAGGAATTCGTCCCGGTAAATATTTTGGGTAACGTAGAATCGTTGAAAGAATAGCAATGCAGAAGTGCCAGGACCTATGAAGGGGCTAAACTAGGCTCAAGTACACTATCTTCTTTTACAACTTCAAAATAATTTATTTAATTTTTTTGGTAGTCTGCATGGGAGAGAAAGCAGAAAAAAAACAAACTAGAGAAAGCTAACAAAAGTTCCTAAGAGATTCCACATGTAAAACTTTGGTGATGCAGTGTGGGGGTTGTGAAGATATCCAGTAGTCTTGGACATGGTGCTTTACAGCGTATTGAGCGAGTATATGAGCAGCTTCATTTGCTTCTCGCCGCACAAACTCGAATTCGACATGAGGAATTCCTTGAAGTGATAGGTTGGATCTCTGCAAGTTTCTAGATAAGGAATCACTTTCAATAGTGATGCTTTGGTAGCGCATTCTGCTGGCTAGAGTTCCAGCCAATATAAAACCCCTGGCTTCACACTACAAAAAACTTGAGCATTGGCAACCAAGCTAGTTTGGTTGCCGAATATGAGTTTTTAGTTGCCAAACACATTGGCAATTAATGGTAGTTGCGGAGCCTAAGTTGCCGTATGGGGTGTTTCCAAATGTAAAGGCAATTACTAAAAATACATAGTTGCCATAATTTCATTTGGCAACTTATGTTACAGGAGCCAAATACATTACTTAGTTAAATGCAATTAATTAAAACCACAAAATTTTGCAGTTGTTCTAGAGTTGCCAAACATATTAACAACATAATCATCGTAGTTGTCAGTAACTTTCCACATAATATGGCAACTAAATTAAAATCTTGTTGTGGATTTATTTAGCAATTAATTTGGTGGTAGCCAAATACTATGATTTCATAATTTCAATAGGTATAGACAATTAAGTTGAAGTTGATTGATAGTTATCGAATCGTTAAACAATTAAATTTACTAGTTGGCATATGGTTCCCAAATCATTCCGCAACTGTGATATTGTAATTGTCATTCCGCAACTGTGATATTGTAATTATTTTGGTTGTATGCATGGATGATATTGTAATTAATATTGTAATTAATATCACAATTAATTATTATATTTTTATGGTAATTAATATCTTCATTTATCTTGTAATTAATATCGTAATTAAACTCAAATAATTATCATAATTAATATGGTAATGAAAATATTGTAATTAACCTCATAATTAGTTAATTACTATTTTTGATCATATCCTAATTAATAATTTTTTTGTATAATGTATGCATTGACAAAACAAATTAATAAAATATGCATTTCATTTCCAGAACCAAGAGTAAAAAGTCATAACACCTTGGATGCTTCAAAAAGCCATACTACACGTTATCATCCTCCCTACCCTAATATCCTAATACCAGAAAAAAAAACAAGAAAGAAAAAAAACACAAAACAAAATAAAATAGAAATTCATTCATCACTGGCTGGCCCACTCCGAATTGGAATCCTCCACGTCAGTTTTTCAAATAAAGAAAATCATTCATCATCCATGGCACCTTCCACATTTCGATCCTCCATATCAGGATAGTCACGGATGTAGTTTTCATCCTCAAGGTCATCATAGTCATCCTCATCATTTTGACCTTCCACATCAAGATCCTCATCTCGCCCACTGACCTCTGCATCATCCTCCATTTCATCATCTGGTACAACCATGGAAGGATAATGTTTAGAAAAAAAACTATTAATTAGATCAGTAAGCCGACGTGTTTCTCTTCTCTGTAGCATGTTTTCTGTCTGTAGAGACTCAATTCTTCCATTCAACAATTGTATTTCTTTTTCCCTTAAATCAGCCAAACTCTTGTGAGTGTGAGAAGCTTTGCGACCACGTTTGTTAAGACTCCCACGTTGTTCATTACAGACAGTTTCATATATGTCAGATGGAGTTTTACTAGATTCTCCTCGCAGTGTTGCTTCTTTCATGTCCTCCATTATTTTCTACATAAATTACAGATAGCTATACATGATCATATACTGTTGCAGAGATATATTTAGACACAAAATTCTAAGTATATTTGTAGTATGTCTTACTTTCATCTCCTGACATTTCGGTGGCAATTTTTTAGAACCATGGGTTTCTGAAAACAAAATCACTGCATCACAAGGCTTGTTCTCCGCAATCTTTGAAGCAGCAAGCAGTTGCAAACAAACCAAGTAAGTTAACACTACACGGTATATAAAACACGGATTCGAACCAACATCAGTAGACAAAGAATGAGATACAATTAATGCATACCAAATCATATTCTACGCTGGCAAAACTTCTGTTGCCCGCACTATGATTAATTTCCTTTGCTTTAGCAGCCGCAATCCCTCTGTCTGATTTTTTCTGTCATTTAAACTCCACCATCTGTTAGGTTAAGCAACTCTGCAGTGTATTCATAACATATATAGCTTGATATTTTAAACATTCTACACATACTACAGGAGGCTCTTTCATGGAAAGTCAAAACTTAATTTTATTTGCGACAGTCTAAAACTAAGTATGCTACGCATATTTGACAATAGAAGAACAGATAGGAAGTTCAAATGCATACCCTTGCGGAAAAGAACACACTCCTAACTAGAAACAATAAATTTTCAAAGAAGCAATGAAATTGTATAAGGGGTGTATCACTAGGTGACATAAAATTGGGTATGCTATCTAATTTTATGGTTATAATGTATCCACAAGTAAATTCAGAATCTAACACATAAGCAATGATAGTTTGATGAAAAGATCACATGTAACTGAATGTATATACCTTGAAATCTGGCGTGTCGAAAGTATTGCACATATATATCCAATCCTCTCTGTTAATCTCCAGTTCAGAGGGTGGTTCGGAGGCCAAAGCTACCTCGTGACTACTAAGGTTTTGAATCTTTAGGTATGCTTTATGAATTTTGTGCCTATGCCTGTTATATGCATTCCTCATTATTTTCTTGATTGCTTCCTCTGGGTCTTCTCCAGTGCTAGACTTGATTGTAAAGTAGTCCTGGTTGAGAAAAAACTGATTAGCTGGGAGTTATAATTGACATTAAAACATCCGAATTATTGCTTTCACAAAAAATATTATTAAAATTGGAATAACACAGTGACTTCTAATACATACATAGAGATTTTTGATCACGCGCTGAATTTTTTCAGGAGGAATATCATCAAATGCATCGTAATTCAAGGGACAGTTCTGACTTTGCCTAGTCCACATGCACACTGAATTGATTGCGACTTCGTTTTTATAACCACATAGTCTACCTTCATAGAGATCCAATTCAAGTATTTGTCCCCTGAATTTGGAAAGTTCCTTCATACAGCTGCGCCCTCTTTTTTTCCTTAATGGTACAACTGTTTAATATTAAAAATGAACATATAAGTGAACTCGCGCAAAAAAATAAAATGAAGTGTTCTGCATCTTTTATTTTCACATATGCATACATTTATACTTACTCGTTATTTCTGCAGTACCACATTCTTCATTTGATTGGGGAGAATTAGATGTTGAACGTGAAGGATGCTGCCGCTGGAGGTGTTGATCTTCAGGAGTATCATTTTGTTCTGGCTCATGGCGTGAAGTATTCTGATGCAAGATGTTTTGGTTTCCAAGAGGAGCGCCATTTGATGGTGTTTGAGATTGTCGTTGGGAAGATGAACTTCGACTACCCTGATGTTGTAATCCCAATGGTTGTTGCCGAGAAGAACTTGATACTTGAGTGTTATAAAGTTGATCTGATTGATGTTGGACTTGACGATGTCTTTGCATATATCCTGCATTTGAAGCATTGTACTCTGCCTCAAGCGATCTTTGTACCCTATTATTGCCGAGTCCCCTTGGAGATCTCCTTAAAGAATTAATAAAATGATTAGACCTGTTGGTTAGTACTCGATTACTACCAAGTCCTCTAGGAGATCTTCTCGGAGAATCAAGAAAATCATCATCAATTAGAGGTAACCTTCTTGGTGTTATAGGAAGACTTTGTCCACCCCTGTCTCGCAGTGGTGGTGAACTTGTTGGCAAGGGAGTGTTACGAGTTCTTCCTGATCTTTCTTCTGGTGGTTGAAGGTATTCTTCCTCCACTTGTTCATGGTCTTCGATTTGAGATGATGGTTGCTGATTCATTGGTTGTTGTTTCTTTCTACGAACTTGTTGGAATATTGATCCTCTTCTTGATTTTCCTGAACGCGATGGTGGTTCACCCAATTCCTCCAATGAATGGCGCACTGATTGTTGACGACCGAGTTGACTAGTCCTTCCTCCTCTATTCTTTACGCTACCTGTAGGAAAACAATGAATGAACAAATTAACACATGCTACACACTTCATTATATACCGTCATATGACAATATAATTCTTACCGTAATTTGACCTCAACTGTCCAGGGGCTATGCTTGCTATGTCGGAGCTCCCAATTTTTTTCTTGGAAAGTTATTTTTTGGTTTGAGACATCTGGAAAGGAATAAGAAAAGATCAGTCACGAAACCAAATCTGAATAGCAATAATGATATTACAAAACTATAACAATCCTGTAAAGGAATTTGTCTTGGTGCGGGTGTCATTGCGATACTCATAGTTTTTATTGTTGGTGGGTTGTGGGTCGTATGTCATAACGAAACACATATTGCTGTCACAACTATAGATGCATTATTTTCTGTTTTGAACAATAGGTGCGGGTGTCATTGCGATACTCTGTAGATGCATTATTTTCTGTTTTGAACTATTTTCCACAACCTGATGGAAAGGAACACCCAACTTAAGCAGGATAGCATACACCCAACTATTCTGCACAACTTGATTGATCCTATGTAACCCCAATTTTTTTTTTTATTTTTTTTTTGAGGAAACTGTACTAGAGAAGCTCTAAAAAGCTACAGACAAGGCCAAATTTAGACCAAAACACTAGCCATCAAAATATGTAACCCCAATTTCAGATTCAGTTGAACAGGCGTAATATCAATTTATGAACACATGAATCAAATTAAAAATATGTAACCCAATTTCAGATTCAATCAAATAGCCTAATATCATTTTATGAACTCATGAATCAAATTTAAAATATGTAACCCCAATTTCAGATTCAATCAAATAGCCTAATATCAATTTATGAACTCATGAATCAAATTAAAAATATGTAACCCCAATTTCAGATTCAATCAAATATCCCAATATCAATTTATGAACTAATTAATCAAATTAAAAATCGTAAGTTATGTACCTTGCTGTTTTTGATTTCTGATAATTCCCCAAAAAATAAATAAATTTCTTTAACATCTCTGGAATGATTTTAGGGTAGAGATTTATAGCTTTTCCAAAACACCAAGCGGGAATAATCCCCGCCCAAAAGGATTTTCTTTTGATTTTCATCCCGCCCAAAAATTGTTAGGGTTCAAATCGAAAGTTTTTGGACCGACATTATTACCACTTGATATCTTCTTCCAATCCTTATCAATATAATCAACACAATCATCCTACGGCGATGCAGATATATTTCCAAAACTGTAGAACAATACCCTAATTTTCTGCCAAAATTTCCTCTCGAGGAGAAATTTTCTACCTAAGATAGAGATGGGGAGAAATACGCTGGATATGGAAGAGAGGAGAAAACTATGTTTCGATGTGAAACTGTGATTATACATCTCTATCGCCTACTTGATGGGTTGAGGAAGATCTAATGGTTATTTTACAACCACGTGTAAACACGTCAATACAGTTCACTGACACGTGCCGTGCGCATGGACACATGGTAAATTCAAAGCAGATGCCTCCTCACCTCTAGTGGACATGGTAACATTATATGGAGTTTTTATAAAAAATAATTAAGGATTTTTTCTTTCTTAAAAGTTCAACTTTCAATCTGACAGTGGCTCATTGGTAAAGTTATTGGGGAACGGTACTATAACATATCATTCATGTTAGACCAAAAATCTCGACTGTAACCTATGATTCGATAATTGAGAAGGAATTTTGGAAAAAATAATGAACTCGAGAATTGTTAGCAACATTTGACTCATCAAAATTTTGAATAATTATAGTATGGGAATTAAAACGATCTCAATGTTGGTCGACCTCACTCATTTTCACCTGGACTTTAATAACAACATTAGTCAACATTGGTCGAAATCACTCAGGGGATACATGTGTGCACTTTGGTGATCTAAGTCAAATAGTGAATCCATGTTTCTTGTCTTTCTTATCGGTCTAAGTTTCGTTATTAGTTTGATGACTTTAGTCAGGGGAAAAAATAATGTCGAGTTAGCGTCCTTTATTTCTCATTTTTAGTTTTTTTAAGTGAGGTTAAGGGAAAAACATATACTAGGATGAGAGGATAAAAAAAACAGAAAGAAATATAGTTAGGTAATCTCTTTATTTTTCAAATTATATGATAGATATTTCAATAATATAGTTTCATAGTTCTTTTTTTAAATTTACTTATGTAAATTTTTATGTACATATAGTGAGATTAAATAGATTATATAGAGTCGTATAATCTTTCCTTGGAATCGATTTATGTAAATATCTAAGCATATCCATTGAGATCTAAAGAATTCTTGAGTTGGGTGAATATTTCAACCCATTATAAAGACGCCTAACTAAATTACACTCAAATTTTATTGGTTTCTTTGGATATCCACCCATTTCAGAGTTAGGATTATTAGAAATCTATGTAAATCTTCTTCTTCCTTTTCTTGTTTTCTACATCTTTATGGATTTTTGAATTAGGGCTTTTTTTTAATCTCCAGTGAGTTTTTTTTCCTCAGCAAAATAAGATATTGGTTTTATTAATCAATAAATCATTTTCTTCGTCTAACCCCGTTGTTCAATTCTATCTTTTCAATCTGCAGATGGCTAAGAAACAATCTTCCATCACCTACAAAATCAGTTTGCCTTTTGCGTTAGCAGGTACAAAGTTATTTGTCTTAAAGATAAAAGAGGACTTAAGAATTGAATAGAGTTTTGAAATATTTATCATTCAATTTTGCATAATAGTGGAATCTAGTGTCTTGGTTACCTCTCGCATGCATTGTTAATAATTCTGTATATAATTTTATTAAACCTTTAATTAATTTAATCTTCACAAGTCTGAGAGTTTGAACCTCATCGATTTTAGTCAATTCTATCCTACGTGACTTGTATTTCTTCAATTTCTTTGGTATTCATCAATATAGCCCAATATCGCTCGATTTTGCTAAATTTCACTCGGATTCTTTTGAATTTTCCCTTAAGTGCATCAAATTTCACCTAATATATCCACCATCTTCATTTATTTTTGAATGTTTGGATATGATACCATAATATATCAAAATTCATCAAGTGATCCAAAATTCGCATTAGAAACCATAATATTTGCAATTATTGAACGAAAAATCTTCATTTTTACCAGACTTTTATTGTAACTCGAAATCTCACCCGTGAATCAAATAGGTATATCCTTAAAGCGTCCGCAGTGGGCGACTAAACCCAAAGTATATTTGGTCTAGGACCAAGACTGAACCCAAATATAGTCGGTATAGTCCACGCTCAACCACCAGGCGAACGTATAGTCCCGACCTATGTAGTCGATTTCGGCCATCTCGGCCGAAATTTCGGCGAAGTTCCGGATTTCGGTCCAAGAAGACAAGATTTTGTTAATTTCGGCCGGACGAAATCTTTGCGAAAATTTCGGCCGGAAACGCGTTTTTCGGTCGGAATTTCGGCTGGAATATATATATATATATATATTTTTAAAATTGAGTGGATTAATCTCAAGTACAAAAATTAAACAGATTAATTCACTCACTGGTATTATTGCTTGTTGTTGTGTTTGAATTTCTTGACCTAAAATTATCATTTGGTGTTGATGATGAGGAATAGGGCTGTCAATGGATATTCGATATCCGGTATCCGTTTCCGAACATCCGGATTCCGTTAGGTTAATATCCGATATAACGGCTATCCGATATCCAATAACCTTAACGTAACGGATATCCGTTTATTAACATAACGATACCGGTAAAGGGAGTTTCCGTTAGGTTAATATCCGATACCGTTAGTGTATAACTATATCATAAAATTTTCGGAAATTTTCGATACCTAATACCCTTTAGGTTTACTCTTTAGCCATTTGATTACGTCTCTCCTAAGTAAATATCGGAAATTATCGAATATTAACGGAAATTATTGAATATTAACTGAAATTAACGGAAATTATTGGAAGTTTTTTGGAACCGAAATTACATCGAAATTTGAAAACGAAATCTCCCCGAGACAACGTTGTACCAGTGTCTCGCTCGGGACCGAGATAAACCGGAATCCGAGATTAACTACCTTGGTCCCGACCCACACCAGGCGGTGGCATAGTCCACGCCCCACACCAGGCGAACGTATAGTGCACGCGCCCATTTTTTGTGTGTGGGGCACGTGGTTTTCACCATAAGATCTCGGGTCTCAAGATTTGGTCATCAGATCTCTTTGATGGTGATAGGTGGCTTCCATCTATGGCAGTGAGGTACTCCTATCTTATAGTCCAGCTACACCAAATAATACGCTGGGCGAAACATAGATTACTCAGTCCCGATCTTTCTTTCTCATCTTCATCATATACCCCAGTCACCTCGTTGATATTTCTCTCAACAACTACTTCCTTCGGTTCACCATCTTCTTTCTTCAATTTCACAGGGATTTCTCTTTTCTTCTTCATTGACTTCGAGATTTCTCTTTTTTTCTTCATTGACTTCGATTGGATGAAGAAGTTGTTGAAACTTGAAAATCAATGGATTCCATCAAAAGTTAGGGCAAAAGGTAACTGTCTTCTGTAATTTTTTCTTATAACTATGATTTCGATTTCGGTAATGGTTTTATTTTTAATCAATTGTTGAATAGAACCCTCTGGTGGTTGATTTCTGGGTGTGGGTTGTGATTTTGGTTCAGATTTATGTTATTGTTGAAGATTTTAAAATCTAACTCCCTCAAGACTCTCTATAACTATAAAATGGATTCAGAGTTTAGAGATAACTCTCATAGTCTCATATCAATCCCCCCCTCTTTTCAATTTAGTTAAAAGAGTCACTTTTCCTTCTTGATTTTACTGATCTGTGCTCTTTTTGTTTGTCTACTACCAGGTTTCCAACGGAGCTGGAAAGGGCTTTGATGTGACGAATTTCTGGTAATTGCGCTCCAATCCTTAACTTATGCCTATTTTTCTCACTAATTTGACTTGCATAGGTTGCTAAAAATTTTAATTTGGATACTATAGATTCATATTATCTGTTTGTTGGTTTGACTTTAATCTAAGATCTCTTCTTGTTTCGCAGAAATTTTGTTTCTCTAATCCATAGTTGTTCTGCACCTCCTTTTACGGACTCTCATAGATTGTCTTCTGTTTACTCTTTATGTTCATATGATGGATTTCCAAGACTTCACAATTATTGACAAGAGCTGGATAGGACTTCCAAGAGACCACGATGCATTCAAAGCAGGAGTTCGAAATTTCATAGACTATGCGAGCTGGGATTTAGAACCCGACCAGAAAATATTTTGTCCTTGTAAGGATTGCAATAACAATAAGAGAGAGCTTGTGTCTGTAGTGCACGGACATATTCTGTGGAATGGCTTTATGCCGGGATATGTGGATTGGGTATACCATGGAGAAGGGGAAGACCAGGTGAGGGAAACAACCAATACTGGAAATGTGGTGCAGGACGACGATGAAGAAATGTCTGATTTGCTGCAAGAAATGAACTATGACGCCTCCAATTTTTACAAGTTGCTGAACGATGCGCAGGTGTCACTATATCCTGGCTGTGAAAAGTTTTCAAGATTATCCTTCATTGTGCACTTGCTTCATGTCAAGTCCCTCGGTGGATTGAACATCAAGGGGTTTGATGCGTTGTTGAGTCTCTTGACCAAAGCCTTTCCGGATGCCAAACTACCAAAGAATTTTTATGATGCTAGAACAACAATCAAGGGCTTGGGGCTTGGCTACATTTTGATCGATGCTTGCGAGAATGATTGTGTTTTGTTCTGGAAAGAGAATGCAGATAAAACTTCTTGCCCGGTATGTCATGCTTCAAGATGGAAAACTACTGAATTGAATGTGGATAACGAATCAATCAGAAGAACACCAAGAGGTAAAAACATTCCAGTAAAGCAATTGCGGTACTTCCCATTAAAGCCAAGACTTCAGAGGTTATTTATGTCTTCAAAGACCGCTTCTTATATGCGATATCATGCCAAAAGACGTCCCAAAGATGGAGTTTTGAGGCATCCAGTTGATGCAGAGACATGGAAGACCTTTGATAAGAAGCACCCAGAGTTTGCAGCTGATCCTCGCAATGTAAGACTTGCATTAGCAACTGATGGGATGAATCCGTTTGGGAATATGTTGCATCCACATAGTACATGGCCAGTTGTTCTCATCAGTTATAACTTACCACCGTGGTTGTGTATGAAAGAGGAAAATTTTATCTTGTCTATGATAATTCCTGGACCCAAATCCCCAGGAAACGACATCGATGTGTATTTGCAACCACTCATAGAGGAATTGAAGGAATTGTGGGATGAAGGTGTTGAAACTTACGATATTTCAAAGAAAGAGAATTTTAAATGTCGTGCAGCATTACTTGGCACCATCAGTGATTTCCCTGCACTAGCTATGCTTTCCGGGTGGAGCACCAAAGGGGAATTTGCTTGTCCGTGCTGTGGGCCTGACCGATGTTCAGAACGACTGAGCAATGGGGGCAAGTATTGTTACATGCATCATCGTCGATACTTGCCTGCTGGTCATCATTGGCGCCACCAGAAGTCAGCCTTTGATGGAGAGAAAGAACTTCGAGAACCACCACATCTGATGAATGGGGATGAAATTGCTCAACAGCTGGCTCATTTTCGACAAGTTCAGTTTGGTAAGAACGCCAAACAGACTGGTCTGACAGAAATAACACTAGTTACTTTTGAACACAACTGGAAAAAAAAGAGCATATTTCATGAGTTGCCGTACTTAAGCTCAATTATATGTTTTCATAATGTCGATGTGATGCACGTTGAGAAGAATATTTGTGAAACTGTATTGGGCACAGTGATGAATGTAGAAGGGAAAACGAAAGACAATCTTAAGGCCCGGTTGGATCTGATGGACTGGGGATTACGGCCGGAGTTACATTTGAGACAAGAGGGAGATAAAATAGTGGTGCCAACAGCTTCTTTTGTCATGTCGCCCAAAGAGAAGGAATCTTTTTGTAGAACTTTGAAGGATATTAAGGTTCCCGATGGATACTCATCAAATATTTCTCGGTGTGTGAACGTTAAGGATCGAAAGATTATGGGTCTGAAAAGTCATGACTATCATGTATTAATGGAATATTTATTTCCTATTGCCTTACGTGGACACTTGGATGGGGATATATTGGAAGCACTGAGTGAGTTATGTATGTTTTTTAAAGTGTTGTGTACACGGGTTCTCAAGATAGAGGATCTGGATAAACTACAAGATAGTATCGCAATTACTTTGTGCAAGTTGGAAAGAATATTCCCCCCATCTTTTTTTGTTGTGATGATGCATTTGCCCATTCATCTAACACAACAAGCAAAGGATGCAGGTCCAGTTCAGTATCGGTGGATGTATCCGATCGAGAGGTAAGGGTATTCATTTATTTTATGTGCAACATTTGTCTAATTACATTGACGACTTGGGTGAATATTTCTTTTTGTAATTTTTTTTATACAATCACTATTTTTGCATCCTTTGAAGTCTTACTGTAATTACTTTAGGTATCTGCGTAAGTTGAAGTCTTATGTGCGGAATAAAGCTTGCCCCGAAGGATCGATGGCTGAAGCATACCTTATAGATGAATGTATCACTTTTTGTACGCGTTACTTGAATAGTGTTGTACAAAATTTAATAAACTTGAAAGGAATGAGGATGATGAGGCGCCACAACCTGATGATCGATTAATAGTTTTCAAACAATCCGGTAGGCCCGTTGGAGCTGAAACTTGGGGACAGCTTACGGAGTCAGAGATGAAACAAATCCAACTTTATGCTTTGCTGAATACCAAAGAAGTGCAGCCATATGAGGAGTGCGCGTGCTATTTATTTGTGTTTTTATAGCCATTAACTTGTTCAAGATCTAGTAATATTTTAGCAGTGTTGTGGTTAACTATGTTAAGCGCTGCACCTGCAGGGAACACAAAAGTGAGCTGCAAAGCCGTGGCTTAAGAGACGCCGACGTTAATAGAAGACACATCAAAGAGTTTCCTGATTGGTTTGCAACTAAAGTAAGTACCGATATATCATTGTAACACAATTTCTTTTGCGATTTTAATGACTTTCACTTCGTTTTTTTCGTCATTGATAAACATCTCTATGCATGTATGAATAGATATACCAATTGCATAAAAAAGGTCAGGTGAGTGATGAACTATATTCGTTGAGTCAAGGTCCTGCTAAAGAATGTTTGAGTTACAATGGCTACATTATCAATGGGTTTAGATTTCATACAAGAGAGTGGGAGAGTCGACGAAAGTCACAGAATAGTGGACTGTGTGTCCCTCGGGAAGACGAAGGTGTAGCTGAAGATGAAAATGATTTTTATGGAGTTGTGAATAATATTATCGAGGCACGGTATGTGGGTCAACTCCGAGTTCTTCTTTTCAAATGCGATTGGAGACCGATTGCAGGAACAGATGAGTTTGGATTTACTAGTGTCCATATGAATAGAAGATATTATGTGAATGAACCGTTTATTTTAGCATCTCAAGCACAACAGGTTTTCTATATCAATGATGTATATAATAAACAAAATGAAGTGGTTATAAAAACGCAACCTCGTCGGTCTTTCAATATTCCAGAAATAGATTCGGATGGGGAGACTGAAACAGAAAGCTCGACTTCTAGTGAGGCATATCAAGAATGGCATTCAAGCTATTCGATAAAAGATCTTAGAGGAGAGCCACATCAGGATCGCAGTGACAGTTTTGTTTGGGATAGGAACGACGTTCCCCCAGAAACTATCAGTCGTGCTGCAGCAGCAGTAGCTTGTCGAAGCCAAGAAGATGAAGAGGAAAATGACACGGATGCCGTTTACACCTCTGATGATGAGGATGAGTATGAATTTGATGATAATAACAACCGCGATGATATGGAATTTTAATAGTGGTGAGTATCATTTCATCTTATTGATCTAATAAAAGTTTTCCCCTTTGTGATGCTTGGATTATTTTGAATTTAAGTTTAATCTATGATGAGTTAGTTACTGAGTTATCTATATGTTGTAGGACTTGTCCAGTTATCGACTGCAAATGCCTTGCAAAATGGACGGGTTTCTATGTTTCTCTTATTGGGGTGGGGTGTTGCGAGGCTATCACCTGTTAGAAGTAGAATTTTTTTCCCTGCGAAAGTTGAGTTATGAAACTACTTTGACATAGGGTACTTGGCAATTTGGGAAGACATGACAGTTCATATTTTTAATCTTGTAAACTTCTCTTTCACGATTCCCACTTTTAATCTTTTGTAAACTTTAAGAGTGTTTCAAGACATTCATTTTCTTGAACCATTTCCATGAATGATAATCTAACCGGAGTCTTGTAAGGATCTAATTAAGTTACACATTTCACTGTGAGAACTTTTTTCATGCCTAACAGTGACTGCCATCTTAACAGTTAAGGAAGATTAGTTGTTCAAATTCCTTGACTTAAAATCACAATTTAATGTTTTCAAAAAGACTGATTAAGAATGAGTGAGATAGTAAATCAAGAACAAGTATTTATAATTTATCAAATTCTTATTTAATTAATGAAGACTCAATGAAATTTCAGAGGATACTCTTACCCTTACCCTTCCCCTTGTATTTTATTTAATCTAACTTTGGTTCCAACAAGTAATACTGTAGGTGATTTCTTGTCATCCGAATTAAAATATTCAAAACAAGAGCAGAAAACATCCAGCTATTTTTTTTTTCAAGCAAGCTATTTACAAAAGAATGAGAAACATAACTGCAAAGAGCCTCAAACTTTTAATTTAAATGTTAACAGGTGTTTTAACATTAACAATTAACATAATCTAGTTGGTGTATTTGGGTGCTCAAACCTTTGGCAATCACAGTTGCTGGTTTAGTTTCCGAAGTCTTAAGCAACTATGCAATAGGTTAATTGTGCAAGCTTAGTTTCCGAAGAGTTTGGAAACTAGTGCATTATATGTAGTTGGCATATCTTTGTTACTGAAGAGTTTGGAAACTAATGAAACCTATAGTTGCGATTGACGTGTTGTCAAACTATATAGGAACTAAGAGTTGCCTTAGCCTAGTTCCCAAAGCATCAGGCTACTAGTATATTTCATGTAGTTGGCATATAATTGTTGCTAAAGAATTCAGATTCTAATAAAAACGGTAGTTGTGTGCAGATTGTTGCGGAAGTATATAGGAACTACTAGTTTCCTTTGACTTTTTTCGATATCATTTGGCAACTAATAGTTGCGAGATTTTAGTGGCATTTGCTAGGATTTTTTGTAGTGTCAGCAATTAAGGGGTTACATTTGCTAAAAAAACTGGCACCTGCACTCAGGAAAATACCTCGGTAGTTTCTGGCAACTGCAGCAGTGGATGAAACACCATTCTTCATAGCAGCATCAATGCTGACTTTAATGGAGTGCACTGGAGGAGGACACCACTGAATAGCATCAGGGATTGACTGGGTGAGTTGTACTTCAGGATGAGATGGTGGATCAAGCTCATTCTCTTCATTGAAAAAAGTGTTAAACCAATGAATACTCTGTTAGACCATTGCTCAGTTGAAGCCACTAGCGTTGGTATGTCAAGTTAGTTGTCAATTTTAGTTGCCAAAATGCATTCTTGATTTAGTATACTAAAGATAGTTTCGGACTAGATTAAGTCTAAGAAGTAGAATCGAAGCTATCCTTGATGGGTGAATTTTGAAGACTACGAGAAGACATCAACAAGGACTTCATCAACAAAGGTATGTGGTAATTGATTTGATTTGGATTCTTGTTCAATTGTACCTTTCTAATCTATCTAAACAAATACTCACTCTATGGAACAATTCCTATGACGGCAAATGTACATTTATGTATATATACTTGACGTTATTTGATTCACGACTTTGGTGACAATAACCTTTATCCCTAGAAAGGATCTCATGTTATAGTGAATGAGCTTACGAATTCAACGAGCCAAGAATCACTCAATGCCGAGTTATAACGATGAAGTTATGAGTGATTTATTAAAGTAACAATTATAAGTGTTGTTGTAATTGTAACAGTTCGTTAGTAGGAAACAATCCACGAACTGTTTGTAACGGTTCACGGACTTGAACCCAATTACGTGACTAGAAGCCATTTTTGGTCAAGTTTTTGATGTTTCCTTATCTAGGCAAGATAGATATTACTCCAAACATATTTGATTACCATATTAAAGTGTTTTGTGATTCCTTCCTAGGATAAATTTTGAGTTATTCACATAAATATAATATTTGCTAAATTAATTAATTATTTTGGCAAGAGTTGTAACTTAGGAAAGACTCCCAAAATTATGAGAGTCTTGAAAAAGGAAAATAGCTTTGCATAGCTTTCAAGCTACCTTGTTCACTATAAATAAAGGGTTCATGAGTGCTACACGTTTTCATCCCTTTTGGAAAATTGGTGTAAGCTTCATAAGGTTGTTTTCCATGTCTTTTGTTCTTCGTGAACAAGAGTAAGATAAAAGTCTTTGTATTGGGGATCACAAAGCCGAATTGGATTTAATCTTCGTGATTGATTATACAACTTATAATCTAGGTTTTTCACCTCTTGTCTATTCTAAGGTTTTCTCTTCTGATATAAAACCATTCAAGAGTTGTTGATCATAAACCCTAGGTTTTGATAGATTTCAGTTTCCGATCATATACCAACACTTGTTAGTCGAAATCGGAAGCTAGACAGAAAACTTCGATTAAGGTATCTCGTAAAAATCCTTAAGAAGTTTTACACAAGATAACTCTAGATTTATTCTAGTTGTTCTTGTTGTAGAATAATTAGGTTTCTCTTCCTTTTCTTGAAGAGTATAATAAACCCTAATCTACAAGTTTATTTTGATATTACTTTTACCTAGTAATTGTTTTTATCAAAACAAACACAAGATTTCTAAAACCTTGATTTATATCTAAAGGGAAATCGATTCGGTGTTTTGTGAAAACAAAAGATCGAAAAATATCAACCGTGTCGTTGTATCTTCTGAAGAGAACCTTGTTCTGCCAGAAGATTTTCGGGAATAACTTCTAAATAGAATTTGTGTTCTGCTAGAAGTTATACGAGAAGAATTCCTAAAGAGAATCGGTGTTCTGCTAGGAGTTATATAACTGCTTGAATACAGCTGAAGTAGGTATTACATCTAGTCCGAATAGGTAGCAAGAAATTGGTGTAACAACTTATAATCAGTGTGTGTTTATTCTGGACTAGGTCCCGAGATTTTTCTGCATTTGCGGTTTCCTCGTTAACAAAATTCTGGTGTCTGTGTTATTTCTTTTCCGCATTATATTTTCTTTATATAATTGAAATAATACAAGTTGTACGTTAATCAATTATAGTTGTTAAATCCAACCTTGTTTGTTGGATAAGACTTGATTGATCTTGGACACACGACTTTGTCTTTTAGACCAGTCTGGACTAACCTTGTTTTAAGTGAACACCGTGTTGAAATATTCCTTTAGTGATTGTTTCTTAAAGAGGTTTATACACGGTGCGTCTTAAATAGGTTGTGATAAAAACAAAATATATTGGTTTGATAACGTCCAAGAAATCACACACTATAATCAGTTTTACGGACTTGTTTCTGTTTAACTCTGATTATGTTGTGAGAGATATGTAACTCTTGAATATACTTTTCTTTGATTGAGTCTGACTGTCTAGTTGATTCTCTTGAAAGTATATTGGATTTAGTCCATTCATATTGCCAAACGAAATATTAGTTGTGGTTGTTAGACCCCCCCCGCTTTTTCACACTATGCCTGATGACTGTATCAATCTGGATTTTCTTCTTTTCAAAAATTAGACCATTTCCAGCCTTCCATATACTCCAAAGTAGACAAGATCCCATGCATAACAAATATTAATACCCATCATCATTGTAGGATAACCAACTAGATATTAAGGATTTAAGATTTACCTCAGTGATGGTTTCAAATCTTAATCCAAGCGGGGAAGCGAAGAGAATAGCCTGCGATAGTGGACAGTGTATAAATAAATGGTATACCGATTCAGAGTCATTGTTACACATTTGGCATTCAGTTGAGACACCCTCTATGAATCTGCCAACTTTTTTTAAGATCCCAGTCCATCATGTAACATGAAGGTTTTTATCTTTGGAGCTAGCTTTTTTTGTTACCCAAAATCTTCTCTAGGGAAAATTGTCGTCATTAAGATGAGAGGATTCACCAGCAATAGAGGTTAGTAGAGTCTGAAAGGACTCGGTGGTGAAGTCACCATGATTATTGCAGGTCCATACCAACTTGTCCCTAGTGTAGATGGGGAAAAACGATTCGCTGGTTTTTAAGGAATTGAGGAAACGACCGTACGGAGGAGACTCCTCGAACCGAGCGAAATGCTAAACCTCACACAGATGCACCGCTGCAAAGGGGGTGCTTTAGATTCGAGAGATCAATCTGTAGTACTCCGGCCTAAATCAAGACAATGACCGTTCCAGAGTAAATTCGCTCACAAGAGAGGATGGGATGATCTGTAGGAGGGAAACTGAGAAATGTGTGGAATCAATGGTAATCAAAAATTGTGGGTGTGTGAATTCTGAATACGATAAGCTCTGAGTGATTGAAATTGCTCAATTGAGAGTAGTTTCTCAATTGATGAGTTGATGATCTCTTGTTGTCAGTTTGACGTGAGATTGATGATACTGATGATGCTGATCATTCAATGATGATTCAGAGACTTATTTATATTGCTGGAATTGTAGACACCATGATTCCATGAAGTGTGACAGTTGATGGAATCAAGGAGTGGGGAAGTGGAGATCGTGTTTGAAACCAGTTGCTCAATGTGTGGAGACTTGGTCGATTTTCCACCCACTACCTCGTGAATTCCTTCAAATGATTGCACGACTTGCTCACATTCCATCGTGTGTTTGAACACACGTGCCGTAGACCGCCAGACCAAAACCCTAAGTGATATCCCCCAAGTGACACGATTGACGTCTCGTGGTTTGTTAGTCAATTGATGACTTCGTGGTTTGATGGGACGACGAGTCCATGTAGTTGCTGAGTTGAACATGATGTTCTGAAACTCATGAGTTGAACATGTCATGAGACAGAGGTATAGTTCTTACGATGAAGTGAGAAAGTATTGCTCATTCGATGGATCGTTGAATATTGATTTTAAAACCAATATCCCTTGATTTGAGCAAATATTTATCATCTGAGCAAGTGTTTCTCATGTGATGAATTGTTGAATATTTGATCGTTTGAGCATGTGTTGCTCATCTGATGGATTATTGGCAGCGTACCAAAAATATTAATTAAAATACAAGTCGTTGAACCGAGCATAATTAATAAAATTAATGACCATGAGGTCGTCGTAAAATTATTAAGGTTGGAATCTGGAATGATGATCCTTGGATTCAGAAACCCTAATTTGATCAATTGATGATCAATTCATGGTTCGTCAGAATTTCAACCATGGGGCGAAGGAGGGAGCGGCTACATGGGACCGTGGATAAATCATGTAGTGTCCATATGCTCACGTGAGCAAATACGAAGAAATCCCGAGGAGTTGACGATTTTTTGGTGGAAGAATGATTAAATGCTGGCTTAATCATTTATTCAAAATGCTCGGCTGAGCCTTAGGCGAGAAAACCTAATTAATTATGACGAGGCGAGGGACCGACCATGGAGTCATGAAACAGGCCCTGGGTTGTCACGTGACCGCCTGACGATCACTTCATGAAAATCCAAAGTGTTTGGAAGAGTTTTGGACCTAATACGAGCAATTGTGTAAATTAGGTCAAAACTGTGAAAATTGATGGGACCGGCTTACGTGAGCCAAAGATCCAATCTTGATCGGTCAAGATAGAGTGCTCGTGTCTCCAAGGCGTCTGCGTCTCAGTCATGAGAATTTTGATATTTTCAGGCGTGCAATTGAGCATCCATTCGAGAAAATATGCCAAAATTAGGGTTTCAACGAAACTGAGGAAAACACCATGAGATGATGAAAAATAATTATAAATTAAGGAATGAGGAGGCGTGGGACCGCCATGGTCAAGGCATGGTCGGCCGGTTGTGAGCACGGTCCTGTGGTGCCTTTTCCTTAATTTTATAATATTATGATGATTTTATGAAAAATTCATGAATTTTGAGAAATTTGATGAATTTAGGGAGTTTCCATGAATTGAAGGAGTTTTCATGAGTTCAGGGAAGCAAAAAATATTAAAATAATAAAAACAAGGGCGTGTGGGACCGGCTAGGGCATGGCCGGTCGGCTAGTGGCCCGGTCTCACAAGTTTTTCATAATTTTATTTTATTTATTATTATATGATGATTTGTGCAAAATACCATGAAATCAAGGAGTTTTTTCATGAAATTAGAGAAATAATAATAATAATAAAATAATAAGGAACCGTGGGGTGTGGGGCCGGTTGGGACCAAGCCATGGCCGGTTGGCCAATGATGACGCCCCACACCCCTTTCCTTAATTTTATATTATTTTTTATGGATTTATGGAAGTACCATGAAACCGAGGAGTTTCCTCGAGACGAAGGAGATTTGATAAAATGAGAGAATTTTCATCAAATCATGGAAAATAATAAAAATGCATTAAAAATATAAAACTGATGTGGGATTGACCACAACACGGTCGGTCGGTCGTGTGTCCGTGCTCCCAGCACCCTGGTCAATATTTTTAATTATTTATTATTTTCTTCTCTATTTTGCATAGGTTCATCGTTTCGTTGTATTTTTGAAATACTCGTTCGTGCGGTGACTGTTAGTGTATCGTCGTTGAATACACCTTCAGCATTTGAATCGGGGCTTACTTAGAGGTAGCTCAGACGCCCGGTTGTTGATTATTTATTACTAATTGTGGAATTCGGTGAAGAATAATTCACAAAACTGAGTAATAAGATGTTTATTATCAATTCATAGGATCAGCTGAAGATTCGGCTATGAATTCAAAATAATAAAGTGAGCATTACCATTCCATGGGATCGTAGATTCGACCATAGAATCGGAGTAATTAAGATTTATCTATTACCATTTATGAGACCAGTTGTGGATTCGATCATGAAATCGGAGTAATGAGATAATATAGTTATTGCTATTCTATGAGATCAAGCCGTGGATTTGATCATAGAATCAGAACAATTGTTTATTTCCATTCCGTGGGACCAGTCGTGGATTCAACCATGGAATAGAAGCAATTATAATTAGGAATAATTAACTTTGTGGCTCTATACTAGCAGAGCAAGCTATCTGGGAGCATCAATTATCTTGATATGAGCTTGTCAGTAAGTCATATCCTTTATATAGTCAGGGTAAACTCGTTGTTTGTTCCTGAAGACGTTATCGCTCTATACTAGCATAGCAAGCTGTCTAGGAGCCGTCCATCTCGTGATACTATATAGAATTAATCTCTGAAAGTATTCAGTATTCATGAGATATGTCGTTGTCCAGTCGTGAGACTACATATCTACATGTACTCTGAGAGAAAGTACTCTCCATTGAGAATTCGATGAGAGACCCGTGTATCAATACTCACGTCTGATTGCTGGATCAGAGCTTCGCATAATTATGAGTTTACGATTTTAGCCCTTGTCGAAAATCCACCATCTATATTAAGTTCACTGCTTACTGAGGAAAGCTTTGTTCCTCAGTCAGCATTAAATGGTGATTTTCCGGCCATAAATAATAATACCAGTAATTGAACTTAGTCGTAAGTTGAGACGTTACCGGATTTAGAGAGCATGAGCAAACCACGACTTGATGAAGGCTTCAATGTCATGATTGGAGCGTCGTTTGATGAGCATAAATTGGTGTAGAACTGTTGATTGGATGGTGGAACCTTGGTCGATTTAGGATTCACGGGTCCGGGACTAAGAAAGGGAATCCGCGGTCGTTCGTTCGTTAGTTTAAGAAACAAACAAGATAGACCTGAGTCTAATGATAAAATTTTGTCTATGCGCTTTCACGAAAAAAAAAATTTATTCTTTTTTTAAATATGTGAGATTTCACAAAGTGGAATAAACTCTCGTTTCAAAGGTGAATGCTCGTACAGAGAAAAGTTTTTTTTTTTTTAATAGACTTGCATCTCTGTTAGTAATAAAATTTTGTTTATGAGCTTTGATGAAAATTTTATCTTCGAGCTTTCAGAAATCTTTGAAAATATACTCTCGCTTCAAAGACAGATGCTCGTGCGAGGGAGCAAAATATATAGACATCTTTTTTCAAATTTACATGAATTTCACGTTAAATATTTATATATTTTGTAAAATCATGTTTTGATTTTGAACAACTGTTGAAAGTAGACAATTATATATGATGAAATAATGTCTGTATGTGAGTTTTCACAATTGTAAAATGGACGTCTGTCCAATTTTTGAAAAACCAGTGAATGTTAAAATTCATGTGGGTTGTTCACGGTTTGATGAAAATCAAGTCATGATTTTGAATAATGAATTTTGCTCGACTTTGCAGGTTTGAAGGAACGAGCAAATTTTCGAAATTTTGACGTTATAATCACTACAACTAGTGAAATTGTAAATAGGTAAGAGTTGGATTGTTACCGTTTCAGCGCGTGCTTGTTGTTGGTATATCCATGACTCCATGTATTTCGCCTCAGATAGTGGTGACTTCTGGTTACAACCACCCTTCTGGATCTTCCGGCGAACACTCCAGAAATATCAAGTCAAACATGAAGAAATTTGAAGAGATGTTCATCCTAGGATGAATCAAGCTTTCAGAGACGCTGGAAAGCTGGTACTTTGTATGTCTCTAGATCATCTGTGAGTCATCCCTTATCACCATAAGCACCACCGACTTCAGCAAATGAGACTATCGGCTGAAGATGAAGTTCGGCTTTGTGTTGATGGTGTAGCTCCTGATTCAGATGTGGATGAACGAGGAATTTCGCCATAATTCGTCATCAGAAAATTCAGAAATTAGGTCTTCATTGAAATTGTTGTAGAATCTTCGTTCGATGTTGGATTTTCACCGTCTACCCATGTATCCTCATGCCCAGGAAATTTCCAAACTTTATCAAAGAAGCTTTTTGGGTTCCGAGCATGTTTAGGATCCGAAATCGACGAAACAATAAACTTCCAGGAGACCTTCAGAAAATTTTCAGTTGGCATGTGGTCCAATGTTTTGGCCACAACTCTTTGCTCGTTTCTTCAATTGTTGTGAATTTTGAATATGTTGAAGAGGACATCCATACGAAGAGAATGGTATACAACCCATCCAGAAATTATTCACCAATTTCTCCCAGATAGTCGGTTTGTACAGGGCAGTGTAAAATCATCTCAGACGAGCTTTTTGTAAAACATTCATGTTGTGTCTTTAGACCATTCGCTTGTGTGTTGAACAGTTGGTGAAGGCTTTTAATGTCATTGTTTCCTTTGATAATCAGGACCCTTTGATTGATACATGAGCATGTTGCTTGCAGCGCCATCTTGCTTCTGTCAGTCGTAGAACATCACTTCTGAAACCCTGGTCACGAGACCGTAGCTGAGGTTGCTCTCGAGACGGGATAATGTAATGACCATGGTTTCATGTCCCGGTGGTAGCATTGCTTTTATGATGAATGATTAGCACATGAGAGTATGTTGTCACGAGTCTTGGACTGTAAAACTGATCGTCATGATCAGTGGATCGTCAGTCCCCAGTATTTTGTTAAATCTCTCTTTTTCGTTTCCTCTTCTTCTGGAAAGACTTGGATAGAGGACTCAGGTAGAAAAATTGATGTAAAGACCCAGGTGTTCGAAGTTGGAGGTACCTTGATGAAGGACTTAACGAAAAGACCTGGTGGACACCGATCGACTGTGGAAGTTATGAATCCCGTCTAAGAATTGCTGCATGCATGTTGTACGCTCTGGAAGCTGTAGGAACCTCATACGACGTCGGAATTTGATGCTACCCCAACTTTTGAAGCTAAGATACTGAGTTGTCTAACGATACAAGAATCACTCAATTTGGAGTTGTAGATGTCATCCAACGAAGCGTGCACATTTGTAATTTGTAATCCCGTACAAATTTTTCAGATTTCGTAGATCTGACGGTAAAGGCCATATCTTTCAGCTCGTATGTCCGATTGATGCACCTTTTTGGTATGTTGTAGAAGACACATAGACGAACATCTTTTGTTGAGGAAACATTGTCTCATTCCTTACCCATTGGTACGTTTTTGCAAACCCATGGCCTGAAGTGTGTTGTATCTCATTTGTAGAGGTGATGATAACATCTTGTAGAAGACTCTGGATTATGCCCACCAGTCGTGCCAGCTTTGGTAAGACTTTCATGTGAGCATGTTATTAGGTCTACACATCTTTATATGAATCATAGGTTCTTAGAGAAGTCTACTTCATATGTAACACTTTAGAGAATGATTAGTTGATGAAGCCCTGAAGATGTTGCTCCTGAGACCGTTGTTGGGGCTGAAACCATGAATGATTACACTCCAGAGATCTTTGTCGATGCTGAGATCATGGATTGTGTTCCTCTATAGATTATTGTTGATGCTGATACCATGGTTGAAGTTGCTCCAAAGACCGAAAAGGCTAGAATCATGATTATAGATATAATCTTTGCTCATTAATCCAGTGAGCCTTTTGCATTCACGAATTAGTTGATGAGTTGGGCGTCCCTAAGATGAAGGTGTACTGATAGTTTAACTTGAATGCTCCTGAAAGCATAACTTTATGATGAATTGGCTTTGTCAGTAAGTCGACGTTGTTGCGGTAGATAACATCAGTAGTTTTCATACTGGACTTGATTTGTAAAGAGAAGAAGTTCCTCAATCATGCAGGGGCTTGTGATGTAGAGAAATCCCGTTGATGAAGTTTCATGGAATCACCTCAGGTTGCCCAGTGTATGTTGAAGGAGTTAGTTCCATCCATGTATGAATGATATTACATCTGCTTCAGAAGTCTTATCATGGGATAATGAAGACTTATCGATTGTAATTTACTTTGATCGTGCTGGTGTTGAATCAATGTATCATCGTTGAGATATTTGTGCTGAAGCTGTACTCTTTGATTGTGAGTACAATTTGATGGATTCTTAGATGCTTGAGCGTTGAAGCGTATATTCATTAAGTATCAAATGTCTTAGGGGTTTGATCATCTCGGCCCTGGAGTATCTTCTGTTGATTCAGCATCCCTTTCGCTGCAGTAGTGGGATTCGACACTTGTGAAGACATCAGAGCTTTCTGATTTTGTGGAACACATGGACTTGCAAGAGAAACTCCCAAAGTGTTCTTTGCCATTCTTTGACATCAGTAATGAATGTTTCAGTGCTTGATTCGGAGAAACGTCAGATTCAACCACTTGGTAAAATACTAATGTGGTGAAGATACCATTCATAACATCTTGTAGAGTTGCTAGCATAATTAAGTCCCCATGCTAGGATAGCATGTGGGGAAATAAATGACATAGACATGGAATGAGACTTGCCTGAATGCGGAACCTCTTGATGAATGTCTATGCATCTTTTGCAGGTTCTTGGTTCAACCTCGTCAAAGTTTGAAATTCCTCAAAGTACTCTGATGATGGAATGTCCGTCAAATCTTCTGGATCAGAACTTTCTTCGTTGGAGAGATGTGTAACCAAAGGTGCTTTGCAAGTAGCCATATTTTCATCGCGGATCCACGCTCGTCTGAAGGACATGTCACATCCTGGATCTTCCTGATTATGTGAAACTTGGTTGAACTTATGTTTACTTTGAGAATGATGTAGCCATAAATATCTCCGAGCGCTCCTTCAAGATCTCTGATTGAGATGGATCATGAGTATCTTCTTGTCGAGTGATGCATGTGAATCTGATAGTTTTCAGTGGAATGTTGTTGATGGCGGTGTCAGCATCGATCAACGTTCTTCCAAATTCGTTCCTTCTGAGATTGAATGTGATCAGCAGTCCCCAGTCGTATATCTCTTGATCTGTAGCTGGAGGCTCAAGAAGTATTTTCGGAATGGACTTCTTGACACAATGTGGTTTAGTACAGTGAACATGTCTCTCCTTTGTTCCTTCGACAGATAAAGGATTCACGTTCGACCAAGGATTGAACTGCCTCTTTGATAGGTTGTTCAGAGAGTGTAAAGGTTCTAACTGGGAGAGGATTCTTGTGTACTCCTTCAGTCCCCAGTTGAAGCTATTGTGGATCAACCTTCTCTTTGAAAATGTGCTTCAAAACTCCGCAGTCGCTTGTCGGATGATTGACGAACCTGTGGAAGTCACCTCTTCAATGGAAAAAAGGAAAGTCAGGTTCTTCTTGATCAGGAACTCTTGTGTGTTTGTCAGAGGCTTGTGCATCTTTCTTATCCTTTCTTTGTGCTTTTGAAGGAGCTGAGGAATGCTTGCGCGGCGGTTTGGCTTTCCGTTTGCTCCCTTCTGCAACAGTGTTTGTGGAAGGCTGGAGGTTTTACTGCTTCTTGATCATACGTCTGCTACCTCGAGTGTCTCGCGGTTCTTCAGCCTTTGTAGCTTTTGTTCTTTACAACTGAGCAGGCGCAGTGGTTGCTGATCTCTTCGCATCTTCGTGAAGCTCTGAGAAAGTCTGGAATCGAAGATTCTCCGGTAGAGCTCCGTAAACCGGGAGCATGTCGTTGATGCACAAATCTACTAGTTGTTGCTCCGTGACATTTGGGTCATGACAATCCAGGGCTTGGTCTCTGAATCTTTTCACGTAGTCGTTGGGATTTTCACTGACCCTCTGAAACATTCTTCCAAGGTCAGAGAGAGTAACTTGCTCTGACACGAAAAAGTAATTCCTATAGAAGGCGTTGATCATTTCTCCCCAATTGTTGATGGTCCCCGGTGCGATGTTGTTGTACCAGGTATATGCTCTGCCTTTCAAGGATTTTAAAAACTCCTTGAGACGAACAACATGGTTATGTTCATGCTCTCCCAAGGCTTCGAGGAAACGAGAAACATGTTCTTGAGCATTGCCAGTTCCATCATATAGAGTGAAAGTTGGAGAAATGTAACCTTTTTGAAGGGGAATCCTCTGCGTAGCGACATGATAAGGAGGTTGGTGACGATGGACATGTGATGACTTGTCTTTTCCACGGTTTTCCAGAAGGCGCTCCACGTCTTCCCGAGTAATGAAATTCGATGATACCTTCGCTGATGAGTTGTCTGCAGCATTTTTTCGTATTTCGTCGTCTTCTACTGTATGGATTGGAATTACTTCAAGATCTTCGTATGAGGATTTCTCCTTATCCTTTCCCTTCTCTTGAGTTTTCTCTGACATCTTGTCAGTAAGAGTTTTGAGATAATTACACAGCTCCTTCTGTATAGCAGCCATGTCAGTCTATTTCTTTTCAAGAGTCTCCTGCGCTTTGATAAGATCAGCAATGGTAGGTGGTGGATCTCCTCTGACTTCTTCAGGGTGTCGGCCGGACAGTGGATGACCTTCGATATGAAAAGGAGTAATGTCACCACCATCAGTGTTGGAGGTCGGAATTGTCTCCGGGATATCCTGATTGTTGTTGTTGCTAGTGCTAGCACGGTTTGTGTTAGGATTTGTAACTGAACCTGACCTGAGATCAACCATCTTGTGAAATTGTGAGATTGCAACTGAGAGAATGATCTCCTACTGTGGTCGCCAATCTGTAGATGGGGAAAAACGATTCGCTGGTTTTTAAGGAATTGAGGAGACGACCGTACGGAGGAGACTCCTCGAACCGAGTGAAATGTTAAACCTCACACAGATCCACCGCTGCAAAGGGGGTTCTTTAGATTCGAGAGATCAATCTGTAGTACTCCGGCCTAAATTAAGACAATGACCGTTCCAGAATAAATTTGGTCACAAGAGAGGATAGGTTGATTTGTAGGAGGGAAGCTGAGAAATGTGTGGAATCAATGGTAATCAAAGATTGTGGGTGTATGAATTCTGAATACGATAAGCTCTGAGTGATTGAAATTGCTCAATTGAGAGTAGTTTCTCAATTGATGAGTTGATGATCTCTTGTTGTCAATTTGACGTGAGATTGATGATACTGATGATGCTGATCATTCAATCATGATTCAGAGACTTATTTATATTGCTGGAATTGTAGACACCATGATTCCATGAAGTGTGACAGTTGATGGAATCAAGGAGTGAGGAAGTGGAGATCGTGTTTGAAACCAATTGCTTAATGTGTGGAGACTTGGTCGATTTTCCACCCACTACCTCGTGAATTCCTTCAAATGATTGCACGACTTGCTCACATTCCATCGTGTGTTTGAACACACGTGCCGTAGACCGCCAGACCAAAACCCTAAGTGATATCCCCCAAGTGACACGATTGACGTCTCGTGGTTTGTTAATCAATTGATGACTTCGTGGTTTGATGACACGACGAGTCCATGTAGTTGCTGTGTTGAACATGATGTTCTGAAACTCATGAGTTGAACATGTCATGAGACAGAGGTATAGTTCTTACGATGAAGTGAGAAAGTATTGCTCATTCGATGGATCGTTGAATATTGATTTTTCAACCAATATCCCTTGATTTGAGCAAATATTTATCATCTGAGAAAGTGTTGCTCATGTGATGAATTGTTGAATATTTGATCGTTTGAGCATGTGTTGCTCATCTGATGGATTATTGGCAGCGTACCAAAAATATTAATTAAAATACAAGTCGTTGAACCGAGCATAATTAATAAAATTAATTACCATGAGGTCGTCGTAAAATTATTAAGGTTGGAATCTGGAATGATGATCCTTGGATTCAGAAACCCTAATTTGATCAATTGATGATCAATTCATGGTTCGTCAGAATTTCAACCATGGGGCGAAGGAGGGAGCGACTACATGGGACCGTGGATAAACCATGTAGTGTCCATATGCTCACGTGAGAAAATACGAAGAACTCCTGAGGAGTTGACGATTTGTTGGTGGAAGAATGATTAAATGCTGGCTTAATCATTTATTCAAAATGCTCGGCTGAGCCTTAGGCGAGAAAACCTAATTAATTATGACGAGGCGAGGGACCGACCATGAAGTCATGAAACCGGCCCTGGGTTGTCACGTGACCGCCTGACGATCACTTCATGAAAATCCAAAGTGTTTGGAAGAGTTTTGGACCTAATACGAGCAATTGTGTAAATTAGGTCAAAACTGTGAAAATTGATGGGACCGGCTTACGTGAGCCAAAGATCCAATCTTGATCGGTCAAGATAGAGTGCTCGTGTCTCCAAGGCGTCTGCGTCTCAGTCATGAGAATTTTGATATTTTCTGGCGTGCAATTGAGCATCCATTCGAGAAAATATGCCAAAATTAGGGTTTCGACGAAACTGAGGAAAACACCATGAGATGATGAAAAATAATTATAAATTAAGGAATGAGGAGGCGTGGGACCGCCATGGTCAAGGCATGGTCGGCCGGTTGTGAGCATGGTCTTGTGGTGCCTTTTCCTTAATTTTATAATATTTTGATGATTTTATGAAAAATTCATGAATTTTGAGAAATTTGATGAATTTAGGGAGTTTCCATGAATTGAAGGAGTTTTCATGAGTTCAGGGAAGCAAAAAATATAAAAATAATAAAAACAAGGGCGTGTGGGACCGTGGAGGCGCGGCCGGCCGGCTAGGGCTCGGTCCCACGAGTTTCCCTAATTTTTTAATATTTTTAGGTATTTTGATGATTTGAGGGAATTTTTCCTAATTTGAGAGAAATACCATAAAATCAAGGAATTTGATGAATTCAAGGAAAAATAGGATAAATAATAATAAAATAATAAAGCAAAGGGCGTGTGGGACCGGCTAGGGCATGGCCGGTCGGCTAGTGGCCCGGTCCCACAAGTTTTTCATAATTTTATTTTATTTATTATTATATGATGATTTGTGCAAAATACCATGAAATCAAGGAGTTTTTTCATGAAATTAGAGAAATAATAATAATAATAAAATAATAAGGAACCGTGGGTTGTGGGGCCGGTTGGGACCAAGGCATGGCCGGTTGGCCAATGATGACGCCCCACACCCCTTTCCTTAATTTTATATTATTTTTTATGGATTTATGGAAGTACCATGAAACCGAGGAGTTTCCTCGAGACGAAGGAGATTTGATAAAATGAGAGAATTTTCATCAAATCATGAAAAATAATAAAAATGCATTAAAAATATAAAACTGATGTGGGATTGACCACGACATGGTCGGTCGGTCGTGTGTCCGTGCTCCTAGCACCCTGGTCAATATTTTTAATTATTTATTATTTTCTTCTCTATTTTGCATAGGTTCATCGTTTCGTTGTATTTTTGAAATACTCGTTCATGCGGTGACTGTTAGTGTATCGTCGTTGAATACACCTTCACCATTTGAATCGGGGCTTACTTAGAGGTAGCTCAAACGCCCGGTTGTTGATTATTTATTACTAATTGTGGAATTCGGTGAAGAACAATTCACAAAACTGAGTAATAAGATGTTTATTATCAATTCATAGGATCAGCTGAAGATTCGGCTATGAATTCAAAATAATAAAGTGAGCATTACCATTCCATGGGATCGTAGATTCGACCATAGAATCGGAGTAATTAAGATTTATCTATTACCATTTATGAGACCAGTTGTGGATTCGATCATGAAATCGGAGTAATGAGATAATATAGTTATTGTTATTCTATGAGATCAAGCCGTGGATTCGATCATAGAATCAGAACAATTGTTTATTGCCATTCCGTGGGACCAGTCGTGGATTCGACCATGGAATATAAGCAATTATAATTAGGAATAATTAACTTTGTGGCTCTATACTAGCAGAGCAAGCTGTCTAGGAGCATCAATTATCTTGATATGAGATTGTCAGTAAGTCATATCCTTTATATAGTCTGGGTAAACCCGTTGTTTGTTCCTGAAGACGTTATCGCTCTATACTAGCAGAGCAAGCTGTCTAGGAGCCGTCCATCTCGTGATACTATATAGAATTAATCACTGAAAGTATTCAGTATTCATGAGATATGCCGTTGTCCAGTCGTGAGACTACATATCTACATGTACTCTGAGAGAAAGTACTCTCCGTTGAGAATTCGATGAGAGACCCGTGCCTCAATACTCACGTCTGATTGCTGGATCAGAGCTTCGTATAATTATGAGTTTACGATTTTAGCCCTTGTCGAAAATCCACCATCTACACCTAGTTCCTTTGTTAATGAATCCGGATAGCAGTATAGTTATCAAAAGTGTTAGATATTATCTCCAAGTTCCATCTCCCACCTTCAATAATAAGCTCATTGACCCTTTGCAGAGTATTTGTTGTAGTAGAAATTGGAGTAGGTGTGAATCCAGTGATTATGGGAATCCATGGATCTGTCCAGATTCTAGTAGAAGTTCCATCACCAATGAGCCAAAGATAACTGTAAAAGCATAGCTCGGTTGAACTCACCAACCATTGGTATGTCAAGTTTGGTTGTCATATTTTAGTATCAAAACTCATCTAGAGTCTCTTGATTAAATACTAGATTCAACTTCGTTTTGGTTAGACTAGAAAGTATAGGAATGCTGATACGTACAAGTATTACTCCGAAGACATGAAGAATGAGAAGAAGTAAAGACTAGAAAGTATAGGAATGCTGATACGTACAACTAATATTGACTTGATATTGTTTCAATTCTTAGCATATCTTTCATGTAGTATTATATTGAAAACATAACATGCGAAGCTGTATATATATAATACTGTAGTGGTTAGACTTGGTCATATCATTATGTTCAAAGTGTCGAGGAATCTATTGAATTACGAAGTATAAACTCTTATCTTTTGGAACTTCGTAAATACGACATCAACATAATCTTTGTATTTAGTTACTTGATTGTGCGTAAGCTATACGTGTTGATTTCATCCTAGGAAACAATGTTTTATAACATTTGTTTAAAGGAAGTAGATGTATGAACTTGTTTCATAATCGAAAGGGAAATTGTGATTGGTCTTGCTATTCTTTGAATATCTTTTGGATGATCAATTGAATATGACTTTGGTCGCAGTATAGTTATCAAAAGTGTTAGAGATAAGCTCCAAGTTCCATCTCCCATCTTCAGTAATAAGCTCATTGACTCTTTGCGGAGTATTTTTTGTAGTAGAAATTAGAGTAGGTGTGAATCCAGTGATTGTGGGACTCCATGGATCTGTCCCGATTTTAATAGAAGTTTCATCACCAATTAGCCAAAGATAATTTTAAGAGCATAACTCGATTGAACTCACAAAGAGTTGGTATGTCATGTTTGGTTGTCATATTTTAGTATCAAAACTCATCTAGAGTCGCTTGATTAAATACTAGAGTCAACTTCATTTAGGTTAGACTAGAAAGTCTAGGAATGTTGAGACGTACAAGTATTAATCCAAAGACCTGAAGAATGAGAAGAACTAACGACTACAACGAAGATATAATCCTTCCACTTGAGGTTAGTAATATTGACTTAATCTTGTTTCCTTTCATAATGTATCTTTCAAGTCGTATTATATTGAAAACATAACATGCAAAGCTGTATATATATAATACTCTAGTGGTTAGACTTGGTCATATTATTATGATCAAAGTGTCAAGGAATCTATTGAATTACGAAGTATAAACGTTTATCTTTTGGAACTTCATAAATAAGACATCAACATAATCTTTGTATTTAGTTACTTGATTATGCGTAAGCTATAGGTGTTGACTTCATCCTAGGAAACAATGTTTTATAAAATTTATTTAAAGGAAGTAGATGTATGAACTTGTTGCATAATCGAAAGGGAAATAATGATTTGTCCGGTTCTTTATTGAATATCTTTTGGATGACCAATGCAAAATGACAAGGTAGAACCTATCTTAACATATGTTGAGATTGAGGTATAACCGATTATAGCCTATACTGTGTAGCATGTTGTAATCAGTCACAACCTACTTTGTGAAGCTAGGTGTAATCATTCACAAGCTACATTGCGAAGTTAGTTGTAATAGGTCACAAGATACTTTTGGAAGCAAGGTGTAACGGATCACAAGCTAATCTGGGAAGTTAGTTGTAATCGGTCACAAGCTACTTTGGGAACCAAGGTGTAACCGATGACAAGCTAATTTGGGAAGTAAGGTGTAACCGATTACAAGCTACCTTTGAGAAGCATGGTGTAACCGGTCACAACCTAGTTTGGGAAGCATGGTATAAACCGGCCATAATTTAAATTGTGAGTCATGGTAGAACCGATCCCAAGGAGAAAAACTGAGTTTCAAATATTCACATAGCTCTTTATGTTTTGTGTGATTTTGGAATTAGGGTTTGCTGAGAGAAACTTCTAGATGTCGACATTATTTGAACATGTACATAACTCTTATCATTTATTGTTCAAAGATATTCCTTGATACTCAAGGTGATCCCAAACCGAAATATTAAAAAGCATTTAATTATGATTTTTATAATATATGTTTTAATTACCAGCAATTAAAGCACATCCTCTGGAAAATATTATTAGCTAATGTGATACACTAATAATAAAAGTTTTCTAAGTGAGATTTCAGAAAAATGGTTTGGTAATTAATTGGAAATAGGAAAACCGAAATGAGGTACTTTAATGCATATCTTAAGATATTTTCGGTTTTGGAATTTACTTTTTGTCCAAATAACCTTGATCTATAAATACTTGAGTTTGCATTTCTTGCAAACCTTCATAAGAGCCAGGAAAACTTCATTCTTGTTGTTTCTGGTGAATCCGTCTACCCGGAGAGGAAAGTACCCTAATTAGGTAAAATCTCTTACGACCACTCGTTTAAAGACTTATATGGGATCAAAAAGATCTACGAGTACCGTTGGTGGGAAACTAGATAATTGCATTGGTATTTTAGTTTTCGATTATTGATTTGATTGACTAACGGTTGTTGAAACTTTGATTGCACTTAATTTGATTATTCTTGAGAGCCTTCTCTTCTGACATAAGGGTCACTCAAACTAGATCAAAGTATCGACGGGATATTCACAACCATTTGCGGATCTAAAGACATCTTGTGATAATCTCTTTTTAACAGAATTCGTTCAGTGTGTGATTGATCACAAGAGGATTTAAGATTGTGTTGTGTAGGTTATTGAGAAGGAAATAAAAGATTTAAAGACAAAGAAAATTTTCTTATTAGTTTTCGTATCTTGTGAATTTGTGCACACACCTTGATCGGCTGGGATCCAGCAAGATCTTGTTTATATTTGATAGACTTGTGATTATCTAGTTGATAAGATCGGCATCACTTTATAGTTACTCGTTGAGTTCTATATTGATTTATTGCGTATCTGGAAATTGGTTATTTCGGTAATCAAGTTTTTAGATTGATTTAACCAGACAAAGTAGTTTATTAGTTTAAACGGAAGAGCATTTGTCAACAACTCAAACATATATTTACCAAAGATTTATTAGAGTGATTACCAAATAGATTCATTCCTTTGCTGTTTGGAATACGATCAAAAGGAGTAGTGATTCACGTGTGTGACTCTAGAAGTCGAAGGAGCAGGGATACTGAGGAAACTAAGTAGGTAGGGATAGTCTATTTGGTCTCAACTATATAAAGTTAGTATTAGTTTTTGTGTAGCTGCTTAATTCTGCGAGTATTCAAAACTGGACTAGGTCCCGGGGTTTTTCTGAATTTGCGGTTCCTCGTTAACAAAATCTTGCTTTGTCATTTACTTTATTTTCGGCATTATAATTGTTATTATAATTAAGTACATTACACATGTGTGTTAATCCGAATTACTTGACTTAAATTGTATTTTCTCGACTCTGTCCATAGACGATCACTTAAGATGTCGGACTTATAGGTTGATATTTAAAAGATTGTGGTATGTTTGGGTACCCTCGTCTTTTCAATTGGTGCCAGAGCAGGAAAACACGAAAATATCTAACAATATGTGGTTGGTGCGATCCAACCTATAAGATTTGAATCTAATGGATGATTCAGTTAACGTATTGGCAGGAATTGATAACTTAAAATTCTCAGGGTGGAAGACTCAATTGAAGAAAACCATACTTCTGTTCCTAAGCTTCTTTGGAATATGGATTTTGTCTATGTCTCAGATGACTTACATAAACTATATATCTACAGTCATAGACTTGTATCTCATGAGATTTATTACTAACTGGTGTAGTAACATTGATACAAACTTCTATGCGACATTTTTTATGTCAATCTTGAAAGTGTATAATATTTCTCAAAATATTTTCCTAATAGTGACTCATGACTATTATCCTTGTGAAAAATCTTAAATCTTAAACATAGTTTGGTTATCTCATTCAAATGTATGTATATATATGTTTCCAGGACTAATACGGTTGAGAAATGTCTAAACAGACTAAGTTCTTAGAATCCTTGTATGTGCGTAAAGGATAATCTTTCTATTAATAAAATTATTAACAAAGGATTGCTTCATACCCCACCTAACTATTTCAGCGAAGCAAGTGATCTTTTAAAATATTATTGGATCCCTAATTCTAAAGATATTTTCTATAAGTATCTTGTTATGATCAATTTTGTCTCTTCACATATTGAAAAATTCATTTTGTTTCAGAAAACCTGCATGGGTTTCAGAACATATTATGAGATCTTGGTAATAATAGAGAAGACAAATATTCTGTCATGAATATACAATTGATCCTTGAAAAAGATCTGGTCCAAGAAGAAAGATTATTTTTCCAAAAGAAAATTAACATTCGGAAATCAGGTTTGTTTCCTCACAGACAAATATTTCCGAATCTGCGATTTCCTAAACCTAGTCAAGTCAGGAAGAAGTTTATTTTTACTTTAAAAGGAAATACTCTTATATTGTTTTTACAAACAATTTTTGAGAAAATATTCGGAACAAGAACTAGGGTTTTCGATACAACTTCGACACTGGAAATAATTAGAAAAGGAAATCAAGTGACAAAACTTATGATCCAGACAATGATCTCATTCCCTACAATCATATTGAGAAGATCAGATTTCCTCACATAATCAAAGATGAACATGAGCTCACTTACTTTGTTGATAGCATATGTTTTGAAAAATATCAAGTTCTCAAAGGGATGGATTTTAATACTGAAAAGAGATTTGTGTCAAAAGTTTCGGATGTTAGTTATGTGAAGTTTATTGAAGATCGAAACTGGGGAAACTTTTTGATTTTGAAAATTATTTATCTGATGTGGTAAGAATCTTCTATGCGAATATTCACAATATTGATCATAAGAAGATTATTTTTTCACACTTTTCGGATGTAATCTTCTTTATGTTAATCGAAAGATGATCTCAAATATTATCAATTACAATGAGAATTGTAATCATATGATTACCGGATTTGAAATTGATCACGATACCATTTCAACCCGTCTCACTGGAAAAAGGATTAACTGGGAGAAAGGAAGATTACCAACCAAATATATACCTAGCCTCAAGGTTGTGAAATCGTAAATCGCAACGCGAATCGGTTTTTGAATTTTAAGAATCGAATCGTATATAGAATCGTGAATCGAAGATTCTTAGTCATTTTTATATTACCTTAAAATATAAAAAAATAAGAATGTTTGTATTAGAAAACCAAGGAACACATATGTTAAAATATGTATAAGTATATTGTAAGTTCAACATAATCACAAAAAAGTAAGTTATTTTTAAATTTAATGATATGTCCCCATTCAACGGTCAACGGTCAAAAATCGCATAATTTGAAGAATGTTAACGATTCTAAAGAGATTCAATTCAATCATACGACTTGAATCGGTATGGAAAAAAATGAAGCGAATCGCACGATTTGAATCGCAAATCGTGCGATTTTAAAAACCATGCCTAGCCTATTTATCCAAGGGTTTTCGGAAAACTTGCTGCTACAACCATCTTTGCAAGTACAATGGACAAGTCAGGCTAGGAAAAAGAGTTTGCAGAGTTTGTCTACTTTCTTTTAGAAAACGATAAACAACTTGATCTTTGTCGCACGAATAATCATAAATCAGATGATTAATATTTATGAGAGCACCTCCTCTCCAGTTTCAAAGCGAAATCTTGGATATCCCTGTCTCAACATTAAACTTTATGAATGTGGATTGGGTGACAATTTTAGTGATTTGAAGCATACTAAAGTTTTTACCAAGGGAACCATAAATCAAATGGTTGGAGGACAAAACAAAGGACAAGTTGTTTGTGAGTCTTCACAGAGCTTTGATAAAAAGTATGAAGATCTCATGATCTATATGAGGCGTATTGGTAATCAACTAAACTATATTCAGAAACAGTTAGCCTTCACTCATCGAAAGGATCAGAAACTCTACAAGGTATTTTGGATATTGGCACAGTTTTTTGGAGAGGGGGAGGATACCAAGGATGCCATGAATATAAAGAGTGGTTTAAAAATAAGGAGTAATATACTTCCTATTTCACAAGAAATAAACTATTCAAATTGTTGATTTATTTTGATATTTTGTATAAGGTCTATTTGAATAAAACTATCAATTATTGTGAATGAATAAAATCTAATTTTATAATCTTTGTTTCATTATTTGATAGTTATGATTGCATAGCATGTTTGAATTATCATATTTTATGTCATTTGCTTTCGGCTTATGAGATGATAGTTTCGGTTTTTATTAACCTGATTATTCGATCTCATATTGTGTTGCCCTGATGATTTCTGTGGCTTTTTGATTTAGCGGAATTAAGTTCTAGACCTTGTTGGTAGGTTTTATAAAAGGATCATAAGGTATTCCGAGTAAAACTTATGTGTGAAAAGTCACAATATGTTGATATCAATTTATGTTTACGTAAGTTGTGTTTAGCATAACATGTGGGTTTGGGGTTTAAACTTTTGCTATTGGCAGGTAATAGTTAAAACCGATTCAATCTTTCTCTGGTAAAGGTTGCTTTTTTTGTTGTTCTTTTGTTCTTGCGAGATGATGCCAACAAACAGGGGGATAGTTCTTATTGAACTTGCGCTTAAATGATATATCTTTCAGGGGAGAAGTGGATGCGGAAACCGAGGTAACGATTTTTATTTGTTAGTTAATCGTTTTTACTGTTTATGAAAAGCTTGATTTTATTGCTTATATTTTGTTTTTGCTTAACAAAATTTCGGTACAATTGGTATGTTCCATTATTATGTATGGATTGATTATTTTGATTCAATTGTTTACGGTTAAGAAAAAGTGTATCAATTCTACTGACCTATGATTTGGTATCTTCTCTATTGTTTGGTATCAAGTGTTTTTTGAAAAGACGAAGGTACCTAAATACACCACAATCGTTAAATTATCCACCTATAAGTCCTCTTACCGAAAGTGATTGTTTATGAATAAAGTCGAGACAATACTACAAATCGGTATTCACACTTTGTGTGGTCGTCTATGGATACGAGATCAAGACAATACAACAATCAATGTGTGATTACTTGATAATAGGTTCAGACTTAACCAAACTTTATAGGATCACTATCAAGTAATACGAAGTTAACGTTTATGTAATTTACTTTAAATTATAATAACAACAATAATAATTGCGGAAAGGAAAAGTAAATGACACAGCAAGATTTTGTTAACTAGGAAATCGCAAATGCAGAAAAACCTCGAGACCTAGTCCAGAATTGAATACTCTCAGAATTAAGCCGATATACAAAATCTAAATCAAAACTTCGTATAGTTGAGACCAAGCAACTAAACCTAGTTCACTTAGCTTCTTCAGTATCCCTGCGCTTCTGACATTCAATAAGTGAACGCACTGGAACAATTCCTTTGGATCGTATTCCAAACAATAAAGGAACAACAAATCTGTTTGGTAACAACTCTCTTGATTCTTACAGATGAAGATATCTCAAGGCATATGCAAAGGCTCTTCCGTTTAAACTAATAAACTCATTTGCCTGGTTAGATCAATCTATCCAACAACTACCGAAGTAGCATAGTTTAGATTTGCAATCAATCAATATTGATTCTAACAAGAAACTATAAGGTGATGCCGATCTCACGCAACCAATCAATCGAATAAATCCGATTCTAGTTGGATCCCAGCCGATCAAGGTTTGTGCAGACCCAAAGATATAGAAACCAAATAAGAAATCTTCTTTGTCTTCAAATCTTCTTTAATCTTCAATAAACACCTGCACAACACCACTTGAATCTCTTGTGATCAATCATGCACAGAACGGAGTCTGTTAACAATGGATTATCACAAAATGTCTTTAGATCTATAAACAGTTCTAAACATCCCGTCGACAATTCGATCTAGTTTGAGTGAATCTTATATCAAAAGAGAAAATTCTCAAGAATAAAAAAACTAGGGGCAATCAAAGTTCAACAACCTTTAGTCAATCAAATCAATCGAAAACTAAAATAAACTGAAATTATCTAGTTTCCCACCAACGGTACTGGTAGAGCTTCTTGATCCCACAAAAGTCTTTAAACGAGTGGTCATATGAGATTTCGCCTAATTAAGGTACTTTCCTCTCCGGATAGACGGCTCCACCAGAAACAACAAAAAGATGAAGTTTGCCTGGCTCGTAGGATAGTTTGCTAGAAATGCAAACTTGGGTTTTTATAGACTAAGGATGTTTAGACACCAAGGAATTTCCAAAACCGAATATTCTCAAGATATGCAATAAATGCCCAAATCGGTTTTCATAATTCCTGGAAATGCTTTGTCCAATATTTTCCGAAATCTCTCAATATGAAATCTTCAATTAGTAAATGCACATTACTAATTTTTATTCTCTAGAGATATGCATTTAATTGCTGGTAATTAAAGCATATAAAACTAACAACCTTAATTAAAAGATTCTTAATTTATTTCGGACCGGGATCTCCTTGAGTAATTAAGGAATATCTTTGAACAATAAAAGATAAGAGTTATTGTTCATGTTCAAAGTATGTTGACATCTTTTCTTTGTAAATCCTATTTCATATTTACAATCTTGGAATCGATTATACCACAATTCCAAACAAGTTTAGAATTGGTTCATCTGTATTCCAAGACAACTATGTGATTGATCAAATATCAAATCACTAACATGGGTTCACGGTTCTACCAAACATAAGGATTGGTTCTACCTCAATATGGTTTGCTTGTGATCGAAAACACAAGTTACCAGGACCGGTTACATCAGTTACCAGGATCGCTTACGTCAATTACCAGGACCGATTACCATATACTTATGGTATTACTTGTGATCGGTTACACAAGTCACTAGGATCGGTTACAACAATTATTGGGAATGGTTACATCAATTACAGGGATCGATTACAGAACTCTTTTATGATCGGTCACACCAATTACTAGGATCGGCCACACCAGTTACAAATATCGATCATACCATCTCAGGTGATTATTTAGGAACGGTTACACTAATTAAGTCATACCAAATCACAAGTCAGGCACTGTGATTAGTTATACCAAGATACATAACAAGTTATAAACGGTTCTACTAACTCACACATATTAGTAATCCAAAAATATGCAATGAATAACGATACTAATAAGCCTAGCCCTTTCGATTCATAAAACAAATTCATGAATGTACTTCCTCTAAACAAATGCAAACATTGTTTCCTAGGATGAAATCTTCACCTTTACCCATACACATAATTACAGTAGCATTCATACGATTATGTCGATGTCATATATACGAAATTCAAAAGATAAGCGTTATACTTCGTATTCTAATTCCTTTACACTATGATCATGTGATTATATCTCAGTAATAGAGTATAATTATTCATATCTTTGCAGTTATGTTTTCAATATAGCACGACTAGAAAGATACATTAGGAATGAAACAGTTCAAGTCAATATTACTAACCTCAAGAGGAAGGATGATGTCGTCGTTGTAGCTTGTTACTTCTTCACATTCTTCAGGTCTTCGAGTAATACTTGTATGTCTCATAATCCTAGAATTTCTAGTCTAACATATACGAAGTTGTCTCTAGCTACATAATCAAGCGACTCTTAGATGAGTTTTGATTCACTAAAATATGACAACCAAACTTGACATACCAACGCTTGGTGGGTTCAACCGAGCTTTGCTCTAACATTTTTGCTTAGCAAAATTTAGTGCAATTATGGTGCTTACCTTGATTATATTTGTTTCAATTGATTAGGGTTGAGAAAAACTTTGACAAGTCAATTTAATTGGTTTGTATCTATTGTTTCGGATTAACAAAAATTATGGGGTCATTTGTTTAGTCCATTTGATTCCGAATAAGAGAAACTAATTTAATTCTGATCTTAGTTAGACTTATCAAATGTAAGATTCGGTATTCAAGTATAATCAAAATCCTTGACAAGAAAAAAGTAGTTAACTAACCTAGTGTTTGTCTTGTCTAAAGTAAAGGTCTAAGTTATCTTATGGAATAATTAGATCCTGATAAGAGAAATGGAGTTAATTTTGATCTCTATTTGTGTCTTATCGAATAAGCAATTGTACATATTGTTTATGGGTGAAAACTGTTTCTGCTGGTTTTGGTAATTTTTGGTGTGCGGATGAGAAACAAATCTAAACCCTAAACAATGCACTGCACGGGAGTACTTTTGATTCGAGAGATCAATCTGTACAATCCTGGCCTAAACCAAGAAATGGCCATTCCAGGCTTGCTTCGGTCACAAAGTGAAGGAGAAGGGTTGGTCTTAGGGAGGGAAGCGAAGATAGTGTTGAGACCAGAATGGTTAATTCTGAAGATGTGGCTTGTTTTATGACTTGTATCAGAAACTGGAACCGGCTTGCAGAGTGAAAAATCTATCAGTTCTCGGTGATTTCTGGATACTATGTTGTTGCCGACCAAAAACCTGTTGTTTGGTAGAAATATGTGAAGCCTATTTATACAAGTCATATTTAAACGTACCCTGGTCTCATATGAAGTGGGAACGATTTTGTGATGGAAGAGTGGAGTAACGTATAACTGTCAGAAACCCATGCTTCCATGATGAAGGAAGTGGATCCGTTTACACCCGTTACTTCTTGCCACCACTAATTGTCCCGCTTCATGAAACTTTCTTATAACGGGCGTATTGCACACTGCACGCTGTAAACTTCCAGACCAATACCCTGATGAGTATCCCCCAGTTTGTGACATGTTTGATGTCTCGAGTGTTTTCGTGGAAAACATGTAACAGGTTGCTATGTGCGTCAAGTCAAAGTCAAGAGTCTTGCCGCAGGAAAATAGCATGTGATGCTATTAGGAACGTCTTGACTGGTCTCCTAAAACTTGCCACAAGTCCGTCATTTCGGTGGTGAACTTGGATGGCTGAGATTGCATCTCATGAGGAAGGGTAGTCGTTGATTATGGCTACCTTCTGTTGGCGCCTGGTAATGGCGCAGTGGCGTTTTTGGTGTATGCCAATGGCACTGCGGCATGAATGGTATAGCTCGTGCATGCCAGTGGCATGGTGGTATAATTGGCGCCTAGCGTAGCCATGGCCACGAGATTTAAGCGGTTGGTCGCCTAAAACTTGCCACAAGTCTGTCATTTCGGTGGCGAATTTGGATGGCTGAGATTGTATCTCATGAGAAAGGATGGTCATTGATTATGGCCATATATTGTTGTATAGCAAAGTGGCTCCATTGGCATGGTGGCGTCTGGCGTAGCCATGGCATAGTGGTGTAGCCGTGGCAGCTGTTTTGGCATATTGGTGTTAGACCCAAATATGGCTCCGACAATATTGTCCATGTTGCTAAGTTAAACTTAAGGCTTTAGGAGAATCACTTAACCAAGTTGTCATGGCGACTTTAGCTAAACTAGGGTTTGGCGTATCGAAACCTTAATTAGCACGTGCGCTGCGGCACGGTGGCACGATGATGCAAGTAGCGCCTAGCGTAGCCATGGCCGCTAGGTTTTGGCACATTTGTGTTAGACCCGAAATGTGGCGTGGAAACATTGGCCTTGTTGCCGCATCAATCCCAATGCTCTGGGGAACGTAACTTGGCTTGGTTGGCGTATCAACTTTGCCTAAATTAGGGTTTGGCATGCCGAAACCCTAATTAGTGTGTGGCATGCGGACACGGCATGGCGACACTTTTTGTGCAAACGGTGCCATAGTTGTGCCAAAGGAACTATAGCAAGGCCATGGTGTGGAAACGGCCACAGGAGTAAGGATGGTCGTGGGTGGCTATGATATGGCGCCATTCCTAGGGCTTCCTGGGTCCCACACGGCTCGTGGCATGTCGTGGGGTCGAAGTGGCATAATTTGTACCACGACTGGAAATTAGGGCTTTGGTAAATGCAGAGTCGTGCTTCTGACTAGAAAACCCTAATTTAAGCTTATCATGGCGTTGGCCACGAACATGAGGTAGGTTAGCACGCAAGGCGCTATTTATGGCATGTTTTGGCATGCTGCCACAAAGTGGCATGTTGGCATGCCGCTCATCTCATTGGCGCAACATGGCACTTTTGGCATGTTGTCGTTTTTTTCGGAAAGCCAATTGGTGAAAAAGCGGGGGTCTAACAACACCACCTAATATTTCGCGTAGCAATCTGTATGGACAAACTCCAATATACTTTTTTATGAGAATCAACTAGACAGTTAGACTCAATCAATACAAAAATATACCAAAGAGTTTATATCTCAATCTCTCGATTTGATCTTTACTAAAGCAAATGGAAATATGCGAGTCTTTATCAAAGAGAGATAACTTGGACGGTACCAAAGACCAATTTCCAAGGATCAATCAATATCAATCGACAACCAAAGGTTGGATTTCCAATTGATGATCTTTAACGCACAACCTGTATTATTTCAATTATATAAAAAATATAATGCGGAAAAGAAATAACACAGACACCAGAAGTTTTGTTAACGAGGAAACCGCAAATGCAGAAAAACCCCGGGACCTAGTCCAGATTGAATACACACTGTATTAAGACGCTACAGACACTAGCCTACTACAAGCTAACTTCGGACTGGACTATAGTTGAACCCCAATCAGTATCCCACTGATTCAAGGTACAGTTGTACTCCTACGCCTCTGATCCCAGCAGGATACTGCGCACTTGATTCCCTTAGCTGATCTCACCCACAACCAAAAGTTGCTGCAACCCAAAATCGCAGACTTGATAATAAACAAATCTGTCTCACACAGAAAAGTCTATCAAAGGATAAATTTGTCTCCCACAGAAAAACCCTAAGTTTTGTTCCGTCTTAAGATATAAAATCAAGGTGAACAGGAACCAATTGATAATCCGGTCTTATGTTCCCGAAGAACAGCCTAGATTAATCAATCACCTCTCAACAATCCTTCTTGACTATACAAGCGGTTTGTCGAGGAATCACAAACAGTGAGACGAAGATGTTTGTGACTTCTTTATCTTGCCCATCGGAGAACTCTCACGATCTCAAGCCAATCAATAGATTGTACTCGTACGATAGAAGATGCAAGATCAGATCACACAACTACGGTAAAAGTAGTATCGGTCTGGCTTCACAATCCCAATGAAGTCTTTAAGTCGTTAACCTGGTTTTAGAGAAGAAAACCAAAGGTTAAAGGAGAATCGACTCTAGCGAGCGCACTAGTATAACACAGACGTGTAGGGATTAGTTTTGCACAATGCTAGATGTCTCCTTTATATAGCCTTCAAATCAGGGTTTTGCCTTAGTTACAAAGCAATCCATATTCACCATTAGATGAAAACCTGATTTATATTCAAGATAATATTTTTCAACTGTTAGATCTAAAACTTAGCTTGTCACACACACTTGGGTAGACGTTTACTGGGTTTGTGAAAACCGTGCCCAAACGTGTACGTGTATGTTGGTTCAACATAGTAACCCAAAAGGTTAACCATATGAGCAGTTCATATTAACCTAGTTCTTCTTCACCATAATTAGTTCAATTGACTCAAATGAACTAGTTAGAGAGTTGTTCAATTTCTATGAGATCTTATGTAACTACAAAAGACACAATTGAAACAAAGATGATTCGATTCGATTGAATCGGCTCATGAACTTTATAGTCACGGTTTGCATAAAGCATTCCTTAGTAATTTAAGTTTCATGTTCAGAGCACATCTTTAGATCATAACCACTTAAGCTCACAAACAAGTTCGCGGACCTAAGGCAACTGGAAGAGTTTTCCAAACTCAGCAGAAAATCTCGTCAAAGATACTTCCGCCAGTTCGCGGACTAGGTTCACGGACTAAACACACAAACAAGTTTTTGGAAAATCCCAGCAGAAATCCTCGTCAAGAGAACTTCCGTCTGTTCGCGGACTGAGTTCGCAAACTGAGTTCGCGGACTTGGCAAAGCCAATTCCTCCGGTTTCTCTCAATCAACAAAGTTCGAAAACTTCGGATTAAGGAATACATGGTTATGTAATCTAAACTCTAATTCCAATCATTGAGACATTCTCAGAGGACGCTATATAGCCGTTATTCATAGACCGTTTCACGTCAGAGCAATTCTCAAGGTAATTGAAACTTTTCATGAATTTCGTCACTAGGTGAAGATAAACTTGATCAAAGCGAAACGCTTTACCAACACACGATTTCGAGAAAAAGATAAGTAGTGAATACTCAGCTCGAAGTTTCAAATGTGTATGATCCAGTCTATATAGCATACGACTTTTTGTCTCATAATAAGTAGGAGATAGAATATATAGACTTTTGAGTGATAGATAAGTTCAAGTCTCCAATACCTTTTTGTTGATAAAGTTCCACGGTTCCTTGAATAGATCTTCGTAGTTGTATGATGAATCGCCATAAAGTCCTTGAGCTCAACTACACTTTTCTATCCTAGTCCGAGACTTAGCTATAATAGACTAGGAATCAAGACTCATAGTTTTGATCACTAATATTGACAAACATGCTTGATATAGCAACGCAGGCGAGGTCGACCGAGCTATGCTCTAACAATGTCCCCCTTTGTCAATTTTAGTGACAAAACTATTAATACATATGGAATACAAAAAAGATAAACTTTAGTGGCTCCTATTCCATAGTTTAATCTTCAACGTTCCTTGAAATCTTCGTCCTTCCAAGTACTCCAATGATCCCAAAGGTTGTAAGTTTAGCACCACCGTTTTTGAAGATTCGTAGCTATAACAATGAGAGAAATCGAGATTCTCGATCATTATTATACAGTGTCATAGTATCATTATGTAACATCAAAGTCCAATTGCATCACGACTTTAACAACAATCCCCCTTAGTCAATAGTCCATCTCGATCATGGAAACCACTCCCCCTTGCACAATGATCCGAAAACCATATGTATTTGTAGTGTGAACTACATTACTTCTCCCCCTTTTTGTCAATAAAATTGGCAAAGGTAAAAGAACGGGATCATAATGAAATTTCCAAAAGAGACATTTCATAGACTAAAAGAAAAAATACATACCAACTTAATTTAGATGCAATCATAAAGCCGAAGCTAAATGCATTCATCAAGGAGTTTTAAGATACAAGATAACCCCTATAAAATTCCACAGCCGCACACCCCGCAAGATATTACCATTAAGCACAAGTTCAAAAAAACTCTTCCCCATTTGATGTCATTCCCGAAAGAACAACAAGAGCGACCTTAATTTCGAAAGAAAAGAAGGATTTTGAAGCACTAAAGAGATACTAAAAATAAAATAACGACAATCCTACAGAAACTGAATTGGAAAGTACCTACTGGAGGTTTCAGACTCAATTGCCCAAAAGATAAGTATAAGCATAGGGGCAAGAGTCAATGAAACTTTTTAATGAACCAAAACAACACCAATAGACTGCCGCAAGTGTTGAAACGTTGCAGTGTCTAAGGGTTTGGTGAGAATATCAGCCAATTGTTGTTCGGAAGGCACAAACTCCATATTGATGATATCATTTTCACAAAGATCACGAATAAATGGTACCTTATGTCAATGTGCTTTTTTCTTGAGTGCTCAACAAGATTCTCAGTAATTCGAATCGCACTGGAGTTATCACAAAAGATCTTCATTATTCCAGTATCAATTCCATCAGCAAGCATCTGTTTCATCCATAGGAGTTGAGTACAACATGATCCGGCAGCAATATATTATGCTTCACATGTGGACATGGATTGAGAGTTTTGCTTCTTGCTATGACATGCTACAAGATTGAGACCTACATAGTAGAATCCCCCTGATGTACTTTTTATGTCTTCTACACATCCTGCCCAATCAGCATCAGAATAAGCAGAAAGGTCAGCATTAGTATCAAAAGTGTATGAGAGACCATACCCAACAATGTGATTTATATATCGTATGATTCTCTTTGCAGCTGCAAGATGAGATTCTTTTGGATCCGCCTGAAACCTTGCACAACAACCAACACTGAAAGAAATGTCAGGTCTAGTAGTTGTAAGATACAAAAGGCTACCTATAATGGATCTATATAATTTTTGATCCACTTTTGCTCATTTCTCATCCCTGTGCAATTTACCAGTAGTAGGCATAGGAGTCAACTTAGGAGACGACTTATCCAGACCAAATCTTGACACAAGATTACGTGTGTACTTCTCTTGGGATAAGTAAATACCCTCCTTATGTTGTTGAATCTATAATCCTAAGAAGAATTTCAATTCACCAACATTGCTCATTTCAAATTCTTTAGCAAGAGATACTTGGAAATCTTTTGCGAATTTTTCAGAAGTTGATCCATAGATGATATCATCTACATAGATTTGAGCAATGACCACATCTTTCCCACTCCATTTGGTAAACAATGTTTTATCATCTCCTCCTCTTGAAAAAACTTTTCTAATAAGAGAGGTAGTAAGTTTCTCAAACCAGGCTCTTAGTGCTTGCTTCAATCCATATAACGCCTTTTTGAGCTTTAGCACATGATCTGGGAAATCAGGGTTTTCGAACCCCTTAGGTTGAGCGACATAGACTTCCTCTTTTAAAATTCCATTCAAGAACGCTGATTTTATGTCCATCTGAAAAAACTTAATCTTGAGGAAGCAGGCATGGGCCAATAAAAGTCGAATGGATTCAAGACGTGCCACAGGTGCAAAGGTTTCGTCAAAATCGATTCCTTCAATCTGTGAATATCCTTGAGCCACAAGTCTAGCTTTATTTCTGACAATTGTGCCAAATTCATCAGACTTGTTTTTGAATATCCATTTGGTACAAACAATATTGACATTTGGAGGACAAGGTACACGTTCCCAGACATCTTGTCTTTCAAATTGATTTAACTCTTCATGCATCACATTTACCCAAAAGAGATCTTTCAGAGCTTCATCAATATTCCTTGGTTCCACCTGCGAAAGATAACAACCAAAGTTGCATATATTTTGAAGTTGACCCCTTGTTTTGGATGTAGAATCCCTTCCCCCAATGATATTGTTGGGGTCATGATTCCTTTGAACCCAAAGATGTCGTGGAGGGACACGTTCTTGTTCATCAGGAATGGATTGATCAGTGCTCTTCTCCTTGTCACTAGAAATGTCAGGATCAATAACAGTGGGGATAACTTCAACTGATTCTGAAATTTCTTTGACTTTCTCAATTGTCTCGGTTGGAGGCAACTCAGTAGGAGATCTATCTTGACAAAAATTACTAATATCGTCGATGATAACATTAGCAGATTCCATCATGACTTGTGTTCTGAGATTAAAAACTCGAAAACCACGACTATCAGAAGCATAGCCAAGAAAGATACCTTCGTCAATTTTGGTGTCAAATTTCCCTTTCTGTTCTCGATTTTTCAGAATGTAGCACTTACTTCTAAACACCCTGAGATAGTGTAGGTTGGGTTTCCTTCCATACCATAACTCATAAGGAGTGTTAAGGTTTTTAGACCGTAAATACACACGGTTGATCAAGTAACATGTTGTAAAGACAGCTTCTCCCCAAAATCTTAAAGGTAAGTTTTTGTTGTGGAGCATTACCCTGGCCATTTCCTGGATGTTCCTATTCTTTCTCTCAGCAACTCCATTAGCTTGAGGAGTAATTGGTGGTGAGTATTGTTGAATGATCCCCAGTTCGTCACAGAACTCAAATACCTTGGTGTCTTTGAATTCAGTGACACGATCGCTTCTAATTTTCTTTAGTTTGCGACCTTGTTCGTTCTGGATCCTTTTAACAATAATCTTGAATTCACTGAAGGTTTCATTCTTATGGGATAGGAATGCAACCCAAGTAAATCTGGTGTAATCATCTACCATAACTAAAGCATACTTCTTACCGGCAACAGTGGGTTGTTCAATTGGTCCGAAGAGGTCCATATGAATTAAATCAAGTAGAGCTTTAGTGAGAATATCTCGAGATGATTTGTGATGAACTTTCGTTTGCTTACCCTTTTGACGGGCACCACATACACCTTCAATCTTTGCATTGATTTTGGGAATGCCTCTAACAAGTTCTTTATTAATGATCTTAGTTAGAAGGCAATAATTGATGTGACCAAAACGCTCATGCCAAAGATGTGTAGATTACACCTTAGTAAAATTGAAACGGTTGCTAAACTGAGTATCAAGAAGATAACAGTTGTTTTTACCACGAGTTCCTTGAAAAATCACTTTCCCAGATTTGTCAACAATGTCACATCCATTCGCTTTGAAGACAACTCGATGGCCCTTGTCGCAAATTTGACTAATAGAAAGAAGATTAGCAGTCATACCTTTAACGTAGACTATATCATGGATTTCTGGAACACCGGGTAGCTTGATCATTCCCTTTTTGCTAATGTAGCAACAACTTCCATATCCGAATGTTACAGAACCTCCTTCATAGTCAACAGATGAAACAAACCAAGTGAGATCACCTGTCGTATGTCGACTGCATCCACTATCAAGAAACCATTGAAAGGGAGATGTGGATCTTAAAGAAAAGGCACCCATACTACTAGTACTTCTCAATTTAGAGTTTCCTAGTAGTGTTGTATGAACTTTTAGAGAATCATACAGTTGTTTAGCTTTCTTACAAAGATTACTTGCAACGTTAAGACTCTTTTGAAAGGACATACAAGCTTGATGTATATGATCGGATGGATCACAACATGAGCCTATGCTTTGAAGATTGTCTGACTGATTCCTTGTCATATCAGTTTCTCAACATTCTGTCGTTGATTACTATCTGATTTTTGACTTTTTTTGAAAGAGGAACAACTGAGATTTTTCAACTTCTCAAAGGGAGTATTTCCAGATATCAAATCCTTAAGAATTGCAATTTCTGCAACAAGACCATAGTTGATCCGGATTTATTCATCCAACCCTTTTTGAAGAGACACCAAGTTGTTAGACCTTTTCTTGCGGTTGTTTTTTAAATCTGGTGAAGCGTCTATTGAGACTTTATAGTCCATATAGTCAGATCGCTACAAACACAGACTTTTGAGGTCTTTAATGTGTTTTCCTGCTCTGATACCAATTGAAAAAGCGGGGGTCTAACAACACCACCCAATATTTCGCTTAGCAACCTGTATGGACAAACTCCAATATACTTTTTGTGAGAATCAACTAGACAGTTAGACTCAATCAATAAAAAGATATATAAAAGAGTTTATATCTCAATCTCTCGATTTGATCTTTACTCAAGCAAATGGAAATCTGCGAGTCTTTATCAAAGAGAGATAACTTGGACGGTACCAAAGACCAATATCCAAGGATCAATCAATATTAATCAACAACCAAAGGTTGGATTTCCAATTGATGATCTTTAACGCACAATCTGTATTATTTCAATTATATAAAACATATAATGCGGAAAAGAAATAACACAGACACCAGAAGTTTTGTTAACGAGGAAACCGAAAATGCAGAAAAACCCCGGGACCTCGTCCAGATTGAATACACACTGTATTAAGTTGCTACAGACACTATCCTACTACAAGCTAACCTCGGACTAGACTATAGTTAAACCCCAATCAGTCTCCCACTGATTCAAGGTACAGTTGTACTCCTACGCCTCTGATCCCAGCAGGATACTGCGCACTTGATTCCCTTAGCTGATCTCACCCACAACCAAGCGTTGCTGCAACCCAAAATCGCAGACTTGATAATAAACAAATCTATCTCACACAAAAAAGTCTATCAAAGGATAAATCTGCCTCCCATAGAAAAACCCTAAGTTTTGTTCCGTCTTAAGATATAAAATCAAGGTGAACAGGAATCAATTGATAATCCGGTCTTATATTCCCGAAGAACAGCCTAGATTAATCAATCACCTCTCAACAATCCTTCTTGACTATACAAGCGGTTTGTCGAGGAATCACAAACAGTGAGACGAAGATGTTTGTGACTTCTTTATCCTGCCTACCAGAGAACTCTCACGATCTCAAGCCAATCAATATATTGTACTCGTACGATAGAAGATGCAAGATCAGATCACACAACTACGATAAACGTAGTATCGGTCTGGCTTCACAATCCAATGAAGTATTTAAGTCGTTAACCTGGTTTTAGAGAAGAAAACCAAAGGTTAAAGGAGAATCGACTCTAGCGAGCGCACTAGTATCACACAGACGTGTGGGGATTAGTTTTGCACAATGCTAGATGTCTCCTTTATATATCCTTCAAATCAGGGTTTTTCCTTAGTTACAAAGCAATCCATATTCACCGTTAGATGAATACCTGATTTAGATTCAAGCTAATATTTCTCAACCGTTAGATTGAAAACTTAGCTTGTCACACACACTTGGGTAGACTTTTACTGGGTTTGTGAAAACCGTGCCCAAACGTGTACGTGTATGTTGGTTCAACATAGTAACCCAAAAGGTTAACCATATGAGCAGTTCATATGAACCTAGTTCTTCTTCACCATAACTAGTTCAATTGACTCAAATGAACTAGTTAGAGAGTTGTTCAATTGCTATGAGATCTTATGTAACTATACAAGACACAATTGAAACAAAGATGATTCGATTCGATTGAATCGGCTCATGAACTTTATAGCCACGATTTGCATAAAGCATTCCTTAGTAATTTATGTTTCATGTTCAGAACACATCTTTAGATCATAACCACTTAAGCTCACAAACAAGTTCGTGGACTTAAGGCAACCGTCAGAGTTTTCCAAACTCAGCAGAAAATCTTGGCAAAGAGACTTCCGCCAGTTCGCGGACTAAACACGCACACGAGTTTTTGGAAAATCCCAGCAGAAATTCTCGGCAAGAGAACTTCCGTCAGTTCGCGGACTGAGTTCCCAAACTGAGTTCGCGGACTTGGCAAAGCCAATTCCTCCGGTTTCTCTCAATCAACAAAGTTCGAAAACTTCGGATTAAGGAATACATGGTTATGTAATATAAACTCTCATTCCAATCATTGAGACATTCTGAGAGGACGTTATATAGCTGTTATTCACATACCGTTTCACGTCAGAGCAATTCTCAAGGTAATTGAAACTTTTCATGACTTTCGTCACTAGGTGAAGATAAACTTGATCAAAGCGAAACGCTTTACCAACACACGATTTCGAGTAAAAGATAAGTAGTGAATACTCAGCTCAAAATGTCAAATGTGTATGATCCAGTCTGTATAGCATACGACTTTTTATCTCATAAGAAGTAGAAGATAGAATAGATAGACTTTTGAGTGACAGATAAGTTCAAGTCTCCACATACCTTTTTGTTGATGAAGTTCCACGGTTCGTTGAGTAGATCTTCGTCGTTGTATGATGAATCGCCATGAAGTCCTTGAGCTCAACTACACTTTTATATCCTAGTCCGAGACTTAGCTATAATAGATTAGAAATCAAGACTCATAGTTTTGATCACTAATATTGACAAACATGCTTGATATAGCAATGCATGCGAGGTCGACCGATCTATGCTCTAACAATTGGCTTCGTGACCATCTGGCGCAGTTTCCCCTTTTTAACATTGTGGCAAGTTTAGCGCAACTTGATTGGTCAAAAAAGAGGGTCGACCATGCATGGGTGTGGCTACACTTCTGGTGTGAGTGTGGCGGCTTTAGAGCGACTTGATTGGTATATGGAAAATGGGACTGGCAAGTATGGGCCCAGCCACAACTCATGGGAGTGTGGCAGGTTTAAAGCGACCTGATTGGTCGACAAAGGAGTAAGGGTCGATTGGGTAGCATGGGGAGTGGCCAAGTGGCGCCGGCTGGCCTGTGGCATGGCCACACTTCCATATGGGACCAGCCACAAGTCATGGGAGTGTGTCAGGTTTAAAGCGACCTGATTGGTCGACAAAGGAGTAAGGGTCGGTTGGGTAGCATGGGGAGTGGCCAAGTGGCGCCGGCTGGCCTGTGGCATGGCCACACTTCCTCTCATTGTTTCTCCTTCTCCGCGGCTCCTTTATTCTTTGCTTTCTGATTTGTGTAGGACTTTGCACCTACTAATCCATGGCGGATTGTTGCTTGCATGCATCAATCTGGATAAATTTCATGTGAACATATTGACTTGCTCAATAAATACGCCAGTGGAAAGGTTGAACACTCATCACTTTATATGGATCCATTTCTTTGCAGAGAGACGACACATTAAATGTGAGGTTTTACAATTTACCCCTGAACTAAAAACCATGATCAACATTAAGTCCCCTGCTTAGCACGTAACAGTGGCACTGTTGCGCGGTAAGCATGAGATGGTGACATATGAGGATAAAAATCGAAAGTGAAGACATTAAGAGATTGCCAGGAAAATTCGACTAACCTTTGGTAGGAGGCATGGGTAGTCTATGATCCTTGTATTGGCATACTTCTGGCTTGGCCACAGGGTGCTGATGCCATGGAGTGTTGGCGCAGTGATCCTTAACACAAAGATGAGTGTTGAGGTGGTGAAGCCGTCAGCACTATGACAACAGCAGTGAGTGTTGAGGAGTTTGAACGTCTCAAAACTAGGAGGAAAGATGTGTTGAGGCAGTACGCCTAACAACATAGTGGTGAGTGTTGAGGAATTCGCAATATCAACACTAAGGAAAATATATGTGTTGAGGCAGTTTACCTGACAACAGCGTGGTGAGTGTTGAGGAAATTTCCAACGTCTCAACACTAAGGAAAAATAGGTGTTGAGGCAGTTTGACTGGCAACACGGATGATGAGTGTTGAGGAAATTTCCACGTCTCAACACTAAGGAAAAATATGTATTGATGCAACACGGATGGTGAGTGTTGAGGAGTTTGAATGTCTCAACACTAAGAGGAAAAATGTGTTGAGGCAGTTTGCCTGGAAACACAGTGGTGAGTGTTGAGGAGTTTGAACGTCTCAACACTAAGAAGAAAAATGTGTTGAAGCAGTTTTCCTGGAAACACAGTGGTGAGTGTTGAGGAATTTACACGTTTCAACACTAAGAGGAAAAGGTGTGTTGGGGCAGCATGCCTGGAAACACAGTAGTGAGTGTTGAGGAATTTACACGTCTCAACACTAAGAGGAAAGGATGTGTTGAGGAAGCATGCCTAGCAACACAGTAGTGAGTGTTGAGGAATTTACACGTCTAAACACTAAGAGGAAGGATGTGTTGAGGAAGCATGCCTAGCAACACAGTAGTGAGTGTTGAGGAATTTACACGTCTCAATACTAAGAGGAAAGGATGTGTTGAGGAAGCATTCCTAGCAACACAGTAGGAGTGTTGAGGAATTTACACGTCTCAACACTAAGAGGAAAGGATGTGTTGAGGAAGCATGCCTAGCAACACAGTAGTGAGTGTTGAGGAATTTACACGTCTCAACACTAAGAGATTTAAAACTTATTTGATATTCCAAATAAATATAAAACATTAGTTTAAGGATAGTTACTTAGCTCTGTCTCCGCTAGGTATGTCCTTCGTGCATGACTGGGATTTAGGTGTATCAGGCTCTCCCGTGAGTAAGAAGCGTGACAAAAATCCCCATGTGTAATTATCCTGATCTTATTTCCTCGTGGAAGATGTGCTTCAATTGCATTCGCTGGTAAGGCGGTGACTGCGTTTAAACTTCTAAACCTGGAGGAGGCTTCAGTCCCCAAGTGTAGCTTACTTTGATTGTACCACCTTGAATCCACGCCTTTGTTATTTGATACAAGTTTATCGTTCTCTCCTGGATGGGATGTTTGGAACATCACATGGACGAAATACTCTTTGTAGTGGTTGCTGTTATGGTGAAGCTCAAACAAGCAACATCGGTTCTTGGCAGCAGCTGTGATAAGAAGAGATTTGGCTGGCTGCGATCATAATCCTTGACAGGGAGGAGTGACGGCTACGGGAACGAACCTTGGTAGGAAGGAGCGGCGGCTTCTGGAGAGAACGTTGAAGCGGCTTCTGGAGCGAAACGTTGAAGAGGGGCGTCTTCTGGAGGTGAGACATTGAAGCGTCTCCTGGAGAGAAACGTTGAAGCGGAGCGGCTTCTGGGGAGAACGTTGAAGCGTCTCTTGGAGTGAAACGTGAAAGCGGAGCGGCTTCTGGAGCGAAACGTTGAAGAGAAGCAGCTTTTGGAGGTGAGACGTTGAAGCGGAGCGACTTCTGGGGAGAACGTTGAAGCGGCTCCATGAGTGAAACGTGGAAGCGAAGCGGATTCTGGAGCGAAACGTTGAAGAGGAGCGGCTTCTGGAGGTGAGACATTGAAGCGGCTCCTGGAGCGAAACGTTAAAGTGGAGCTTCTGGGGAGAACGTTGAAGTGGATCCTAGAGTGAAACGTGGAAGCAGAGCGGCTTCTAGAGCGAAACGTTGAAGCGGAGTGGCTTCTGAGAGAACGTTGAAGCGGCTCCTGGAGCGAAACGTTGAAGCGGAGCGGCTTCTGGAGCGAAAAGTTGAAGGGGCTCCTGGACTCGAAGAGCCAACGCAACACGGATGAGAGCTTGAAAATATATCTCGGCGCTGCACCTTGGAGAAACAAAAAAATCTCACACACATGCTTCATCATAGATTACATGGTTTTGTGAACATAGTCCCCATAAAGCATTAATGCACAACTCCACCAATTGATGTTCGGTCACATTTGGTTTATGACAATCTAACGCCCGAATTCTGAATCCCTTGACTAATCATTCAGATGTTCATTGTTTCGCTCCTTTTGAGTTGTGTCCATGTCCATCTGAGCCTTAGCAAAAACTTCTTGTATTTCCATCAAATCAGCAATGGTAATAGGGGATCGGCTTTCTCTGGCTCCCCCAGTTTCTCGTCCTGATGGTGGAGTAGCAGCGGCTTTGGTGACGGTTGGAGGTGTAATACTTGAAGAAACATTGGGGGTGGCGGCAGCGGCTCTAGCTCTAGTGACCGGAGGTGTAACGCCTGAAGGAACATTTTCCGCGTCGCTGTTGTTGACAGGTGGTGTGTTAATGCCACTGGAAGGAACGTTAATACCGAGAGTAATTTCAGCGCAAGTGTTTTCAGGGTTTGTTGCTGATCCGGACCTGAGTTCTACCATCTTGAGATCGGGATTGAAAAATGAAATTTGGAGATTGGAAATTGATATTGCAACCGAGAGATTAATCTCCCACTGTGGTCGCCAATTGTTTATGGGTGAAAACTGTTTCTGCTAGTTTTGGTAATTTTTGGTGTGCAGATGAGAAACAAATCTAAACCCTAAACAATACACTGCGCGAGAGTACTTTTGATTCGAGAGATCAATCAGTACAATCATGGCCTAAACCAAGAAATGAACGTTCCAGGATTGATTCGGTCACAAAGTGAAGGAGAAGGGTTGATCTTAGGGAGGGAAGCAAAGTGAGTGTTGAGACCAGAATGGTTAATTCTGAAGATGTGGCTTGTTTTATGACTTGTATCAGAAAGTGGAACTGGCTTGCAGAGTGAAAAAGCTATCAGTTCTCGGTGATTTCTGGATACTATGTTGCTGCCGACCAAAAACCTGTTGTTTGGTGTAAATAGGTGAAGCCTATTTATACAAGTCATATTTAAATGTACCCTGGTCTCGTAGGAAGTGGGAACGATTGGGTGATGGAAGAGTGGAGTAACGTATAACTGTCAGAAACCCATGCTTCCATGATGAAGGAAGTGGATCGGTTTACACCCGCTACTTCTTGCCACCACTAATTGTCCCGCTTCATGAAACTTTCTTATAACGGGCGTATTGCACGCCGCACGCTGTAAACCGCCAGACCAATACCCTGTTGAGGATCCCCCAGTTTGTGACATGTTTGATGTCTCGAGTGTTTTCGTGGAAAACGTGTAGCAGGTTGCTATGTGCGGCAAGTCAAAGTCAAGAGTCTTGCCGCAGGAAAATAGCATGTGATGCTATTAGGCACATCTTGGTTGGTAGCCTAAAACTTACCACAATTCCGTCAGTTCGGTGGCGAACTTGCATGGCTGAGATTGCATTTTATGAGGAAGGGTAGTCGTTTATTATGGCTACCTTCTGTTGGCGCCTGGTAATGGCACAGTAACGTTTTTGGTGTATGCCAGTGGCACTGCGTCATGACTGGTATAGCTCGTGCATGCCAGTGGCACGGTGGTATAAGTGGCGCCTGGCGTAGCCATGGCCACGAGATTTAAGCGGTTGGTCGCCTAAAACTTGCCACAAGTCTGTGAGTTCGGTGGCGAATTTGGATGGTTGATATTGCATCTCATGAGAAAGGATGTCCATTGATTATGGACATATCTTGTTGTATAGCAAAGTAGTGCCATTGGCATGGTGGCGTCTGGCGTAGCCATGGCATAGCGGCATGCCAGTGGTGTAGCCGTGGCAGCTGTTTTGGCATATTGGTGTTAGACTCAAATATGGCTCCGACAATATTGGCCATGTTGCAAAGTTAAACTTAAGGCCTTAGGAGAATCACTTAACCTAGTTGGCATGGCGACTTTATCTAGGGTTTGGCGTATCGAAACCTTAATTAGCATGTGCGCTGCGGCACAGTGGCGTGGATGACATAGCTGGCGCATGCCAGTGGCACGATGATGAAAGTAGGTTTTGGAACATTAGTGTTAGACTCGAAATGTGGCGTGGCAACATTGGCCTTGTTGCCACATCAATCCCAATGCTCTGGGGAACGTTACTTGGCTTGGTTGGCGTAGTAACTTTGCCTAAATTAGGGTTTGGCATGCCGAAACCCTAATTAGTGTGTGTGGCATGCGGACGCGGCATGGCGACACTTTTTATGCAAGCGGTGTCATAGTTGTGCCAAAGGAACTATAGCAATGCCATGGTGTGGAAAGGGCCACAGGAGTAAGGATTGTCGTGGGTGGCTATGACATGGCGCTATTCCTAGGGATTCCTGGGTCCTACATGGCTCGTGGCATGTTATGGGGTCGAAGAGGCATAATTTGTACCACGACTGGAAATTAGGGATTTGGTTAATGCAGAGTCGTGATTCTGACTAGAAAACCCTAATTTAAGCTTATCATGGTGTTGGCCACGAACAAGAGGTAGGTTAGCACGCAGGGCGCTATTTATGGCATGTTTTGGCATGCTGCCATAAAGTGGCATGTTGGTATGCCGCTCATCTCATTGGCGCAACATGGCACGTTTGGCATGTTGGCGCGGTTTTTGGAAAGCTAATTGGCTTCGTGACCATCTGGCGTAGTTTCCCCTCTTTAACACTGTGGCAAGTTTAGAGCAACCTGATTTTTAGTTGCAGGAAATCCTACACTACACCCTTCACAAGATTTCATTAACATTCAACTCATTTTAGATGAACAATCTTAATTTTATTGATGAATCTTTGAACAATCTTACAAGAAAAGATAAAGGAATCAAGAACCACCACCACTCTAGATTTTCTCTCTCATATTTACTTGTTTCTCAATTAGAAAAAGATCTCTCCTTTTCCTTTACAACTGAATGACTATTTATAGGAAAATACATAGTGGATGACAGCTAATCTATCCTTTATTTTCGGATATGGTTTGCGACATTCTCGCAACCTCACAAATATTAATCTCGCAAACTCTCTAATTTTGGCAGGACTCTCACATCTTTCTCATGATTCTAGCTGACGTCATTTATTATATCATTTCTGAAATTGTTCTGCGACGCTGTTCTGTTGTGTTGTTGTTAATTTCGCTGAGGCATTATTGCTGCGAGATTCTGATACTACATCTTGCCTCTTCTCATATCTTCTCTGCAAAGTAGAGAATGATGTGAGAAATGCCGCAGTTGTTCATCTCTTCATATTCTGCATTTATCACATGTATTCTTTTTTCCATCTGTTTTTTGACACGTCTTTTGTAACCGCTGCTTTTCAACCGCTCACGTCTTTTCTTCTTAATGGTGTTTATTTCTTCGAGTAAAAAATCTCCTTTATATACTCTTCTTACCCTTCTTTCCACTTTCTTTTTACTTTCTCTTCTCTTTTTATTCTCTCATCTCTGCAACTCTGTTGTTCTTCTTCAAGTTCTGCTACTGTAATTTTTCCATCTTCAATCTTCTTACTTTTTATTCATTCCCATACTCTATACTTAAATATGCCTCCAAGTGGTCATAGACATGAAAAGAATTCAAAAGACGTCCAAAAAGATCTTGCTGAGAAAGGTTTCACACTTTCTACCATTCCCGGTGAAAGTGCCAAGTCAATTCTTTCTGTCAAACTTTTCTCTAATCAGTATTGTGATGATCAATCAATTTCTCTAGGTCATATTCTCGCAGGTCTCCCCATTCCTCTTTATGACCCAGATATTCCTCTATTCTATGAAATTCTCGCTCACTCGGGATTTTCGCGAGCTATTTTCCAACTGAGTGGGGACTGCATCCGTCTGATGCTAGAGTTCGCTAACCGTGGTGCTGGTAAAGGATCTCTGTACTCCAAAGAACTTAGGGATCCTAAATTCGCATACCTGGAGATAATTGCTGAGAAATACACAGTAGCGAGTTTCTTTGAGAACTATGAACTGATCTCCATGAAGAGAGAGAATACTCGCTAGGGTATTCGCTTAAAAAGGAAAGATAAGATTGATGAAGCTAAAATTATCATGCAATACATTTACTAGCATTCTGGTAAGAACAAAACTCCTCGCCAATCCAAAGATGATAAATGGTGTGTTTTTCTTTTAATGCTAAAAGGACCTTACATTGCTGGGTCAAATGTTCTTCCTGCGAATCTCGCTGCTTATCAACTTTGGGTTTTCTCTTGGACCGAGAAGGAGAAAGAGGTATGTTTCTTCCAATTTATCTCACTTTATATTTCTTTATTTGTCTTTATTCTTTTGTTCGCTGACTCTTGCGATATTCTGCAGATCCAAAAACTGAAAGATAGTTATAACATGACTGGGAAAGCTAGTACCATGTTAGCTCTTCGCTCATACACAGATGAGGTAAGAAATATTCTCTTATGATTTTAAACAATATATTGTTGCCTCTATTTTTTATTTCTATCTGTTGTGTGAAGATTATTGCTGAAATAGAAGAGTCTGCCAATGTTGTGAAGATTGGTGATAAAGGCAAAGGTGCTCTTCGCAGGGAAAGACCAACTGCTCCTCCTTCAAAGAAAAGAAAATTCCGTTCTTCCTCTCCTTCAAATATTCCTTCTCATGAAAACTCCGAGAATGATGAGGATGATGAGGATAATGATGACCATGCTGCAAATGAAGATTCTCCATGTGAATCTTCTATGGCTAAGCTCTCTGGCCTCTTTTCTGATTCTTTGCAAGGAATGGGAGATAGTCAATTTGCTAACACCTGTAAATCTCTCGCTACAATTTGTGATGTTCCTTTGTTGGATGGTGATAGTTCTATTCGCAGAGTTTCTAGATCAGTGACTCCTGATTTCTTGCATTCTCTCAATAGTCTGGTATGCTTTATCCTTTTATTTTTTCATTATTGTAATTTAAAATCTCTTTCTATTTTAATAATTTTTATATTTTCTCGCAGGCTGGAAAAGCTTCTTTCGCTGTTGCCTCAGATTTAGAGAGGAGATGTGAAAATCTTAGAAACAAGAAACTTCAATCTCGCATAAAGAATGAGGAATTGGAAACTGAAGTCAAATGTCTTCGCGAGAAAAACAGACAACTAGAAATTGATTCTTCTTTGTATAAGAACAAAATCTCTAGTCTTCATCAAGCTAATAATCATCTCTATGGTATGTTTCTTTTCTCCTTTCCTTTCATTTATTCATCTTGTTGTTTTATCTTATTTAATTGATCCTTTTTGCAGACATTTATGGTCTTTCTGATGAAGCTACCCTTCTTCGTTCATTTCCTAATTCCTTGGATAATGATACCCTTCTTGAACGTCTTAATAAATCTTTAAATAGTTTCTCAAATGATAAAATTTCATCTCTTTACTTGAATGAACTAAGATCCAAATTTCGCCTCATAGAAATTGACCATAAATCTAGTTTAGGCTTAGTCAACCGACTTAAGCGTCTCTTTCTTAATTCTAAAGAGAAAATCAATGAGCTGAGAACCAAAATTAGCAGCCTCATAGATGATAAGGATCGCATCTATGATCAAGGTGCTAAGGCTTTTGTGAAATTCCAAGAGGCTCTTATTGAAGTTCAACTTGAACGAGATGAAGCTAACCGCAAGAATACCAAACTCTGTGATAGAGAAACCCAAATTCGTTCTCGTCTTCTTATAAGTAATGAGGATGAATTCGCTTGGGCTGCGAAAATCTTAGATGATGCCAGAAAAGATTTAGGTGTAAACGTTAGTCTCCAAGTTGAGCATACAGCCTTGATTAGAGATATGATTTCTGACAGAGAAGGTTATTAACTATTCTCCAATACTAATCTTTTGTTTCTTGTGAATTTTCATCAAGTTATTAATTGATTGCCTTTTGCTCGCAGATTCTAAAAGTAGATATCACAAAAGGATTGAGGAACTTGAAGCTGAAAAAGTGGAACTCGCAAAGAACCTTTCTTCTCGCAACGACAAGTATTCTAGATTAAAGAATCAAATCAAGATCACTGTTGCGAATTTTAAGAATGATGTTATGCATTTTCGTAATCAAACTATTCAAATGGTTTGTGATGACCATAGTATTCCTCATTCTGATTATCCTTGTCTCTTAGAGGAGATCCCGCAGAACATTCCCAGTCTGATAATTTCTGATAACGAAGCTGATGATAAAGAATATGATAGCGATGAAGGTTCTGATGGTGATGAAGGTGTTGATGCAGACGAAGAAGGGGACAAGTCTGATGAAGATGATGAAGGATCAACTAAGAAGTAGTTTTTGTTTCTTTCTTCAATCTTCTGTAATACTTGTACATTTATTCCTCTTTTCTGTATATTTGCAAATTCTTTTGGTTTTCCATATTCTTTAATATATGAGTTTCTTTCGTTTTGACCTGCATTCATTAAAACAATTCTTCCTTGCAATATGGTTAATCAATATAATCATAGATTTTTTAATTTTTGCGTAAATTTATCATGTGGAGACAAATAACATTTTCTAATTTCATTCATTCTCATACTTGCCTCTGTTATTTGCATCTAAATGAGAGACTTTGCAAATCTTTCCTGTTTTGTTCCTCAACTTCGCTGTTGTTTATTTATAATTTCGCAATCTTATGCGAAGTGAATTTCGATTCTTTTCAAAATCTCATTCTTGTGTGGTCTTATTTTGCGTTCGTAATTAAAGGTCTTATTATGCCACCTCTTGTCATTGCGACAAAATCGCAGGACGTTCTTGCACTTTCATGCAAAAACCCATTGATCTTGCCTTAACTTTTTCTTTGTATTATGGCCTCTTCAGGAATGTTGAGACAATATAACAGGCCTAAATATTCTTGCGAAAATAAAGCCCCATGACATTGCCGTCTTGCAACGAAATCGCAGGACGTTTTCGCACTTTCATGCGAAAACCCATTGATCTTGTCTTATCTTTTTCTTTTGTATTATTGCCTCTTCAGGATTGTTGCACAAATATGACAAGCCTTAATACCCTTGCGAGTAAAAAGCCTCATGACATTTGCGTCTTAAGACACTTATCAGCTCCCTAATGGAGGGTGCCACCCTTATCTTCCCCCTGGTTGCCCCTTCAAGGAGGCGTACTTCTACTGTACAAGGTTAGCTCCTCCCATCCAGTCTTAACAACAACCAGTTGTTTTCGCAGCCTCTTATTCCTTTTACCTATAGGGCTTATGGTTACGAGACTACACCCTAAGTGGGGTTTTCTTCGGGCCGAGTGCAGTATAAGTCAAGAGTTATCAAGAATGGCAAGGTACGCTTCAAACGCCCCTGGCACTCTTGACTCAACCGTGTACCTCGGCGCCTTGATCAGATTATGCACTCCTTGGGAGAATCCTTATTACCTTAGTCGCCCGACCTAAGTCATATGCTTAAGCTGAGAATCCAAGGTGCCTCTCCCGGATGGGCTTTATTAACCCCAAATCTCCATGACTCAGGTTTCGGTGGCGGTGTAGCCTTTCCCTGAGCCATGTAACAGGTACCCCCTTATATGACGTACTTTAGGTCTTACATTTACCTATTGCGAACTAGGGTGTACGCCATAAAGGTTCGCCCCTTTCTCTTTTATCATTGTTCTATGATTGTTTTTTGTAGAATTCATTATCTCTGCGAAATTCTTGCACATCATCATATTGTATTTGCATTTCACAATCTCAATTTTGTCATTCAATAAAATGTACTTTTGAGAATTTTATTTATTGCGAGAGTGTCGCAACAAATCAATCATTCATACATTACCTTTGCTATCCTCTGATTCTTCGTTATTTTGTGTCACTGTTTTTTCGCCATTTTTCATTCTGAGCTAACATTAGTTTCGCAACATCTATTCTTCTTTTCTTTCGATTGCATCCACCATCAAACTCTCACTTCTTTGTGTCTCTTTGATTTTTTGTCGCCAATTCTCCTTCTTGTTTGCTCTCCCTTCGCAAGATTCTATCTCAGTTTCGTAACATCTCTTTCCTTCAACCCAATCTCCCTTTATAATTTCGTACCAACTTGTATGAAGAATGTTTCCTTCTTTTTCATCGTGTTTGCTTTGTGATTTTCTGGTGGTGGTGGCAATGGTTGATATTGTGGGTGCTCTACCAAAAAGTGGTTTAATTTTCCTTGATCTTTCATTCTCAGAATAATTCTTTTTAAATTTCTGCAATCATTTGTAGTATGTCCATGAAAATGATGATAAGAACAAAACTCATGACTTCTGTGGTTTGGAGGTTCCCATGTTCCATGGTGTTGGTATATTCTCCATCAAAATTATAGCTTCCTATATTTTCTCCACACTTGCGTTTAGAGGTGGCATCTTGATTTCTTCCCATACTACCTTGTGACCTCCTTGTCCTCTATTATAATTTTGTCTTTGACCTCCATAAGTTTCTTGTGGCTGATCGAGTCTTTGAATCTTGTTATTTCCACCACGATTGTAGAAATTTATTTCTCCTTCATACTCCTCTTGATCTCGGCTTCCCATAGCCACCAGTTTCTGTTGATTATTACTTGTCACCTTTTCTTGTTGTACTTGCGAAGTATTCGCCACTGTGTTTATTAGCTTGGGTAATAAGCTTGCATTCGCTGTTTGTGAACTGGTATTCGCAACTGGGTATGATTTCATCTCACTTTGCCTTTCCTCTAGAGCAATATATTCTTCTTGAAGTTATCGCAATTCAGTCATTGTGATCGTATTCTTGACTCTGAAAATATGGATATACAATAGGTTGGTTGCAAACATAGCATTGATAAATGATAAGATAAGATATCTCTCATCTACACGGCCATCCATTTCGCTACACATAGTCCTCCATCTTTTAGTTAGGTGCTTCAAACTTTCGCCAATCCTTTGTTTTAATCCAAACACGTCTTCAATACTTGGTCGCGAAGAATTATTACTTATATATGCCCCCAGGAATGTAGTCTGCAAATGATTGAAGGATGTTATTGTATTTTCTTTGGTAGACCTTCGAACCATTTTAACGCTTCCCCTATTAAGCTGGATGCGAAATACTTGCATAATACGGCATCATGATTTTCCCATTGCAGCATACACCTCATATAAGCTTTAATGTGTTGAATTGCACAAGTTGTTCCATCAAAAATGCTGGTTAATGCGGGCAAATTGCATTTCGGAGGTATTCCTCCTAGTTGTACTTCCCTTGTAAATGGAGTTTTCGCAGCTTCTTCTATAGCTTCATCCAATTGTATTCTGCCTACTTCTCCTCTGTTATTTAGCATTCCTCTCATTTCTTCTAACTCTTTCAAGATTTGTTTATTTGTACCTGAATTTTGATCCATTGTTCTTTTTAATTTCTCCTCCATTCTTCTGCGTTCATGTCTTTCTTCTCTCGTGAAATTTTGCATTTCTTCTTCATTATCCTCATCTCGTCTTCTTCTGCGAGTCTCTTCTTCATCTCTATCTTGAATTCACATATAATGATGTCTCTCATTTTCCCCTTCATGATTTTGTTCATTTCTTATTAATTCCATTCGTTGTCTTTCATCCATCCTCTGTATTCTATAGCTTCTTTCCTGGTTGTCGTGATTGTTCTGGCGAATTGTTTCCTGAAGCTCTTGTTCTTCTATTTCCACTCTCAATCTTTCACGTTCACAAGTTAAACGTGCTTGTTCATCATAACGTCTTTCAATTTCTTCTTCAATCGTTTGTTGATTTCTTTGAGTTTCTCTTTCATGTAAAATTATCCTTCATTCCTCTTGATTTCCTTCGCCATCTTGATCATTTTGCCCCTGAGTTTGTCCATTCTCATGATTTATACCATTTTTCCTTTCATCAAAACTTTCATTTTGTGGGACGTAACGATCATCAGTTCTTTCTCCATTTTCGCGATATTCTTCATTAGGATTTGATATTTCTTCTTGAATATGATTTTGTTTCCAACATTAATTGTGGGTGAGTTTCGCCTCATTTCTCTTCTAGTCGATCTGGAATATGATTTTGTAATACTTCTTGATCTTCTACTATGTAGTCTCATATTTTCCATCCTCAATTAGTGATTTTGCCTTGTTAAATTCGCACGTTCTTCTGCCTCAGCTCTTCTTTCTTCGTGTATTCTTCGTCTCAACGTTTCTAACGTTCCAATTTCCTCATCTCCATGAATTATTCCTTCATCTGCTTCTTGATTTCTCTCTACCTGTCTATGATTCCTGGTTTGTTGCTCTTCTTCTACTTCTTCTGCTGGATTTGATTTCCAAGTGTGTATACTCACCCTATCATAATTTGTGTTCCTTCTTTGTATTAGTGTTTGTTGAACTGGTGGTTGAATTCGATTTTCTCCGTTATTTCTCATTCTAGTTGATTCTCCCATTTCACTTCTTTCCCTTCCAGCAATTCTCTTACTTCTTCTAACAGTAGTTGGTTGTTCAGATGTATTTCTTCTTCTTCTAGCCATCTCTTCAATATTAATGAATTGCAAGAGATTATGTAAAATTCTTAATCAATCACTCCAAATCTTCACAAATCTCAATATTAATCTTCAATTTTTTCTAGAATAATCTTCAATCTTTAATCGCTCCCTGTTTCTAGCATCATTATGTAGTTGCAGAAAATCCTACACTACACCCCTCACAAGATTTCATTAACATTCAACTCATTTTAGATGAACAATCTTAATTTTATTGATGAATCTTTGAACAATATTACAAGAAAAGATAAAGGAATCAAGAACCACCACTACTCTAAATTTTCTCTCTCCTATTTGCTTGTTTCTCAATTAGAAAAAGATCTCTCCCTTTCCTTTACAACTGAATGACTATTTATAGGAAAATACATAGTGGATGACATCTAATCTATCCTTTATTTTCGGATATGGTTTGCGACATTCTCGCAACCTCACAAATATTAATCTCGCAAACTCTCTAATTTTCGCAGGACTCTCACATCTTTCTCATGATTCTAGCTGACGTCATTTATTATATCATTTCTGAAATTGTTCTGCGACGCTGTTGTGTTGTGTTGTTGTTAATTTTGCTGAGGCATTATTGCTGCGAGATTCTGATCCTACATGATTGGTCAAAAAAGAGGGTCGTCCAAGCATGGGCGTGGCTACACTTCTGTTGTGAGTGTGGCGGCTTTAGAGTGACCTGATTGGTCGATGGGAAATGGGGCTGGCAAGTATGGGCCCAGCCACAACTCATGGGAGTGTGGAAGGTTTAAAGCGACCTGATTGGTCGACAAAGGAGTAAGGGTCGGTTGGGTAGCATGGGGCGTGGCCAAGTGGCGTCGGCTGGCCTATGGCATGGCCACGCTTCCTCTCATTGTTGCTCCTTCTCCGCGGCTCCTTTATTCTTTGCTTTCTGATTTTGGGTAGGACTTTGCACCTACTAATCCATCGCGGATTGTTGCTTACATGCATCAGTCTGGATAAATTTCATGTGAACATATTGACTTGCTCAATAAATACGCCAGTGGAGAGGTTGAACACTCATCACTTTACATGGCTCTGTTTCTTTGCAGAGTGATGGCACATTAAATGTGAGGTTTTACAATTTTACCCCTGATCTAAAAACCACCATTAACACATACACAATCGGTTCGATTAGTAACCAAGTTATCTTAGTTGATTGGTCGTACTAAGGGAAAATCGCTTCGGGCAATTGTTTCCTTAACTCTTATAGGTTGTACAAGTTTTATGGATCTGTAAGATCCTTCGGTTTTCTCTTTTGCTTGCTCGTACCTTTGTCATTTTTGTGAAAAAATAGGGAGAAATATATGGAGTAAACAAGTGATTTTCAATCAATAGGAAAGGGTATATATGCTTAAACGTTATGTCTAACGAAAGAGTAAAGCATATACTAAGGGGAGAAACATATCATCATGTTGTGTAGTATTTCATACTAAAAAAGGGGAATAACAAAGATGTTCTGATTGAATATTTACCTAGATTTCCTTTAGGGGGGGGGGAAGGCTTTTGTTATTCGAAATATCAACAACGACATTTAGTTTTTTGAATATATGCACGTTTTGTGTTGTTGGAACTTGGAATCAAGCGTATGAAGAATGAGTTATTTTGTAATTCATTTATCTCCATACTTAATAGAGTTTTGTCAAGTTTTGTGGAGCCATGCAAACTTCATTCTTGGTGTTTCTGGTGGAGCCGTCTATCCGGAGATGAAAGTACCCTAATTAGGTAAAATCTCTTACGACCGCTCGTTTAAAGACTTTTGTGGGATGAAGAAGCTCTACGAGTACCGTTGGTGGGAAACTAGATAATTGCATTGTTGTTTTAGTTTTCGATTATTGATTTGATTGACTAACGTTTAATGAAACTTTGATTGCACCTAGTTTGTTTATTCTTGAGAGCCTTCTCTTCTGATATAAGGTTCACTCAAACTAGATCAAAGTATCGACGGGATCTTTAGAACCATTTGCGGATCTAAAGACATATTGTGCTTATCCATTGTTAACAAACTCTATTCTGTGAGTGATTGATCATAAGAGTATTCAAGTTGTGGTGTGCAGGTTATAAGAAGACAATCAAAGATTTGAAGACGAAGAAGATTTTCTTATTAGTTTTCTTATCTTGTGAATATAATGCACAAACCTTGATCAGATGGGATCCAAATATAAGTGTTTATCTTTGATGGACTTCATTGTCTATTTGTGTGATATCGGCATCACTTTATAGTTACTTTTTGACTTCTATATTGATTGATTGCGAATCTAGATATTGGTTATTTCGGTAATCAAAGTTTAGATTGATCGAACCATGTAAAGGAGTTTATTAGTTTAAATGGAAGATTCTTTGTCAACAACTTCATAATATCTTTTACAAAGATCGATTAGAATGATTACCAAACAGATTATTCCCTTGCTGTTTGGAATACGATTCAAAAGACTTTTTATTTACGTGCATGACTCTAGAAGTCGAAGGCGCAGGGATACTGAGGAAACTAAGTAGCTAGGGGTAGTATACTTGGTCTCAACTATACAAAGGTAGTATTAGATTTTGTATAGCGGCTTAATTATAAGAGTATTCAAAACTGGACTAGGTCCCGGGATTTTTTTCCATTTGCGGTTTCCTCGTTAACAAAATCTTATTGTGTCATTTACTTTATTTCCGCATTATAATTGTTATTATAATTAACTAAATTACACACTTGCGTTAATCCGAATTACTTGAAATTGATCCTTATAGTGAATCAGTTATTACCGTAACTATTGTCAAGTAAATATCTTGTTGTCGTATTGTCTCGACCTCGTCCATAGACAATCACACAAGGTATAACACTTAAGTTGTATTGTCTCAACTTTGTCCATAGACGATCACTTAAGATACAAGACTTATAGGTTGATATTTAAAATATTGTGGTGTATTTGGGTACCCTCGTCTTTTCAGCCTGGCTCTTACATAGGAGCGAGAGCGAAGCCAGAATTCTATGAAAAGTGAACAACAAAAGTGTGAAGGGATCCTCCTTATTTGAAGATAATCACATTATCTGTTAAGTTTCTCTTTTCAAATTTTTCTTTGTGTATTTCCTTTATTTAACTTATATCATATTTTTATGTAGTTCTTTTTCTCTTGTCTATTGATTTGAGTGTTGGTATTGTTGTTTGATTGCTGGAGACGCTGCTCCAAGTTATTAAACCTCGTCAGCTAAATCCGGAGCTAAAATTTGGGAGTTGCTAAACTCGACTGATATATATGGGATCATATTAATTCCATGGTTTTGGAGGCTCTAAGCCTCTAACAAGTTTTTTTTTCCTTCAGATTCTTTGGAACAATGTTCGCAGAGAATCGTACTGATGTAAGATCAAGTTAAAACAAACTAATAGAATTTCTATAAAATTTTGAGATATGCAAAATTCAATTAGTGAGGAAACAAACTAATAGAGGTTCTGTAAATCTAGCTTTAATTTGCAGTAGATCTAATAGGAATCAGTCTTGGAGAGGCAAAAACTCTAATAGGATCTTTGATTTTCAAACTTTAGTTTCATCTAGTTTAGATCAAGTTTTCCGGTTTTTTTGATCAAGTTTTCTAGGCTTTCTATCTCTCCAAACTCATCTGTGGGATGTTTGTGGGAGAGATATTTTTTTCCTAGTTATATTAAAGGGTAACCTAGTGTAGATGGTGATTCTCTGACATCAAAAATTAAGGACAATAGAGTCTGTTAGAGCATTGCTCGGTCGAACTCGCATGCGTTGCTATCTCAAGCATGTTTGTCAATATTAGTGATCAAAACTATAAGTCTTGATTTCTAGTCTATTATAGCTAAGTCTCGGACTAGGATAGAAAGTGTAGTTGAGCTCAAGGACTTCATGGCGATTCATCATACAAGTAGAAGAACTACTCAAGGAACCGGTGGAACTTCTCGACAAAAAGGTATGTGAAGACTTGAACTTATCTGTCACTCAAAAGTATATCTACTCTATATCCTACTTTTTGAGACAAAAAGTTGTATGCTATATATATAGACTTAGAATATACACATTTGGTATTTCGAGCCGAGTATACCTCGCCTATCTATATCCCGAAATATGTGTTGGTAAGCTTTTCGCTTCGACCAAGTTTATCTTTACCTAGTGACGAAAGTCATGATATGTTTCAATCACTTTAAAAAACTTTGACCTGAAATGGTGTAACAACTGTATAACGTCCTCTAAGAATGTTTCAATGATTGGAATGAGAGTTTAGATTACATAACCAATGATGGACATAAGCATTATTGTGGAAACACATTTATGTATAAGTCCTATTCCTTGAACCAAAGTTTTCGAACTTTGTTGATCAAGAGAACCGGAAGAATGGCAAGCGCCAAGTCCGCGAACTCAGTCGGAACTGCCGAAGTTCTCAAACCCGAGAATTTCTACTGGAGTTGACAAACTACTTGCGTGAGCTAAGTCCGCGAACCAGCGAAGTTCTCATCCCGAGAATTTCTGCTGGAGTTTGTATACTCTGTCCGGTGTCTTAAGTCCGCGAACCTAATCTCCGAACTTGAGAAGGTTATATATCTGAAGATGATTTCTGAACTTAAACTTTAAAAAGACTAAGGAATGCAGTTTGCAAACCGTGGCTATAAAAGTTCATGAACCGATTCAAGTGAATCAAATCATCTTTGCTTCAATTGTGTCTTGTGTAGTTACATAAGATTTCCTTGCAGTTGAGCAACTCTCTAACTAGTTCATTTGAGTCATTTGAACTAGTAATGGTGAAGAAGAACATGGTTGATATGAAATACTCATATGGCTAACCTTTTGGTTAACTATTGTTGAACCAACAATGTAGACGTTTGGGTACGGTTAAAAAACCTAGAAGCGTGCAGTTCATTTGTGTATAACAAGCTAAGTTTTCGATCTAACGGTTGAGAAATACTAGCTTGAATCTAAATCAGGTTTTCATCTAACGGTGAATATTGATTGCTTTGTTACCAAGGAAAAACCCTGATTTGAAAGACTATATAAAGGAGACATATAGTATTGTGCAAAACTAATCCCCGCACCTTATGTGTGATACTAGTTTGCGTACTAGAGTCTGTTCTCCTTTAACCTTTGGTTTTCTTCTTCTAAAACCAGGTTAACGACTTAAAGACTTCATTGGGATTGTGAAGCCAGAACGATACTACTTCTATCGTAGTTGTGTGATCTGATCTTGCATCTTCTATCGTACGAGTACAATCAGATTGATTGGCTTGAGTTTGATATCTCCGATAGGCAAGATATAAAAAGTAATTACAAACATCTTCGTCTCATTGTTTGTGATTCCACAACATCTTGTTTCGCTACCATACGATTAAGATTGTTGTGAGGTTATTAAATAATCTAGGCTGTTCTTCGGGAATATAAGAACGGATTATCAATTGGTTCATGTTCACCTTGATTATTATCAAAAGACGGAACAAAAACTTTAGGGTTTTTCTGTGGGAGACAGATTGATCCTTTTATAGACTTGTCTGTGTGAGACAGATTTGTTTATTGTCAAAGCCTGCGATTTTGGGTCGTAGCAACCCTTAGTTGTGGGTGAGATCAGCTAAGGGAATCAAGTGCGCAGTATCCTGCTGGGATCAGAGGCGTAGGGAGTACAACTATACCGTGGATCAGTGAGAGACTGATTGGGGTTCAACTACAGATCAGTCCGAAGTTAGCTTGGACTAGGCTAGTGTCTGTAGCGGCTTAATACAGTGTGTGTTCAATCTGTACTAAGTCCCGGGGTTTTTCTGCATTTGCAGTTTCCTCGTTAACAAAATTTCTGGTGTCTGTGTTATTTCAATTTCCGCATTACATTGTTTTATCTTTATAATTGAAATAATACAGGTTGTGTGTTAGATCAATCAATTGGAGAATCCGTCCTAACGGTTGTTGATTGATATTGATTGACACTTGGATATTGGTCTTTGGTACCATCCAGGTTATTCCTTGTATTTGATTAGTACTCGCAGTTTCTGTTTGAGGAAATAAAATCAAGAGAGATATATAAACTCATTGATATAATTTTAATTGATTGAGTCTTGTTGATTCTCTTAAAAGTATATTCGAGTTTGTCCATACAGATTGCTAAGAGAAATATTGGGTGGTGTTGTTAGACCCCCGCTTTTTCACTTGGTATCAGAGCAGGCAAACACGTTCAAGACCTTACAAGTCTGTATTTGTAGCGATCTGACTCTATGGACAAGAGTATTATCTTTAATAAACGTATCACCAGAAATAAAAGTTCTATCTCGTCGAACTCTACTAAAGAGAAAGGTTCTACAATCTTGAATATAGATGAACCCTCTGTACTAACGAGACAGACTAACATTTACATGTGTATTCCCGGTTATCCTTCAAATGAGAGTCTTTCCATTAATGAACGGGATTCAACTAAAGAGAGTGAATTGATTCTAAATCTTGTTAGAATCCAAGCTGATAAATTCAATCGGTTGAAGCATCATGTCAATGTTCTAATTGGTGTAATAAGAGATTGCAAATCCAAAGGCAATACTGAAGTTCGTTCTTCTTGTACATCTCTTGAAGCTATCCTTAGAATAGATGCCTTGGAAATTGAACATCACTTGAGTAAACTCTCTATTCAAGGATGCTCAAAGCAATCTAATATGCCAAGTACTTCTGACACAACTAAAGACGGTTCATGCTCAGAAGTAAAAACGAAAGTCCCTTCGAGTAAAACAGATGTGCCTGAAGTTACCATCACTCAAGAATGTTGCATATCAAATGAAGGGAAGAAATATTCTAACGATGATATTAAGACCGTACTATCTAACCATTATGGAGATCAGAAAGTATGTTTTGTCTGTGAGACAAAGAGGTCTGTTAAACAAAAGAGAACCTCTAGGTTGAAGAAAAACTCCTTGGTTCAACTTCAACGCACCTTAGATTTAATTCTTAAAGGCGTAACTGACATTCGTATGACGAAACCAATTGGTTTTCGTACTTACCATGTGTATGTTACCAGGAAAGTCAGTTCAATGAGTTCATCAAACACTCAAGAACAAAACAGACGTCTTAATAAACATCGTCTCAAGGAAGATCGTGTCATGGTCTCTGGAAATAACGCTGCCCCTGATGAGAAAGGAAGTAAAGAAGAAAGAAGAAAAATTGTTGAAATGAGAGATAATCTGAAAAGGATAATTGAAGAATTCGTCAACAGGTTGTCTTCCTCCTCAAACCAAAATTCTTCTGGTAAGAACTCAAAATATGTCTCGTATTTTGATGACAGTAAGTATTATGATAATTTCTCACATCAAAAGGGATCCCTCTCTAGATTCAGGAGGAAAAAGAGGCTTAACCACAAACAAAAATCTCTTGATGGGCGTGTAGCGCATACTTGTGCTAATTAATCACAAGGTTTAAAGAGCTTACTCATAAAAATCCTTGTGAGTAAGATGTGTTAATAATTAGGTATACTTTTGGTTTTTGCATCTGTTAAGTTGAGCTATTTTCTTATCGTCCATAGCTAAACTTTTGTTTACAGACCTGCGATACTTAAAATATTAGTTTTTGTCTAAAACGTGTTTTTTTTCCGTTTTTTGTTAATCCTTGCTACAACCTCTCTGAAATTCTTTTCTGTTGATTGTTGAGTGTTTGTTTGGTTGTATGCAAACGTGTTTGGGCTATATTTTATGGGGTAAATGTTGTACTCGGACGGATACATGTTCTGGCACGGGTCAACTATTTTCAACCCTAAAATCCCCTTCTCAGAAAACCCTTATATACCCACCTATTGAGTTACAAACGTCACGTACGCATACTCTAGGTTGATTTCTAGGTTGTCAAGAATGTCTTCTTCTTGATCTTGTTATGGTGGTTTTGCAAGAGGATTCCTTGGCGAAAGTTTTGTTGAGTCCAAGAAGAAGAGAACCCTTGTAGATGAAGATCATCTGAATGCTTCATGTTACTTTGCCTATGTTCATGAGGATGTTGAAAAGTATGATATGATTTCTGCTGAAGTTGTTCATGACTTTCTTAAGTACTTTGGGGAAGCAAAACAACAGCTTGTCGATACTCTAAAAGGTCTTGATGTGTTAAAAACTGAGTTGGAAAAGTTTGTCTCTGACCTTGGTCTCATAAAGTCTCACATCAATAATCTTCGCAAAGAGAATCATCTCTCCGATGTTGCAATGAATGTTGTTGATCACAAGCTCGAAGACCCGTTGTCTCGTGGGGATTCTGAACCGTCCATATAATCATAGTTCGTGTTCAAAATAGCACTGGAGTCTGTTTTCCTTTAGCTTGTTTTAATTGTTTCCTAGTATGTCTTCTTTTTGGCTTAGTTGGAAGAATAACTAGTTCTTGAATAACAATGATTGTGTCTACACATAGCTATTATTTTTCATCTTCTTGTATTATTTTTTAGGTTTATTGGTATTAAATTCTAAAAATATTTGGAGGATGATGTTTTTGCAGTATTAATCTTTATGATTTGTTATATTGCAACTTGGTATGGGATATGAATGTTTGTGTTCGTGAACTTGAAGGTCCCATACTTTGTCAAAAGTAAAGTCGTTCGTGTTCGGTATTCACGTACTGGTAAAAGGATGAATGGACTTTTGACAAATACAAAAGTTAAGCCTATATTGTCAATGATTTTGATGGAAGATATATTAAAATCTTTTGTTTTCAAGGATTATATCTATTATTGTTATTATGCAAATAATGATTGAATATAGAATGAATCCTTGTGTATTCCGCAGTATTGATCATCCCTAATCCATATTCGTATGTATTACTGTGAGGCTCTATAATGTGTCTTATGTTGAGCACGATACAACCAAGTTAATTATTTTTTATTAGCTTTGTTGGTTGTTCCGTAAGGTACTTTATGTTGAGCATTTTGAACTAAATTAATCATCTTGTTTGGTTATTTAGTTATTGCTCCGTAAGTTTTCTTATGTCGAGCAAAACAATTGACAATTAAATTGATTACTTTTGTAATTAGTTTGGTTGTTTATTCCAAATAGATTAATTATGGGTTCTCTTGTAATTAATCTAGTTGAGTTTTTTTGTGTCTCCATGAGTTTTCTTATGTTGAGCACAAACAATTGAATTGATCACTTTTTGTGTTTAATTTGATTGCGTATACAGATTAAATTAATCACGGGTTTTACTTGTGATTAATTTGATTGAGTTTTCGGATATAAAAATCATTATTATGGTTTTTGGTGTCCAATAAAATCCTTCTTTTCTTTTGAAATTAAGGCCGCTTTCTTTCAGGAAAGACATCAAATGGGGGAAAGTTCTTTTGAACTTGTGCTTTATGGTCATATCTTGAGGGGTGTGCAGCTGTGGAATTTTAGAGGGGTTATCTTGTATCTTTAAACTCCTTGATGAATGCTATTAGCTTCGGCTATATGATTTCATCTAAATAAGATGATGTGTGTTCCTTGTTTTTAGTCATGAAATGTCTCTTACGGAAATTTCATTATTATCCCGTTCTTGTACCTTTGCCAATTTTATTGACAAAAATGGGGAGAACTAATATGTAGTTCACACTACAAATACATATGGTCTTCGGGTCATTATGTAAGGGGGAGTGGTTTCCATGTGAGATGGAGTATTGACTAAGGAGGAGTGATACATATCACCATAGTATTAATGGCAAAGTTGTGATACAATTGAAATTTGACGCTGTGTAATAATTCTATGACACCGTATAACAATGAACAGGACCGATGCTTTCTCATTGTTATAGCTACGGATATTCAACAGCGATGATGCTAAACTTACAACCTTTGGGATAATTAGAGTACTTGGAAGTGACGAAGATTTCGAGGAATGTTGAAGATTAGACATGTGGAATAGGAGCTACTTAAGTTTCTTTATCTTTTTTGTATTCCATATGTGTTGATAGTTTTGTCACTAAAATTGACAAAGGGGGAGATTGTTGGAGCATTGCTCGGTCGAACTCGCATGCGTTGCTATCTCAAACATGTTTGTCAATATTAGTGATCAAAACTATAAGTCTTGATTTCTAGTCTATTATAGCTAAGTTTTGGACTAGAATAGAAAGTGTAGTTGAGCTCAAGGACTTCATGGCGATTCATCATACAAGTAGAAGAACTACTCAAGGAACCGGTGGAACTTCTCGACAAAAAGGTATGTGAAGACTTCAACTTATCTGTCACTCAAAAGTCTATCTACTCTATCTCCTACTTCTTGAGACAAAAAGTCGTATGTTATATATATAGACTTAGATTATACACATTTGGTATTTCGATCCGAGTCTACCTCTCCTATCTATATCTCGAAATATGTGTTGGTAAGCTTTTCGCTTCGGCCAAGTTTATCTTTACCTAGTGACGAAAGTGATGATATGTTTCAATCACTTTGAAAATTGCTTTGACGAGAAATGGTGTAACAACTATATAACGTCCTCTAAGAATATTTCAATGATTGGAATGAGAGTTTAGATTACATAACCAATGATGGACATAAGCATTGTTGTGGAAACACATTTATGTATAAGTCCTATTCCTTGAACCAAAGTTTTCGAACTTTGTTGATCAAGAGAACCGGAAGACTGGCAAGCGCCAAATCCGCGAATTCAGTCCGCGAACTGCCGAAGTTCTCAAACCCGATAATTTCTGCTGGAGTCGACAAACTACTTGCGTGAGCAAAGTCCGCGAACCCAGTCCGCGAACCGGCGAAGTTCTCATCCCGAGAATTTCTGCTGGAGTTTGTAAATTCTGTCTGGTGTCTTAAGTCCGTGAACCTAGTCTGCGAACTTGAGAAGGTTATATATCTGAAGATGATTTCTGAACTTAAACTTTAAAAAGACTAAGGAATGCAGTTTGCAAACTGTGGCTATAAAAGTTCATGAACCGGTTCAAGTGAATCAACTCATCTTTGCTTCAATTGTGTCTTGTGTAGTTACATAAGATTTCCTTGCAATTGAACAACTCTCTAACTAGTTCATTTGAGTCATTTGAACTAGTTATAGTGAAGAAGAACATGGTTGATATGAAATGCTCATATGGATAACATTTTGGTTAACTATTGTTGAACCAACAATGTACACGTTTGGGTACGGTTAACAAACCTAGAAGCGTGCAATTCATTTGTGAATAACAAGCTAAGTTTTAGATCTAACGGTTGAGAAATATTAGCTTGAATCTAAATCAGGTTTTCATCTAACGGTGAATATGGATTGCTTTGTTACCAAGGCAAAGCCCTGATTTGAAAAACTATATAAAGGAGACATCTCGTATTGTGCAAAACTAATCCCCACACCTTACGTGTGATACTAGTTTGCGTACTAGAGTCGGTTCTCCTTTAACCTTTGGTTTTCTTCTTCTACAACTAGGTTAACGACTTAAATACTGCATTGGAATTGTGAAGCCAGACCGATACTACTTTTATCGTAGTTGTGTGATCTGATCTTGCATCTTCTATCGTACAAGTACAATCAGATTGATTGGCTTGAGATTTGATATCTCCGATAGGAAAGATATAAAAAGTAATCACAAAAACCTTCGTCTCATCGTTTTTGATTCCACGACATCTTGTTTCGCTACCATACGATTAAGATTGTTGTGAGGTTATTGATTAATCTAGGCTGTTCTTCGGGAATATAAGACCGGATTATCAGTTAGTTCCTGTTCACCTTGATTATTATCAAAAGACGGAACAAAAACTTTTAGGGCTTTTCTGTGGAAGACAGATTGATCCTTTGATAGACTTTTCTGTGTGAGACAGATTTTTTATTGTTAAAGCCTACGATTTTGGGTCGTAGCAACTCTTAGTTGTGGATGAGATCATCTAAGGGAATCATGTGCGCAGTATCTGATGAGTGCCAAATATTGTATATATTTATCCCTTTTTGTTGGCATTTAACTCATCTTTTATGCATTAATTCTACATTTTATCCCATATTCTGTATTTTCATTGTTTTCAAGAATAAATATTTTTCTTACTTAATTTTGCCTTTTTAGGTAATAAATAAAGATTGGATGAGTTGCGGAGCAAAAAGAGCAGAAAAGTAGTGGAAAGCCGGGAGGAATTACGCAAGGAAGCCGCAAAGAATGGAGCGCACGTCCAAAAAGCTGGAAATGGGCTCGAGAAGAAGAAAGTTGTTCTTAAAGAAGAAGTGGGCTCAAGGTTTTCCACGCCCAAACTCATTTCCCAAACCCATATTCTATACCCAAAAGCCTAAAACCCAAATCCATACCCGCTTGCGTCTTCAGCCGTCAGATCAGTTCTCAGAAGCATCCGACGGTCGCTCCCTTGCTGTGCATCGAAGTTTGATATCTCCGCCTTACACTACAGTACCTAACTCCATCAAGTACCGTTCGTTTCGTTGTATCTCTTCATCCGACGGTCGCTCATCGCCTGCCTCCGCATCGCCGTCAGATCCACCTACCATCTTCCCATCCATCGGTCCAGCTTCGCGAAACATCAAAATCCTCTACACCTGCTCAACACCCTAGTACCCGAACCCTACACCCATTAGCCAAACACACCCTTCTCCCAAATCCATCGAATCCATCTTCTTCCCCTCTCCTGTAACAGTGACCCTTCCCCCAAATCACTCCACCATCTTCTCCCCCAAATCACTCCACCATCCTTTCCCCAAATCTTTCAACCATCACCATAACCTCCACCATCACCCGACAGAACAAACCCCCAAACAATCCCCCTAAACCTAGCTGTTTTATCCTCTCTCACCAACTGTCCTAGGTGAGGTTGATAAAACATCTCGATTTAGGGAAATTAATGGTAGCAGAAGATTCAGGAGGGAGCATAAGGACGATTCAAAGCATGGGTGCTCGATTTCAAGGCTCAATTTTCAACAAATTAGGTAACCCTAATTTCTGATTTTTGGGAAAAGGGGGAAGAACCCTAATTTTAATCTGTGGGTATAAATATGTACTGTTGGGTTGTGTTATAGACTATCTCTGGGCTAGACAGTGAACAATTTATTGAATCAATTCTCAATTTCCCAATTTCTGTTTAGCAACAGTTGAATGTGTGTTTCTTGTATGTATGTTGCATTTGAATTTAGTCTGTTGGATGAATGCTTTGGTTATACTCATGTCTAGCATGAGCTAATTCACTGCAACTAAGGCTCTGATGAAGCCTAGTGCACTGTTGGATGATGCATGGTTAGGATAGTATTCTTATTGCCTGTTTGCTTGAGCAATGAGAAGTACTCAGTGCTCTGGCATGCCTGTGATTGATTGTGCTGTCAAAAGACAATCAATTCTAGGGGCATATCAGTGAGCAAGCTGATTTTCATCTCATTCTAGATGTATGCATAGGAATTCCAACTAAACCTAGATTGCATTGCTTGATTAGGGCACAAGGTGGATTCAATTGCCTTAGTTACTTCACACAACTCTGCATTTTGCTCTTTGTCAGTCACTATTACTCAATACCCTTGCCTTAGGCTGCTGCCTTTGTTTCACTTCTACTCTAGAAACTTGTCACTGTCACTATAGTCACTGCCATTAGCTCACTGTGAACTTAGCTAGGAAGACTTCTTGTATGCTCCTCTCCCTGTGGACAAACCCCCACTCATCACTATATTATAAATCTTGACCTTGTATACTTGCAAGTGTTTTGTGTGCTCCCCATTTTCACACCAAGTTTTTGGCGCCGCTGCCGGGGAGCTGGCTGCCATATTTTTGAAGTTTTCATAGCTGTTGTGGCCTTGTTGTGCTTGCATAGTTGTGTGTGTTCATTGCTATATTGTTCACTTGCTAACTGCTGCTGGAGCTGTGCATTATTTGTTGTTGCTGCCAAGCCTGCTGCAAAGCCTGCTGCTGCTGTTGCTGTTGCTGCTGCTGCCTTCTCTGCCAAGCTGTGCTGTGCTGTTGCTGCCAAGCCAAAGTCTGCTGCTGCTGTTGCTGCTGCTGGTGAACCAAAGCAACTGCTGCTGCCAAGTGAAGCTGCTGGGCTGCCAACTGAAGTGAAGCTGCTGGGCTCTGCCCTCTTCTAGTGGGCTTGTACTTTTCTGAATTGGGCTTCACCAAGTGCTGCTGGGCTCTGCCTCCTTTTGTTGCTGGGCTCGTGGTCTTCTGTGAGCTGGGCTTCGTTGCTGCTGCTGCTGGGCTCTGCTCCACCTGTTGCTGCTGGGCTTGAACATGAGCTGCTTAGGACGATCCTAAAGCCCAACTGGGCTGTGCAACTAAAAGGGGACTAAAAGCCTATTTTTGGGCTTCCCTCCAAAAAAACAAGTAAGCCTAACCCATGAGTTAACCCACTTGGGCCTCATTTAAATTCAAATTCGGGCTTGTAATAATTAATTTAATTATTTATTTGGGATTGTAATAATTTTTATTTATTTTCTTTTTCTTTTTCTTTTTTTTATATTTGGGACTGTAATTATTTTTTTTGTTTTTTTTTGTTTTTCTTTATTTTTCTTTATTTTTTCTTTTTTTTCTTTTATGGGTTTGTCTTAATTATTATTATTGTTTTTATTTTTCTTTTATGAGTTGTGCTAATTTATGCTAGGTTAAGTTCAAAAAATATTTTTTTTTCAAAGCCCAAATTTTTAAACCAAAAAACAAAATCCCTTCTTAAAACCAAAACCCATTCAAAACCAAAATCTTCATAACCCTTGTGGGCCAAATTGTTTCCGATTGCTCTGTCTGACCAACATGTTAGTTAAGGTACCTACTAGGACATGATTGTGACCTACAGAGACCAGACAAACAGACTTGTTAGAATTAACCCAGACGAACCTATCGAAATTCTAAGTTCTGAGGGAGACAGTCCAGATCAACCAGAAACAATGGGAGAACCCCGTACCCTCAAGGATTATATGTACCCAACTAGAGCCAGTCAACCTTCTTGTATTTTGCTGCCCGAGGCTAATGGCCATTATGAGCTGAAATCAAGCACAATACATATGCTTCCTATTTTTAGAGGTGTTGAGAATGAAAACCCGTACCACCACGTGAGAGAATTCGAGGAAATTTGTGGAACTCTGTGTTTCACTCAAATGACCGACGAAACCCTGAAGTTAAGGCTTTTTCCTTTCTCCCTGAAAGATAAGGCAAAGGCCTGGCTCTATGCTTTACAGCCTCAATCCATCATGACATGGGATGACCTCATAAAGGAGTTTTTCAAAAAGTTTTTCCCGAACCACAAGACTGCGACAATTCGTCAAAGTCTGAATAGCTTTGTGCAATTAGAAGGTGAGACCTTAGCTAGATACCTGGAGAGATTCAATGAATTATTGCTCCAATGTCCCCATCATGGTTTTGAAAAATGGAGACTTGTGCAAATTTTGTATGAAGGTCTAGATGTGTCCACCCGAACAACGGTTGAGTCGATGTGTAATGGTCTATTCGTAGATAAAACTGCTGACGCGTCTTGGGACTTCTTGATTGAAGTAGCTGAAAAGACGCAACAGTGGGAATCCATCCGTGAAACCAGAAAGACTACATCTGAAGCAAAGGCTTTTAGGATTGAAGCGGATTTTGAGGGAAGAGCAAACATGGCATCAATAGTTAGGAGATTAGAAGAGTTAGAACTACATAAAAATTCAAAACCTTCCACCACTACTCTCCGAGAACATGTCGCTTCGTCTGTTTGTGCTGCTTGTAACGACCCCAACCATCAATTCCAAAATTGTCCAGATTTGCTTGCAGTCCAGGAGTCTAGGCTTGAACAGGCACATGCCATGTTTCAAAAACCAGAGCATAACCCTTATTCACAGACCTACAATCCAGGATGGAGAAACCACCCTAACTTTTCATGGTCAAAAGGACCCACTCAAGGAGGACCATCTCAACCTAATCAGAGCTATCAAAACAATCAGGGATATCAGAACAATCAAGGTTATCAACACCCGAGAAACCCTCAACAACAATCAAACTCTCAACAACAATCATATCCTCAACACAATACAGACAAGAGATTATCCACCCTAGAGGAAATGTTCCAGAGTTTGATGCAAAGTCAGAAAAATCTAGATCAAAAGATGGATCAAATGTGTGAGAGAGAAAAGGGTAAACTTCCGAGCCAACCCCAACAAAATCCAAAGAGGATATTTCAAACAGGCACAACATCCTGCACTGAAACCTCACCTGATCAAATCCATGCCATTACCACCCTCCGAAGTGGTAAAGTCATCGAGAACAACGTGGGCGAACCTAATGAATCTGATACAAATTCCACGCTGTCTCCACAACCCCAGAAAACCAAAGAATCTGAGCAAGTTGGAAAATCTGACAATTCTACTGCTGTGAATGTCCCTTTGCCAACTCATTCTCCTGTTGCCCCATTTCCTCAAAGATTGATCTATCAACAGAAAAGTACCCATTACAATGAGATGTTAGATCTGTTCAAGAGAGTCAACATCAACATTCCTTTTCTTGAAGCAATCAAGCAAATCCCTGCTTATGCCAAATTCCTCAAAGACTTGTGCTCAAAAGCGCAAGCTCAATGTGCAAAAACGTGCTTTCTTAGCTGAGCAGGTGAGTTCCATCATTCTGAACAAAACTCCACCCAAGTTTAGGGATCCAGGATGTCCAACAATTTCTTGCACTATAGGAGAACACACGGTCAATAAAGCGTTATTAGACCTAGGTGCAAGTGTTAACCTACTGCCATATTCTGTTTATGAGCAGTTAGGTCTTGGGGAGTTGAAACCAACATCTATCACTCTACAACTGGCAGACCGATCTGTCAAGATTCCTCGTGGAGTGGTCGAAGACGTTTTGATCAAGGTTGACAAATTCTATTTTCCCGTAGACTTCATTGTCTTAGACACTCAACCTGTACAAAACCCAGACTGTCACATTCCTGTCATCTTAGGACGTCCTTTCTTGGCTACGTCCAACGCGATCATCAATTGTCGGAATGGAGTGTTAAAACTGTCTTTTGGTAACATGACGGTAGAATTGAATGTGTTCGATATTAGTCAACAACCTGTGAATCTTGATGATGATGATGTGCATGAAGTTAATATGATTGAAGGATTAATGCAAGATTCGTTGACTAACATTCTATCCGTCGACCCCTTTCAAGCATGTATGGAGAACTTTAACCCTGATTCCTATGATGATGCATACTGTAGTGACGTCCTATCTCTGCTCGAATCTGTACCTCAAATGGACGTCACTGAAAGGAAATATGAAGTGGAACCACCCTACTCTCTGATTCCAAGCTTATTCCATCCATTGTTGAGCCACCCAAGCTTGAATTGAAAACATTGCCTAGTACGTTGAAGTACGCATTCCTAGGTTCTTCTGATACTTTACCTGTCATTATTTCATCATGTTTAGACACGGAACAGGAAAGTAAGCTTTTAGAAGTACTTAAGGAACACAAAGAGGCCTTAGGATGGACCATCTCAGATCTCAAAGGAATTAGTCCCACCATTTGCATGCACCACATTAACCTTGAAGAGAATGCCAAACCATCGAGGGAAATGCAAAGGAGACTTAATCCTAACATGAGAGATGTAGTCAAAGGAGAGATCCTGAAACTACTTGATGCGGGTATCATATACCCAATTCCCGATAGCAAATGGGTTAGTCCCATTCAAGTTGTGCCTAAGAAGTCAGGCATTACTGTAGTTCAGAACGACAAGAATGAATTAGTCCCTACTCGTACAACCACAGGATGGCGAGTATGCATCGACTACAGGAAGTTGAACACAGTAACAAGGAAGGATCACTTCCCGCTCCCTTTCATTGACCAAATGCTAGAACGTGTGTCTGGACACAGTCACTACTGTTTTCTAGATGGCTTTTCCGGTTATAACCAAATTCACATTGCTCCGAAGATCAGGAAAAAACTACATTCACGTGTCCATTTGGGACGTTTGCTTATAGACGTATGCCCTTCGGGTTGTGTAATGCACCTGCTACTTTTCAGCGTTGCATGATGAGCATTTTTTCTGACATGATAGATAGTTTTCTCGAGATCTTTATGGATGATTTCTCTGTTTTTGGTTCCTCGTTTGACGAATGTTTGAAGCATCTTGCCCTCGTGATATCCAGATGTAAAGAAAAGAACCTTGTTCTAAATTGGGAAAAATGCCATTTTATGGTGAATTCAGGAATAGTTCTAGGACACATCATCTCAGAAAAGGAATTGAAGTGGATAAAGCTAAAGTTGACCTCATTCAACATCTACCACAACCTTGCTCTGTGAAGGATCAGATCATTTCTAGGTCATGCTGGTTTTACCGGCGATTCATCAAAGATTTCAGCAAAATCTCCAGACCTCTGTGCAGTCTTCTCTCCAAAGATGTTGCCTTCAATTTCGATGCTGCTTGTGTGAAGGCATGGGAGGAATTAAAAACCCTTCTCACCACCGCTCCTATAGTCCGACCACCCGATTGGAAGCTTCCGTTCGAACTGATGTGTGATGCCTCTGATTATGCTGTTGGTGCTGTTTTAGGACAGCGAGTTGATAGACTACCATATGTGATATACTATGCTAGCAAAACCCTTAATGATGCCCAACTCAATTATTCAACTACCGAGAAGGAATTGCTTGCCGTCGTTTTCGCATTAGACAAGTTTAGATCTTATCTGATAGGGTCTAAGATCATCATATACACAGACCATGCGGCTTTGAAGTATCTTCTTTCCAAGAAGGATGCTAAAGCTCGCCTTATTCGATGGATACTCTTATTACAGGAATTCGATCTCGAAATCCGTGATAAGAAAGGTTGTGAGAATGTGGTTGCTGATCATTTGTCTAGATTAACTTTAGAGTCTATTGATGAATGTGAGCTGATTAGAGAATCATTCCCAGATGAACAGCTGATGTCTATCTCAGACCTTCCTTGGTTTGCTGATATTGTTAACTACCTCGCTACAGGTAGGATGCCCTCACGTTGGTCGAGACAAGACCGCTCTAAATTCCTGGCTGAAGTCAAACATTTCCTTTGGGATGACCCATATTTGTTTAAGTACTGCCAGACCAAATCATTAGGAGATGTGTCCCCAACACTGAACAGAAAGATGTGATATCTTTCTGTCATGACCAAGCATGTGGAGGCCATTTCAGTGCCAAGAAAACCGCTGCAAAGATCTTGCAGTGTGGATTCTATTGGCCATCATTGTTCAAGGATTGCCATGATTATTGTGTTGCTTGTGAACGCTGTCAAAAGCTAGGAAGCATTTCGAGGAGAAACATGATGCCATTGAACCCCATTTTGATTGTGGAGATTTTTGATGTTTGGGGGATAGACTTCATGGGTCCATTTCCCATGTCTGACAGCAAGTTGTACATCCTAGTCGCAGTTGATTACGTTTCTAAGTGGGTAGAAGCCATAGCAACCAGAACAAATGACCACAAGGTGGTACTTTCATTTCTAAAGGAAACATATTTGCACGTTTTGGTACCCCTAGAGCTATCATCAGTGACGGCGGTTCACATTTTCGTAACAAGTACTTTGAGTCTTTAGTACGCAAGTATGGCATAACTCACAAGGTTGCTACTCCGTACCACCCTCAGACTAGTGGACAAGTGGAAGTGTCTAATAGGGAATTAAGCACATTCTGGAGAAGACGGTCAACCCGTCCAGGAAAGATTGGTCATTGAGATTGAATGATGCTTTGTGGGCCTATAGAACAGCTTATAAGACACCAATTGGCATGTCCCCCTATCGTCTAGTGTATGGAAAGCCGTGCCATCTACCTGTGGAATTAGAACATCGTGCCTACTGGGCAATCAAAGAGCTGAACTTCTCTCTGGACGAAGCTGGAATTCAAAGGAAACTTCAACTCAACGAGTTGGAAGAATTGAGAAATGAGGCTTATGACAGTGCCAAGCTGTACAAGCAAAAGATGAAGATATTTCATGATAAGCGTATTCTGCGCAAATCCTTCACTCCTGGTCAGAAAGTCTTGCTGTATGACTCCCGATTACATCTTTTTCCAGGAAAACTGCGTTCCAGATGGAAGGGTCCGTACCTAGTACGCACAGTTTTTCCTCATGGAGCTGTAGAGCTGGAGGATGTCTCCAACAAGAACGTTTTCAAAGTCAACGGGCAGAGATTAAAGCCATTCCTTGAGCCATTTCCACCCGACATTGAAACAACCAACCTGGAGGACCCAGTCTATGTGGACTAAACTGGTCCACTCTTTCCCTAAATAACCAAAAAGTTTTCCAAATCTTTCCCTAAAAACCAAAATTTTTCGTTTTCCCATCAAAACCAAATTTTCCCAACAAAACCAAATTTTTTCCAAAAAGTCCAATCCCATTAAAAACCAAATTTTCTTGTAGATAATGTGTTAGTTAAATTTCCTTTTGTATATTTTGTGCTCATCCATTGTGACTCCTAATATGATGGATTTTTGCCTTGAATAACGGAGTTTTAATCTGCTCGCCGTACAATCGGGTATTCTCTCTCCTTTTACTCTACTCAGCATGTTCCTCTTCATATATTGTTTTATAATTCTTTCCATATTTGAAACATTGAGGACAATGTTTAGTTTAGGTTTGGGGGTATAGAGTAGATACCATGATAATTTGCCATAATTGAAAACGAACTCCTTCTTCTTTTTGAAAAAATTGAAAAATTCCAAAAAAATTGAAAAATCAAAATCAAAAAAAATTAAAAAATAAAAAATCATAAAAATGGAGCTCATTTACCTTGAAATGTTGACTCTTGTGCAAATATGTATTTTATTAGGAGTCTTAGTCTAGATATTTAGGCACCCTGATTCTAGCACAATTCACATAGTGATAAGAAATTTGCACGCGCACGATCTACCAATACATGTATGGCCTCGATCTTCAAGGTGTTTGATAGGAAGTTACGATTGCCAATCACTTTAGAATACTGAACGAAACTTGACTAGCTTGTTCTTTGGTTGGTTGGGATAGAAGGTGGAGGTTACATTAAGAAAGACAACCATCGAATTTAACTGGGTGCATCAAAAAGGGCTACCTCTTGCAAAGTGTCATGTAATTTTTGTTTCCTTTTGTTATGTATCAAAAGTGTTTATCAAAAAAAAAAAAAAAAAAAAAAAAAAAAAAATCAGAAAAAAAAAAAATCAAGTATTTATCAATTCCATCATCTCTTGTTCCAAAAATAAAAAGAGAATAGTCAATGTAAATAAGAGTCATGTAAAGAGTCTTTTGTTGTTTATTGTAATAAGCAAGGAGGGTGTATGCCATTGATGTACAACGCGAGTAATTGTGAAATACCTCCAACTCATTCACAATTCTCGTAAAGTCCGGACAGCTAGCTAGATTTCGACCTCAGTTCTTAGCCTGAGAAACTATCTCTTGGTGATTAGTAGTCATGACTTCAGATCTTTCTTTACACATGTGTAGATACACTTTACACTCTTATCACATGTCTTTTTTTGTTATCAGTGCTAGGATTGTGCCTTCGATAGCTAGATTGACATCTCCATTTTGCTGTGAGCTTAAACTGTTTTGCACATGTCACATTTGATGGAATCTGAGCTTATATTTTGACCTAGAACTTTGTAGGTACGTTCTAAGCAAACCTTCACGAGACTTCAACTCGTCCACTAGGGACACTTAGTGGTTTAAAAGGCTTAGTGCATACGCTAAATGCATTCGAGAGACCAGCGACAGTGGTATAGTTAGGATTTCCTTAGTTTTGTTTTACTTGAGGACAAGTAAAATTCAGGTTTGGGGGTATTTGATGAGTGCCAAATAATGTATATATTTATCCCTTTTTGTTGGCATTTTAACTCATCTTTTGCATTAATTCTACATTTTATCCCATATTCTGTATTTTCATTGTTTTCAAGAATAAATATTTTTCTTACTTAATTTTGCATTTTTAGGTAATAAATAAAGATTGGATGAGTTGCGGAGCAAAAGAGCAGAAAAGTAGTGAAAAGCCGGGAGGAATTACGCAAGGAAGCCGCAAAGAATGGAGCGCACGTCCAAAAAGCTGGAAATGGGCTCAAGAAGAAGAAAGTTGTTCTTAAGAAGAAGTGGGCTCAAGGTTTTCCAAGCCCAAACTCATTTCCCAAACCCATATTCTATACCCAAAAGCCTAAAACCCAAATCCATACCCGCTTGCGTCTTCAGCCGTCAGATCAGTTCTCAGAAGCATCCGACGGTCGCTCCCTTGCTGTGCATCGAAGTTTGATATCTCCGCCTTACACTACAGTACCTAACTCCATCAAGTACCGTTCGTTTCGTTGTATCTCTTCATCCGACGGTCGCTCATCGCCTGCCTCCGCATCGCCGTCAGATCCACCTACCATCTTCCCATCCATCGGTCCAGCTTCGCGAAACATCAAAATCCTTTACACCTGCTCAACACCCTAGTACCCGAACCCTACACCCATTAGCCAAACACACCCTTCTCCCAAATCCATCGAATCCATCTTCTTCCCCTCTCCTGCAACAGTGACCCTTCCCCCAAATCACTCCACCATCTTCTCCCCCAAATCACTCCACCATCCTTTCCCCAAATCAGTCAACCATCACCATAACCTCCACCATCACCCGACAGATCAAACCCCCAAACAATCCCCCTAAACCTAGCTGTTTTATCCTCTCTCACCAACTGTCCTAGGTGAGGTTGATAAAACATCTCGATTTAGGGAAATTAATGGTAGCAGAAGATTCAGGAGGGAGCATAAGGACGATTCAAAGCATGGGTTCTCGATTTCAAGGCTCAATTTTCAACAAATTAGGTAACCCTAATTTCTGATTTTTGGGAAAAGGGGGAAGAACCCTAATTTTAATCTGTGGGTATAAATATGTACTGTTGGGTTGTGTTATAGACTATCTCTGGGCTAGACAGTGAACAATTTATTGAATCAATTCTCAATTTCCCAATTTCTGTTTAGCAACAGTTGAATGTGTGTTTCTTGTATGTATGTTGCATTTGAATTTAGTCTGTTGGATGAATGCTTTGGTTATACTCATGTCTAGCATGAGCTAATTCACTGCAACTAAGGCTCTGATGAAGCCTAGTGCACTGTTGGATGATGCATGGTTAGGATAGTATTCTTATTGCCTGTTTGCTTGAGCAATGAGAAGTACTCAGTGCTCTGGCATGCCTGTGATTGATTGTGCTGTCAAAAGACAATCAATTCTAGGGGCATATCAGTGAGCAAGCTGATTTTCATCTCATTCTAGATGTATGCATAGGAATTCCAACTAAACCTAGATTGCATTGCTTGATTAGGGCACAAGGTGGATTCAATTGCCTTAGTTACTTCACACAACTCTGCATTTTGCTCTTTGTCAGTCACTATTACTCAATACCCTTGCCTTAGGCTGCTGACTTTGTTTCACTTCTACTCTAGAAACTTGTCACTGTCACTATAGTCACTGCCATTAGCTCACTGTGAACTTAGCTAGGAATACTTCTTGTATGCTCCTCTCCCTGTGGACAAACCCCCACTCATCACTATATTATAAATCTTGACCTTGTATACTTGCAAGTGTTTTGTGTGCTCCCCATTTTCACACCAGTATCCTGCTGGGATCAGAGGCGTAGGGAATACAACTGTACCTTGGATCAGTCGGAGACTGATTGGGGTTCAACTATAGTCCAGTCCGAAGTTAGCTTGGAGTAGGCTAGTGTCTGTAGCGTCTTAATACAGTGTGTATTCAATCTGGACTAGGTCTCGTGGTTTTTCTGCATTTGCGGTTTCCTCGTTAACAAAATTTCCGGTGTCTGTGTTATTTCAATTTCTGCATTATATTGTTTTATCTTTACAATTGAAATAATACAGGTTGTGCGTTAGATCAATCAATTGGAGAATCCGACCTAAAGGTTGTTGAGTGATATTGATTGACACTTGGATATTGGTCTTTGGTACCATCCAAGTTATTCCTTGTATTTGATTAGTTCTCGCAGTTTCTGTTTGAGGAAATCAAATCAAGAGAGATATAAACTCATTGATATACTTTTAATTGATTGAGTTTTGTTGATTCTCTTAAAAGTATATTCGAGTTTGTCCATACAGATTGTTAAGCGAAATATTGGGTGGTGTTGTTAGACCCCCGCTTTTTCAGAGTCATAATGGTCTTATTAGATAGACTCAAGTCACAGCGCTAATTTCTCTCCAGAGCTCGACTCGATCAACTCAACTTTAGGGCTCGATCAGTTCAGCTATGCTCTAGGGCTCGATCTAGTGACGGATTTGAGGGTGGCTTGGGTGTGCTCCAGCCACCCCCAAAATTCTAAATACAACCCAATTTTCATTTTTCCAAAGGCAAATTCTGTGGGAAAAAAAATTAGCCTACCCTAAAATTTGATTTTTAGCCTAATACATTTGACTTAGCCCACCTAAATTTTCAATCTGCTTCCGTCGCTGGCTCGATCACTTCATCTTTGCTCTACTGGAGCACAACTCACACTCTAGCATATAGAGTAAAAGTAGAGTTCCTAACTCCAACCGTGCAAAACCACGAGATCCTTACCCATGTGAGCCTCATGACTGATTCCTTGTACATCTGAGCTGACTCACTGGTAATGTCAACTTCTAAAACTCGTACAAACACACGGGATAATTAGAGGCACTGACAAGCTGAGTTATGCAAGTTCGTTCAAAATATGCAATAAAATTATGATCATTTCCTAAGAGCTTGTGCGTTTGTCTTAATTAAGGGACCCACAAAAGGGAATTCAGTGACATGTGCTCTTTCATAGCTGGCCGCAACATGTTGATACTCAACCTTGACTCATCTTGAGTCAAACATAATACCAGACATTGTCTTGTGTTATCTTATGCTTTCCGCACGGGCTAATCACAACGCACAAACAAATAATATCCGGTTACGGGAATCAAGGGAACTATGCATCACTTCATTATTCGGAGGGTAAACATAACTCAACAATCTAGCATTAGTTCTCCATGTGATCACGGATGAGATTTTTATTGTGTCCCTCATCCTTATCTCACCGATTTGATATCAGGGGTTTTGCTGCCATAAATAGGGCATCAATCCGACATTCTAAAAATAAAATTAGCTACAACGACAACACCTCTCGGAGCATTCTTTCTGCAATCAAGAATTATTCTGACCCTGAGGGTTTCTATAACCCAAGACGAGACAAGATGAACAACACGAGACAAGAAGAATAATTGGATTGTGATTTTATGTGTCTTTCATTGATAACAAGGACTCCTATATAAAGGAGTTAGATTTACAAAAATCTTGTGAAGATATTCTAAGAGAGGTGAATATCTCTCAAACAAGGTAAGTGAATATATACAAGAATATACTAGAATATACATCCAATACCCCCCTCAAGTTGGAGCATGAAGAGTCAAAATGCCCATCTTGAGAAGAAGATTTTGAAACTGCTGACGACCCAAAGCTTTAGTCAGAATATCAACTAGTTGAGAGGTAGTATGAATATAAGATGGAAGGATAGTACCTCGAAGTATTTCATCACGCACAAAGTGACAGTCAATCTCGATATGCTTCGTTCGTTCATGAAAGACAGGATTATTAGCAATATGTAACGCAGCTTGACTATCACAATGAATGAAACTGGTTTTGTATGTCCTATACCAAAATTCCGTAATAATCCTTTTAACCAGATAATCTCACAAGTTGTGGAAACCAAAGCACGATATTCTTCTTCGGCTGAGGAACGAGAAACTGTGGTTTGTTTCTTCGTTTTCCAAGATATGGGAGAACCCCCGAGAAAGATAAAGTGAGCCGTGAGTGAACGACGACTAAGTGGACAGCTAGCCCAATCTGCATCACAATAAGCGTCAAGAACTAATTTGGAATCATCTCGAAGTAAAATACCTTGCCCAGGGCTAGATTTCAAATAGCGCACAACTCGAAGTGCAACATCCCAATGTGATTGAGTTGGATGTTGCATAAACTGGGAAAGAATATGAACAGAGTAACACAGATCCGGCCGTGTAAGATTGAGATAAATCAGTCTCCCCACCAACCTTCTATAACGAGCAGGATCAGGCATGGGCGAGTCTGATGCAAGAGCCAGCCGATGATTCTCCTCCATGGGAATATTAGCTGGTTTGGAACCGAGAAGGCCTGTTTCTGTCAAGATATCTAGAGCATATTTGCGCTGACAAAGAAAAATTCCTTTGGAACTTCTAGCTACCTCAATGCCAAGAAAATATTTTAATTTCCCCAAATTCTTCATATGAAAACATCTGCTTAGATATTCCTGAAATTCGCAAATAGCAGCTTTGTTGTTACCAGCAATTACAAGATCATCCACATACACTAGAATATACATAATAATATTTCCATGGAGATAAAGAAATAACAAGTGATCAGAAGCACTGGTAGAAAAACCATATGTACGCAAAGCAGTTGCTAGCTTAGCATACCAACACCGGGGAGCCTGGCGTAAACCATACAAAGACTTACGAAGTCTACAGACTTTGCCAGATAATCCATTACTGAAACCAGGAGGAAGTCGCATAAAGACTTCTTCATTTAAATCACCATGAAGAAACGCATTGTGTACATCCATTTGAACTAACTCCCAGTTGTTTATCGCAGCAACCACAAGAAGAGTTCGTATAGTAACCATTTTTACTGTAGGAGCAAAAGTTTCAGTGAAATTAATTCCTTCCTTTTGATGATTTCCAAAAACGACTAATATGGCTTTGTAGCGCTCAACCGAGCCATCAGATTTTCGCTTAATTCGAAAAACCCACATACAACCAATTGCAGACTTGTTGGCAGGCAAATCTTCAATTGTCCATATACCATTGGAGATTAGTGCAGCAATTTCAGCCTGCATTGCCTGACGCCATCGTGGATCAGCCATTGCCTCTTTAAATGATTTGGTTTCAACATCATTTCAAATAGCTGCAACAAAAATACGATGTGCAGCAGAAAATGCATCACAATTCACAAAATGAGTTATAGGATAGGGAGTACCTGAGGACTTGACTGGTATAGGTGAAGCTTCAGGGGAAACCAAGGTCGTGTTAGACTGTTTTGAAACACCCTTCCAGTGAACAAAATCCTTATGCCTGACATTCTCAAATTTTGTGCGTTTACCCCGGCCTAGTTCCTCGTCTGCAACTATACTGTGATGATCTCGACTATCTGCAGTTTCGGTGGGAGAACGAGTAACAGATTCTATACCAGACACAGGTACAGTAGAAGAAGAGGCATGAGACAATGCTGAATCAGTATCCTCACCAGCAGAACATGTATCATTTACAGCAGGTGCTGTCTGAGAAATCGCATGTACATCATTATCAGCGATATGTGTTGTGTCCTGTACAACATCCAGGAAGTCTGACGGAATGCTGGAACTAGTCTGTGGAGGTGCAATATCATCAGGCGAGGGAATAGCAGCGGAAGAAGAACCACCAGAGACATGTGGATCATTGTATTCATCTTCAAAATGATTGTCAGACAAATTCCTAGTAACTGGTTCAATGACCTCATCAGAATACAATGAGTGCAGTTTCAGAAGCTCATCGTTATCTGCCAACGGGAAAGTATCTTCAATAAAATATACGTCTCGAGACTGAAAGTAATGACATGTGTCGAGATCAAATAGATGTCAGGCCTTCTTTCCAAATGGATAGCCGAGAAATATGCAACGACGACTGCGACTGTCAAATTTATCGCAAGGGTTGAGGTTTTTCGCGTAACAGAGACATCCAAATACCCTAAGAGAGTGAATAAGTGGAGATGAACCATAAAGAAGGTCATAAGGCGTCTTGAAGTGAAGAACATGAGAAGGGGTTCTATTAATCAAATAGGCAGCGGTAAGGACACATTCACCCCAAAAATCGATTAGTAAGGATGCTTGAAAACGTAGTGCACGAGCAACATTAAGAATGTGACGATGCTTCCTTTCCACCCTAGAATTTTGTTGTGGTGTCTTAAAAACAGAAGTTTGATGAACAATGCCATTGTTTCGAAAATAAGAGAAGAGACCTTTGAACTCAGTTCCACTGTCACTGCGTAGAGTCTTAACCTTTCGAGTAAACTGTCGGTCAACCAGTGCAAAAAAATTTGTTAACAAGGTAGGTACCTCATCTTTGGTTTTCATCAAATACACCCAAACACATCTAGAAAAATCATCAACAATGGTTAAAAAATATCTCGAGTTACAGGCACGATTTGGATGATAAGGCCCCCAAACGTCGCAATGAATTAACTCAAATAAATCAACTGCCCTATTATTACTCAATGGAAAAGAAGTACGAGTTTGCTTGGCTCTATGACAGACATCACAAGCATGAAAATCTAACTGACTATCAATACGACCAATTTGAGGTAGAGACTTCAAAGCTTGGATAGAAGGATGACCAGGCCGTTTGTGCCATAATTCTGTAGTAATCTTCTCTAACACAACGTTAACACGAGTTGGTTTCCCTGCCATCAAGCAATACAACCCATCCGTGAGCTTACCCATACCAATCCTCGTCCTCAAAGTATGGTCCTGTATAACACATTCAGAATTAGTGAATTGAACACTGATAATATTTTTCTGTGCATGATTAGCATGCGATGAAGATAAAAGTTGAGATATGGAAAGAAGATTGCATGTGAATTGAGGAACGAACAGCACATTGTGCAATATAATAGAGTCATTTAACTTCACAATCCCAATTTTGGTTTCTTGTATGTTGACACCATTAGGCAGACCAACTTGAAGAGGACTAATATTACGACAAGATTCAAACAAATTGTCATCGCAACAAACATGATTGGAGGCTCCTGTATCAACAATCCAGGTGTGACCACGCTTACCAGAGAGACGAACAGGATTTTTAGTTGGCATCTCACCAACGACAGCGTTTGCCTTAGATGTTGGTTGGTTACGGTAAGCTGGTGACTCGGGTTTGAGATTAGCCGCAGGTGGACGTCTGGGCTGGCGACCATCTGGATATTTGTGCTTCTCCCAACAGCGATCCTCAAGATGTCCATTGTGACCACAATAGGTGCACTTCAATGGAGGTTTGACAGCTCATGTTTTCGATCCTTGTGGCTTATTTCCGTGAGCGAGAAAATCCATTGGAGTAACAATATCCTCCTTTGGCTGAGTATAAGATCGAACCTCTTCCTCTTGGATGAGACGAGAGTATACAGTGTGCAGAGGCGGAAGTGGTTCGGTGCCCAAAATACTAGAACGAACATTAGCATAATAGGGTATGAGACTCATTAAAAATTCACGTACCTGATCATTGTTACGTCGAGTACGAAGAATCACATTAAGACCACAAGTACAACCGGAGCATTGACAAGAAGGTAAGGCATCAAAGTCATTGATGTCATCCCAGAGTTTCCTCAGCTTCCCGTAATAGTCTTGTATAGACTCTCCATATTTTTGTTTGCAACCGACGACATCAGATTTAAGCTAAAAAAATTTTATTCCATTCCCAAGAGAAAAACGAAGCCTGATATCTTCCTATAAATCGAACGCGGTGTCACGATAATAAATTGAGGAACGAAGAACTGGATCAATTGTGTTAAAAATCCAGGCAACAATCATGTAGTTTATAGTCCACCAGTCATCTAAGTCAGAAGAATCAACAGAAGGTTTAGAGATTTTACCGTTAATGAAGCCCAGTTTTCGTTTCGCACCCAGAGAAATACGAAACCCTTTAGCCCATTCTTCATAATTCGATCCTTTGAGAACTACATGTGTGATGATAGTTCCTGGTCCATCATTTGAAGCTAGAGCATATATAGAGAACTGGCTTTTAGGTGAAGAGGAAGATGAAGTTAAAACACTAGACATGGCTACCGGACTCAAGATACCATGAGGGTTTCTATAACCCAAGACGAGACAAGATGAACAACACGAGACAAGAAGAATAATTGGATTGTGATTTTCTGTGTCTTTCATTGATAACAAGGACTCTTATATAAAGGAGTTAGATTTACAAAAATCTTGTGAAGATATTCTAAGAGAGGTGAATATCTCTCAAACAAGGTAAGTGAATATATACAAAATATACAAGAATATACTAGAATATACATCCAATAGACCCCTCTTTTTTTACCCTTCCTGAGACCAATCCTGATTCCTTATCCATGTGGCTAAAGCAGTCGAAGATTATTCATGCTCAACCTTCTTCAAATCATAGAGGCTTCAACTCCAAATCATAGAACTCACTTCTAACCTTTACCCATTATTAGATATCTACACCTAGAAATTTTAGTTTCTGCTTTGTTGGGGCATGGGCATAATATTTTTTTTAAAGTAAAATCTTGGTTACAACATGGATAATCTATATCGGGCTTGAGCCTAGTTTCCCCTCAAGTGAAAACTTGTTGTTGAATATTATCCACATTCGTTTTGTTAACCTGAACATGATTCCCCCATATTTATAAGTCCACAACTAAGGCCAAGCTTATTGAAGTTTAATAATACTGTGATGAGTAGCATCAGTCCCCATTATTGGGTTATTTGGGATCCTTGATACCGACTTGTCGGCACCGCACTAACTCAATATTTTATTTCATATCTAGGAACCCAAATAGCATCTGCATATCCAATTTAACCAAATTGGAAAAAGATAAAATCCAAGACAACATCTGTTATATCAATCAAAAAAATACGCAAAAAAAAGGCCCATTATTTTGGAAAAATAAATGTAAAACAAAATAAATAAATAAATAAATAAATAAATAAATAAGCTTATTTAATTACTCCCATCCATCCCTATATTGACGATTTATTGATTTTTTATTTTATTTTATTTTTTTATATGCAAAGAAGAAAACAAAACACTACATCTTAACTATTCTGGGGTAAGTTATCCCCATTAATTTATTAAATAAACTCTTACAAATATCTCTTGGTGGTTCAGACAACCACACACCTAATAATCCATTCTTACTAGTAACCTTGGCTAAAACATCAACAATATTATTAGCCTCTTGATACTTATGAGAAAACTTGTAACTTCAAATTTCTCACAAAGAAACTTGATATCTTTTTGAACTGCATTCAGATACCAAGTTATGTGGATCTCTTATCTACAAACTTGTATAGCATACATTGAATCACTCTCGATTTCCAACTTCATGATTCCTAAACCTTCCAACAAACCTTCTATGTAGCACATAATTCTGCCACATTGCTGCCACAATTGTAGGTATACTTTGCAATTCCAACTCGAAGTCTTCCTTGCTCAATTCGAAGTCTTCCTTGCTCTCACAGTGCGGCAAATATGGATTTGGTTTAGTAAAAATTGAGTGTTTTCATGTTTTCATTGGACTTTCCTATCGTTCTTGTTGAAATTGAAATTAAAAAAGAACAATAAATAACCATGGTTGAACTTACAGTTTGCTGATGTCAGTTTTTGTGAATCTGATGGTTTAAAGGCCGCTAGTTCAAAAGATGATCTCGCACTGCGAGAGCTAAATTTTTTCCTAAAAATACTCTCCTCTCCTGCTTGCCTTGCGAATTGTGCAAACTTGAACTAGGTCATCTGAGAGACATTGAATTTACTTGAAAAAGTTCATTTAACTAATGTTTTTCACTCGAAACCTTTTTTTCTCAAAAACAAATAAATAATTTAGACCTCAAAAATATATTCATCAGATTGCGGTACACCCAAACTAATTGGGGCATAGGTAATAAGAAAAAATAGGTTCATTTGAACGTAAAATCTAAAGCTCCATATCCATATATCTTTAGTAATGCGTAATATGCCGCCTGATTGATTAACACTAATCTGTTGAATTAATTAAGCTAATAATATTATATTAAATTTTCTAAATAAAAATGAATTACTCTAGAAGGAATTGAACAGGTTTTTGTTGGTCTAATTCTTCAAGATGGAATTGAACAGGTTTTTGTTGGCTTAATTCTTCAAATTATAGAAGGAAGTCAGAGATTCAGAATTCAGATCATGAAAAGTCGTCACGTTCGACTTAACAAAAAACATGTTGACCAAGCTTGGTCGGCATGATCGTATAATGACAAAATGGCAACTTGTAATTGTGACAAAATGTAGTCATGTTGTAATTATTCCAGCGATGCCTACTAACCATATTTCAATAGTACTAATGTATTGCAATTAGTCGTCATGGTCGAGAATGAAAAACATTAACGACAATCTAATTTATGGGTATGGTCGTGATGTTATATTTTCCAAACCATGACGACTAAAAGCAAAATTGGACATACAAAAAACTTGTTTTTGACCGTTCAGTACTCGTCATGGTCGAAAATGCAACACACTGACGATTGTCTAATATCCGTCAGTGTGTTACATATTCGACCATGACGACTAATAACAAATTGGACACAGTAAAAATTTGTTTTGGGGTGTTATTAGTCGTCATGGTTTAACTTTTCAGAACCTTGCGGTTGTTCATATATACTACATCAATAGTTGTCAAGATTTAGGAATAAAGACCTTAACGACCCATTTAATATTATTTCAAAAATGAAAACTCTTTGAAAATTCTTCAAGCATTAATCATAAAATCGTGACGACAAAAATTAAATATGAAAAGTCGTCATGGTAGGTGAAAAGATACCATGACGACCGCATAAGTGCAATTCAATAATTTCAATTTTTCCGACCTAATATGCCATTTAGACAACAAAATAAAGAACTAGATAGAGTTTGAAAGAATTAATCGACAACAAAAAATTTCGAATCGATGAGCTTCTTTCATTTGAAAACGATGATATATGGAGAAGTAGAAATGAAATGATCATTAGGTTGATGAAGAAGGATAAGGAAATGAATAAGGTTTGGATCTAGAACAAAAAAATGACTAGTTTTAGTTATTAATCATGGAAGGGTGATTAGGTAACTTTATATACATTAGACAACCCTTGGTACACTAATCTAGTTGGGAAAAAAAATCTATATACCACAATTAATCATGATATACCCAATCAAACGAGTAAAAATATTGGGTCATTTTCTCTTCTTTGACACTTGTTCCTTTTTGGAGATTGTTTTCTTTGGCGATTGTCGGTTGTGCCTTCGCGGCCCTCCAAAATGATGATAAAAAGATGATAAGGAGGTGCTACAATAAAAAGGATAAAATGTGTATTCTTTTCCTCTATAAATTAAAGGTGCAAAATTATGTGGAGCTAGGTACCATAGTTTCCTAAATGTTCGACAAACTTATAGATCACCACTCGCACAACACAATATTGAACGGATATTATGAGTCCATGACCATGAATATAAATTTTCATATATTTAATATTGTGAAAATTACAGTCAAACCCATTTTTAATATTTTTCACTGTCAGACCCACTGACCGAAAACTTCATGCTCGCACCCATTATCTCGTTAAAAATTCCTCAGACACCCATGATTTCTGAAATTGTGTTTCGTTTTTCTTCAAGGCTAAACTGCTTTTAAAAAAAAAAATCTGAGCAGCTGAAAGAGAGAAAGAAAAAGTTACCATCGAGATCGATTCATATTCTTTTAGATATGGAAATAATCATATTCATATACTTCCAAATATGGAACGACTTGTTCGATTTCAGTCAAAATAATCAAATCGGCATCGAATTTAGGTTTCAATTTGTAAGCATTTCTATTTTGGTTTTTTTCATCGTTAATGAAGCAATTAGAGTTTTGGTGCTGACTGGTTAACATGGATGGGTTAAAGGATCAGTGGTCAGTAATTGATTTGAATTGAAATTAAACAGGGGAAGATGGCTGTTGTTGAATTCAAAATAAGAAATTGAGAGTTTGTGGATTGTATGGATGAATCAGATAGGGTTTGGTTTGAATTGTGATGCTGTAAAATAGAAAGGAAGAATGGGTTGATCTCGGATTTCAGTTTGAATGAAAAATCAGATGGGTTTTGTAATCGGAAATGGAAGAAACAACATGAAGTTGCTTCTGTGATTCATGGATGGATATGAAGGTCATAATGCTATTGATTGAGGTGTTGAAGGTGGTTCTAAATCGAAAAGTGGTTTGAATATGAAATAGGGATGGGTGCTGAATTGAAATGAAGATGGCGTTGTTGGATGAGAAATTGCAGGGAGTAATGATTAAAAGACTGTTGGTGGTCACTTCAACTGAGATAGATGTATGTTTAGGACAGGGTTTGATGGAGCTGTGAGATTGCTTCAGATTGATAGCTTGGTCTTGAAGTTGTTGCAGTTGATTGAAGTTACAGGTGAAAGTGTTGGTGTTGTCATGGTATTGCAGGCTATTGAGATGAATTGTAGGTGGAATCTGGTGTGGTTTTGAGCACAAGATAAAGCAGATGCAGAATGAGTTGTGTTACTGCAGTAAATGGAGCTGACAGTACTCATGGAGGACTTGCTATAGTGTTGCTAATAGAGTTGTTGTTGGCAGTGGTTGATGGATGGTAATGCAGAGGTGTGCTGCGATAGGATTAAGTTGTTGTTGCTATGGATTATGGTGTATGTTGATTATCTAAGTTTCATCATTTTACGATTAGTTTGTTTGATGGGATCTTCATCTATCCTGTAGACATTGATTTTGAGTTAATAATATGTTTTGATTGAGCAAAAATAGATAGCTTCTTCACATATTTTTCAAATGTAACTCGATGCTGCCCTTTACCATTCTCGGTATTGTTGAATAATTTGTTACGCAGCTACAAAAATGGTTGCGCAACTTGTTATGCATCAAAAGTTGTCGCATAACTTGTTATGCAGTCCAAAAAATGGTTGCATAACACGTTATGCAGTAACTTCTTTGTTAGTATCGAAACCAGCAAAAAAAGAGACCAACTTATCATGCACCTATAATAATATCTGTATAACATGTTATGCAGTCGAGAAAATGGATGCATAACGTATTATGCATCAACTTTTTTGTAAGCACAAAAATAAAAATTGATGCATAACTTGTTATGTAGTTGGAAAATGATTGCATAATTCGTTATGCGTTTTTTTAGGCATATATATCGTTTTAGTGGTTGCATAACTAAATTAGTAAATGCATAGACCAAAATATGGTTGCATAATGTTTTATGCATCTTTTGTTGTGTTTGCATAATTTGTGCATCCTATTTGGTGGTTGCATAATGGTTATGTACCAAGTTTTCGAAAAATTTTCTTAAAAGAACAATCACCTCCGACTTTTTCATAAAAAACTTAAATTTGGTATTGTTGTTTGTACTCGTTGTGTAGATTTCTTTAAAAGCATTCCAACGAGATAAAATTTGTTAAATTCCAAGGGACAATTTTTTAGATGTGTTATATTCAAGTTTACTTGGCAATTATACCCCTGAAAAATTAGGATGCATAATGAATTATGTATGCAGACATTTTTCATAATTTCAAATAATTATGGATGTCACAAAAACAAGCAAACATTTTGGGCCTGACAATAAAAAAAAAATGGGCCTTAGCCTAATTTTCTATTTAATATTTCGTTTTCACCACCTACACTTGCTTCCAAGAATAATGCTCTAAGAGCTAGCACTATGGTGCTAGTTATCCCTTCCCTATCCATCTGTATCCCTCAAAATCCAAAAAACGCAAGTGCTATGGTCTCCCATATCCCTACTCGTGTAGGGATATCAACACATTTCCCTACTCGGCTGATCACATCTGATCACACCTGTAGGGAAGGGAAATCACACGGGTACTCAGTACCCGTATTTTTTTACGCTTTACGCGTACTGAGTACTTGTATGACCGTTGCTACGGCTACTCAGTACGTGTAGCTTTTTACACGGATACTGAGTACCCGTTTCGAGAATTATATTTGTTTGAACTTTTTTTTGACACCTCTCTCACACCCGATCCTAACCATCCATCATTAATAACGGCTCTATTTTCCGCACCGTCTGATCCCAACGGCCATTTTTTCAAAATCCTCTATAAATATCACTCTAATTCTCTACTCAAACCACACCAAATCAATTGATTTCTTATTTTCTCCTTCTTACATCAATTGATTTCTTCTTTCTCTTCATCTTACTATACCTCTTTGATTTTTAGATTTATTCTACCACTCAAGTTTTTTTATCTTAGTTTCATTCAAAATGGTACTTAACTTTGTCACACAAGAAGAGGTTGATCTTACTACTGCTTTTATTTATGTGAGTATGGACGAAATTGTGGGTTCGGCGCAAAAAACTGCTATGTTTTGGATACGTATTCATGAATTTTTTGAGCAACGCAATGACAATCCAAATGAAAGAGATTGGGAAGCTTTAAAAACCAAGATGAGAAATATTAAAAAATATGTCAAAGAATTCGTGTTCATTCTTAACGCTATATATCGGCAAACCAAAAGCGGTGGGAACCACGAAGATTTGGTAAGTTCTATTAATTTTTTAAGTCTTTCTATATACTTGGTGATAATAGTAATAAACATAATGTTTCTTATATAATTTTTCAGACAAGAGATGGTCGCTTGCAATTTCAGAAACAAAGAGGACAACCATTCAAGTATGATGCATGTTATGAATTTTTTAGAGAAAAGGTCCCTAGATATAATTATGAACTGACTGTGAGCCAAAACAATGAGTTGTTTGATAATCATCGTAACTTTATATCAGTCGAAGATGGTACTGAAGTTCTTCCCAATGGAGAAACTCGTTTGAAATACAAGGAAAAGGCACGTCCTATAGGAACAAAGAAAGCCAAAACGCTAGCCAGACAAAAGAAGGATCGTTAGGAAAGTATATTTAGAGAAGGTGATGAGGGAATCTTCGGTTAAGATGAAGATAAGATCTATCAACAAAGTTCTAGTATTTCAGAGTATCTTAAGGAAACACGATCAAGGAAGGAAAAAATGAGAATGGAACAAGAATGCCAATACCAAACTTTTTGGGGGTATACTCAACAACCGAGTTATTAAATGGAAGATCAAATCAATTTGCAAACGCTTCAACAACATACTAATCAAATGCATTTAGATCAAGACAATGCAATAATGTCTATGGACCTTATTCGGTTAGCTCCAAAGAAAAACAATATTATCGACGCAAGCAAAAGGAGATTTTGAAGGGGATGAATATAATCAGCGTTGAAGATTCAGAAGATGAAGATGTAATCCAGCTCTAATTTTTTTATCTTTTATTGAGTTTAGTTTTAATTTATAGTGCATGTTTAAATTAAAAGTGTTTTCCTAAATTTCTAGTTAGTATTGTTGTTAACTTAATTTTAAATGTTCTATCTAAATTTATTAAAATTATTATTTGAATTAATTAAATGTTTCAATATGTTGTAACCAATTCAAATTCAAATTCAAATTAATAACTTCATTATCACTTCATTAAACTAATGTTCATCAATAACTTTAAAAAGAAACTGCAACAGATCATTCGATTAAAATTAATAACTTCATTATCACTTGATTAGGCGAGTATCGCTCTGCCCTCGTTTCTTAACGTGGTGCACGATAGGTCTGAATACATTACATGTTATTATTTTTCTTGGTGTAAGATTCAACGATCAATGCCGCTTCGATATGATAAAAAGGTTCTCCTCTCCGGGCTTTATATGCAGCTTGCGCAACGGACCTTTCCCTTCTGTACCTATGGAGAAACTCATTGTATGCAATGCATAATTTCCTAACATGATGTTTCCTTGAAAAAATGTGGGATGGTTCATAATCAAAGCGTGGTTGTTTTCCTGTCGGTTTAACGAAATGACCCCACCCAACATTAATCCAAAATACAGTTTGATCTTTAGGATCTTCTAGAAAATCATCCTTCAGAAGGTAAAAGTTTCTAATCCATTCTGTCTCTTCTTCAACATCCTTTAACCTTGCCCTCAGTTGCATTTGTTCTTGACCTCCTTTCTGTGCCTTGAGCTTTTCTTCGTATTCTTCCGCAACCGATGATGAATCTTAGGTTTCTTTAGTGGATTTTTGTTTGCTTAACACTTCATCAATCCGATTAATATATTCTGTAGGTGATGACAATGTTGTTGCTTTCGTAGTAGAATGATCTCCTTTGTTTCCTATCTCTTTTTCCATTGCAGAAATTGATTGGGTTGTTCGCTTGCATCTTCTAAGAATTTCTTCGACTAAGTTGGTAGTTGCTGATTGATTTGCCATTGAATAGATGTTTAGGTTTGATTTACACCTCAAAGATTGTTACTGCAAAGAAGAATAGGTAGATTGATGCTGGAAAGAAGAATGTGTTATCTTCCTTATATAGGAATCGTTCCTAACGGCCATCTTTCTTAGAAATCGTGTCCAACTGCTCTATTTATTAGAACTGTGCCCAACGGCTATATTTCTTAGAACTCGTGCCCAACGGCTCTATTTCTTAGAACTCGTGTCCAACGGCTATATTTCTTAGAACTCGTGTCCAACATCTATATATTTCTTTCTATAAATATAAAACATTTTTTCTAACCAACATAACTCTCAATTCATTCTCAAATATAAACTTCAATCATGTATTCTAACAGTTCGAGTAGAAATGGAAAACAAATAGTATGTGCGGAAGCAAAAGAGGTTTGTCCATGTTGTTTCGTGGATAATAATAGTCTTCTTGAATGCCCATGGCTATATACAAAATGTCCCCAACGTGGTTGTACTGGCACAAGGAAGGTAAAAGAGTCGATACCGGAGAAGATAAGGTATTTGGAATGTGATTATGCTAAATGTCCGGGAGAAGCACAATGTTTGGAGGATGCAATGAAAGATGCAATCAAACAAGAAAAAGTTGAAGAACTCTGCAACAACTTCAAACTAAAAGGAAAGGTGGAGTTTGAATGCACCAAGGGGATTCCGTATGAAACTGAGGGTTGTTATTTCTTTATGGAAATGCACCGTTCAAGTGCAAAAAAAAACATATGGAAAACGTTACTGGAGATGCCTTGAGTGTGGAACGGCGGCATGGGCTGAATAAGTGTTGTTTTAGTTTAATCGAATATCAATTGATGTGATGTGTTTTTTTATAATTAGTATGTGTGAGATTTTAAATGTGATGAAGTTTTAGTACTATGCTTCTACAATAAATAATGATAGTTATTTTCATATTCATATGATTAACGATTACATTAAGCACGTTCAACCAGCATTTAAACCAATGGGCGACCCTATTGGACGAGTTATGTCTTGTGAGGGTTTACAGAGAAATATACCCACAAAATCCATCTTCATTTAAAATCTTTACCCTTGATCTGATGATTCATATGATGAATCTTCAAAGGGGGAAGGGTTATACTCTGAGAAGCTGTTTTTCAAAATGACATAGAAGTTAAAAATCTAAAAGGTTTCCCCATCTTTTTTTGGTAACTATCCAAAGCTTTTTGCTCCTACAACAAAAGAAAACAATATCAATTTACAATTAAATTATTCAACAATTCAGTACACATACTTAAAAATTTTTTTGATAGGTAACCGATAATGTTAGAGCATAGCTCGGTCGACCTCGCATGCGTTGCTATATCAAGCATGTTTGTCAATGTTAGTGATCAAAACTATGAGTCTTGATTTCTAATCTATTATAGCTAAGTCTCGGACTAGGATAGAAAAGTGTAGTTGACCTCAAGGACTTCATGGCGATTCATCATACAACAACGAAGATCTACTCAAGGAACCGTGGAACTTCATCAACAAAAAGGTATGTGGAGACTTGAACTTATCTATCACTCAAAAGTATATTTATTCTATCTCCTACTTCTTATGAGACATAAATTCGTATGCTATATAGGTTAAATCATACACATTTGACATTTCGAGCTGAGTATTCACTACTTATCTTTTTCTTGAAATCGTATGTTGGTAAAGCGTTTCGCTTTGATCAAGTTTATCTTCACCTAGTGATGAAAGTCATGAAAAGTTTCAATTACTTTGAGAATTGCTCTGACGTGAAACGGTCTGTGAATAACGGCTATATAACGTCCTCTTAGAATGTCTGAATGATTGGAATGAGAGTTTAGATTACATAACCATGTTTTCTTTAATCCGAAGTTTTCGAACATTGTTGATTGAGAGAAACCGGAGGAATTGGCTTTGCCAAGTCCGCGAAATCAGTTTGCGAACTTAGTCCGCGAACTGACGGAAGTTCTCTTGCCGAGAATTTCTGCTAGGATTTTCCAAAACTCGTTTGCGTGTTTAGTCCACGAACTCAGTCCGCGAACCTAGTCCGCGAACTGGCGGAAGTCTCTTTGCCGAGATTTTCTGTTGAGTTTGGAAAACTCTGTCTGTTGCCTTAAGTCCGCGAACTTGTTTGTAATCTTAAGTGGTTATGATCTAAAGATGTGCTATGAACATGAAACTTAAATTACTAAGGAATGCTTTATGCAAACCGTGGCTATAAAGTTCATGAGCCGATTCATCGAATCGAATCATCTTTATTTCAATTGTGTCTTGTGTAGTTACATAAAATCTCATAGCAATTGAACAACTCTCTAACTAGTTCATTTGAGTCAATTGAACTAGTTATGGTGAAGAAGAACTAAGTTAATATGAATTGCTCATATGGTTAACCTTTTGGGTTACTATGTTGAACCAACATACACGTACACGTTTGGGCATGGTTTTCACAAACCCAGTAAATGTCTACCCAAGTGTGTGTGACAAGCTAAGTTTTAGATCTAACGGTTGAGAAATATTAGCTTGAATCTAAATTATGTTTGCATCTAACGGTGAATATGGATTGCTTTGTAACTAAGGCAAAACCCTGATTTGAAGGTTATATAAAGGAGACATCTAGCATTGTGCAAAACTAATCCCCACACGTCTGTGTGATACTATTGCGCTCGTAGAGTCGATTCTCCTTTAACCTTTGGTTTTCTTCTCTAAAACCAGGTTAACGACTTAAAAACTTCATTGGGATTGTGAAGCCAGACTGATACTACTTTTATCGTAGTTGTGTGATCTGATCTTGCATCTTCTATCGTACGAGTACAATCTATTGATTGGCTTGAGATCGTGAGAGTTCTCCGATAGGCAAGATAAAGAAGTCACAAACATCTTCGTCTCACTGTTTGTGATTCCTCGACAAACCGCTTGTGTAGTCAAGAAGGATTGTTGAGAGGTGATCGATTAATCTAGGATGTTCTTCGGGAATATAAGACCGTATTATCAATTGGTCCCTGTTCACCTTGATTTTATATCTTAAGATGGAACAAAAACCTAGGGTTTTTCTGTGGGAGACAGATTAATCCTTTGATAGACTTTTCTGTGTGAGACAGATTTGTTTATTATCAAGTCTCCAATTTTGGGTTGCAGCAACTCTTAGTTGTGGGTGAGATCAGCTAAGGGAATCAAGTGCGCCGTATCCTGCTGGGATTAGAAGCGTAGTTTTACAACTGTACCTTGAATTAGTGGGAGACTGATTGGGGTTCAATTATAGTCCAGTCCGAAGTTAGATTGTAGTAGGCTAGTGTCTGTAGCGGCTTAATACAGTTTGTATTCAATCTGGACTAGGTTCCGGGGGTTTTCTGCATTTGCGGTTTCCTCATTAACAAAACTTCTGGTGTCTGTGTTATTTCTTTTCCGCATTATATTTTATATAATTGAAATAATACAGGTTATGCGTTAAGATCATCAATTGGAAATCCAACCTTTGGTTGTTGATTGATATTGATTGATCCTTGGATATTGGTCTTTGGTACCGTCCAAGTTATTCCTTGTATTTGATAAAGACTCGATATTGTTTTTAGCTTGAGTAAAAATCAAATCAAGAGAGAGATATTAACTCCTTGAGATACTTTAATCTAGATTGAGTCTAACTGTCTAGTTGATTCTCTAGCAAAGTATTTCGGAGTTTGTCCATACAGATTGCTAAGAGAAATATTGGATGGTGTTGTTAGACCCCCGCTTTTTTAGGTAAGTTTCTTACGATTTCCGAAGGTACAAGATCCCTCCATAAATATAACGATCCCTGTGTCGATACATATACTTTCACGTCTGAAGTTATAATGTTTAACCTTTGTTTCAGATATGTAACCGTTCGTTGATTCGGATTCTCGTTATGTGTAGTCAACCTTTGCAGCAACTGCTCCAAAAGGTTTGTGTTATTTATTTGTTCATCTTCTTCTACATTCTCTAGATGAACTTCAACCCATAAACTAACTTTCAATTCATCTTCATCTGGAATATAACCCACCATAATTAACTGAGAAAACTGTGGTGGATAACAACTTGGACAACACTTATTTTTGAAGATGAAGAACACAGTTGGTCGAACTAATGTGTTCAATGGTAAAGAGATTGTGAATCCTTTATACATGGTCAGTATACATATCTATACACTGTAGAATAAGATTTCATGGATAAGTATACTAATCTTTATACTGTATTTGCAGATTTCACGGATATGTATACATATCCATATACTGTTTAAATGATTTCACGGATTATCGTGATTGTAAACCATATTCCATCAAATATAAACGATATCATTTGCATACATAATTGCAACCCAAAAAATAATTTAAAATTTGTTATTACAAGTGTGTGTAACATTCGAAATCTTAAAACACGACAGTGAATGCCTCAACATCATCATCATCATCATCAGAATCCTCATCATCGTCCTTCTAATCATCATCCTTATCCGAAGAATCCTCATCATCATCGTCAGAATACTCCTCATCGCCAGAATCCTCATCGTCATCTCCATCATGTTCATATTCGTCTCCCACATGTCTGTATGCATGAACATGTTCATCTGCATGTTCAAAGTCACCGTCGGAGAATCAGTCGACATTTTTCACAAATTTTACGATTGGGATTTGATTTTTGTAATCTTCATAATACTCAAATGCTCCTTCCGCGTTTTGGCCGGGAACAACTTCTTCTTCTAAGTTTGTATCCTCATAATCTCATTCTGATGATGGAAGTACCACGTATTCCATATCTGAACCCTCCAAACTAAACAAGTCCCCTGCCGCGCCTCCTCTACCAGGACACGCAGCAATGTGCTTCACAAGATAATTTCTTAGTTGTAGGTGAAGTTCTAGGTTTTTCAGAGATGACATAAATATACGACCATTAACGGCAGGTTCCGGAATCGGAACAGGAAGAACTCTGCCCCAATCCGTATCCCGACGTTCATGCTCGGTAATCATGTTGTGTAAAATAAGACAACATTTCATAATTAGGTTCAAGTCAGATTGGTGACAATACTTACAGGGAGATCCGACAATTCTGAATTTACCCTGAAGCACTCCAAAAGCACGCTCGACATCCTTTCTTTTAGCCATTTGATACTTGTTGAACCTCACATAGTCGGGAATGTCCAATGTCTGAGAAAAAGCTTGTACAATTGTAGTCAACTTTGGATAGATACCATCGGCTAAGAAATAACCCATATTGTATTGGTGATCGTTGATGACATAATTGCATGGAGGTTCTACACCCTTTAGCATGTTATCGAAAAGGGGTGAGTGTGCCAACACATTCAAATCATTGTTTGATCCAGGCATTCCAAAAAAGGCATGTCAAAACCACAAATCGTATGATGCCACCGCCTCTAATACCAAACTACTCTCTTTATCTTTACCCCGGTAAGTTCCTTGCCAAGCTACCAGACAATTCTTCCATGGCCATTGCATACAATCAACACTACCAAGCATTCCAGGAAAACCTCGGTACGCATTCTCAGCTAGCAACCTTTGAACATCTTCAGAAGTGGGTTCACGCAAATATCTTTCTCCAAAAGTCATGCACACGGTGTGGCAAAATCTTTTTAGATAGTTGTATATTGTGGTGGCACCCATACGAGTGTAATCATTAACACTATCAGCTGGCGTACTTTTGCATAAATATTTCATCACGGCACTTAATTTCATATGCGGAGAATGCCCCATAATACCGGTTGCATCTGGACGTTGATGCCATTCCGGATCCAGTTCAAGCAATTTTCCTAACAAATTCTCGAATAAGTATTCCCTCATGCCTAGACGTTGTTTGAATTGTCTAGAGGTATAACCGGTTCCAGGTATAAAATAATCATTCATCATTTTGCCATCATTCCACACTCGATCACGCGTTATTACACTACGTGTCTGTACCTCCCTTGGTATAGGTTGTCTAATAATACGCAATCATTCATCCAAACATAGTTGTGTAAACATTAGCAAAGTTTTCTCTTCTTCATCACTATCACTAGAGGTATCCAAATAGATTCCATGTTTGAATCTCAGATAAGAACGCATTAGACTCATTATGCACCTTAACAAACAACAAATATTGTATCAATTTGTGTATACCATACATAAATACAAGTCTATCAAGGTTTTACATTGATATTACAAACCTTTCATTCTACATAAATCAAGACACACAACAAATAATCATGGATTTTTCACTAAATATATGTTTTAATAACGTTATTGGATTGCATACTACATATACAACCAACCTAATATCAACAATTTCATCAAAATTAAAATCAAATTAATTTGAAACCCTAATATTAGAATCACTCACCTTAGATGATTTTTTGGATGAAATTTGAAATTGATAAATGAATTTGTTTCACCTTGTAGTAACGATAAAACCCTTTTAATTTAAGCCATCGAATCGCAATGAATCCATATGAAAATGGAAAGGGGGTAAGAGGGATTAGATAGGGTGTTGAGAGGATGAGAATTAGAGAAGAAGAAACGGTCGACTAGTGACGAGATTTGTGTACTTAAACCTCCGAAACGCATACTGAGTACCCGTATTCGGTCAAGTCAACGAGTTGACTTATACGCGTACTGAGTACCCGTTTGGCACTATTCATACGCGTACTGAATACTCGTTTTGTGTAGGGAAGGGATGAGAGGGCACCATAGCAAGCTTACCTTCCTTGTGCCATCCCTTCCCTACATTTGAGGGATATAGAGGGATAGCCAGCACCATAATGCTAGCTCTCTAGAAAGTATCAACTTAAATGGGTCAGATTGCAATGGCTGATCAATCCACTTAACTTTTATCTTGTACCAAGGAGGAGTCTGTTAAGGATCGAGCAAGAGAGAGGAGAGCACAAACGCGGAAGCATTAAACGTCTACATTGATAATAATTCGGTGTATTAAATTTCATGGATCAACGACCTATTTATATTGTTCACAAACTTGACGACCACTCAAGGTACTTTCCTAACTAAGATCAAACTCTAAACATAGACACTTTCCTAATATAACTCTCACAATTTAATGTGCATATCTCCTAAATATAGACTCTCATATATTATTTCCTAATACCCTCCCTCAAGAGGGAGCATGTAGATCACGAATGCCCATCTTGGACAAAAGAAATTTAACTTCAGTTTTCTTCTTCTTTTTTTTCAACACTTTTGTGAAAAAAAAATCTTCAGATCGTAGTTTAAGGACGTTTCGGTCCCCTTCGTAGTTTAAGGACATTTCGGTCCCATCTTCTTAGTTTAAGGACATTACGGTCCTCTTCGTAGTTTAAGGACATCTTTCGGTCCCCTTCATAGTTTAAGGACATTTCGGTCCTCTTCGTAGTTTAGGGACATTTCGGTCCTCTTTGGAAGTTTAAGGACATTGCGGTCCTCTTCGTAGTTTAGGGACATATCGGTCCTCTTCGTAGTTTAAGGACATTTCGGTCCCATATTCGTAGAATACTTCTTGTACTCTTGGTTTCTTGGTTTCTTCGATGGAATACTTTTTGTACTCTCTCGACAATTCATAGGATTTTAACCTACTATTGTTGTTCTTTTTCTCATCACCTCTTGGTGTTTGTTTTTTTTTCTTCACAACATGAATGTTGTTTCTTCTTCTCTTCTTCCAGTCACGCTATTCTTGCGAAACCTTCACACTTCTTTGTTCTTAAAGATTCTCTCACAATCTTTCTCTTGTTACGCTTCTGCCACAAGCAATAACTAACATCAATTCTGCTTTCTGCAACGTCTATGCCACAAACTGTCACACTTCTGCACCGTCACAATTCTTTTGTCACACCTACTGTCACAAACTGTGACCCTTTCTTCTATCACACTTCTGTTATTGTTCAACTGTAACATTTCTTTAGTTACGCTTCTGTAACTGTTCATTACTGTGATTGTTCTTTTTTTTTTCCGGCAAGCAATAATATCGGCTGATCTTAGGGTTGTGAAACCCCAAATCTCCAGCAAACGTCGCCTCCATAACTCATATCCATCAACTTCTAAATACCGATCAACATCTCTGTTTTCTTCTCTAGATCGACTGCAAATGGCCATCAGCACACTCTCATTTCCATACGCACCATACCGTCCCTGTTTCCTTTCCTTCCATCGTAGCCATCAATCACCGATGGCTCTTATCCATGGCATCACAGAGACGTATCAAGTATTCCTTTGTCATCCTCACTGCCACCATAAGCATGTCTTGGAGTTTCCTTTAGGTTCACCATTAATAGTAGCAACCCATCTTTCTCAATTCCATCGCCATCATGATCATCACCACAATCAGCAATACTCTGTCTCCCAATACAACTCCTACAGCAGCTGCTCTTCCATCAAGTTTTCATCACCAGCTCAAACTCTTTCTATGTATTTACCATCACGATCACCACCAGCAGCAAGCTCATGGCGTACTCAAGAAATCCATAGCATATCTAAGCACCTATCATCTGTTCTTCTTCAGCAACATCAACGAGAATCACCAACAACTCAAGACAATTCGAATCCCAGCATCTCGCTGGCAGCAACATCATCTTCTCTTCTATCGAGTTTCATCACCAGCTTGAGATCTTTTCTGTAATCACCATCATGATCGACCATGGTTATCAGCAACATCACAGATTCATGATCGATAACACCAAGCCTTCACAGCGTCGAGTATCTCTCAGTTTTATTCACCTCCAATGGTAATAGCGAAACTATCTTCTATTGTTGTCATCTTCAGCTCCATCAGTCACTGGTTGTGGTATCACTTCCAATCACTCATCGTCCCCATCGCTTCCATGCTCCATGCAGATGAGCATTGACCATAAACACATCAACTCAGGCTCAAACTTTTTTCAGCATCAATGAACTCGCCTAAACCAATGTTTTACCGGCAATGACCTTAGCACTTAATCAACAGCCCAGCTTTGACATATTGAACTTACAGACGTGATTCAATTACCAACGAACACTTCAGCAACAACAACAAGGCTTGAAAAACCTTCAACTTATTTCTTCTTCACGCAAACAGCAACCAAACAACGATTTTTTTTTTTTTTTTTTATAACCCTAAAACGAAAAACAATAGAACTTCTATATCTCTTTCTCCTTCTCCTCTCTCTTCCTCTCACCTGGCTCTGATACCATGTTAAGGATCGAGCAAGAGAGAGGAGAGCATAAACGCGGAAGCATTAAACGTCTACATTGATAATAATTCGGTGTATTAACTTTCATGGCTCAAAGACCTATTTATATTGTTCACAAATTTGACGACCACTCAAGGTACTTTCCTAACTAAGATCAAACTCTAAACATAGACACTTTACTAATATAACTCTCACAACTTAATGTGCATATTTCCTAAGTAATGGGTGTCAGCACGCTCTTGACAAGCCCCATAAGAATCTTTTTGTTTCTTGGATTCTTCCAATCAATCAAGTATATCAGTAGAAAAAGGACCCGCCTTGACAAGTGACAACAACGCCTTCATAGTAAAAGGGACATTAAGCGGTATCTTGTGATTTTTTATTAATGTGGGACATGATTTTTTTTTCTCCAATTTGACACAAAAGATTGGATTTGGGTGGTTTGGTATCATATCCTAAAATTTTTCAAATTGCCCCTTCCCTTTATTCCAATTATTATAACTACTTATGTATCCTATTTTTTCAAGGTATAATTGGCAACCAAATTTTAATATAACAAATCTAAGAATCCGTGCCTTGGAATTTTACAAATTTTATCTTGTTGGAATGGTTTTAAAAAGTATACGCAATAAGTACAAACAACAATATCAAATTTAGAGTTTTTACCAAAAATTCGGAGGGATTTGTATATCCATTATGCAAACACAAAATTGGTTAAAAAAACCAAAAAAATCAACAATTTCTGGGTGAAAAAGACATGTAAAATTTGATACTGTTTAAATGGACTAGAATGTAAAAATAGTCAAGATTAAACAGTTTCATCCTACCCATTTTCAAATATTTTTTCTTATTTTTAATTTACATCAGGATGCATCCAGTTTCATCCTCGCTCTTTTTTAAGTTTAAGCCTGGATGAATCCAGTTTCATTCTTGCTATTTTTTTGGTGTCCATTTCACTCATACTAATTTTTACTCGTCCATTAGAACCATGTATTTGGACAAATAACCCATTTTCCGTTATGCAAACCACCACAAAGGATACATAATACTTTATGTAGTATATTTTGGTTTATGCATCAACTTGTTTTTCGTTGCAACTAATAAAATGATGTACTCCCTCCGTTTCAAGAAAAATAATAATTTAGTTTAGACACAATTCTCGAAAATAGAATGCATAGTCATTATGCAAACCACCACAAAGGATGCATAACACATTATGCAACCATATTTTGGTTTATGCATCTGCTAATTTTCCGTTTAAGGAAAAGTGATACTTTTGCGCCGTGTCAGGAAAAATGATATTTTCGTGCCGATTTTTTCGGTCGGCCGTCCCATTGTGGCGGCGCTAGTTACTATTAATTTGTTAAATAAAATCGCATATTAGAATAATAGAATTATCTTACACAGCTGTTTTGATCAATAAGTGCCTAGAAATTAGTCATTTGATTTGATATCAGTGAGCCCTTTAAAAAGGATTAACGACATTCTCGATATTAAGTACTGAACGATCTAGATGTTTTTGTTATATACTCACTGTCATTTCTCTTTTTTCTTGCTGGGTTAACTCAATGTCATTTCACAAATTTGGATTAAGGTTTCCCACCGCAAAACACTAAATTTGGTTTGGTGTCTTAATATTCCAACAGAAATACGAGGGATTTGTTCATGTGACCGGTGTACACAAACTTTTCTCTAAAATTGCCGTTGCATATATATGATGCGTCATCATATTTTATTAACGTGGGAATTAAGTGTTTGACTCTCCCCTCACTTTCTTTTATTCAAATGACCTTTCCCTTAAAACTCAATTTTAAAAACGATCGGATTTCTTTAACAAAAAGTTTTAACATAGACTTTTGACAAAACTTACTAACCATAGGATCATACGTATTGAATGGTCTAGGTGTTTGATGACTTGTCACTTATTTTGTTTTTAATTTGTGTTTGGTCAAGAACAGATCAAACTTAATTTCCGTCGTCTCCTCATGTTTCTCCCTTTGATATGAAACTCGAAAATTGTAGCCTTAATTCATTTTTTCCTCGTAAACTTGAATATATCTGTCATCGGAAACATCTTATCATGACTACAGTCCTATATATTTATTTTTGATCGATCTGTGATTATTCATCTTCATATTATTGATAACTTGTGTAGGATCAGAATTTCGCAACGACAACGTTTTAGCGAAATCATCAATGACACAGCACAACAGCGTTGCAGAACAATTTCAGGAATAAATGACGTCAGCAAAGATCACGAGAAAGATATGATAGTTCTGCGAAAATTAGAGAGTTTGTGAAATTAACATTTGTAAGGTTGCGAGAATATCGCAGATCATATCCGACAATAAAGGACAGATTAGCTGTCATCCACTATGTATTTTCTTATAAATAGTCGTTCGAGTTGTAAAGAAGGAGAGATATTTTTTGAGTAAGAAACAAGTAAATAGGAGAGAAACAGTTCAGAGCACAGATCATTCTTGACTTCTTTATCTTTCATTCAAAGATTTATCAATAAAATTAAGAGTGTAAACTTAAAAATGAGTTGATCAACAATGAAATCATATGAGGGGTGTAGTGTAGGATTTCCTGCAACTACATAATGGCGCTAGAAACAGGGACTGGAGATCGAAAGTTGAAGATTGTTGTTGAAGATATTCAAATCAAGAAAGTGATTAAATAAATCAGTGAAACGGTTAGAAGAAAGATGAATAGAATTAATGTAGATGACAAAAGATCGGAGTGTAATATGATAACAAAAACGATGATTAATGAATTCCATGAAAACATCAAAGAAAGAATACATAAACGAAATTTTGAAGGAAGGAAAGTTATGGCGGTAGAAAAGACATCACCCTTGAAAGATTGGGAAAAGCAAAAAATTACATTCATGGCGGCAAATACCAAAAGAAAATTTGAACCACACATCTCCATTGGTTCACAGTGCCTATTGCGAAAAAAGAGAAACAACGACAAAATCCACAGGAGAATGGATATTGAACAGAACTTTAATCGATACAGGAAGTTCAGTGGATATAATATTTTATCACGCATTCCGGGGAATGGGATTTAAAGATGAAGAAATGTCCAGTTCAACATATTTTGTTCACGGCTTTGGAAAATCCACAACAAAACCTAAAGGAGAGATAGTGGTACGAATTCCACTTGGAGAAATCGAAACACATGTAACGTTGTGCGTGGTGGATATGGAATCGCCATATAATATGTTATTAGGAAGACCATGGATACATGCGATAAAAGCTGTGGTATCAACGTTGCATCAATGTATTAAATTCCCACCAAATGGAATAGGTGAAATCAGAGGAGATGTTGACAATGCGAAATTATGTCATCAAATTGAAGTAAAGCATTATGAAGGACAAGCAAAAAAGAAACAATTTCGCAGAAATTGGCAAAGGAAGCAAAGAAAGAAGAAGAATTTAGAGTATATATGATAAGGGCAAAAGAAGGCAAAGGAATACCCAGCGAAATTTCGGAAGAAGGAGAAGGACCTATGAAAATAAAAGAACCAACACCAATGGGAGAACCTAAACCCACTTACACTGCCGCAGAACCAACAAAAGAAATAAACGTTGGGACTATAGAAGAACCTCTAATATTGAGAATTGGAACCAAAATGGATATGGAAGAAGAAGAAAGAACTGTTAACTTGTTGCGAGAATATAAAGATGTTTTCGCAGGAAACATGGATGAGATACCGGGAATAGATCCATCAATTGCATGCCACAAGTTGGAGATTAACAAAAATGTGAGACCATTTAAACAGAGAATAAGAAAAATTGCAACAACTTATCATTCCCAAATAGAAGAAGAATTACAGAAAATGCTTGAGGCGGGAATCATAAGAGAAGCTAAATACCCAGAATGGATAGCGAATATGGTCATTGTCCCAAAGAAAAACAAAGGAATCAGGATTTGCATAGATTTCACTGATTTAAACAAAGCTTGCCCCAAAGATAGTTTTCCGTTACCAGATATTCCTCAAATGGTGGAATCCGCAGCGGGAAATGATAGGGTATCATCTTTAGATGGATACAAAGGGTATAACCAAATCCCTCTCGCTGAAGAAGATCAAGAACATACTTTCTTTGCCCTAGAGGTTTATATTGTTACACGAAAATGCCATTTGGTTTGCGAAACGCGGGAGCGACATACCAAAGAATGGTAGAGAAGGTGTTCGCAAAATGGATACACAAAACATTAGAAGTATACGTGGATGACATGTTAGTAAAGAGTAAAGAAGCTAAAGACCATGTACAAGACCTGAGGGAGATTTTTGAACAAATGCGGCAGTATAACATTAAATTGAATCCTGAGAAGTGTACTATTGGAGTTGCATCGGGAAAATTTTTAGGCTACATTGTATCAAAGAAGGAATACAGGTTGATCCAGAAAAAGTGCAAGCAGTTCGTGACATGCCAACACCAGCAACAATAAAAGATGTACAGAAGTTGAATGGGATTCTAGCTTCGCTGGGGAGATTCATTTCGCGATCATCAGACAAATGCAAATATTTTTTCGATATACTCAAGAAGGGTGCGAAATTTAAATGGACTGATGAATGTGAAAAATTTTCAAGGAATCAAAGAACATCTTATGAATACAACTATTTTACAAAAGCAGAATCAGGAGAAAATTATTGATCTATCTTGCGACGACGTCGCATGCATTAAGTGTTGTGTTATTGCGAGTAGACGCAGGAGTGGAGAAACCCATTTATTACATTAGCAAAACTTTTAATACTGTGAGAAGAATTACTCAAAGATTGAAAATTAATCTTAGCATTAGTTTATGCATCATTTAAGCTCCGCATATACTTTCAAGCACACAAGATAAAGGTATTAACAAAAGTACCAATTGAATCAGTGATGAAGAATTCTAAAAGATCAGGAAGAGTGGAGAGATGGAATGCACAAGTAGGCCACTTTGATATTAAATATGAAATTTTGTCTTCACCAAAATCACAAGTTGTTGCATATTTCTTGGCAGAATTTCCTTTAGAAGAAGATGAAGCAGTAGAAGAAATGATGGATGTAGAATAAGAACATGGAGATCCAAAAGATTTATTAACAGAACCAAATAGATGGGAGATATTGGTAGATGGATCATCAAATGGAGAAGGAAATGGAGTTGGAATTGTTTTAATTTCGCCAGAAGGAATAAAAATGGCCTTTTCATTCAGATTGGAATTTGCATCGACTAATAATGAAACAGAATATGAAGCTGTGATACATGCATTAAAATTCGCAATATAAATGAAACTAGAAAATGCCAGGATTACTAGTGATTCGCAGCTAGTTATTCGCCAAATAAAGGGAGAGTATACTACAAATGAACCATCTTTGAAGAAATACAAGAAGCTGGTTGAAGAATTTTCAGCGAAAATCCCAAAATAAAATGGAGGCACATTTCAAGAAAAGATAACAGACTCGCAAATGCTTTTGCTTTCATCTCAAGCATGATGACAGATCCAACTGCGAGATGTATAAAAATACAAACACTTTTGTCACCACCAATCAATAAAGAAGAAGAAGACGTGGACGTGGACGTGATGATAATATACAATGAAAACAATGTCGCAGACTGGAGAATGGAACTTCATGCATATTTGGCGAAAGGAGAAACACCAAGAAATAGATTGGAAACACAGAAGTTAAAAAGCCGTGCAACGAATTATGAATTAAGGAACGGGTTTCTATACCGAAAATCCTTTAATGGACCATCACTCAGATGTTTGACACGGGAGGAAGGAGAAAAGGTGCTAAAAATGTTACATAGTGGGGATGCTGACAAGCATAGTGGAGGAAGATCTTTGGCACATAGAGCAAAAATGCAAGGTTATTACTGGCCATATATGCATGAAGATGCAAAACAAATATCAACACGTTGCGAAGATTGCAGCGTCATGGAAAGAAAATACATGCACCTGGAGCACCATTGTCATCTTCAACTAGTGTATGGACTTTTAGAAAGTGGGGCTTAGATATTATGGGGCCTTTTTTACCAGGATCTGGACAAAGAAGATACTTAATAGTCGCAACAGATTATTTCACGAAATGGACAGAAGTGAAGGCAGTACAGCATATTCGCGACAAAGATATCTTTCCATTCATATTCGAAAATATCATTAGCAGATTCATAATTCCTGCACAGTTGGTATCTGATAATGGGAAACAATTTGAAGGACAGAATATAGAAATGCTACTTAATGCATTCAAGATAAAATGTGGAAAATCTACTTCTTTGTATCCACAAGCTAATGGGCAAGTAGAAGCAACAAACAAAACAATTGCAGATATATTAAAGAAGAAATTGGAAGGACATCACAGAGCATGGTGCGAACAAGTACATAATGCAGTATGGGCTTATAATACAACTAGAAGAGAAGCTACTGGAATGTCACCTTTTTGTTTAACATACGGAGTTGAAGCGGTGTTACCAACAGAAGTTGTTATTCCGACAACAAAAAGAGAAGCTTGGGAGAAAATCTTAGTGCGGGCTTGATTTTAAATAAACTTGATGAAATAGAAGAAAGAAGAGAAAAATCTTTACAACATATGGAGAATTATCAGCGAAGATTAGAAAGAGAATATAATAAACGTGTCAAAATACGCGAATTTCAACCAGGAGATATAGTTCTGCGAGAAACACCAATATATCAGCGAGAAAATGGTGGAAAATTAGCGAAAAAATGGGATGGGCCTTACATCATTAAGGAGACAGTTGGAACAGGAGCTTATAGATTAATGGATCCAGAAGGAAGAGATGTTGGTCATAGATTAGACAGATCATGGAACAAGTTGTATTTAAAAATATATTATCCGTAAGAAGCTTTGAGAAGTTATGAATTCTGAAAGAATAACTGCAGGATTACTCATATCAAAAGAAGATCATGATGTGCGAAATCTTCGCAAAGATAATCACAGAACAATAACATAAAAGAAGCGGGCGAACCTTTATGGCGTACACCCTAGTTCGCGAATAAAATTTCTCAAGAGGCAAATGTAAGACCTAAAGTACATCATATTAGGGGGTACCTGTTACATGGCTCAGGGAAAGGCTACACCGACACCGGAACCTGAGTCATGGAGATTTGGGGTCAATAAAGCCCATCCGGGAGAGGCACCTTGGATTCTCATCTTAAGAATATGACTTGGTTTGGGTGACTAAGGTAATAAGGACTCTTCCAAGGAGTTCAGATCTGATCAAGGCGCCGAGGTACACGGTTGAGTCAAGAGTGCCAGGGACGTTTGAAGCGTACCTTGCCATTCTTGATAATTCTTGGCTTATACTGCACTCGGCCTGAAGAAAACCCCACTTAGGGTGCAGTCTCGTAACCATAAACCCTATGGGAGGAGCTAACCTTGTATGGTAGAAGTACGCCTCCTTGAAGGGGAAACCAGGGGGGAGATAAGGGCGACACCCTCCATTAGGGAGCTTATAAGTGTCTTAAGACGCAAATGTCATGAGGCTTTTTATTCGCAAGGATATTAAGACTTGTCATATTTTTGCAACAATCCTGAAGAGGCAATAATACAAAAGAAAAGGATAAGACGAGATCAATGGGTTTTCGCATGAAAGTGCGAAGACGTCTTGCGATTTCGTCGCAAGATGGCAATGTCATGGGGCTTTATTTTCGCAAGAATATTTAGGCATGTCATATTGTCGCAACATTCCTGAAGAGGTCATAATACAAAAGAAAAAGTTAAGGCAAGATCAATGGGTTTTTGTATGAAAGTGCAAGGACGTCCTGCGATTTTGTCGCAATGACAAGAGGTGGGATAATAAGACCTTTAATTAGGAAGGCAAAATAAGACCATATGATAAAACAAATTAATTTTAAGTATTCGTAACATTTTTTTTTTTTGCAAGAAAGATAATGAGAGGCAAGTATGGGAATCAATACACAAGAAGCATTATCTTTCTTATCAACAAAATATTAAAGGGAAAAGTTGACTCCAAAGTTGGTTGAAAAATGTAACTCGCAAAAGTAATAAAAATAAGACAGTTCAAGAAAACAGAGCTAAATGAGAAGCTCAAACTTCAGTATTAATTTCAGTAGCAGGAGATAACAGAAATTCTTCGCCAGCATTATCGCAAGCCTCTCCTTCATTTCGGTTTTTGTCTTCGCCTGGACTAGCATCTTGATTATCACCAGCAATTACTTCTTCAGGAGAAATTTCTTTCTCATTCTGATTAACACCAGCAGATGCTTCTTTAGAAGGAACCTCTTCTTCATCTTCTAAGAAATTATCCTCTGCACCGCTTTCATAATCATAATCACTATCAGCAGGACGAGGAACTTCATCATCATCTACTTCTAAAGGATCAATTGATATAGGAGGAAGAGAGTTGGACAATAAAATGTCATTTACAAGGACTTCAGCCCGGAGATGAACTTGGCAAAGAAGTGCTCTCTGATGATTCATATCTTGAATATCCTTAAAATAAGCAAGATAATCAAGTCTTCTTTCTTCTCGGTCGCGAGAACCGGTAAGGGTAGAGACAAGCAATGCATTTTTTTTTACGAATTTTGGCATATTTAGCCTCCAAAACAGAAATAGAAGAATGAAGATTCTTCTCAAACTCTGCGAAAAATAGAATACAAAATTTTATTAAGATAAGGAATTCAAAGAGATATGGCAAAGAAAGGATAATTAAGGCAGTCAAAATATTATGACTACCTTCCTTTTGCGAAATAAGGTGTTGAATCAAGGACAAACAACTATTCTCCCAACGATCCATTGCGTCATCAAATTTATCTCCAACTAAACCTTTAAGTCGAGACTGAAGATTTTTCTCTTTAGAAATAAGAAAGGCATTTTTCTTCGCAAGAGAAGAATAAGATTCTTCTAATTTGGAATATTGTTCTTTAAGCTGATTCGCTTTTACACTTAAATCTATTCTACCTTGAATGAGTGTATCTCTTTCTGCGATAGATGACTCTATTACTTCTTTAAGTTCATTTCTCAAAGAGCGAAGAGATTGCTCTTGGTCATCACATACTTCTTGAAGAATACTAAGTTGTTGCGAAGATATCGCCATCTTGTTTAAATAAGTTCTCTTCTCTTGGGACAAGGTTTTATTCTCATCTGATAAAGTTTCCATCCCTAAGTTAGCTTTGGTTAAAGAATAAGAAAGACGAGATACTTCATTACTTAATAAATCTTGTCTTTGAATTAATTGGGTATTTTCATTAGTAAGATTATTTAAATTATCAAGAGAATATGAATAAAGGTTATCTAATTGGTTATATTGATCCATCAAGATTTCTTTATCAACACGAGCTTCTTCAACAACAGATTCAAATTGATATCTCTCCATTATTCGTTTCTGGTTTAAAGCTTAACATGCGAAAGAGGGATTTCAAGGATAATTAAATATGGGAAGGATAAAACCATTAAAAGGGCAAATTAAAGACACAGATAAGAAAATTATACCTCTCAATTCATCATTCTTCTTGCGAAGATTATCACGATCCAGTAAAACATTCTGAAGTTTCTGATTTTCGAGGCGAAGAGCATTACATTCTTTTTCCAAAGCTGTCTGCGAAGCAGCTCTATCAGAACCCAAATGCTTGCTCAGAATTTCGCAAACATTAGACTTGATGGGATCAGTAGAAGACTTTTTTACATCATCCAGAACTTCAGATAAAACTTTGAAGGCAATATCTATCCCTTCCACGGTTTCTTTCGAAAGAGGAAGAGACTTAGGTAAAGAACTGGTAGAGATAGAAGGTTGAGAAACATTCTCAATGGGAAGAGAAGAGGTTTCATTTACAGCAAGATCAACAAGGGGAGTTTCAATCATTGAGAGGTCAGCTGAAGAAATGAAATCTGAGGCAGCTTTTTCGCGAATTGGAGACAAAGGTTTATCTTGCGAAGATGTCGCAGAAGATTTAGAAGAAATGAGTAAGTGGAAGGGAACAGAAGTTGGAACAGTTTTAAGGTGGCGAGATTTCTTGTTTGGCTTATTAACATCTTTATCACCCTGCGAATTACAATCCAGATAAGAAACAAAGGCAACAATATTTTTATTATAAAAGGATATTGTTTCTTACTACCTTCTCATTCGCAGACTTTCTTTTATGCGCAACAACCTTATGCTGCGACTTGGGAATGTTAGGGTTTTGAACTGTAAATCTAGTGTTGGAAGCGCTTTTGCTGAAATACCAAGAGTATGGGAATCACATAAACAATATCAAATAAGGCAATAAACAAGTTCAATTTCATAAAAACTCATAAAGAAGAAAAAAGAAAACTAACCTTAATGAATCCATGGAAGATAATAGCAAGGAGATTGTTTCGAAGAAAATTATGAACTATGAAGATTTGCAGAAGAAATAGTATGAAGATGAAGAAGAAATTAAAAAGATTGACGAAGAAAGAAGAAAAGTTGCAATAATGGAATTTGCAGAAGAACGGTGAAGTTGCAGAGAAGATAAAAGAAAGAAGAAGAGAGTGAAAAGGAATATATATAGATGGAATTTATCCTCGAGAGACTAAACACGATTAATACGGAAAGATATAAGCGGTTAAAAAGTAATGATTACAAAAGACGTGTCGAGAAATAAATGGAAGAAAGAATACGTGTCATAAATGCAGAATATGAAAAGATAAGCAGCTGCGGCATTTCTCACATCATTCTCTACTTTGCAGAGAAGATATGAGAAGAGGCAAGATGTAGGATCAGAATTTCGCAACGATAAAGTTTTAGCGAAATTATCAATGACACAGCACAACAGCGTCGCAGAACAATTTCAGGAATAAATGACGTCAGCAAAGATCACGAGAAAGATATGATAGTTCTGCGAAAATTAGAGAGTTTGCGAAATTAACATTTGTAAGCTTGCGAGAATATCGCAGATCATATCCGAAAATAAAGGACATATTAGCTGTCATCCACTATGTATTTTCTTATAAATAGTCGTTCGAGTTGTAAAGAAGGAGAGATCTTTTTTGAGTAAGAAACAAGTAAATAGGAGAGAGAAAGTTCAGAGCAGAGATCATTCTTGACTTCTTTATCTTTCTTGTAAGAACATTCAAAGATTTATCAATAAAATTAAGAGTGTAAACCTAAAAATGAGTTGATCAACAATGAAATCATATGAGGGGTGTAGTGTAGGATTTCCTGCAACTACAACTTGATTATTAATAGTGTAGAAAACACCGAACTAAAAATAAAATTTTAAGGTATTGCACTGGATGGAAAAGATAAAGAGGCAAACAGAGAAGGAGATTTCATTCATTAGAGAAGGTATATGTTACATACATATAGTCCTTTATATACAATAGGAATAAGGCCCTAGCTACTAAATTGACCCACACATCCATGGGATAAATCCCTACAACACCCCCCCTTGTACGGTCCAATAGAACTTCATATACAGTACTTCACATACAATGCTTCGGATGTAGGTCTTGAAATGTATCTCTCTTCTTGATGACTATTGTGTCTAAGACAATTGCTCCCTTAAAACTTTAACAAGGAAAAACCTAGTGGGACAAAATCTTGGTACAACTCTTCACATGTAATACTTCACATGTCGTCTCGTATTTTACATGTAGTTCATCACATGTAACACGATCTTTAAATACCACCGAGTCTAAGTTAATTTCCTCGTTAAAACTTCGTCAGGAAAACCCAGAGGGACAAAACCTGAACTAAAGAAAAGAGTACAATATTAAGAAAACTTAGAACATAGTTGGACTTGAATACGTTGCCTCATTAAAACCTTGACAAGGAAAGCCCAGTGGGACAAAACCTAAACGATGGGAAAAGAGTACAACGTGACTAATGCAAGTAAAGGTGATCCATTGCAGATGATCACTTTGCTCTGTTGAAGTTGATTAGTTGCTTCACAACTCTTAAGGCATAAAATCCTCGTGGGAAAGATAATAGCCTTAGTTGGGAAATTACTTCCCGGTGTTTGTTGTTGTCTCATTAAAAACCTTGTCGAGCAACAAAACCCTGTGGGAAAAAGTAACCTCGGTGAAGGAAAAGAGTTCAACACACCATTAGATGCTCCCCTTGATGTCAGACAATTTTCATTAGTCTAATGCAATCAAAAGGAGTTTATCACACATTACTTTGGTGATTTGAATGTTTATAAGACGATGTTGTTGATTTTGGAAGTTACATTGCTTAACATACTATCGCGTTTCATTTCTTTGATTCCGATATTTTCAGTAATATCAACGGCGATCTTTATGTCTTCAACGTTCAACATACTTGATGTTTTTTTTTATTGTTTTCTCGCTAAAAACCTTGTCGATTAACAAAACCCTTTGGGAAAAACTATTCTCGATCGAAGAGAAAAAAGAGTAAAACAAAGCTTCAATTTCGAAGTAAAATATGTTGACATCATATCCTTGGATCCTCGCCCTGTTGTCGGCATCTCCCCCTGATTACTTTCAGATTTGTTGCATACGGTTCCTTTAGTCATGTATTTTTCGAAACTGAATATTGGTAATGACTTAGAAAATAATCTAGCATATTTCCCTCTGATTACTTTCGTCGGAGAAGAGATTATTGTTCCTTCATAATCAACAACTTTGGATTGCACTTTCATTAGCATTCCTTTTAATGTATTTGTAGGGATAAAACAAATTTATGTCAATAGTTACTTTTAAGTAAATGATTACATTCACTATACCATTCCAATGACGTTGTGTTGGCGTGGAGCTATACCTAGCTAACAAGTTCCCCGAGGATGTAAAATTTAATCGATTACATTATTATACTAAGTACAACGATGCGTCTATTGTACTTAGATATGGGAATTTCATCTCCCAACACATCTTCATATCATATTCCTTTGGACGAAATGGTTACTTACTTACATTTGAACCTCGACTAATCATGGGAGTGCTATCAGAATGCATGTCTTTTTTTTTTCCTGACAACTTTAGACATATGCAAACTAGTGGAATAATATACCACAAGCTCAATATTCGATCGAGCTTTCCCTAGATTTTTCATCTCAAATTCGGATTTTAAATAGCTTTTAGGGTCTCTTATCACATCAAGAGTACACATCATGTCTGTACCATCAACATAAATAGGTACAATTCCAAATTAGGAACTTTCTTATGAATACGCAAGGAAAATAACTTACTTTTCTATCCCCTCCAAATCAAATAGTCACTTAGACAGGTATACCACATCCGTATGATTGCTTGAATCTATAAGTGAGCATTCTATCTAACTGTAAACGCACTCCGTGGTTTAGAGTCATTTGATTTGGGAAAAAAAAGTCTATCAAGTACTTTTGTAAATATCTTTTATCTCTTGATTCTTTCAGAGATACGTAACAACCACATACACATGCTGCATTTCAAGTCCTTTTGAAATTACCAAGCTAACTAGGTAGCGGAACTCTATAACGTTCATTACAAGAGAACAATTCCAGGGCTTTGTGAGAAACCTCGCGCCACAAGGCAAGTCTTTGTACTTTAAGTCTATTTTCTTCTCATTATGCTTTATGACAAATTAATTATGTATGTCCAATAGGCTTTACACTTGGTTGGTTAGCACTACCACACCAAATACCCGTATATTTGCCAAAGAACTAAGTTCTACCTGGATTGTGTAGGACAAATATGCTATTTATTTGAAATTAATCAAAATAAAGCATGGTTCGATCTCATTGTGCTCTACTTCTGGAGCAACTATTTATGGATTATATCATCACTGTGCACGCATGATCCTTCCATTGACTCATGTGCATTCTCATAATCCGTTAGGATTTCATTGTTCTCTAGAATCATTTAAAACATCGGAGCGTCCTCCAACATTGATTCATGGACATAGTCAGAGACAATCAAATGAGATGATTTCATTAATGATATAAATTAGGTTGTGCCTTACTCATCTATTTCTTTTCTAGGTGAGCATTGATTGAACCTGGTGGTTTCTCCATCTTCCTTTATGGAGCCACAGCCTCAACTACACTTCAACCAAGTGTAGTTGCAACACCTTAGTCTATGGTGTACCACATACTGAGGATTTCTAACCTTGCAGGAATATTTGCATCCGGTATGTGTGAGCTTGTCACTTTAGCGACCTCAGTGTACATTCTGAAAATTGATTATTCTTTGTCACTTCACATTTAAATTTGTGGAGTACAAGAATCAATATGAGACACAGTGGGAACATACCATGACAATTCCTGTCGTTCCCTTAGAAATAAGTTTTCTTATCTCCCCCTAACGACGGGAAAACTGTCTCATTAAAATGACAACCCGCAAATCTAGCGGTAAGAGATCTCCTGCCAAAGGTTTTAAAAAAATGCGGATAATTGTTGGGAAATCATATCCAACATAACTACTTAACAGTTTTGAAGACCCATTATAGTACTATGTTGAATCATTATGGCACATGTATAGTGCAACCAAAAATGCGTAAGAACACGAATGTCAGGCTTAAATCCATTTACCAACTGGTACGCAGAAAAAAGGTTGACTAATATTGGGGTCTAAAAATGAATTAAGTAAAGATGCGTGTAATATTGCAATAAAAGGTATGTTAGTACGCATAACCTATTCCTTGTGCACCATCTATAAACTTTGATGGTAGCCTCTGCGAGACCACTGGGTATAAGATACTCTATATTGATCTTATTAAACATGCAATATTCATCAAGTCCTTTTGATGTAAATTCTCTAGCATTAACAAGGGTGGTGAGCCTTTGCCCTTTGCCTTGTGTAATATGTGCTAGGAATTCTACAAAAATTAAACGCATCATTTGTTCTGAACAATAACTGATTCAATGCGTCGAATCATCCACCAGAGCCATAAATCACTTGAATGGTATGCATTCTGCATGGACATATGTTCACTAACAACACTTTATTTCTTTGGAGAATGGGGTATTTAGCATTTGCATCTAAGTAAAACAGGATGGTCTCAATCATGTTTCACTAAAGAGAGACTTTGTAAGAGAGTGACGTGCTTTCTTACTCTAAAGCATGATGGGGAGAGGCAGTGCAAATCTAGTAACTTTAGAAATCACTGATTTTGATAGATGTTGTAACTTCGCATCCTATTAGTTCATTTTCTTATACACTCAAATGAAGTGATGCTCATGTTAGTACTTTCAAAACGGGACATCGTGTCACACCCAATGTGCCTTATGGTTATGTCAAAGTCTTTATGAATCAATCCCAATCATTTCATTGTTGGGGTTAATAAGGATTCAGTAATTCAAGTTCCAGTGATCTACAATTTACTAGATTGACACATTAATTTTCTAAGAATATGCTTCCTTCCACATTCATTAGAAATAATTTATAGATGCAATCAAATCCATTTTCACTGTAAAGGCAGAAATATGATCTAGTTCAATTAAATAGTCAATTGGTCAGGAAAAGTTCTTGTTGCCATTAAAGTTGATGTGAAAATTGGTTGCTACTATGTGTTTATGGGTGAAAAACGTTTCTGCCGATTTTGGTAATTTCGGTAGGTGAGTGAGAAACAAATCTAAACCCTAAACAAATGTACTGCACGGGAGTACTTTAGAATCGAGAGATCAATCTGTACAACTCCGGCCTAAACTAAGAAATGGCTGTTCCGGATTTTCTTCAGTCACAAAGAGGAGGAGAAGGGCTGGTTTAGGGAGGGAAGAGAAGAGAGTGTTGAGACCAGAACAGTTCTGGAAGAGTAGTACTTGACTTGTATCAGAAGGTGAAAGCTTTTGAGAAAGCTAGCAAAGTTCCCTTTCTGAGTATTGTATTTCTCCTAACCAAAAACTTGTTGTTTTGGTGGAAATAGGTAAGACCTATTTATACAAGTCTAAGTGAAACGTACTCTGGCCTCGTAAGAAAAAGAAACGGATGAGTTAAATGGGGAGAGGTGGTAACGCCTAGTATTGATGGAATTTGATGGAATTGATGTTCCATAATAAAATAGCGTTTCACCATTACTTCCTGCATTTACTAACCGTTTTATTCTTAATACACTATCTTGAAACGGGCATTTGTGTATGCCGCACGCTGTAAACCGCCAAACCAAAACCCTAAAGAGCATCCCCCAGTTTGTGACATTATTGATGTCTCGAGTGTTTTCGTGGAAAACGTGTAGCATGTCGCTGGTGTTTGATAAGTTGAGCTTGAGAGATGTGTCGGCTCAGTGGCGACCTTCGACGGTCAAGATTTTCCATATTGAGAGGAATCGTGGCCTTTGATGTAGGCGCGGCATGCCAAAGTGCAAGGGTTGCATGACATGTGCCAATGGCTTGTGTGGAATGCCTTGGCTGTAGGTTGCCTATCGGGTGCAGGTGGTAATGCCAAAATGCAAGTGTTGCATGGCATGTGCCAATGGCTTGTGTGGCGGCTTGGCCCTAGGTTTGCACGGCTTGGCATGCTAGGTCACAAGCGTCGCTTGGCACGTGCCAATGGCGTGTGTGGCGGCTTGGCCCTAGGTTTGCACGGCTTGGCATGCTAGGTCGCAAGCGTCGCTTGGCATGTGCCAATGGCGCGTGTGGCGGCTTGGCCCTAGGTTTGCACGGCTTGGCATGCTAGGTCGCAAGCGTCTCTTGGCATGTGCCAATGGCGCGTGTGGCGGCTTGGGCCTAGGTTTGCACGGCTTGGCATGCTAGGTCGCAAGCGTCGCTTGGCATGTGCCAATGGCGCGTGTAGCGGCTTGGCCCTAGGTTTGCATGGTTTGGCATGCTAGGCCGCAAGCGTCGCTTGGCATGTGCCAATGGTGCGTCTGGCGCAATGATTGTGCGGCTTGGTTTTGGCATGGTTGCCATGATGCGCAGCGATTGTGCGGCTTTGGTTTTGGCATAGTTGCCATGATGCGCAGCGATTGTGCGGCTTTGGTTTTGGCATAGTTGCCATGATGCCCAGCGATTGTGCGGCTTTGGTTTTGGCATAGTTGCCATGATGCGCATCGATTGTGCGGCTTTGGTTTTGGTATAGTTGCCATGATGCGCAGCGATTGTGCGACTTTGGTTTTGGCATAGTTGCCATGATGCGCAGCGATTGTGCGGCTTTGGTTTTGGCATAGTTGTCATGATGCGCACCGATTGTGCGGCTTAGGTTTTGGCATACTTGCCATGATGCGCAGCGATTGTGCGGCTTTGGTTTTGGCATAGTTGTCATGATGCACAACGATTTTGCGGCTTTGGTTTTGGCATAGTTTCCATGATGCGCAGCGATTGTGCGGCTTTGATTTTGGCATAGTTGCCATGATGCGCAGCGATTGTGTGGCTTAGGGTTTTGTGTGTCGAAACCCTAGCTTAGCATTTGAAAAAAGATACCCTGGTAATTTTTTACATAAGTGCATTAAATGTTCTAATAAATGTGTTTAGCGTCACCGGTGAAGTCATGCTATGCGTAAGGTTTTACGATTTTACCCCTTGTCTAAAAACCACCATCAATATTAAGTCCCCTGCTTTGCTTGGAACATGGGCCTTGTTGCAAGGTAAGCATAAGATGGTGACAGGCGAGGATAGAACTGAGACAGTAAGTCGTGAAAAAGGGCTAAGGAGACTTGTCTGACCTTTTTTCGAGATGTAAGTGGAATTCGCAATCCTTACATCTGGTAGCTTTATATAAATCTCAGTCGTTTATATGTCTTTGTGGCCAGGCTTTGGAGCGCGTGGCGAAGATGCTAGTATAGACTGGGTGTGAAAGGGACTTGTCAGTATTAATAAGCTTGGAATGGGCGTGGGCCGCTTGGCAAAGCATGGCGTCGGCAAGGGAAGCGCGGCAAGGGGAAACGTAGGTTGCCGGTAAGGCTCTGACATGGTCCATTGGTAAGGCGTTAGCATGGAAAGCGTGGATTGTCCTGGCTGGCGCGGAGCGTTGGCATTGGATGGGATTAGTATGAAAGGCGCGGAGTGTTGCAAAAGCTGACGTGGAGCGTTGGCAAGACTAGCACTGGAAAGGAAAGCGCGGATGGCTTGAGAGCGGCAAGGCTTGCTCTTGTGGGACCAATCGCTTTTCTTCATGCGCGGCTTTAACAGGGAATTCTTTCCTTATTCAAAAATATTTTTCGAGAGGTAGGCAGCATCCGCAATCCTTTCATCTGGTATCTTTGCGCAAATCCCGGTATGATTGGGTGTCTTCAGGGCTAGGCTTTGGAACGCGAGGCGGAGCTGCTAGCATGGACTTGGCATGAAGGGGACCCATTAGCACTGACGGGCATGGAACGGGTGTGGTCCGATCTGTAAAGAGCTTTGCAAGGCATGACGCTGGTAAGGGAAGCGCTTGCAAGGGAAGCGCTTGCGGTTTAGGGTCTGACACGCCGAAACCCTAATTAGCGCTCTTTACTAGAATCGCTGTAGAATCCGCGTACGGACTCGGGTTTTGACGGTACGCCCCTTCATCGGACACGAAACATAATTCTCTATCTTCCTACGCGGGACTATTTAGGTATCGAGCTCGCTTAGGAGGTGAAAACGGCCCGACAGTGAAAATCAGGAAGAAGTCAGGAGGGATGTTGCGGGCCCGGGGTGTCATAGTCGCGCGCCAGTCACCTATTCCCGTTCATGGAGCAAGAAGGAATCTTCATTCTGTTCAAGCTCTAAAAACTCTGTCCGCATGAAAAGAGGTATCGACCCTCTTCTGTTTTTCTGTTGTTCGTCTGGATCTGTGTTTTCGTCTGTAGTGTCTCTCCAGTGGATTCCAAAAGTTTACCAAAACTCCGTTGTATTCTTGGGACGGATGGATGAAATATATGCTCGGAAACGATCACGTCAGGGATAATCTTGGAGATTGTGGTTGCGTCGTCGGTCCATCCTCGACCTTAGGTTGTTCAGTGAACCTTTTGATCGTGATGATGATGTGTTGTGAATGCCTGCATGGTCGAAAACTTTTGGCGCCCCTGGATGAAATAGGGAGACATTCCGTTGTCGATGTGCTGCTATCAAGTCTCCCGGGACTTTGTTCCAAGCTACATCCTTCGAACCATCTTATGAATCTTGGATTATCGTACGGAATGGGATGCGGTGAGAAGTCCCCAGTTATACTTCGGTTTGATATGATGGCATGGATGAATATGTTAATGTAACCTTCTGGCGTGCTTTTGGAGTCTTCGGTGCACATGTACGGCTTCATGTTGAGAAATTCCCGCGGCTCGTAAAACCTCGACAGTGATGATGTTGAAATCAGTAATAACCTGGTTGAGAGGAGTGAAAGCATCTCATGCTGGTAGTCCCCATGCGTAACCTACTTTCACTACATCGCCTTGAATCCCCGTCCACGGGATTCGATATAAGCCTATCGTACTCTTCTGGATGTGACACTGGGATGCTCAGAACTTACATGATGAAATATTCTGGATAGTGCAGGCTTGGGATCCTCGCGGCCTCGTAAAGTTTTGAAGGCGTCTTCTATACAGAGAGGTGATGATATTCTTACGCTGCACCCTTGAAGAGTAGATGACCTTGTTGTGGGTACGGCTTTTGGTTGACTGTGTCTTCTGAGCTTTGACAGTGAAGGGATTCCATGTATATCCTCAGTCCTCAAGTATGGTTTACATGTTTCCATCTTTGTAGTAATTGCTGTTGTGGTGAAGCTCTGGCTGGTATCAACGGATGAGCGACAACGGTTCTTGGTAGGAGATGTAATCAGAAGAGACTACATTGTCGTGGTAACAAAGTAGGTTGGCTGGAATTGTATGGGCTTCCGTGGAAGTAAAAGGATTGGCTGGATGTGACCATGATCCTTAACATGGGGAGCCTGGTGGTACGACCCTTTGCAGGAAGAAGCGGCGTTTAAGCAGCTTCGGCTCTTGGAGAGGATTTCGAAACTTAAGAAGCCAAACGCTAAAGCTTAGGCTTCGGATCCTAGAGCAGCTTATGGAGAGAACGCTGAAGCGGAGCGGCTGCTGGAGCGAGCATTGAAGCGAATCAGCTATCGGGTGAACATTGAAGCGGAGCGGCTGCATAATCAGTGGGATGTCAAACTGGACACCCTTCAGGCGAACAATGGTGGAGTCCCCAGTTCCATCTATCAATCGTGCTTTCCAGGAGAGGTTGGGGTTTGGGAAAGACTTCTCTGGTTGGAAACGGCTGCTTCCCTGGTGCGGTGCGGTTGAGGGCTGCGAATATGTCTTGACGTTGTGCCTTGGGGAAACATAGAATCTCACATAAATGTTTCATCATGGACCGCACGGTTTTGTGGGGCGAAGTCCCCGGAAATCATGCGTCTCTTGACAGGAAGAGAATCTTCGTGAACCCAGGGGGTTTGCTGATTTTCCTTGCTTCGGTTTTGGAGAAGTCATTCCTGATCTTTACGTGTGATGAAATCGGATTGCTGATTCCCTACGGGGCGTTCAAATGCAACGCTAGAAGGATGCAAGATGCCAGCGCTGGGAGGATACAAGCTGCTGTAAAGATGCAAGCCGCTGTAAAGATGCAAGCTGCCGGCGCTGGAAAGATGTAAGCTGCCGGTATCGGAAGGACGCAAGTTGTCAGCGCTGGAAGACGCAAGTTGCCGGTGCTGGAAGGGCGCAAGCTGTCGGCGTGCTGGAAAAGATGCAAGCTGCCGGTATCGGAAGGACGCAAGCTGTCAGCGCTGGAAGACGCAAGTTGCCGGTGTTGGAAGGACGCAAGTTGCCGGTGCTGGAAGGACGCAAGTTGTCGGCGCGCTGGAAAAGATGCAAGCTGCTGGCCATGGGAAGATGCAAGTCGTTAGCGCTGGATCTTGTTGGAACGAGCGCTGGCTTGGCGTGGGCGATGGTTCCGGCGTGGGCGCTGTCTTGGCGTGGCGCGGTAGCAGTAAAGTGGTCCAGCATATACCAGGTATGTACTCCAGTGTTTCTTGTGTTGGTGCAAACCCTATCCATAGGTATGCCTTCCATAAATCTGTAGAAATATTTTTCTTTTCTTCGAATATTAACGTGGTAGCGTCAGCTACCTCATGAATAGTGACTGGTAATCGTTATGATGCAAGGTAGGTACACATGGGAATGCAACTGATTCCATGAAGACTGGGCGTTAGGGTTTCTCTGAGATACAAGGTTGCAGGCCAAGGTAACCGAAGGTCCTTCTGCAAACGTGGTCAAACAACAAGAGGCGGAGGTTGGAAGGCTGTACAAAGAGTTGGATCTGAAACAGGCGGTCCTCCAAATGACGAAGGACGTTTTCTTCGAGAAGGGCAATCCACTGTTGAATGGCTTCCTTTGGATGCAATTCCGTCTTCTGAAATTCTTCAGTTTTTTTTTTCGAAAGGCAAATGAAACACCTGGCTTATGGTTTTGATTTTCTGGATTTCTGGGTTGATAGACAAGTGTTACTTATGGGGGTTTTGGGTTATTATTCGGGATGAACCGTTTTAGGATGATGTCATTTTTTGGTTATGATTGTAAGTGATACGATCATCCTAGGGAAGATATGGAATCGTGAATGTTGCGTGTTGGTAGATGATATGGGATGAAATATAACATGTCTATCAGTTTTATCATTCCCGTGAAAACTTGAAATTGTAAACCATATATTCTGTCTAGGCAAGACTTACTCGGTTTCCGAGATCTCCTGATGAAAAAGGGATCTTCTATGTATAAGATCGAGTTTTGTGGGAAGCACCGCCGCGATTGTGGAAAGTCCCCAGCCATCTCTTTGCGGATCACAGCTGGTAACCAGGTTGTCTGGTAATCGAGTTATAGATCCCAGAACAAATCGCTTGTTTTTGCCGTCCTGAGGTCTGGATCGAAGTATGAGATCGAGGAATGAAAACTGGCAATGTAACCGAAAGATCAATCTCCCACTGTGGTCGCCAATTGTTTATGGGTGAAAAACGTTTCTGCCGATTTTGGTAATTTCGGTAGGTGAGTGAGAAACAAATCTAAACCCTAAACAAATATACTGCACGGGAGTACTTTAGATTCGAGAGATCAATCTGTACAACTCCGGCCTAAACCAAGAAATGGCCGTTCCGGGTTTGCTTCAGTCACAAAGAGGAGGAGAAGGGCTGGTTTAGGGAGGGAAGCGAAAAGAGTGTTGAGACCAGAACAGTTCTGGAAGAGTAGTACTTGACTTGTATCAGAAGGTGAAAGCTTTTGGGAAATCTAGCAAAGTTTCCTTTCTGAGTATTGTATTTCTCCTGGCCAAAACCTTGTTGTTTTGGTGGAAATAGGTAAGACCTATTTATACAAGTCTAAGTGAAACGTACTCTGGCCTCGTAAGAAAAAGAAACGGATGAGTTAAATGGGAAGAGGTGGTAACGCCTGGTATTGATGGAATTTGATGGAATTGATGTTCCATAATGAAAGAGCGTTTCACCATTACTTCCTGCATTTACTAACCGTTTTATTCTTAATACACTGTCTTGAAACGGGCATTTGTGTATGCCGCACGCTGTAAACCGCCAAACCAAAACCCTAAAGAGCATCCCCCAGTTTGTGACATGTATTGATGTCTCGAGTGTTTTCGTGGAAAACGTGTAGCATGTCGCTGGTGTTTGATAAGTTGAGCTTGAGAGATGTGTCGGCTCAGTGGCGACCTTCGACGGTCAAGATTTTGCATCTTGAGAGGAATCATGTACTTTGATGTAGGCGCGGCATGCCAAAGTGCAAGGCTGCATGGCATGTGTCAATGGCTTGTGTGGAATTCCTTGGTTGTAGGTTGCGTACCGGGTGCAGGTGGTAATGCTAAAATGCAAGTGTTGCATGGCATGTGCCAATGGCGCGTGTGGCGGCTTGGCCCTAGGTTTGCACGGCTTGGCATGCTAGGTCGCGAGCGTCTCTTGGCACCTGCCAATGGCGCGTGTGGCGGCTTGGCCCTAGGTTTGCACGGCTTGGCATGTTAGGTCGCAAGCGTCGCTTGGCATGTGCCAATGGCGCGTGTGGCAGCTTGGTCCTAGGTTTGCACGGCTTGGCATGCTAGGTCGCAAGCGTCGCTTGGCATGTGCCAATGGCGCGTGTGGCGCAATGATTGTGCGGCTTGGTTTTGGTATGGTTTCCATGATGCGCAGCGTTTGTGTGGCTTTGGTTTTGGCATAGTTGCCATGATCCGAAGCGATTGTGCGGCTTTGGTTTTGGCATAGTTGCCATGATGCGCAGCGATTGTGCGGCTTTGGTTTTGGCATAGTTTCCATGATGCGCAACGATTGTGCGGCTTTGGTTTTGGCATACTTGCCATGATGCGCAGCGATTGTGCGGCTTTGGTTTTGGCATAGTTGCCATGATGCGCAGTGATTGTGCGGCTTAGGGTTTTATGTGTCGAAACCCTAGTTTAGCATTTGAAAAAAGATACCCTGGTAATTTTTTACATAAGTTCATTAAATGTTCTAATAAATGTGTTTAGCGTCACCGGTGACATCATGATATGCGTAAGGTTTTACGATTTTATCCCTTGTCTAAAAACCATCATCAACACTATGATACACGCATTACATTGTGTATATCAACACCTATGGCCAGGTGCATTTCCAACTCTTTCATTTATGATGGGAGCTAGAATTACATCTTAGCTTCATCCTATATTCCGCTGATACTGGTACTTTTGTGTCATTACTGCTGGGAAAAAATACATTTCCGTCTCATGATATATATGTCCCTTTTCACATGCTTTATATGAGTCATTACGTCTAACCCTTATTACTTCGGGGGTTCTTTCCATTTTTAATTTTGCTACATTTAGCTTAATTTGAGAAATTTCTTTATCTCAATAGGCCAAGAGAATCTCACTACACATGTCAACCAATTACTTTAGGTTGAATAGATTGCTAAACATAGTTCTCTTGTTGTCATACTTCAACATATACTGGTTCATTAGTGTCATGGATGAAGTAGAGAAATAGAAATTTTCTGACTCATATCACCTCTTGTGAGTTCTTCCACAAAAATTAGGATACATGTGATTTTATTTGCAATATATTTTTGAAAATATCGACTCTTTAATAGTCGAGCCATTGGATTACATCCCACAGAACATTTCAAATTTGGGGAAAAGATATCAAGTACACAATATGTTGTTCAATTACTTCTAAACCCCAAATGAATACATTTGAATCGAGTTGGTACAACCAACTGAACTAAAAAAAAATCATTCAACTATAGCCAGTATAATATTCAAGAGAACAAGATGACAATAAAACCAAAATTCTTAATGGTCGAGATCAATAGTCATAGTTTAAGTTGACTTTTTATACGATATGGATTATCTTAATACAAAAGAAATATAATTACACACGTTCTAAAGACAGGTATAAATAAGCCCAACAAATATTCATATAAAAACCCACATTAGTTAGTTGCATACCTCAATCTTTGGTTCCCGCTTTATATAGACAAAACCGGAACAATTTTAGCCGGGAACGGCCCACAACCAGGCAGGAACAGGATAGCAGGAAAAGCACCGGAACAGACCGGTTCGGGTTGGGCCAAATAAGTAGGTTCGGGTTGGACCGAGTTGGACAGGTTTGGGTTGGGCTGAGGCGGACCGGTTTGGGTTGGACATAGTTGGATCGGACCGGCCGGGTTGGAGATTTTACTTGGGCGGCTTTTCTTTCTCCACTTTCCCGGGATCTAAACAACAAGCATTTTTCCATCTACTCCTTTCCAGGGGATTCCAAGCGACGCATTTGATTCCAAAAGTTACCCAAACACAAACATATCCATATTATATTAAAAAATATAATCACTTAATTGATTGATCCCAATACAAACAATCACTCGATTGATTAATCAATCCCAATATTGAATTTCGTACAAAATCAGAGATATTGGATGGGTGTGAGACATGATGAATCAGTGAGCAAATTAATCAAGCATGTTGCAAACAGTAATTAATTAAACGATCGGTGCAATCAAATGGATTGGTTTATACATAAAATTATATAAACATGGAGACAAATAAACAGAAAAGAAAAAAAAAAGATATCTCAAACCTTTTCTATTCACACGGTGTATTGATTCTCGAGATCCAAACCTTTTCTATTCACACGGTGTATTGATTCTCCAGATCCAAAAACAGAATGAACAAAATAGGAAGATCCGTGATCGTGGTTGTTGATTTGATGATAATGAACGGAACCAAAGAATCAGAATTTGAGAGATTGACCTTTGAACGTCTTTGGCAGCTAGAAATAAATAATAGAAGCACCAACTGAGATCCCAGAAAAAAAAACTTCTGATGTCTCCAACATACGATGCTTGATTGAGAAACTAGAGCAGAAATACAGATCCAACCAAGAGTTGCGTTTCCTTCAGTAGTTTGATAACAATCTAAAAGAAAAAAATCTTAGCAGCAGCGTTAGAGCTCGTTGTTGATGACGTATTATTGAAGTGAATGGAAAAGATAAAGAGGCAAACAGAGAAGGAGATTTCATTCATTAGAGAAGGTATATGTTACATACATTTAGTCCTTTATATACAATAGAAATAAGATCCTAGCTACTAGATTGGCCCGCACATCCATGGACTAAATCCCTACGACATAAGGGAAAATTTAAATGGTTTTTATGGAATCGGATATATAAAAGTTCGATTTCTATGGAAGTTATTACTGTGTGTTATTTTTTCTTTTGGTGTGAACAAGGTGATCATTACGAATGTTTTTAAGCCCTATTCAAAATTTCAAAATCATTGATATAATCATATATATGAATCAAGAGTTCTAGATCCACCGTCGTTACTTAGCCAAAACCAACCATCACTATCCGCGCATCCGATTTCATACTTTGTTTTGGTCACCATCTGTAGTTGTTGATTTATTATCGTCCTATCAGGCTAATCATGATTATCACACACATACATACATCTAATACCAAAGCTTTCCGTTGTTTTTGAGTGAAATTCTCCATGACTTTTCCAAACACATACTAAAGCTAATTTGGGTGTCATGTCATGGAGAATGTAAACCATAAGATACATAAGATCGTAGGGTTACTATGTTTTGTCAAATTATTTTGTCAAAACATTTTGTTAGCGGATCCTGAACTAATCCATTTTATTGAAATGACCCTTAAAAAAGAAGGAGGGCCATTTGGATAAAGATGTTTGATGATGTTATCAAATGAGAAATTATATCCTTTAAGGGTATAATCGTCATACCAACTTAAACATAACATGTCTCACAAATCATACGTAAGAATTCGAGAAATTTTATATATTTGGAAAGCTTTTTGAAAGAGCTACACAACGAGCGTAAATACAACTATCAAATTTTCATTTCATGAAATTTTTTTATTCTCTAAATAATTTTTTCAATTTTCTTCATATTTTGTAGTGTGTAGACAATATGCACACTAATTTTATGTGCAGGAAATAGACACACTGATTTTTGTACATAATTTTTTAAATTTTCTTCATATTTTATAGTGTGCAGGTAATATGCACACTGATTTTATGTGCAGGCAATATGCACAACGGTTATAATATTCCAAGGCCACCGGAATAATTTGCAAATTTTATTAAATAACCCTGGGGCCAAAAGAGTAAGACCTATAATTTCCAGGGTCATAAGAATAAATTTCTCTTTATTAACAAAGGGAGCTCCTTACTTCGTTCTTGTATTTGTTATTAGGATGCTATGTACATCAGATTATAGATCGATCATAATTACGAATATACAAGTACTTTGGATGAATATACGAGTACTTTGAATTATATGGGAAATAATTGTTTGGTCCTTTTTTAGATGGTCCCAAGTCTGTTTGGTCCTATCGGAAAACGCGTTTTATGTTTGGTCCATAATTATTTGAAAATATCGAATGGACCAAGATACCCTTCCGTGTTAATTTTCGTAGCTGTTCCATTTACCGTAGTTATTTGAGCTCATCATTGCTAATGAACTTTGAACTTTCTACTTATTTTTTTGTAAGAGTTCATTCTGTTTGATGAACTATCAGGTGTTTGGTAATGCTTTTTGTAGATTTGATTTCAATCTTAAAAATGAACATACAACAAAAATTTCATTATCAAGAACAAAAAAAACAGAGTTCATTCTTTCGAATGAACACCCAATCAAAGTCCATTATTATGAACAAAAAACAGAGTTCATTCGTCAAAATGAACACCCATAATTATGAATAAAAATCAGAGTTCAATCAAAGTTCATAAATTATGAATAAAAATCGGAGTTCATTCGTCAAAATGAACACCCAATCAAAGTTCATAATTATGAACAAAAAACCAGATTTCATTCTTTCAAATGAACACCCAATCAAAGTTCAATATTATGAACAAAAATCAGAGTTCATTCGTTAAAATGAATACCTATCAAACAAACTAATTCAAACCTAGAATAAAGTTCATTATTAAGATGAACACACAAAAAAACAGAGTTCATTCAAGATCTAAAAAATAGAGTTCATCTAAAAAAATCTTCACAAAATCTTACAAAACCTTCATCGTCTTCAACAACAGCAACAAAGAACACATCATCTTCAACAACAGCAACAACAAAGAAAAGAAGAAAAAACACAAAATCTTTGTTCGTCTTCATCATATTCATTGTCTTCATCATCATAAACACAGCAATAGAGAAAGAAAATAAATAAACCCTAGAATAAAAAAATCTCTGTAAATCATCTTCAACGAACATCATCTTCACCGTCTTCATCGTCTTCATCATCTACAATAAACATCATCTTCATCGTCTTCAAATCTCTGTAAAACAATACCCTAGGAAAACAAATCTAGTATAGTAGCAGAAGAAGAAAAAAAAGGAGAGAAAGTAGATCTCAAAAATAGAAAATCTGAAAATGATTCTCTTCCCTCTTAATTACAAGGGTATTTCTGCCACTATCATTTGACAATTACATCGTCCATGACGTCATCCCGCGTGAGTATTTTCCACCCTAGGACCAAACAATAATTTCTAGGACCAAACATTAATATATATTTTTTTAAAGGACCAAACAGACAGTTGACTAGGTCAAAATGACAAGTACTCCATTTTGACCTAGTCATAATTATAATAAGTAAGAGAACACGTACCCTAAATACTAATGTGGTTTTTGAGTTAATGCTACATGCTACATAGTTTGGCCCATACGTTCATATGAAGTTTGGGCCTTTATTTTTCGTCTATCTACCCTCTGTGTCCTGAGCCTGGCTGATGGCTACAAGAAAGTACATCCCTCACGTACCGTTTTTCACATATGAAGCTTCGTTCCAAATGCAAAACACCAATCTTCCATATCTGGTACCTAAAACACGTACTACGGATACACTGTCGCCTTAAATGCGAAACACACAATCCCACCACTTAGGACTAAAAATATGATAAGCCTAATCGAGTTAACAAGTACTGAGGTACAAAATGGAAAATGTACGTACATATCGGTGACTTACTACTCACCTTTCATCTACCATTTACAAGTATTATGTACCTCAAAACTTACCCCATCAAATCTGTATTGCTTTAAGACGTTAACAACACCTTCTGGTACAACTTAGGATGTTAACATTATCGATCATATATAGCATTAGTCATCTTTTTCATGGGGTCTCGTACAAATTTCTAGTACATTATCATGAATGTACCTTTATAACTGGTCCAGTGCCTCTAGCATAATTCGGTCCAAGAAAAAAATTAGCATCTAGCATGGTCACACTTAAGATAAAAACAAAACGAGTTCTAAATGGGAAAAATCAAGATTTTCACCAACCATTTTTTAACTATTTCACCAACCATTTTTATTCACTTATTTTTTCCGAAATAAAACGAGTTCCAAATAGAAAAAAAATCCAGATTTTCTTCTAAAGAAATGAAATATATGCGCAAAAGAATTAGAAACATTTTCTTATATCCATCCTCACAGTTATCTTTCTTAATCAAAACTTTAATCTCCTGTTCTTCGATTCTTATTCTTCTCGTATAGTTTTCAGATATAACTTTCAAGAAGTTAATCAAAGGGACTGAGAAGAAACTATTAGTCAACATTTGATTTGAGTATCATCAATAGCACGTGAGACGGTTTTGAGTAAACGCCGCAATATGAAGAGGTCCCTCGACACGTGTCGTTACTAGAGGATCCGACAAACCTAACATTTTTAGATTTTTACAAAGATTTCCTAAATCTTTGTGGGGCCACCTGTAAGTCGGCAAATACTTTGGCATCCACAATATAATAACGCCACTATTTTTTTTCCGTCACTTCACTGGTTTTGCACGAAAAAGAAATAGAAGCGTATAATTTTGACCAGCACGATTTAGTCACTTTCTTTGCCACACTCATAAGTGTGGTAGGGCGCACAACCTTTCTAAGTGCACGACCTTACAAATCTTACGATAGGGCACACTAACCGGCTTTGGAGAAAGAAAAAAAGAAAAACATGTTTGACGGAACACCGGCAATCGATGAGATGGATGATTGGCATCATCACCCACAAAAGAAGAAATACAGGAAGAAGTAAACCGTGTGGGATCCATGGTGGGTAAAGCCACCCCTGTTAATCCCTGCGGGGTGGAAGGGTCTGGTTAAGAGCTTCTTTTTTTTTCGGGATTTTTCTCGGTAGATATTTTGAGTCACGTTGAATCATTGAAAGAATAGCGACGAAGTAGTGCCGGACCTATGTTGAGACCAACTCATTCTCAAGTATCATATTTTCATTTATAACATAAAAATGAATATTCAACTTTATTTAACGTTTTAGCTCAAGTCAGATCTAATTTTCAAGCTCATTTTGGTCCATTAGGGCGATAAAGGCATGTACTTTTAACTTTTTCACTCCGATAATCTTTTTTGTTTCAAATAATGTCTTCCGTTCTTGAAGAATGAAGATATGATTTATGTACATTACTCGACAAGTTTAAGAAGGCGTGCAACTGAAAATTCTATTATAGGGTGTGTGAACACAAAGATCATTGTCATATGAGTATTCACAAATAATGCGCGTAGACTCATGACAATACAGTAAATAAGCTGCGCCTGAAGGGGCTGAATTGGTTATGTCGAATCCTTAACTCAGAGTTCTAATACTCTTCCTCGTCTCATCAACTACAATCATTGTTCTTAGCTCGCACAATAAGATAAATAATGGATGAAGTATAAAACATACGAACATGATATACCATAGGTATCGAATCGAACATGTAAAGTATAAATGCATGAATATAGATGAAACGATTAACTTATATGATTCATCACTCAAATCTATGTCTGCGGGTTTGGGTTTTTCATTATATGTATGATGGTTACAGAAATAGTCGAATGACTTTGAGATCAACATAAGCCTGCGTAGCAGGAGGAACTTTACTTACACTTTCTCTATCTCTTTGTCTCTCTCCTATTCTCCTCTCAATGTTTTTCGGATCCCCTCTTCACTTGGGAGAGAGGGGTATTTATAGGGAGGTTACGTGGGGTCCACTTCTGAAGCCCGTTATAACCTTATCCTCTTGTGTCTTGTGCCGCTTACGCAGAAGTCTTCGTGTTCTCGGCTAAATATGCGTGTTCTGTTTGAATACGCAGTGCTATCTGCGCTTCCTACACAGGCTGACTGACACGTATGCTGTTTGAGGGTATTTAATGCGGGTAGTTGAGATGTCTGTCCGCGGTAGACAGCTGTCCTCTGCCCCTGTCTTGTCTGCGTCAGTCGGACTATCCCCAGCCGTAGATATTAGATCTTTCTGGGGATAGGATAAAGTGACTCTTGGCTGTCCACGTGTGATATCATATCTTGATGCTCTTAGCCGCATGTCCTCCACATGTACCATTGTGGACGCGTGGCGGAAGATGAAATGTGTACCTACAGGGTGGGTAAAAGAAAAAAATGGGCTTTGAAGTCTAAAGCTTTGAACTCATTAGAGAAAATTCTATGGGTAGTGTCACTCTTTCATTTTGAAGGAGTGGCTACCAATTAGAGCAAATAAGAGGCTATTGTGGGGGTCTTTCACCCCTCTTCCACCCCCAACTCATTTATACACTCGTTCAGCTGAACGAGTGCTTGGTAGTGTAACACTAGTCTCCCGTCTGGAAAAAGAAAACTACACTGGACACATTTTTCCGTATAGAAAAAAAATTGACCTATACGGGGGATTGTCTCCCGTTTGGAAGTTTTTTTAGTTTCACACGAGGGAGTGTTCCCTGTCCGGAATCTTTTTTCCTAGACCAGGGATAATTTTACTACACGGGAGATAGTCTCCCGTGTAGTGCTTCTTTTAAATTTTCACATAGTGGCTTCACTCATTTGATTGAGCAAGTGCTCCTTCAAAGGAGTTAGTCTTGTTTGCTCAGTACCCATATCCCTTGCTCTTAGGCTAGAGAGCAAGCCCAACAAGGTTGGCAACTGGCAACTCTGGTTATGCTGGCTTTTCCCCTATATTTAAGTTATGCTTCTATATTAGAGTTCTAACTCTCATCATCGATGTGTATCTTTCTGTGAATTTGCGTGGGCCCATATTTTTTCTTAAATTTTGAATGTTTCGAAAACCTGAACGAAGTAACAAGCTATAACTACCGAAAGAAAATCAAGAAATTTCTTTTTGGAATTTTTTTGTAGATGCATCTCGACTTATGTTGTAAATTCTGTTATATTCAGATCAATGGTGAAATCTCTCTCTGGATAAATCTCGAGACTACCTAAAACATTATTTGTGTTAGGTGTATATATTCGCAACTAATTTATAACTTTTTTCCTGATAAAAGTAATCTATTATTAAGAAGGCATAATTATTATAATGCTTAGTAGAATATTCTTTCTTTTATCAATCTTAAAAAAAAATATATTATTCACGGATGATAAATGTTTTTAAAAAAAGAAGCAGTAATTCTCTTTGTTCTAGCTTCCTTAGTTATTTTATATGCTACATACAGAAAATTTTTGTTTAAGTAGTTAAATTACGAGAACTACAGACATTAAGCAAACATCTAGATTGCTCAATATCATTATGAACATTCGAAGCCAAGTTATTGGTTGGTCCTGAGTCTTCAGTCATAATCTTCACAAAATTTTTACAATAAGTTTATATGCAACAGGAATTCAACTTCAACTCCTTGATCCACCTGAGAGTCTCCACTCAATCATGTCCCATCCTAAAGTTTCACTGACAAATCGTTTATACCATGTATTATCAAAAATAAATACAGCGGAACCCACACCAAATACAATTTTTTTTGAAGGATGCGTATCAAATTAAATTCGTAATTGGTCTGCAATTTCTCACTTGAACCTTGTTCATTTTCTGTGCGCTTTGGATTATTTTCCATGTGCCTAGGGGTCTAACAGGCTGATACTAAAGATGATCCAATTCAATTTTGAAAACAAGATTTCTTGCATTTGACTTCACATTTAAGATAACTGCATTTCTATAGTTCCGTATAGACCAACGAAAAAAAGAAGCAATTGTAGATAAATGAGGTTTTAAGCAATCACTAAACATCCAACATCAGAATCATTTTTTTATGTCATTGTCATAGTCAAAACACAAAATATTAGAGTAGGTCATTGCAAACCAAATAGTTTTAAGGGAATTTTGATAAAATATGCACCCAATAGGATTAGCGATTAAAATTATACCTGTTATTTTCTTAATTTCTAAAATATACTCACCATCCAAAATTCCGTTAAGGTCCATCATCACCCGATATAATTGTACGTCTTTCATTCAATTGACGATAGAGATTTATTATAAATTTTAAAATTACCGATGTGCCCTTATGTAAAAACAAAATGGTTACGAAGAAACTAATGTTTCATGTTTTCCCTTTGTTTCCGTTTATGTCTAAAATCTGCAAGAAAAGGGAAACCAAATCATGTCTTGGTCTTTTTCGATGGGTTGTCTTGTTCTGATTATAGAGTTGCAAGTCTGTGAGCAAGAAAACGAAAAACAATACAATAAAGATAAGAAGATAAAGAATAAGATAAGAACGATAATAAAAAAAATGGGTTACATTGAAGAGAAGAGTGAAACATACGGGAACATTGCTTATCTTCTTCTTTTTTTCTCTGGTTTGTTCTAATGTTTGTAATTATCTTATGTTTTAAATTTTCACGAGCATCCTTATTTTAATTTCAATTCCTTTGTAATTATGTTTTCCAATTTCAATTTCAACTAGGATTTTAAGCTAATTATATCAATTTTAATTCAAATTCCTAAATCTCCAATTTCAAATTCATGCCAAATCAAAGTTTAACACTTGAATGAGCAATCAATTTAATGGGTTTTAAGCTAATAATATCAACTTCAATTCCTGAATCTCCAATTTCTAATTGATGCCAAATCTCAAATTAATAAGGTTCACTGGTTGCACAATAAATCAATCATGAATTTTCTTATTGTTGCACGATTTAATGATTTGAACCAGTTAGGGTTTTTTAGACTTTTAATATCTAAGCAACTCAACTAACTCGACCTAATCTGGAAACTTAACAGTCGTTAACCATTTTATTAGAAAAACATGATGGAAAAGTTAAACCGGGTGTACTTTAGTAATTATTAAAAAATGGGTGTATTTTTGTAAACACTAATTCAACTGGGTGTACGTTATCAAAATCCCCTAATTTTAACAAAATCACATCCACAAAATGATGGAGTTCATCTTCAAAAATATCCTTGTTACAAATTTAACAGCAAGAATACGCGCGCTTGCTATGTTGAAGAAAACAAATTTCCCATAGATAACACCCTAGAGACAATTTTCCAGTAAAATATTTGAATTTCAAAAATAGAAGTAAGATTCCAAATCTATTTCCAGAATCTAGCTAATTCGGTATCTCTCTTATATTTACTTGAAATTATATAAGCAAAGCTGGTGGTTGATTCTCTGTAGGGAATATATTTCCACCTGATCCGGTCACTTTCTCTCAAACTGGGAATTCTAGTTAATATACTCTTATGGCAACAAGGATTAACGTATTTATCGATAATGGGAATTTTACATTGACCATGGTGTTGATCAGATGATCAATAGTGATAGGAGTTTTATTATCCATAACAATAACATGCATACTAGTATCTTGTTCAGGTAACTAGAAGTCTTTCCGAATATCAATACTAGCACTGTTAGTTTCCAAACATGGTTATCTTTAATTATCTGAAGTCCTCTTTTTATACTACTACAACTCTAGGAGATATTACTTTTTTCAAAGGATTGGAGTTGGCGAAGTATTTGGCCTTAAGAATATTGACCCAACGATGATCATCATTTTGGATCATCCCCGAGCAAGTTTTGTTATATATAAGAGTAAAGTTTTTCTCATGGGGGTTTTTGATCCCCAAGCCCACCTTAGTCATTACTTATACAAACACTACTCTAAGATTTGATGTAAATATATTTCCTTTTATCTATTTTGTTCCATCAAAATCTCTTTGGAGTGTATCTACTTTGTCTAGAATTTTCATAAGAAAAGATATACATCACCATTGATGAATAGGGTAAGAAGATAAAAAAGACTTAACTAAAACTGTTCTACCTTCTTGGCTAAGGTTTTTGGATTTCCAAGCTTGCAAAGAACATAATACTTGCTAAGCAGAGGTCCAAAGTTATTAGTTCTGTTTATATCAAATAACTAAGGAGTTTTAAGACATCATTTTACGGTGGTTATTAGGCAACTCAGAGGAGACATAAATTCTAAACTTTTGTAAGTTTTTAACTTGTCCAGACACACTTCCCCAAGTTTTGTCCAAAATATGCAGAATACTATTAGCGCTAGACATATTTTCTCTTGAAAAAAAGAAAAATAACCATTTGTGAAACATAAGTGAGACATATAGTTGGAATAAAAAAGTTAGAATGAATTATTACTTGCTTCTTTCCACCAAAGATGACCTACTTCAAATTTGCACGGTTCTTAAGGCAAGGAGGAGGGAAGGATATTTTTAGTTACTTTTTCCAACTATATCCTTATGGATAACAAAACAATAAAATTTAAGAAATGAAATATCTCTCAAACTATACCACAGACATTTGTAAATTTTATATCATTGGAAAGCATTTTAACTTACTAACGAATATAAACATGACTATAAAATTATACATATTTTTTATACTAAAATTTGAAAACAATAATCCATTAAAAGGTAATTTTAGAAATGTAGGCTTGTTTATTTATAAGTGTCAACTTTTAAAACGACAAAATTTTAAAATGGATAGATCATTTTTGGTGGGGTGGAAAGAATAATTGTAGGATCAGAATCTCGCAGCAATAATGCCTCAGCGAAATTATTAACAACACAACACGACAGTGTCGCAGAACAGCTTCAGAAACGACATAATAAACGACGTCAGCTAAATCATGAGTAAAGTGTGATGGTCCTGCGAAAATTAGGGAGTTTGCGAGATTAACATTTGTAAGGTTGTGAGAACGTCGCAAGTCATATCCGAAAATAAAGGATAGATTATCTGTCATCCACTATGTAGTTCCCTATAAATAGTCGTTCAGTTGTAAAAGGAAGAGAGAGATCCTTTTTGAGTGAGAAGAAGTAAATAAGAGAGAGAAAATCTAGAGCAGTGGTTATTCTTGATTCCTTTATCTTTTCTTGTAAGATTGTCCAAAGATTCATCAATAAAATTAAGATTGTTAATCAAAAAATGAGTTGAATGTTAATGAAATCTTGTGAGGGGTGTAGTGTAGGATTTCCTGCAACTACATAATGGCGCTAGAAACAGGGAGATGAAGATTGAAAGTTGAAGATCGTTGTTGAGATTGTTCAAATCAAGAAAGTGATTAAAAAAATCAGTGAACCAGTTAAAAGAAAAATGATTAAAGTCAATGAAGATGACAAAAGATTGGAGTGTAATATGATAAGAAAAACAATGGTTAATGAATTCCATGAAAACATCAAAGGAAGGATACATAAACGAGATTTTGAAGGAAGAAAGGTTATGGCGGTAGAAAAAACATCACCCTTGAAAGATTGGGAAAAGCAAAAAATCACATTCATAACAGCAGAAATACCAAAAGAAAAATTGAGCCACACGTCTCTATTGGTTATTACAGTACTTATTACACGAAAACAGAAGGGGACAATAACAAAATCCATGAAAGAATGGATATTGAACAGAACTTTAGTCGATACAGGAAGTTCAGTGGATATAATATTCTATCATGCGTTTAAAGGAATGGGATTCAAAGATGAAGAAATGTCTTATTCAACATATCTTGTTCATGGCTTTGGAAAATCCACAACAAAACCTAAAGGAGAAATAGTGGTGCGAATTCCACAAGGAGAGATCGAAACACAAGTGACACTATGCATAGTGGATATGGAATCACCATATAGCATGTTGTTGGGGAGACCATGGATACACGCAATTAAAGTTGTTGCATCAATGCATCAGGTTCCCCATGCCAAATGGAGTAGGTGAAATTAGAGGAGATATTGACAATGCGAAATTATGTTATCAAATTGAAGTAAAGCATTATGAAGGACGAGCAAAAAAGCGACAATTTCGCAGAAAAATAGCAAAGGAGGCAAAGAAAGAAGAAGAATTTAGAGTGTACATGATAAGAGCAAAAGAAGGTAAAGGAATACCCAACGAAATTTCGTAGGAAGGAGATGGACCTGCGAAGATGATAAAAGAGCCAACACCAATGGGAGAACCCAAGGCCAGTTACACTGCGGCAGAACCAACAAAAGAAGTAAATGTTGGGACTATAGAAGAACCCCTAATACTGAGGATTGGAACCAAGATGGATGCAGAAGAGGAAGAAAGAATTGTTAATCTTTTACGGGAATATAAAGATATTTTCGCAGGGAGCATGGATGAGATACCTGGAATAGATCCGTCAATTGCATGTCATAAGTTGAAGATTAACAAGAATGTGAGACCATTTAAACAGAGAATAAGAAAAATCGCAACGACCTACCATCCTCAAATAGAAGAAGAATTACAGAAAATGCTTGAGGCGGGAATTATAAGAGAAGATAAATACCCGGAGTGGATAGCAAACATGGTTGTTGTTCCAAAGAAAAATAAAGGGATAAGAATTTTCATAGATTTCACTGATTTAAACAAGGCTTTCCCTAAAGATAGTTTTCAATTGCCGGATATTCCTCAAATGGATGAATCAGCAGCGGGAAATGATAGAGTGTCTTCTTTAGATGGGTACAAAGGTTATAACCATATCCCCCTCGCTGAAGAAGATCAAGATCATACTTCTTTTTTTGCTCCAAGAGGTTTATACTGTTATACAAAAATGTCGTTTGGTTTGCGAAATGCAAGAGAAACGTATCAAATAATGGTAGAGAAGGTGTTCGCGAAATGGATAAACAAAAAATTAGAGGTGTAAGTGGATGACATGTTGGTGAAGAGTAAAGAAGCCAAAGATCATGTACAAGATTTGAGGGAGATTTTTGAACAGATGCGGCATCATAACGTTAAACTGAACCCTGAAAAATGCATTTTTGGGGTTGCATCGGGAAAAAATTTAGGCTACATTGTATCAAAAGAAGGAATACAAGTTGATCCAGAAAAGGTACAAGCAATTCGTGACATGCCAACACCAGCAACGATAAAGGATGTACAAAAATTGAACGAACTTTTATCTTCGCTAGGAAGATTCATTTCGCGATCATCAGACAAATGTAAACATTTTTTTCAATATACTCAAGAAGGGTGCGAAATTCAAATGGACTGATGAATGTGAAAAAGCTTTTCAAGGGATCAAAAAACACCTCATGAATACATCTATTTTACAAAAGGCAGAACCAGGAGAAGAACTATTGATCTATCTTGCGACAACATCACATGCTTTAAGCGGGTGTTATTGTGAACGGATGCAGGAGTGGAAAAGCCCATTTATTACATCAGCAAAACATTTAATACTGCAGAGAGGAATTATTCAAAGATTGAGAAGCTAATTTTAGCATTAGTATACGCAACATTTAAACTTCACATATATTTTCAAGCACACAAAATAAGGGTGCTAACAAAAGTACCAATTGAATCAGTGATGAAGAATTCAAAAAGATCAGGTAGGGTGGAGAGATGGAATGCACAAGTTGGACATTTCGAAATCAAGTATGAAATATTATCTTCACCAAAATCACAAGTTGTCGCAGATTTCTTAACAGAATTTCCTTTAGAAGATGATGAAGCGGTGGAGGAGATGATGGATATAGAAGAAGAACATGGAGATCCAAAAGACTTATTAACAGAATCAAATAGATGGGAGATATTGGTATATGGATCATCAAATGGAGAAGGCAATGGGGTTGGAATAGTTTTAATTTCACCAGAAGGAGCGAAGATGGCTTTTTCATTCAGATTGGAATTCACATCCACTAATAACGAAATATAATATGAAGTTGTGGTACATGCCTTAAAGTTCGCAATAGAAATGAAACTAGAAAATGCCAGGATCACTAGTGATTCGCAGCTAGTTATTTGCCAAATAAAGGGAGAGTACACTACAAATGAACCATCCTTGAAGAAATACAAGAATCTCGTTGAAGAATTGTCAGCGAAAATCCCAAAGATAAAATGGAGGCACATTTCAAGGAAGGATAACAGACTCGCAGACGCTTTTGCTTTCATCTCAAGCATGATGACAGATCCAACTGCAAGATGCATAAAAATACAGACACTTCTGTCACCATCAATCAATAAAGAAGAAGAAGAAGAAGAAGAGAACGTAATGATGATAGAAGGTGGAGAAGAAGAACAAACGAACAATATCGCAGATTGGAGAACAGAACTTCATGCATATTTGGCGAAAGGAGAAACACCAAGAAACAAATTGGAAGCACACAAGGTAAAAAGCCGCGCAACAAATTATGAATTAAGAGATGGGCTGCTATACCGAAAATCCTTTAATGGGCCATCACTCAGATGTTTGACACGAGAAGAAGGAGAAAAGGTGCTAAAAATGTTACATAGTGGGGATGCTGGCAATCATAGCGGGGGAAGATCTTTGGCACATAGAGCAAAAATGCAATGCTATTACTGGCCATACATGCACGAAGATGCAAAACAAATATCAAGACTTTGCGAAGATTGTCAGCGGCATGGAAAGAAAATAATGCACCTGGAGCACCATTGTCATCTTCAACCAGTGTATGGCCTTTTGGAAAGTGGGGATTAGATATTGTGGGGACATTTTTACCAGGATCTGGACAAAGAAAATACTTAATAGTCGCAACAGATTATTTCACAAAATGGACAGAAGTAAAGGCAGTACAGCATATTCGCGACAAAGATATCTTTACATTCATATTCGAAAATATCATTTGCAGATTCGGAATTTCCGCGCAGTTGGTATCTGATAATGGGAAACAGTTTGAAGGACAGAACATAGAAATGTTACTTAGTGCATTTAAGATAAAATGTGGAAAGTCTACTCCTCGGTATCCAAAAGCTAATGGACAAGCAGAGGCAACAAACAAAACAATTGCAGATATATTAAAGAAAAAATTAGAAAGACATCATAGAGCATGGTGCGAACAAGTACATAATGCAGTATGGTCTTATAACACAACTAGGAGAGAAGCTACTGGAATGTCACCTTTTTGTTTAACATACGGAGTTGAAGCGGTGTTACCAACAGAAGTTGTTATTCCAACGACAAAGAGAGAAGCTTGGGAGAAAAATCTTAGTGCGGGTTTGATCTTAAGCAAACTTGATGAGTTAGAAGAAAAAAGAGAAATAGTTTTACAACATATGGAGAATTATCAGCGAAGATTAGCCCGATAATATAATAAGGGTGTCAAAGTACGCGAATTTCAACCAGGAGATTTAGTTCTGCGAGAGACACCAATATATCAGCGAGAAAATGGTGGAAAGTTAGCGAAAAAATGGGATGGACTTTACATCATTAAGGAGATAGTTGGGACAGGAGATTATAAATTAATGGATCCAGAAGGTAGAGATATTGGTCATAGACTTGACAGACCATGGAACAGATTGTACTTAAAGAGATATTATCCATAAGACGCTTTGAGAAGTTATGTATGACGCAACAAAACGATTGCGAATAAACATTCAATGAAAGAATAGTTGCGAGATTATTCAAAACAAGGTCATGATAGCGAAACTTTCACAGAGATAATCAGAGAACAATGACAAAAGAGAAAGGGGCGAACCTTTATGGCGTACACCCTAGTTCGGGAATACAATTTCGCAAGAGGTAAATGTAAGACCTAAAGTACGTCATATAAGGGGGTACCTGTTGTATGGCTCAGGGAAAGGCTACACCGCCCACGGAACCTGAGTCATGGAGATTTGGGGTCAATAAAGCCTATCCGGGAGAGGCACGTTGGATTCTCAGCTTAAGCATATGACTTAGGTTGGGAGACTAAGGTAATAAGGACTCTCCCAAGGAGTGCAGAATCTGACCAAGGCGCCGAGGTACACGGTTGAGTCAAGAGTGCCAGGGGCGTCTGGAGCGTACCTTGCCATTCTTGACAAGTCTTGGCTTATACTGCACTCGGCCCGAAGAAAACCCCACTTAGGGTGCAGTCTCGTAACCATAAACCCTATAGGTAAAAGGGATCAGAGGCTGCGAAAACAACTGGTTGTTGTTAAGACTGGATGGGAGGATCCAACCTTGTATGGTATAGGTACGCCTCCTTGAAGGGGAAACCAGGTGGAGATAAGGGCGGCACCCTCCATTAGGGAGCTGATAAGTGTCTTAAGACGCAAATGTCATGAGGCTTTTTACTCACAAGGGTATTAAGTCTTGTCATATTTGTGCGACAATCCTGAAGAGGAAATAATACTAAAGAAAAAGATAAGACGAGATCAATGGGTTTTCACATGAAAGTGCGAAGACGTCCTGCGATTTCGTCGCACGACGACAATGTCATGGGGATTTATTTTCGCAAGAATATTTAGGCCTGTCATATTGTCGCAACAATCCTGAAGAGGCAATAATACAAAGAAAAAGTTAAGGCAAGATCAATGGGTTTTTGCATGAAAATGCAAAGACGTCCTGCGATTTTGTCGCAATAACAAGAGGTGGCATAATAAGACCTTTAATTGGGAAGGCAAAATAAGACCACATGACAAAACAAAATATTTATAAGTATTCATAACAGATCATTTCTCGCAAGAAAGATAATGAGAGGCAAGTATGGGAATCAGTAAACAAGAGGCATTATCTTTCTCGCCAGCAAAATATTAAAAGAGAAAATTAATTCCAAAGTTGGTTGAAGAATATTATTCGCAAGATATAATAAAGATGAAACAGTTCAAGAAGATAGAACTAGATAAGAAACTCTTCGCCAATGTTCTCATTATCACCAGTCTTTTCTTCATTTCGATTCTGATCTTCACCAACAATAATTTCTTTGAGAGGGACTTCTTTTTCGCCGCCATCTTGATTATCGCCAGCAATTACTTCGTTAGAAGGGATTTATTTTTCGTTTCCATCTTGATTAGCACCAGCAGCTGTTTCCTTAGAAGGAATCTCTTCTTCATCTTCCAAAAGATATATCCATCCATCAAAATCTCTTTATTAACACGGGCTTCTTCAACATCAGATTCAAATTGATATCTCTCCATTATTCGTTTCTGGTTTAAGGCTTAACATGTGAAAAAGGATTTCAAGGACAATTACATATGGAAAGGATAAAATCATTAAAAAGGAAAATTGAAGACACGGATAAGAAAATCATACCTCTCAGTTCATCATTCTTTTTGCGAATATTGTCGCGATCCAACGAAACATTCTGGAGCTTTTGATTTTCGATACGAAGGCATTACACTCTAAAGTCATCATTTGGAGATTTTTATTCAACGTTTCAACCTCTTTTTCCAAAGCTATTTGCGAAGCAGCTCTGTCAGGGCCAAAATACTTACTCAGAATTTCGCAAACACCAGACTTGACAGGATCAATGAGAGACTTCTTAACATCATCCAGAACCTCAGACAAAACTTTGAAAGCAATATTTAAAGGAAGAGGCTCAGGTAGAGAACTGGTAATGATAGAAGATTGGGAAACATTATCATTAGGAGGAGAAGAAGTTTCATTCACAGAAGGATTAATAAGGGGAGTTTCAATCATTGAAAGGTCAGTTGAAGGGATGAAATCTGAGGCAACCTTTTCGCGAATTGGAGATAATGGTTTAACTTGCGAAGATGTCGCATGAGATTTTGAAGGGATAAGTAAGTGAAAGGGAACAGAGGTTTCAACAGTTTTGAGGCGGCGAAATTTCTTGAGAGGTTTGTTGGCATCCTTATCACCCTGCGAATCACAATCCAGATAAGAAACAGAGGCAACAATATTGTTATTAGAAAAGAATAATGTTTCTTATTACCTTATGATCCGCAGACTTTCTTTTGTTTACAACAACCTTATGCTGCGATTTGGGAATATTAGGGTTCTGAACCGTAAATTTGGTATTAGAGGCGTTTTTGCTGAAATAACAACAGTATGGGAATCACATAAACATCATCAAATAAGGCAGTAAGCAAGATCAATTTCAGCAAAACCCATAATAAAGAAAAAAGAAAACTAACCTCGATGAATCCATGGAAAACACCAGCAAGAAGATTAATTCATAAAAATTAAAAAAGAATAAAATTACGAATGATGAAGATCTACAGAGGGAACAGTATGGAGATGAAGAAGAAATTAAAAAGATTGAAAGAAGAAGAAAGAAGAAAAAGTTGCAATGGCGGAATTTGCAGAAGAACGATGAAGTTGCAGAGAAAATAAAAGGAGAGAAAAAGAGAGTAATAAAGAGTATATATAGAGGAAAATTTTTCTCGAGAAGATAAACATGATTAATGCGAAAAGACGTGAGCGGTTAAAAAGCAGCAGTTACAAAAGACGTGTCAAGAAACAGATGGGAGAAAGAATAGTGTGATAAATGCAGAATATGAAGTGATGGATAACTGCGGCATTTCTCACATCACTCTATACTTCGCAGGGAAGATATGAGAAGAGGAAAGGATCAGAATATCGCAGCCATAATGCATCAGCGAAATTATTAATAACACAACACGACAGTGTCGCAGAACAGCTTCAGAAACGACATAATAAACGACGTCAGCTAAATCATGAGTAAAGTGTGATGGTCCTGCGAAAATTATGGAGTTTGCGAGATTAACATTTGTAAGGTTGTGAGAACGTCGCAAGTCATATCCGAAAATAAAGGATAGATTATCTGTCATCCACTATGTAGTTCCCTATAAATAGTCGTTCAGTTGTAAAAGGAAGAGAGAGATCCTTTTTGAGTGAGAAGAAGTAAATAAGAGAGAGAAAATCTAGAGCAGTGGTTATTCTTGATTCCTTTATCTTTTCTTGTAAGATTGTCCAAAGATTCATCAATAAAATTAAGATTGTTAATCAAAAAATGAGTTGAATGTTAATGAAATCTTGTGAGGGGTGTAGTGTAGGATTTCCTGCAACTACAATAATATTTTGTTTGACTGCCATTAAGTACGATTACAAATGACTAATTAGTACTCCCTCCGTTTCAAAAAGACTGTCCGCTTTGACTTTGTCAAAATATTAAGGAGACCGCAGTATTTTACTTGACTATCCTTAGTTACTTACCTATCTTATTTTAATAAAAATGCTTGCAATAAAATCAATCTAAAATTATTAGGAAGATTATAGATACAAAATATAAAATGAAAATTAAAAGATATCGAATTTGTGAAGTATAAACTTTATAAGGAATTTAATTTTTGGAGCCTTTGTTATACAAATTTCTTTAATATTTTCGATCGGGTCCCGTTAAAAATAAATTTATGAAATAAAAAATTTAAGAATATATTAGAGAGTTCATTATAAAAATATGACTACAAACAGAAGCTGGACACAATTTTGAAACAGACGAAAATGAAATAGAGGACAATATTTTTGAAACGGAGGAAATATTACTTTTTGCTAAATTCCGAAAGATCTTCATGTCGTGGAAGTTTGGGAAATTATCTGCAAATGTGTAATCGGATATAATTATCATTTTTAAGTGGATTGTGTTTTCTATTATTGAGTATATGCAGATTTAACATGATTAATTAGAGGTGCATTCCTATCATTTGAACCGACCACTAAGCGTCAAAATGGCAAGACCTAATCTCTCACTCGTAGATTTATTCTTGACAAGAAAGACAAAGACAAAGACAAAATACACAATAATTTTGAATATAATGTTCATTCTTCTCTTGATAATTAATTTGGATGTGTATGGGTGTGATTTCTTTTGTTTTGTTCTATCGACGAAGGGAAGATTCGTTCATCATCAGCTGTTAATCAAGTACGTTGAATGTATGGTATCTTTAATAATAACATTCCTTTCTCTTGTCCATATTCTCGATGTTTGATTTGTTAATCTCACTTTTCGTTCTTGAATTATTATTAAACTCACATATATATCTCCTTTATAATAAAATTATTGTATAAATAATTCTCTATCAAAAATATTGAAGATGCTTTTTTGATAAGGCTTACTGATGTGAATCATATAGCTTCGGGGGATCTTGGAAAAACAACAATTAGTAATAATATTTTAAAGTTCAAGTATTTTGGTGGCCAATACGACTTTCACTTCATTATCTTCCGCGAAATAATATGATATTGGGCAAATTACTCTTCTTTTACAAAAACACCTCTTCTCTGAAAAAAAAAATCATTCAAAATGGTTCTAACACCATCCATCACTCTATTCTCTACATGAGAATTTAATTGGTACGATTTATTCGGTATCTCGATATTTCTCTTCTCAATTTACTTGTTAATTGTGTCTTTCGTTGTAATAGGATTTTGAATTTCTTGTTATTTGATGTACTTTCTTTTGAAAGATATAATGTAAACAATCTTTTGATATAAATGAATTGGTTTATTCAAAATCAAAAAAATAAAATAATAGTATACCTTAAAATTAGTTATCAATTTCACTTGTATTTTTTTGATATGTGAACATGACATAATATATGGATTTCAAGTAAAAGTTAAAGTAATTCCATTTAAAGTTGAAAGAATAACCCACATATATTAAATTTAAAACAAAAAATAATAATAATAAAGAAATATTTTTCCTCACATAATATCTATGGCATTTTAAAAATCACTCTTGACATCTAGGTTCTGAAATCAAATGTAACTCGTATTTATTTTAAACAATAAAATTATAGAGTAAATCGCGTATCTGCGGATAAATTAGTCAGCTAAACCAGCCATATTGTTGATCCAACCCAAAGTAATCAAAAACGTTCCTCGGTCCTACTCGGAGGGGTACCTTGGCGAAGAGTAATGAGCTCGGACTTGGAAACCGCCCATACTCGGCCTCATACTCGGAACTTATTTATTAGATATTTAGGCCAGACCTTGCCCTTTACTAGGAAAATAAAGACAGTCTAGTTCGTCCTCAAACAATTAGCACCTTAAGAAGTACAGTAACTCGCTTGCAGGGAATTCGCGAGTGTTTCGATTGGACTTACCTCCCGTACCAGACGGGGGATGAACCGTTGTTGTCGACTCGGGCCACGACTCCTATGTCGTGTGCGAACCCGAGGGTCCGAGGTGATATTGTAATCACCGTCCTTCTCTGCACACAAATTAATATATATATATATATTTTTTTTTAATTTGACCCTTCCGTAGGGTTTTAAAAAAATAAAGTCCAAGTCCAATTTAAAGTTCAAAAATAAAAAAATAAAAATAAAATAAAATTACAGTTTTTCTCACACACTCTAAAAAAAATTAAAAACTAAATCCTAAAATTGCCCTATTTTCTTCTCTTTTCGCTTTTCGCTTTAAGCTTTTTCCTCTCCAAGTCCTTAGTTTTCACTTCGAACCTGCAAAATAAAGATAAAAAGAAACGTAAAAAGGAACAAACAATTTAACAAAAAATAAACCTAAAAAAAATAATAAACCTAAAAAAAAATCTACCTAAGCACAGGTCTGCGTCGGCGGCGCCAAAAATTTGATGTATTTTCAAAAGTTGTTGTGAATAGTGGTAAGAACTGGGTTCTTTTCGAACTTGTGAAGGAGATAAATTTTTTTTAGATTTAAATAAATTTTATAAGTGAAGCAAAATAGCAAAGTGATTGGAATATTTTTGGAGAAACTGGGGCTAAGGATTCCACTTTTTCTACCAATTTAAAATGATATTTCTAATATTATTATGCAAATTTTTCCATTTAAATAGTTTTAATTATTGAAAAAATGGATTTTATAAAAGAATAAATGTAAGTTAAAAGCATGGAATATCAAAAACTCTAAGTCAAGCATATACCATCAATTAAAATGACAACTATTTAATAAAAATCCTTGGAAAAACTCTTTGTTCAAGGCAAATAATTAAATATAATAAATTGCATAAATAATTAAAATAGAAATTACCCCTTTTTCATTGGCCGAATAGTTTCCTCCGTTGCCCCAGAGGATGGGTTTAGCTCATCATTGTGTAAACTTGCTCAAAATTGATATTCATTGCTCAAAAGATGTTTATAAGGATGAAATGGAGAAAAATGATAAAATCGGGTGTTTGCGACGTTTATAACTGTTGCAAACACCGTTACAAAGAACGATATGCCTAAAGTGCAGTAGTATTTAGAATACTACGACCCACAGTTGACAGTCGTTGTCACTGTTGATAAACGATCATCTTGGTCAGTGTGTTCTTCGCGTTCTTCCCTTCCAGCAGCGGCAAAAACTTTCTTCTCTGGAAGTTTTTCTATCGATTCCCTTGAACTCTGTGTTGCTCTATTCTATCCCCTCTCACTTGCCAACCCTTCTAGTAGACCCAAGGAGCATACTTATACTCAAAAACACGCTGAAATCCATCGCTATAACTCCAAATAATCCTTCATTACTCGGGCAGTGAAGAGAATATTTTCTTACCATTTTTGGAATTTCACACGTAAACTTCATTGTAGCACGCTCCAATTCAGCTTATACACGCCTCAGAATTCGTCTAACGCTAGCAGAACTTCTCCATGCACAGCAGAAACATATTTTTGCTCGTGTTACAGTCCACGTACTCTGTTTTGGGCTTGTGAATCACACCGAGAATTCCATCCAAAGTTAATCGATCATGTCACTCATACTGTGTTTCTTAACCTATATCACATCTCTCTACCAAACTTCAGCCATTGAATCGACCCATAACCCCTTCATTTTCTCAATTGAAATTCTTCCAGAACTGTTTAAGTATTTGCCGCCAAAATTCAGAATTTGAATTCTTGAAGATGACTGCCCCCTAACCGTCTGTGGAGTGTAACTAGCAGGTGTCCAACTCAGGTGCCCCTTATAAATTGAGGTGCCCCTTATCCAAAACAGAGAGTCTGAATAACAAATGTCCTCCAGGATGCTCCGCATAATTTTTCGAGCCGATTTTTCCAAAATTATTTATTTCCAAAAAAATACCTACAAACACATAAAACACCATAATAAGGACGAAAACGAGTACTATCAATAGAGACATTGATGACAATTCAGACACAAAAATGTGTCTACCAACGACCTGGTATAGAAGATGTGTTTGGATTAAAACAAAGGATTGGCGAAAGATTGAAACACTTGACTAAAAGATGGAGAACTATGTGTAGCGAAATGGCTGGCCGTGTAGATGAGAGATATCTCATATTATCATTTATCAATGCTATGTTTGCAACAAACCTATTGTATGTCCAAATTTTCAGAGTCAAGAATACGATTACAATGACTGAATTGCGAGAACTTCAAGAAGAATACATTGCTCTAGAGGAAAGCCAAAATTAAATGGATTCATATCCAGTTGCGAATACCAGCTCACAAACAGCGAATGCAAGCTTATTACCCAAGCTAATAAACACAGTGGCGAATACTTCGCAAGTACAACAAGAGAAGGTAACAAGTAACAATCAGCAGAAATTGGTAGCTATGGGGAGCCGAGATCAAGAAGAGTATGAAAGAGAAAGAAATTTCTACAATCTTGGAGGAAATAACACGATTCAAAGGCTCGATCAACCGCAAGAAACTTATGGAGGTCAAAGGCAGAACTATAATAAAGGACAAGGAAGTCACAAGGTAATATGGGAAGAAATCAAGATGCCACCTCTAAATGCAAGTGTGGAGAAAATATGGGAAGCTATAATCTTGATGGAAAATATACCAACACCGTGGAACATGGGAACGGAACCACCTCCAAACCACAGAAGTCATGAATTTTGTTCTTATCATAATTTTCATGGACATACCACAAATGATTGCAGAAGTGTAAAAAGAATTATTTTGAGAATGATAGATCAAGGAAAACTAAAAGACTTTCTGGTAGGGCATCCGCAATCTCAACCATTGCCACCACCACCAGAACATCACAAAGTAAATACAATGAAAAAGAAAGAAACATTCTTCATAAAAGTTGGTGCAAAAGCAAAAAATCTATTCTGTCACTCTATCGTACATTCATATAAGACAATTGAAGACTTTCATGATAATGTTTTGGGTAGAGTGTTCGCAAGAGATAATGATGGAAGAGAAATTATGAATATTGCAAAAATCTCACCACTAGAGGAATGGCAGAAACAGATCATTTCTTTAACTGCAGAAGAAATTACCGAAGGAGAAGAGGTGCATGACAATCCATTGGTAATAAAATTATAAATTAATCCAAAATCGAAATAAGATGAGGATGATGAAGCTGAAGATTCATGGGAAATCAATAGAATTCTAATCGATACTGGAAGCTCTGTGAACATCTTATTTTATCATACTTATAAAACCATGGGTGTAAGAGATGATGATCTTATACCATCAACATATAAGATATATGGTTTTAATGGTACTGCTAACAAGCCTAAAGGGGAGGTTACTATGCGAATTCCATTGAAGGGAATATCTTCTGAAATCTCATTATGTGTCGTTGATGTAGAATCACCCTACAATGCGTTAATTGGTCTACCTTGGATACATGGGATTCTAGGTGTAGCTTCAACTTTCCACCAGTGCATCAAATTCCCTCACCCCAATGGTGTAGGAATCATAAAGGGAGATTGGGTCGAAGGAAAGAGGTGTTACGAAACTGAGATATAATCTTGCAAAGGAAGAGCAAACAAGAAGGAAAACTGGCGACGCAAAATCAAAGATGTACAAAGAAGTGATAGGTTGATGGTGGATACAATCAAAAGGAAAGGAGAAGAGATGTTGCGAAATTAATGCTAGCTCTGAATAAAAATGATGAACATACCACTACCAAGGAAGCAGTAGCAGAAAATAATAAAGAAGCAGAGGTTAGCAAAGGTAATAAAAACAAGAAATGTATGAATGATTAAGTTGTTGCGATACTCTCGCAATAAGTAAATAACTCAAAAATACATTTGATTGAACGACAAAATTGAGATTGCGAAATTCAGATACAATATGATGATTTGCGAGACTCTCGCAGAGATAATGAATTTTACAGAAAATAATCAGAGAAGAATGACAAAAGAGAAAGAGGCGAACCTTTATGGCGTACACCCTAGTTCGCGAATATAATTTCGCAAGAGGCAAATGTAAGACCTAAAGTACGTCATATAAGGGGGTACCTGTTGCATGGCTTAGGGAAAGGCTACATCCCCCCCGGAACCTGAGTCATGGAGATTTGGGGTCAATGAAGCACATCCGGGAGAGACACCTTGGATTCTCAGCTTAAGCATATGACTTGGGTTGGGCGACTAAGGTAATAAAGACTCTCCCAAGGAGTGCAGATCTGATCAAGGCGCCGAGGTACACGGTTGAGTCAAGAGTGCCAGGGACGGAAATCTCGTGGGGCTTTATTTTCGCAAGAATATTTAGGCCTGTCATATTGTCGCAATATTCCTAAAGAGGCCATAATACAAAAGAAAAAGTTAAGGCAAGATCAATGGGTTTTTGCATGAAAGTGCAAGGACGTCCTGCGATTTTGTCGCAGTGACAAGAGGTGGCATAATAAGACCTTTAATTAGGAAGGCAAAATAAGACCAAACAGGAATGAGATTTTGAAAATAAACAAAATCCACTTCGCACAAGATTGCGTAGTTATACAATAAGAATTTTTTTATGAAATCTCTCATTTGGATTCAAATAACAGAGGCAAGTATGGGAATGTATGAAATTAGAAAATGTTATTTGCTTCCATATGATAGATTTTTTCAAAGATTCAATAATTAATGATTATATTGATTAACTGTATTGCAAAGAAGAATTATTTTAATTAATGCAGGTCAAAATGAAGGAAACACAAATATACGGAAAGAAGAAATAAATGTACAAGTATTACAAAGAATCAAAGAAATAAATGAAGACTACTTCTTGGTTAATCCTTCATTATCTTCATTAGACTTATTCCCTTCTTCGTCTACGTCAGAATCTTCATCACCATCAGAACTTCCATTACTATCAGATTCTTCATCGTCAGCTTCGCTATCAGAGATAATCAAACTTGGAGTATTCTGTGGTATTTCTTCCAAAAGACAAGGATAATCATAATGTGGGATATTATGATCATCACAAACCATTTGGATAGTTTGATTGCGAAAATGCATAGTATCATTCTTAAAATTCGCAACAGTGATCTTGATTAGATTCTTTAATCTAGAATACTTGTCGTTGCGAGAAGAAAAATTCTTTGCGAGTTCCTCCTTTTCAGCTTCGAGTTCCTCAATCTTTTCACGATATCTATTTTCTGAATCTGCGAGCAAAAGACAATCAATTATTAACTTGATGAGAATTCATAAGAAGCAAAAGATTAGTAAAGAAGATCAGTTAGTAACTTTCTCTGTCAGAAATCATATCTCTAATCAAGGTTGTATGCTGAACTTGGAGACTAACATTTACACCTATGTCTTTTCTAGCATCATCTAAGATTTTTGCAGCCCAAACAAATTCATCCTCATTACTTATAAGAAGACGAGAACGAATTTGATTTTCCCTTTTGCAGAGTTCGATATTCTTGCGGTTAGCTTCATCTCGTTCAAGTTGAACTTCAAGAAGAGCCTCTTGGAACCTCGCCAGAGCCTTGGCACCTTGATCAGAGATGCGATCCTTATCATGTATGAGACCATTAATTTTGGTTCTTAACTCATTGGTTTTCTCTTTAGAATCAAGAAGGAGACGTTTAAATCGGTTGGCTAAGCCTAAACTAGATCTATGATCAATTTCTAAGAGGCGAAATTTAGATCTAAGCTCATTTAGAGAAAGAGAAGAAATTCTATCATTTGAGAAGCTATTTAAGGAATTGTTAAGACGCTCAAGAAGGGTATCATTATCCAAGACATTAGGAAATGAACGAAGAAGGGTAGCTTCATCAGAAAGACCATAAATGTCTGCAAAAAGGATCATTTAAATAAGATAAAACAACAGGATGAATGAATAAAGAGAAAGGAGAAAAGTAACATACCATAAAGATGATTATTAGCTTGCTGAAGACTAGAGATTTTGTTCTTATACGAGAAAGAATCAATTTCTAATTGTCTATTTTTCTCGCGAATACCTACTTCAGCTTCCAATTCTTCATTATTTTCGCGAAATTGAAGATTCTTCTTTTCAAGATTTTCACGTCTTCTCTCTAGATCTGAGGCAACAGCAAAAGAAGCTTTTCCAGCCTGCGAAAAAATATAAAAAATATTAATATAGAAAGAAATTTTGAATTATAACAATGAAGAAGTAAAAGGATAAAAATATACCAGACTATTGAGAGAATGCAAAAAATCGGGAGTCACTGATCTAGAAACTCCACGAAGAGAACTATCACCATCCAGTAAAAGAACATCGCAAAGGGTAGCGAGAGCTTTGCAGGTATTTGCGAATTGGCTATCTCCCATTCCTTGTAGTGAATCAGAAAATAGGCCAGATAACTTAGCCATAGAAGATTCAGGTGGAGAATCTTCACTTGAAGCAAGATCATCGTTGTCCTTATCACTTTCAGAATTTTCATGAGGAGGAATATTTGAAGGAGAAGAAGAACGAACTTTCCTTTTCTTTGGAGGAGGACCAGTTGATTTTTCCTTGCGAAGAGCACCTTTACCTTTATCACCAATCTTCGTAACATCAGTAGATTCTTCTACTTCAGCAATAATCTACACACACACATAGAAATAAGAAATGGAACATGGAAGTAACAGTACTATTTAAAATGATAAGATAAAATTTCTTACCTCATCTGTGTATGAGCGAAGAGCTAACAAAGTACTAGATTTCTTAGTCCTGTTATAACTATCTTTCAGTTTTTGGATCTGCGGAATGTCGCAAGAGTTAGCGAACAGAATAATAAAAATCAATAAAGAAAAATAAAATGAGTTAAATGGGAGAAACATACCTCTTTCTCCTTCTCGGGCCAAGAGAAAATCCAAGGTTTATAAGCAGCGAGATTCGCAGGAAGAATATTTGACCCATCAATATAGGGTCCTTTTAGCATTAAAGGAAAAACACACCATTTATCATCTTTGGATTGGCGAGGAGTTGTGTTTTTACCAGAATGCCAATCAATATCTTGCATCAGAATTTTGGCTTCATCAATGTTATCTTTCCTTTTTAAGCGAATACCCCAGCGAGTATTCTCTTTCTTCATGGAGATAAGTTCATAGTTCTCAAAGAAATTCGCTATTGTATACTTCTCAGCAACTATCTCTAGGTTTGCGAATTTAGGATCCCTAAGTTCTTTGGAGTACAGAGATCCTCTACCAGCACCACGATTAGCGAACTCTAGCATCAGACGGATGCAGTCCCCACTCAGTTGGAAGATGGCTCGCGAAAATCCCGAATGAGCGAGAATTTCATAAAATAAAGGAAGATCTGGGTTATAAAGAGGAATAGGGAGACCTGCGAGAATCTGACCTAGAGAAATTATGATTGATTGATCATCAAAATATTGATCAGAGAAAAGTTTGACAGAAAGAATTGATTTGGCATTCTCACCAGGAATGGTGGAGAGTGTGAAACCTTTATCAGCAAGATCTTTTTGGACATCTTGTAAATTCTTTTCATATCTATGACCACTTGGAGCCATGTTTGAATATAGAGTATGGGAATGTATGTAAAGTAAAAAGATTGAAGGAAGAAAAAATTACAGCAGCAGAATTTGCAGAAGAATAACAGAGTTGCAGATATGAGAGAATAAAAATAGAAGAGAAAGTAAAAAGAAAAGTGGAAAAAGGGGGGAAGAAGAGTATATAAAGGAGATTTTTTACTCGAAGAAATAAACACCATTAAGACTAAAAGACGTGAGTGGTTGAAAAACAACGGTTACAGAAGACGTGTCAAGAAACAAATGGAAGAGAGAGTACGTGTGATAAATGTAGAATATGAAAAGATGAATAGCTGCGGAATTTCTCATATCATTCTCTACTTTGCAGAGAAGATATGAGAAGAGGCAAGATGTAGGATCAGAATCTCGCAATGACAATGTTTCAGGGAAATTATCAGTCACACAGTACAACAGCGTCGCAGAACAATTTCAGAAATGATAAAATAAATGACGTCAGCTAAGATCACGAGAAAGATATGATAATACTGCGAAAATTAGAGAGTTTGCGAAATTAACATCTGTAAGGTTGAGAGAATGTCGCAAACCATACCCGAAAATAAGGGACAGATTAGCTGTCATCCACTATTTATTTCCTTATAAATAGTCGTTCGAGTTGTAAAGAGAAGAGGGATTTTTGAGGAAGAAACAAGTAAATAAGAGAGAGAAAGTTTAGAGAAGAGATCATTCTTGAGTTCTTTATCTTTTCTTGTAAGAATATCCAAAGATTAATCAATAAAATTAAGAATATAAACCTAAAATGAGTTGATCAATAATGAAATCACATGAAGAGTGTAGTGTAGGATTTCCTGCAACTACAGTAGTTGAGCCCTAACCAAGCCGCACAACGATTAAGGTACAGTCACGTTCCTTACGCTTCTAGAACCACGTCGGATTCTGCGCACTTGATTCCCTTAGATGATCTCACCCACAACTAAGAGTTTCTACGATCCAAAGTCGAAGACTTATAGACAAACCTGTCTCACACAGATAAGTCTATTCTGATAAATAAATCTGTCTCCTACAAAAGTACCTATGAAGTTTTGTTCCGTCTTATGATAAATCAAGGTGAACAAGAACATATTGATAATCCGGTCTTATACTCCCGAAGAGAATCCTCGAAATATCAATCACATCAAAATAACTTAACTATATAGTGGTAGAAGAAGTTACTGCGGAATCACAAAGTTTGAGACGAAGAACTTTGTGTCTGCTTTTTATATCTTACATATCGGAGATAAATCCTGAGCAAAAATCTTAGAGAAGATAATACTCAACACGATGGAACAAGTAATATCAGAATACGCAACTACAGAGAAAATAGTTGGATCTGGCTTCACGAATCCCAAATGAAGTCTTCAAGTCGTTAACCTAATAGGGTTTTGGAAAAACCTAGGTTAAAGGAGAATCGACTCTAGTTTGCAACTAGGGCACATGAAAGTGTCGGGATTAGGTTTTCCAGTTGCTAGAGTTCTCCCTTATATAGTCTTTCAAATCATGGTTTGCTCACAATCAAAGTTAAGATAGCTTAGTAACAAAACATTCAATATTCACCGTTAGATGAACTCCAGATTTAAGATTCAAGCTAAGTCTGCTTTAAAATAAAGCAATCAATCTCCACCGTTAGATGGTCTTAGCTTGTTACACACAAATGAAATATACCTTCATTTAGATATGGGAAAACCGTACCTAAACGTGTATATTGAGTTGGCTCAATAACAGTTAACCGAAATTAGCCATATGAACACTTTTGTCTTAACCACATTCATTTAACACTACGATCAAATATGATGATCAATCAACCATGAAAGATAATAAAATGAATCTAATTGTGTTTAAAATAGAGTTGTTCAATTGTTCACTATCTCATAGAAATATATATGAACCCATTGAAACAAAATCGGATTGATTCGTAATTGTACAAAGTACTTATACAAGAATTAATTCATGAACATTAAGCCACGGTTTGCAAAGATTGCATTCCTTAATTCATAAATGTTTTAGTTCATGAGCATGAGAATCATACTTAACCGATTTTAGAACTTAACCACTGTGTTCGCAAGCCAGTAGGCAGTTGGCTAGTGAGTTTACTTCTTATGAGGAATATGGTGAATATGTTGGAGCTTGTGTAATAGGTGTAGTTTGGTCTACTGATTGCATTGGTGTAGAAAAATCATCCAAAAAAAATTAGGGTTGTATATGTTTAACACCTTAAGGATGTGGATACAACCTTCATATTGGAAGCTTTTGTTTTTTGTTCTTCCACTCATTTTGAGTTCTTTATTACTGCAATTTGCATCATAATAAGTTAAGAAAACTCAAAATTTAAAATTTTCTTACCACATTAGTTTTAGCTTCTCGCTCTTTTTGTATCGATAAGCTTGCATTTTTAGAACCACGACAATATTCACTGATTTTTTGATTAATTATATCAAAACAACTTAATAACCCAGCATCTTGAAATAATAATTGAGTGCCTAGCGCCTTATACTTTTGATTCTGAGATCAAACTTTGCTCTACACTTTTTTATTTATATAAATTTCCATCTAAAACCAAGAGGTGTTGGCCAAGTTACCAGCGATGGAAGCAGGAATGAAGATCTAAGTGGGCTAATACAATATATTGGGCTAAACATCAGATGTAAAGGGGGCCTATTTTTTTTCCCCACAAAATATACCTCTAGAACTATGATTTTTTGGTTGGCTGGAGCACCCCTAAAACACCCCCAACTTCCATCGCTGCAAGTCACATTTAAAAAGTTGTTTTAAATGACTCTTTATATTATCTTAACAAGAATAAAAATGTTTTTTTTTTTCAAAATATCTCTTAGTGAACAAAAGATACTGTCTTATGATGATAAAATAAAAATCAAATGCCATAACAATGAACCCAAGTTATTCAATATGAAAAGGATTATGAGAAATATCTCTTTCATGTGAAAATCTAATTTGAGAAAACTTTGAATTTGGCTCATCAAACCTAAAATTTGAACTAGGCAGTGCCATGCATGATACCAAATTTTTCTTCTTTTTTTATATTATTTTTTTGGTAAAGGGAAAATTCATAAAAGTGGATTTTCGGACATCAAAAAGTTGATTGAGAACCGAAAAATTGCATGGATGCGTGAATTACAATATCCAAGTTACAGTTTAGAACTGACAAACTAAAACCTGAGAAAATATTGGAATCAATAGTCCAATTGAACAATAGAGACTTAACTTCCACAATGATCTGTTTCGTATTTGTAGACACATTTTTGTAAAACTTGCATTCATTTTTTCCACGCATTCGATCAGATGGCAAATGGTAAATAAACAAGATATTACTTTTCTTGTCACTCCATTCCCGTTAATCTCTTTTAACATCACTCATGTAGATACCATAATCTGTATGGACACATGGAGGATGATTAGAAGCTGCAGCTGGACACAAGACTACAGCAGCACACACCATATCAACCCCAACACAGCTTCAATCCTAAGCTAAGGATAGAAGAGTAATTCTCCGGAAGATATTTTCCCTTTATAAACCAAAACGATTAGGTCTAGAGGAAGGGGCTTGGTCGGCAGAAGAGAGAGGAGGGTTCTGTTTCTATTCTCTTTTCTATTCTTGCTAGGGATTACTCACAGAGAGATTGAGGAAGCTCCTTCAATGTAACCAACAATCTTAATAAACACCTTAACTCTTTTTCACCCGTGGATGTAGACACTCCGTTGTCGAACCACGTATATGCTTGTGTTGATTTCTATTTCATTTCATTGCACTTAATTTCGTTCATGATTTGAGTCTATATCTTGTTATAGACAGTACTTTATCATGTGTTTCAATTGGTTGTGCTACCAAATTAATGGTGTTCACAATTTGGCGCTAGAATCAGGTTATGAGTAAAGAATTTATTCTACCTTCTCAAAATGTATTTTCTTTTAAATATGATAAGAATTTCTGAAATTTGTTTTCAGTTTTCTATCTCTTTCGACTCAGATTTCTGTCAATTTGTTTTTCTTACATAGAGAATCTGCTGGGATGCCACCCAAAATCGAACGAATCCCATATGAAAAGCCAGATCTGGAATGCATGTTAACTGTTTGCCAAAATAATCCAATGAAAGACAAGTTTTAACTTATTTTAGTCTTACACGAACTTGTGCAAGTGCTTATAGTTCGTATCTTGTTTAAAAATGTTCAGTGAACCTTTATTCTTATACTTGTTTTTTGACGGACTTTGAGATTTGTCTCAGCCAGCTCTGTTGGGTTACAAACCAATGTCGTTTGTTTTCCTGAGATCCTTATGGCTGTCATATTTGGACGACCAAAGTTTCTCTTTGGGTTTTGAATTGTAGTCCATGTTCTAGTCCTTTACCTTACAACCAGTATGTTTCCCAAGCATTTTTTGATGTGCAGGGACTACACACCGAAGATGCAATTCATACCCAGGCAACGATGCTGCAAAGGATGGTGGTACAAAGTGATGCCGATGCTCCAAATGAACCCGTAGTCTTAAATACAAAGACGATGACACCAACCGAAGTGCAAACCCACTGATCAAGTCCTCATGCCAATGACGATGAAGTACAAAGTTCACCCAAGTGAGCGATGAAGTACAAAGTTCACCCAGAGGACTAGTCAAATTCTGATGCCGACAATACAAAGCCATGCAGCGATGAGCAGAGTCCGATGCCAAAGCTCTGCTAAAGAAAACCTGCGACGATGATGTTTTTGGACCAATCAAAAGTGGCAATGCAGCCGCATAGCCAGCTCAAATCGTAAAGACGGAGAAGTAAGAAACCCACTACCTCTAGAAAGAGGAATAATAGCTGGGTAATATTACTCTCTTTCAGATTCATGAAGATATTCCTTACCAATGAGATGAAGACATCTCTTTCTCTCTCCGTTCCCTATCTCCGCTCACTCAGGGGCAGAGTCCAAATACCGCTGATGCTTCGTTCTCTTTAGCATGGAGTACGTAAAGAGCAATATCAAATAACCAGTAAAAGTAGTTCTGCCGATGATATCAAAGACAAAGCCCTAGATACTCCTTATTACTGTCAACTGATCTTGTCGCTACGAACGTAAAGCTGCTGCTGGCTGATGGTATACACTTCTTCCAGTATAGAGCATACATGGGGAAAATAGCTTATGAATATATCAGACGGGAATGCAAAGCCTTGCAACGACCATAATGAGCGGTTGTCTGACGTCGACGATGGCATGAAGATACCAATTCTGATGTCGATGAAGCTAAAAGAGTTTAGCCAAGCTCAGTTAAAAGCCACGGTATAACTCAAGTCTGATTTCGACAATGGCATGAAGATGCCAAGTCTGATATCGATGACGATGAGTTAACCCACCTCTGATTTCGACGCGCGATAAAACCGGAAACTCATTACTCCCAACAGTATTGGCTCCGGAGTTCTTATATTATACTCCTATTATTCAGCGACCGTTGTCTCCAGTGCTATCAGTTGGCAAGCTTCGCGAAAATATATCAAAAACACGAAGAGTACATTGTTTCTGGGTTAATACGATGCATTAAAACCGATGCAGCACCAAAAACGAAGACCTAATGCCCGAAGGCTGGAGTGCGATGACAATGAAGAGCCGAAGTCTTGCTACGAAGAGTTTTTTTTCATGATGTTAATTAGTATTCTTCTTTATTCATAATATTAATTTCAACGTGCTGTGGAAGACTATCACCAAGGAAAAACACGGAAAGATTTTTCTTCTTGGTATTCTAAGGACAGTTTTTGTGATCCTTAATGTCCGTCTTTGGGAGGACGGACGGGTGTTAAATGAACCACTTTGCCAACATTTTCCATCCTTGCGTGCTGTTGCACGCTCCAAAAATAAGCCGATAGATGATGCTTCCTCGCATACTTGCAACCGCTGCAAACAGGAATTAAATTGGTTAAAAAGTGCTTACAACCGGTGCAGTTCAACCTGTTGTGTATATGCCATAATAGGCTATCTTCCAAAATGACTTGTTAAGACAAAGGAACGAAGGCTCTCCACACAGCGATGACTTGTTTACACGAAGCATTCGTGTTTACACGAAGCTTTAACGATGACTTATTAAGATAACTTGTTAACACGAAGCATAGTTTACTCGAAGATATGACTTCACTTCACACAACGATGATATAACTTCGGTCACACACTACAGCGACGCAGCTCCTATCTTCACCCCAAGATTGATGTAGAGCCATCTTCTTTATAACCGACGACGATGCCGCGTAGCAAGATCGTGAGCTGTTAACCAATCGTATAACCAAATTTCAAACGGCGTTACACGAAGACACCAAGAACCAAACAATGTGTCAGCAAACTCAACAAAACCTACATGACTCGAAACAGGGGCAAAATAATGGTACGACCATCGACGACACTACCTACCCAAAGCTTTCCAAACAGTAGATAAAGCTTCGGTCCAAAATCCGATACTCGAGCAGGACGATCAATGTTCACGAAGCAATCTCACTGAACTTCATATCTTCATGAATGAAGAGATACCTTACAAAAGAGATATGAAGATATCTCTTTCGGATCTTCATGAATGAAGATATCCCTTACCACAGAGATATGAAGATATCTCTTTCATATTTTCATGAATAAAATTCCAGTCTTCCCATAAGGAACAACAACAAGGATGATCAACCAATGTTTACGAAGTACAATGGGCCAACTTGATACAATCCTGATACCGACGATATAACGCTCCACGAAGACCCGCTCATAGCAAAGTTCTGCCACAATGGACCAGACTCCAACGACGGTGATCCAACGTTCCAAGACGATGATGGTGAAGATGCCAAGTTGATGTCGACGATGGCATGGCGATGCCTAGTCTGCTGTCGACGACGGCATAAAGATGCCTAATCGATAATATATCTTCGGTCCTATAATTTAAACTAGAGTTCAAGCAATGATGTTATACGAAGACTCCCAAGTATCAATTTTGGCAGCATCAGAATACAACGATAGTGCAAACCCGAGGGCTGCAACAGTATAAATCCAAGGGCGATGATCTAAGGCCCAAAGATGATGACCCAAAGTCTTGGTACGACGATACAAATCCCAGTGATGATGATCTCCCAAGGCTGTCACAAAATTCCTAATAACAATGCTGATCTCCAACAACGAAGGCTCTGTTGACGAAGGCTCCAACAACGAAGCTTCTGCTATTCATCGAAGACTCAGGTGAGGAAGGTCCAAACAACAAAGGCTTTGCTCCAGCAACGAAGGCCCTGTTGATGAGGACTCCAACAACGAAGGCTCTGTTGACGAAAGTCCCAACAACAAAGGCTTTGCTCCAACAACGAAGGCCCTGTTGACGAGGGCTCCAACAACGAAGGCTCTGTTGACGAAGGCTCCAACAACGAAGCTTCTGCTATTCATCGAAGACTCAGGTGAGGAAGGTCCAAACAACAAAGGCTTTGCTCCAGCAACGAAGGCCCTGTTGATGAGGACTCCAACAACGAAGGCTCTGTTGACGAAAGTCCCAACAACAAAGGCTTTGCTCCAACAACGAAGGCCCTGTTGACGAGGGCTCCAACAACAAAGGATCTGTTGACGAAGGCTCCAACAACGAAGCTTCTGCTATTCATCAAAGACTCAGGTGAGGAAGGTCCAAACAACAAAGGCTTTGCTCCAGCAACGAAGGCCCTGTTGACGAGGACTCCAACAACGAAGGCTCTGTTGACGAAAGTCCCAACAACAAAGGCTTTGCTCCAACAACGAAGGCCCTGTTGACGAGGGATCCAACAACGAAGGCTCTGTTGACGAAGGCTCCAACAACGAAGGATCTGTTGACGAAGGCTCCAACAACGAAGGCTCTGTTGACAAAGGCTCCAACGAAGGTTCTGCTGTTCATAACTATGATCCAGAATATGATGGTCGAGCAGGACGGTCAATGTTTACGGAGGAATCTCCCTGAACTTCATATCTTCATGAATGAAGATATCCCTTAAAAAAGAGATATGATCTTCGTGAATGAAGATATCCCTTACCACAGAGAGAGGAAGATATCTCTTTCGCATTCACGACGATGATCCAAAATCCGGTGGGGATGCTCCAAAGACGTCAACGATGCATAATCCAATGGAGAGTGCAAAGCTTTGCAAGGACGATTCAAAGACGAAGGCGTCTGTACAATAAATGAGAAGTAGCGCAGACATGATGCTTGCTGAAGAAGACGATTATTGCTCCAGACACCGCACTAGTTAACTACTGAGAAGCATAAAAAGCTTGGCCAATATGGTGTCGGCCCCACTCCGAAAATATAGCTTCGGTGAAATTCCGATGATGCATGATGATGACAATACGATTACCTACAAGCTCCTAAAGTGTCCTTGGGGTTTAATAATTTTAACCCAATCAATAAACAAAATTCAATCTCGAGGTCTTTTTGGCGGTTTTCAAGTTGCTAATTGAAATTAAATAATTTCATAATGTTGGTATTACTAACGAGTATCTTGAAGCACAAGAAATAAAATAATTTCTTGTCCTGGACCGATCCTAAAACGAGCGGGTAATACAATATGAGATTAAATATCTCACGTGGATACCAAGTAAACAAGCCTTCTACTGTAACCTCGAAACTTTTTTCACTCAAAGATGCCCGACGGAAATACACACAGAAGCATGTGCTGGTTGTTACAGATCTCCAGCAAATCATGATTTTTGGCAACTGCAATAGAGAAAAAGTGACAGCAACGGAGAAGTTAATAAATTCTTCGTCGGGGCAATCATTTCAAAAGCACAGTTCAAGGGGCAGCTCAAATTCGACAGCCTAAGCATCCTACGTTAGAGCAGATACTTTTTCTTTCGCAAGCTTCAAGAACCACCTTCCGAAACCAAAAGGGGGCATACACACAACTAAAGAGTTTGCAAATATTCAGACTCCTTGCATCTTGTTTATATTAGCATACATTGTTATATGCATTTGATACATTTCAATTCAGAATAATGCATACATTTCCATAAATTGGATACGTTTTTGGATACTAATGCATATAATGGAGAACCGGGGCAAGCACCACCGGTCTCATATCTTCATACTGGGTAAAGAGTTCACACGCAATCTCTCCGGACTCCCCCATAAGCGTCTATGAGTGTACGACCAGGGGGAAGGCTTCCATAAGAAAGAGATGCCCAACATGACATGCCTTTGGCAGCTCAGCGGAACGGGTGTTTGCAAAACATTCAGTTTTACACCACGTCTCCGGGAGATTTTCAACCCCCACCGTTCGGTAATCTCCTGGCCCGAGATTGGCCAACGGGGTGACAGGTTCAAACACTCATCTTACCTCAGCGACAATCGATTTACGATTCCCCACAATGCAGGGGCAAGATCAAACCATACAAATACTTAATAAATTTGTTACTGCTCATAAGATGAATTTATCTTATTTATTATAATACAAAAAACTGATACGAAATGTCGTCCACTTACATTTTTGTGCCAGATAAATTTGAGTAATCCTACGAGGTCCTGTGACCCCAAATAATACGGTGTTGTGAAGTAAAAGTTGTTGACGCTACGATGTCTAGGTTGTTGCTGCTCAACCGGCCTTACAAAGCATTTTCAACTTGAAGCATGCAACGGACAAGCACCAAGCCGGGTATTGAAAATGTCAATGCCAAATACCAACAAAGAACAAGCCACGAAGAGTGCTTGTACCAGTACGATAAGAATGCAGAACCTTTCGACAAGGAGCGGCCGAAGGAAACAACAACCGAAGCATGAACGATTATGGTGAGAGGAATTTTTCTTAAGGATCGCTTATCATTGACCCTCAAGAAAAGGGGCAAATTGTAGATACCATAATCTGTATGGACACATGGAGGATGATTAGAAGCTGCAGCTGGACACAAGACTACAGCAGCACACACCATGTCAACCCCAACACAGCTTCAATCCTAAGCTAAGGATAGAAGAGTAATTCTCCGGAAGATATTTTCCCTTTATAAACCAAAACGATTAGGTCTAGAGGAAGGGGCTTGGTCGGCAGAAGAGAGAGGAGGGTTATGTTTCTATTCTCTTTTCTATTCTTGCTAGGGATTACTCACAGAGAGATTGAGGAAGCTCCTTCAATGTAACCAACAATCTTAATAAACACCTTAACTCTTTTTCACCCGTGGATGTAGACACTCCGTTGTCGAACCACGTATATGCTTGTGTTGATTTCTATTTCATTTCATTGCACTTAATTTCGTTCATGATTTGAGTCTATATCTTGTTATAGACAGTACTTTATCATGTGTTTCAATTAATTGTGCTACCAAATTAATGGTGTTCACAACTCAAAAGCACCTGTTTAATTCTAAAGCTGCTCAAAATAATAAGACCAAACCTCAAAAGTTTCTCCTGCAGTAACATTGTAAGAATAAACGGAAGTTAGTCTCTGCTGAGGATGTTGTCCACAGGGATTGGCATCTTGAATAAGTGTGTCATGATCCTACGGATCTACTCACTTTTGCGGCTAAATCCAGAATTTGAAGATAATCCCACATCACACATGATTTAATACGGTTGGTTTAGATTACACAAAATTGGTTAAAAAGACCAAAATTAATAATTCCTAGATGAAAAGGACATTCAGATTTTGATATTTTTTAAATGGACAAAAATGTAAAAATAGTAAGGATGTAAACGGTTTCATCCTACCCATTTTCAATTTTTTTTTATTTTTAATTTACATCAGTATGCATCCAGTTTCATCCTTGCTACTTTTTAAATTTAAGTCAGGATGAATCCAGTTTCATCCTTGCTATTTTTTTAGTGTCCATTTCACTCATACTAATTTTTACTCATCCATTTGAACCACGTTCAAAAATATTTGGACAAATGACTCATTTTCCGTTCAAATTATTGAATACGGATATTGGATTCTCATGATGATACGAGCACTAATTTTATATTTCATTAGTTAACTAAAGCGTATCGTTGAAATTTTGAAAATTAGATACATTCCTGGTGGACCAAATACCCAAAAACGGGTACTATGTGTTTATATACACACCACTCGGTTTGCACTCTAAATGAGCATATTATAATTAGGGTTGGTACGTGGGTTATTCTTTTGGTGATTACTGATTAAGACATTTTGTTTAAAAATTCCATATGAACATCAGAGTTTGGAGTTTCTAATAAAAATCGGAGGAGATGGCATCATACTATAGCAATCATAAAAAAAAAGAAGAGAAAACGTTAGCGGCTAGCTAAATCAATTCGGTTGGGGAAAAGGTTATGGGCCATATTTGGCATAACTGCTCTTATAATGCCGACTACATAAACCTACTTGATCCTTTTGGTAATCTAACAACTACATTTCTATCGATTAATGATTAAGAGCAAAGACAGTGGATGTAAATTTGGCAATTATTGCCGATCTCAACACGTATATATGGCACAATAGTACCATGGCAATTTTGCCATCTTTAACTGCCAAGAGATGGCGAGTTTTCAAGTTTCTCATCGGTTAAGCTATGATGTGGTCAGGTCACCTTCATACGTTGACACGTATTATAAAGTAGAAAATAAAATCTCAGAACTGTTTTATTACATAACTTTTTAACTAAATTTTTGGTTAACTTCATACTTTTCTTTAAAAAGTAATTCACGGGGATTTGGAGAGAGTAGGTTTTTACGTTAAATACGTGTCAAGAAATAAAAATGGGCCATATACTCAATGTTAGACCAGCTTAGACAGAGAGGTTGCTAACAGGGTACCGTATAACTGGGTAAGGTACCAAACCATGTATATACAAACTAATAGACCTCGTACAAGATAAATATATTTTAATTAGTTTGTTTTATATAGATTTTGGTACCTTTCTGGTTTAAGGTAGAAGCAAATTTAGGCTGAAATTATGTGTGTAACTTTTGCAAGACCAGCTTATATTCCTCTGTGGTATTTCAGTTTAACGAATTTGGTTTTTAAATGTGCGTACTTGGGATGCCAACGGAGTTAGGTACACTGTTCACATGAATATCATTTTGTCTGCACTAGAAATATATGTATGCAACTTTAATTATTCTATATTTATCATGCGTGTAATTTGATTGTTCAAGCATACATGTTCTATATTTTTTGTTTGTAGGGAAAATTGGCACCCTGAGTACAGTGGAATACAGGATCACAAAGGGAAATTGGTGAATTAAATCAAATATGGAGAAATAAGAAGAGAAAAAGAAGATACAAAAACACATACACAACCAAAACACAAGACATACGTGGTTCACCTTTACAGTCTACATCGACAACCAACACAAAAAAAACTTCCATTATAATCAAAGGTCGTTACATGATATTTTTACAACCCAAGACAAGATCCAGAGAGTTAACAAGACATACCCGAGAACACCATTGAAGAAACCATATAAACCAACCCTCTAAACCATTCTTCAAACCTGCCTCATGTCCTCTTTTCTACAACTTCTTCACGGCTGTTAGTAACAGAGGAGAAACATGAAAACACTAGAAACATGGTTTAGTGCAAAGCCCTAAACTCTAACACACTAGAACACCAAGGTTCTCTCTTTACAAGTTTTTGTCTTACACTCATATTGACCTTCACGGTAGCACCTGAACGAACCCTCCCAACAAAGAAACCAAAATCCTAAGCACAAGGATTTACCACTCTTTCAAGTTGGATGTCTACAAACCTACAATTATAATCTTATATTATATTATATAACACAAACTTGCCACCAAATATTAGTCTCTGATTAGGAAACTAAACTCTTTCCTAACCTCTATCAAACATAGAGGAGAAAATCCACCTCAATATGGAAAATGACCTAAAATAGGAAATTCGCGGTTTTCATAAAAATCTCCACCTCGGATCATACTATTAAGCATGAGAGGATCACAGAAACCACCTTCATCTTCCACCAAAGTTGTTCACCATCTCTATATACCGTAGAATTACTTTTAAGCTCGCATCAGAACTTCCGTCTTCATAGAACCATTTTTTCAACCAAATCACCATGGTGTTGATAAAAGTCTTCAAACCATCTTCTACAGGAAGAACACTTATGAAATTGAATATGCATGTTTCACAAACACCATATAATCTTCAATCACCATCAACGAATCTTGCACAGACTCTACCATTGATCAATAAGAGAGCCATCCAGAAGAATCGCCGCTAGCTCCACCTAACCAGTAAGCTAACAACATATTGAACTCTAACCCATAAAGGAATAAATAGACTCAATCTCATACTCCGCCACATGTCATGATTATCGTGTATCTGGAAAAAAACCATCAGATATCCACTGTGATTAACAGGCTAAATCATTAGACTGATTCCTAAATCCGACCCCAATCTGACATATTTTTACCATCATCACACGCAACATACTCGTTCAGAATATATACCGTGTGAATGCCCATATTAACGTGGTACATGCTTTTTAGATCATGTACATTCTTGATATTACGTGCAACCCATCAAGAATACTTTAACATATTACATCTCAGCCCCATCCCTTTTTCAACTTTTGTAACTCGTTCTTTATGGTGTATGGTTGCTACCATCTTTCAAGAAGTATATGTATTCTACCTCATTCAGCCTTATTATGTGAAAAAGCGGGGGTATAAAAACTGAAAAAGCGGGGGTCTAACAACCTCACCCAATATTTCGTTTAGCAATCTGTATGGCCTAACTCCAATATACTTTCTAGAGAATCAACTAGACATTCAGACTCAATCTAGATAAAAGTATAACAAAGATTCGATCTCTCGATTTGATCCATACTCAAGCAAATAGAAATATGCGAGTCTTTATCAAATACTAGAGAGATAACTTGGATGGTACCAAAGACCAATATCCAAGTGTCAATCAATTTAAATCAACAACCAAAGGTTGGATATTATAATTGATTGATCTTAACGCACAACCTGCGATATTTCAATTATATAACAAAATATAATGCGGAATAGAAATAACACAAACACCAGAAATTTTGTTAATGACGAAACCGAAAATGCAGAAAAACCCCGGGACCTAGTCCAGATTGAACACCACACTGTATTAAACCGCTACATACACTAGCCTACTACAAACTAACTTCGGTCTGGACTGTAGTTGAATTCTAATCAATCTCACACTGATTCAAGGTACAGTTGCGCTCCTTACGTCTCTGATCCCAACAGGATACTACGTACTTGATTCCCTTAGCTGATCTCACCCACAACCAAGAGTTGCTACGACCCAAAGTCGAAGACTTTAATAAACAAATCTGTATCACACAGTCTACGATAATAGATAAATCTGTCTCCCACAGATAAACCTATGAGGTGTGTTCCGTCTTATGATAAAATCAAGGTGAACAGGAACTAATTGATAACCCGGACTTATATTCCCGAAGAACAGCTTAGAATTATAAATCACCTCACAATAATCTAAATCGTATGGTAACAAAACTAGATATTGCGGAATCACAAACAATGAGACGAAGTTGTTTGTGATTTCTTTTTATCTTGCCCTATCAGAGATATAATCTCAAGTCAATTATTCAATTGAACTCGTACGATATAAAATGGCAATATCAGAACGCTCAACTACAAGAGAAGTAGTTTCGTCTGGCTTCACAATCCTAATTAAGTCTTTGAGTCGTTAACCTACAGAGTCTCGAGAAGAAACCTAAGATTAAAGGAGAATCGACCCTAGCAAAACCAACTAGTATCACACAGGAGGTGTGGGAATTAGTTTTTCCAGTTGCTAAATGCCTCCTTTATATAGTTTTCAAATGAGGGTTTGCAATCCAAGTTACCTTGGTAACAAAGCATTCAATATTCACCGTTAGTTGAAAAACCTGATTTAACCAAGCTAATATCTTTCAACCGTTAGATCGAAACTTAGCTTGTCACACACAAATGAAATGTATTTCATTTAGGGTTGAGTAACCGTACCTAAATGTGTACACTTAGTTGGTTCACAAACAGTTAACCAATGGTTACCCATATGAGCATTTTCATATTAACTGTATTCATGTTTTTCATAACCAGTTCAAATGACTCATAACAACTAGTTGAAGAGTTGTTCAATTGCTTAGGTCTTTATGAATAGACACAATTGAAACAAAATCGGTTTGATTCACTTGAATCAATTAATGAACAATATAGCCACGGTTTCCAAAGATTGCATTCCTTATAATTTATTGTTTTAAGTTCATGAACTTCCGATTTGAGAAATATAAACAGCTTGGGTATGCGTACGGGTACGTGTACCATAGCTACCGGATTTGAGTTTACAAACTCAACATAAATTTTTGGTTCGAAAACTTCCGTGGGTACGCGTACTGGTATGCGTACCTAAGGTGACTGGTTTAACAGTTTGCAAACTTACAAACTCAGCAGAAATTTTCGGTTCGAAAATTTCCGCTGGTACGCGTACGGGTATGCGTATTCACCATGTCTCCTTCACCAATACTGTATGCACACATATGCACACACTTGGTTTTCGGCACATGGATTTATACACTAATGTGCGAACACACTATATATGCTTATATCTATAGTTGGTTACGTAATCTCAACTCTACATATCAAATCATTGAAACATTCTTCTATAATGTTATAACAGTGGTTATTCACAACTATCGTCATCAAAGCTATTTTCAAGATTGAAACGTCATCATGACTTTTGTCACGGGTAAAGATGAAAAGTGGTTAAAGCGAAAGCTTAGCAACACATATTTTGAGAAAAGATAGGCGAGTAAACTCGGCTCGAAATAGCAAATGTGTATGTATGAACTATCATACTTATACGACTTTGTCTCAAGAGTAGGTGATAGAGTCGATAGACTTTTGAGTGATAGATAAGTTCAAGTCTTCACATACCTTTTAGTCGGATGAAGTTCCACTGGTTCCTTGAGTAGTTATTCGTCTTCATAAGATGATCGCCATGGAGTCTGGAGCTCAACTATAATAAACTGTCCTAAACCGAGACTTAGCTATAAGTAGTCTAGAAATCAAGACATATAGTTTTGACAACTAAACTTGACAAACATGCTTGAGATAACAACGCATGCGAGTTCGACCGAGCAATGCTCTAACAATCTCCCCCTTTGTCAATTTTAGCGGAAAAACTATCAATACATATGGATTACAAAATAAATAAAACTTTGTAGCTTCTCGTCCACATGCTTGATCTCCTTGGTACTTCAACATTACTCGAAAACTTGGTATTTTCAAGTACTCCCATGATTCCATAGATGTTCAATTCAGCATCATATTTGTTGAAGATCCGTAGCCATAACAATGAGAAAACAAAATCTCTCGATCATTCTTATACAGTGTCATAGTATTATTACACAGTATCAAAGTTCTTATGTCACAACTTCGACAAAAATACTATGGTGAAATGTATCACTCCCCCTTAGTCAATACTTTCATCTTAACATGAAAACGACTCCCCCTTACATAATGATCCGTAAAACACGTAAACCATATGTATTTGTAGTGTGAACTACATATTAATTCTCTCCCTTTTTGTCAATAAAATTGGCAAAGGTACGGAAACGAGATCCTAATGAAATTTCTACGGAGATGCTTCAAGACCAAAGAAAAGTACATATCAACTTGTTTAGATGCAATCATATAGCCGAAGCTAAATGCATTCATCAAGGAGTTTATAAAGATACAAGATAACCCCTAAAATATTCCACAGCCGCACTCCCCACAAAGATATGGAAATTAAGCGCAAGTTCAAAATAACTCTCCCCCATTTGATGTCATTCCCGAAAGAACAACAAGAGCGACCTTACTTTTACGAGAAAAGAAGGATTTCTTTGGACACCAAAAACCATAAGGAAATGATTTTGTATCCAAAAATTCTCAATCAAACTAATCATAAGAGAACCCATGATTAATTTAATCGGAATACACAACCAACTTAATCATAAACGAATCTATGATTAGTCTAGTCGGAAATGCTCACATAAGAACACTTATGGAGCCGCACAGTATATACATAAAATATGAATCAGGGAAGATCAATACTGCGGAATAGACAAGGATTCATTCTGTTTTCCATCACTATTTGGACAATGACATACAATAGACATAATCCTCGTGAACAAAAGATTTTAACCTATCTGCCATCAAAGAATTGACATAATAGGCTTAACTTTTGTTTGTCGAAAGTTCATCGATCTTGTATCAATACATGCATATCGACATATGAAGGAGATAACTTTTGACATCGTATGGGACAATAATAGTTCACGGACGCAAACACACATATCCTATAACATATTGCAATATATGAAACCATAAAGATTAATACTGCAAACATCATCTTCCAAATCACTTTAGAATTTAAATAAATAAATCTAAAAACATTGCAAGATGAAAATGTTGTACATAGCTATGTGTACTCACAATAATGGCTATTCCAAACCCTAGTTATCCTTCTTAAACAGAAACAAGAATAAAAATTCTCATAAGAAGTTTCCTAGAAAAATAAAACATAAACAAAGTCTTCTAGAAAAACTGATCATAAGTTGCGTCAAAGTCCACGTTCGACATCTTCACAGGTTTCGAGACCTTTGAGCTTGTGATTCATATCATCAACTGCATCTTCAGAGTAGATATCCTCAGTGAGAAGTCCTTTAACATGTGACTTTATGAGACCAAGGTCAGTAGTAACATTTTTCAAATCAGTTCTAATCACATCTAGATCCTTCATAGTATCAACAAGCTGCATCTTTGCTCTCTCAAAATATTTAAGAAAGTCATGAACCACTTCAGCAGAGACCATATCCTCATTCTCAACATCTTGATGTGAGTATGCATAATAGTATGAGGCATTGGGTGCACCATCTTCTACCAGAGTTCTTTTCTTCCTCCCTTTTGATTCGAAACCGAAACCTTTCTCAAGAAATCCCTTTGCAAAATGACCATAGTGAGATGAATAAGAAGACATTCTTGGCAACCCAAACCTAGAGTATGCGTACGTGACTTACACAACTCAACAGGTTGAGTACTCAAAGGTCTTAGGGAAGGAGTTTTTAGGGTTTCCTTAATTGATTTGTGTCGGACACACGGGTAGCCCATACGAGATCAATCTTGACCCAACCGAAAGACAAGAGTCGTTTGCCCACGACCTTGCAGAGCACTCTTTGCACAAGAGGAAATCAAAAAGACTCCAAGAAAAATGTCTCATAAGAGAAGAAATTTTAGAGTAGAAGAGTAACACAAAGTTTAACCAAAGAACTGATCACCGCATAAACAAATACTTGTGCAAGAATTTCCACAGAGATACTCATGCTAAATACGATAAGAAAATAGCTTGAGAAGTCGAAAATACTATTGCCAACAAGTATACCTGAGCATATCTCTTAACTAGGATTTTTGTGTGAGAGATTTCAACCTTGTGATTAAGTAGCACAAGTATGAGCTTTTAGCTCATCAAATGAATATTGTTTTTGGTTAAATTTCTTCCTTATGTACTTTGGAGGAAGACTGTCATGATGTGAAAAATTATCGTAAAATTTACTATCATCAAAATACGACGCATAGTAGGGATTTTTACCTGAAGAGTGTTTCCTAGATGGGGCAGTCAGCCTGTTGATGATTTCCTTATATCCTTCAATAATCAATTTAAGGTTGTCATCCATCTTCTCATATCTGCATTCTTCACTTGATACATGTTTCACATCAAGGTTATCATTATTTCCATTTCTGATTGGAGAGAGAACATGAGTTCTTCTTGGACGATATTTGTCAAAAGGTCTATCACGATTTTGTGCATTTGAGGAACTCATTAAACTGACTTTCCTGGTAAGAAACACATGACGTGTACTAAAACCAATTGGTTTATACATACGAATGTCAGTTGCACCTTTAAGAATCAAATTCAAGGTGTGTTGAAGTTGAACAAACAATTTGTTTTTAAACTTGGGTTTCCTTTTTTGCACTTTATGCCCCTTTGATTCACAAAAGAGACACACTTTCTGATTACAGAAGTGATTAGAGATTGCAGACCTAACATTATCGTTTGGAGATTTCTTTCTTCCAACTGATGTGTGAATCCCCTGTACATCAGTTTGAGTGGGAAGAGAATCTGAAGTTACTTCGGAAACTGGACCTCTTTCAGTTTGTATAGAAGTAGATGGTATATAAGACTTTTCTGAACATCCTTGAATTGAGAGTTTACTCAAGATATGTTCACTATCTAAGGCATCCTTTTTAAGTTTTGCCTCAAGTAAGATACGAGTAGATCGAACTTCAGGATTTTCCTTGTAGGAAGCCTTTTCTATTGAGTCACATTCTTTAACTACACCACGAAGAACATTGACATGTTTTTTCAACTGTTTGAATCTATCATCTTGAATTCTAACGAGATTTAGAATTAGTTTACTCTCACTAGTTGTTGTCTCTTGAATAAAAGAGTTAGATTCATCAGGATAACACATGTCAGTGTTGGTCTGTTTCATTTTAACACTAGGTTCGCCTATACCAGAGATTGAAGAATCTTTCTCTTTAATAGACCTATTAGAAACAAAGTTTTTATTTCTGGTGATGCGTTTATCAGAGATATTAGCTCTGTCCATAGAGTCAGATCGCTACAAACACAGAATTTTGAGGTCTTGTACGTGTTTTCCTGCTGTGATACCAATTGAAAAAGCGGGGGTCTAACAACCTCACCCAATATTTCGATTAGCAATATGTATGGACTAACTCCAATATACTTTCTAGAGAATCTATTAGACAGTCAGACTCAATCTAGATAAAAGTATATCAAGGAGTTAATATCTCGATCTCTCGATTTGATCTATACTCAAGCAAATAGAAATCTACGAGTCTTTATCAAATACTAGAGAAATAACTTGGATGGTACCAAATACCAATATCCAAGTGTCAATCAATTTAAATCAACAACGAAAGGTTGGATATTCTAATTGATTGATCTTAACGCATAACCTGTGATATTTCAATTATATAACAAAATATATGCGGAATAGAAATAACACAAACACCAGAAATTTTGTTAACGAGGAAACCGCAAATGCAGAAAAACCCCGGGACCTAGTCCATATTGAACACCACACTGTATTAAGCCGCTACATACACTAGCCTACTACAAACTAACTTCGGTCTGGACTGTAGTTGAACCCTAATCAATCTCATACTGATTCAAGGTACAGTTGCGCTACTTACATCTCCAATCCCAATAGGATACTACGTACTTGATTCCCTTAGCTGATCTCACCCACAACCAAGAGTTGCTACGACCCAATGTCGAAGACTTTAATAAACAAATCTGTATCACACAGAAAAGTCTACGATAATAGATAAATCTTTCTCCCACAGATAAATCTATAAGTTTTGTTCCGTCTTATGATAAAATCAAGGTGAACAGTAACTAATTGATAACCTGGACTTATATTCCCGAAGAACAGCCCAGAATTATCAATCACCTCACAATAATCTAAATCGTATGGTAGCAAAACTAGATATTGTGGAACCACAAACGATGAGACGAAGATGTTTGTGATTTCTTTTTGTCTTTCCCTATCGAAGATATAATCTCAAGTCAGTTATTCAATTGAACTCGTACGATAGAAAATGGCAAGATCAGAACGCTCAACTACAAGAGAAGTAGTTTCGTCTGGCTTCACAATCCCAATGAAGTCTTTCAGTCGTTAACCTACAGGGTCTCGAGAAGAAACCTAAGGTTAAAGGAGAATTGACTCTAGCAAAACCAACTAGTATCACAGAGGAGGTGTGGGGATTAGTTTTTCCAGTTGCTAGATGTCTCCTTTATATAGTTTTCAAATCACGGTTTGCAATCCAAGTTACCTTGGTAACAAAGCATTCAATATTCACCGTTAAATGAAAAACCCGATTTAACCAAGCTAATATTTTTCAACCGTTAGATCGAAACTTATCTTGTCACACACAAATGAAATGCATTTCATTTAGGTTTGAGTAACCATACCTAAACGTGTACACTTAGTTGGTTCACAAATAGTTAACCTATGGTTAGCCATATGAGCACTTTCATATTAACCGTATTCATCTTTCTCATAACTAGTTCAAATGACTCATAAGAACTAGTTGAAGAGTTGTTCAATTGCTTAGGTCTTTATGAATAGACACGATTGAAACAAAATCGGTTTGATTCACTTGAATCAATTCATGAACAATATAGCCACGGATTGCAAAGGTTGCATTCCTTATAATTTATTGTTTTAAGTTCATGAACTTCTGATTTTTGAAAGATAACCAGCTTGGGTACGCGTACAGGTACGTGTACCATAGCTACCGAATTTGAGTTTACAAACTCAGCAGAAATTTTCGGTTCGAAAACTTCCGCTGGTACGCGCACTCAACCTATCTCCTTCACCAATACCGTATGCATACATATGCAAACACTTGGTTTCCGGCACATGGATTTATACACTAATGTGCGAACACACTATATATGCTTATATCCATAGTTGGTTACGTAACCTCAACTCTACATTTCAAATCATTGAAACATTCTTCTATAATGTTATAACAGTCGTTATTTACAACTATCGTCATCAAAGTTATTTTCAAGATTGAAACGTCATCATGACTTTCATCACGGGTAAAGATGAAAAGTGGTTAAAGCGAAAGCTTACCAACACATATTTCTAGAAAAAGTTAGGTGGGTAAACTCGGCTCGAAATAACAAATGTGTATGTATGAAAACTATCATACTTATACGACTTTGTCTCAAGAGTAGGAGATAGAGTAGATAGACTTTTGAGTGATAGATAAGTTCAAGTCTCCACATACCTTTTAGTCGGATGAAGGTCCACCGGTTCCTTGAGTAGTTTTTCGTCTTCGTAAGATGATCGCCATGGAGTCTGGAGCTCAACTACACTAAATTGTCCTAAACCGAGACTTAGCTATAAGTAGTCTATAAATCAAGACATATAGTTTTGACAACTAAACTTGACAAACATGCTTGAGATAGCAACACATGCGAGTTCGACCGAGCAATACTCTAACAAAAACCACACCCAATAATTTGTTCGGCAATCTGTATGGACTAACTCCAATATAATTCTGATAGCACTAGCTTATAAAGCAAGCTCAATCAAGAAATATACCAAAGAGTTATATCTCAATTTCTCAATACAATCTGCAATTGAACATATAGAAATATGTGAGCCCGATTGATATGAGAAATAACTTGGACGGTACTAAAGACCAATGCCCAAGTGTCAATCAATTACTATCCAACAAACGAGGTCGGATTTCCCAATTGATTGAACTACGCACAACCTGTGATATTTCAATTATATAAACAAATATAATGTGGAAAGGAAATAACACAGACACCAGAAGTTTTGTTAACGAGGAAACCGCAAATGAAGAAAAACTCCGGGACCTAGTCCAGTTTTGAACACCACACTATATTAAGCCGCTACATACACTAGCCTACTACAAGTTAACTTCGGACTGGAATGTAGTTGAGCCCTAACCAAGTCTCACATCGATTAAGGTACATCCACGTTCCTTACGCCTCTGAATCCCAGCAGGACTCTACACACTTGATTACCTTAGATGATCTCACCCACAACAAAGAGTTGCTACGACCCAAAGTCGAAGACTTATAGAGAAATCTGTCTCCCACAGATAAGTCTATTCTGATAGATAAATATGTCTCCCACAGAAGTACCTATGAAGTTTTTGTTTCGTCTTTTGATAAATCAAGGTGAACAAGAACCAATTGATAATCCGGTCTTATATTCCCGAAGAACAACCCAGAAATATCAATCACCTCACAATAACTTAACTATATGGTAGTATAAAAATTTATTGAGGAATCATAAAGAATGAGACGAATAGCTTTGTGATTACTTTTTATATCTTAATTATCGGAGATAAATCTCGAGTTAATATTAGATAAGATAAAACTCAATACGATAGAACAAGTAAGATCAGATCACGCAATTACAGAGAAAAATAGTTGGGTCTGGCTTCACGAATCCCCAATGAAGTCTTCAATTCGTTAACCTATAACGGTTTTGAAAAACCCTAGGTTAAAGGAGAATCGACTCTAGTCGCAACTAGGACACAGGAAAGTATTGGGATTAAGTTTTTCAGTTGATAGAGTTCTCCCTAATATTGTCTTTCAAATCAGGATTTGATTTCAATCAAAGCTAAGATAGCTTAGTAACAAAGAATTCAATATTCACCGTTAGATGAAAACCTGATTTAAGATTCAAACTAAGTCTGCTTAAAACCAAAGCAATATCTCTCCACCGTTAGATGGTCTTAGCTTGTTACACACAAATGAAATATACTTTCATTTAGATATGGGTAACCGTACATAAACGTGTATATTGAGTTGGCTAAATAATAGTTAACCGAAGTTATCCATATGAACACTTTTGTCTTAACCACATTCATCTAACACTTCTAGATCAACTATGATGATCAATCAATCATGAAAGATAATCAATGAATCTAATTGTTTTTCAAATAGAGTTTTTCACTATTTCAAAGAAATATATATGAACCAATTTAATCAAAATCGGATTGATTCATGAGAATCAATTTATGAACATTAAGCCACGGTTTGCAAAGATTGCATTCCTTAATTCATAAATGTATTTTTTCATGAGTATGAAAACATACTTAACCGATTTTAGAACTTTCACTACAAAAATAATCAGATTTATCCACGACAAGAGTACGTGGCTATAAATCAAAAATCTGTGGCAAAAGGCCAATTGCCACGGCTGCTTCCTCGTAACTAATAGCCTAGTGGCTAATAGTTTTTGCCACGACGCTAGCCACGGTTTTTCCACCGTAATAATTGGTATAAGTTCATTTGCCACACATTTTAACCGTGGCTAATTAAGGATTAGATTCCCATATATGTATCAATTAACCACAGAAATACATCAGTCGTGGCTATTGGTTCAACACATTGATGTGGTACTGTTCAGATATTGCAATTCCGGTTTTACACTTAATAGTTTGGAATTCAGCTGAACCCATATTTACTTACGCTATCAGAATTCTAAGTCAACATTATTTATTCATTCAAACAAATATTACAATGTCATAATTGATTACATTAAAAAAAAAGAAAAAACTTAATGAAAAATAATTCCAAGCCCCACTGTTGAGTTTCCATCTAAAAACTTAATTTTAACATAAAAAATAAAATTAAAATGAGTAAACCAGAGGCTGATGTAACATTCCTTCACTTCCGATGTCAATCAACAAGTATCTTCCTGACAAAGATTACTTCCATTACCATTTAGCAAAGCCTGGATCATAAAATATGTACAGTTAGACATCAATGTAAACTCAACACGACATCAAGAAAAATAAACTGTATCTTATTTAATAGTTAATTAGATAAATCTATCCCTTCTTCATCCAGAAAACTTGAATTAACACCATTGAAAACACAGGAAGTACGCATTCGAAACAGAGTAATAAGATATTCAACAAATAAGAAGAACCATATAAGATATTCAACTTCAAAACTTATGTTATGCCCAACAATTTTATAAAACAACTCAATCATACGACGGTTCTACGCTATCATAGTTTACATCTGATTCAGAACTATATGCCAAAATATAGGCCTTTCCCTAGAATAATTCTATGGATGCTCAACTTAAATGACTTGTTTCTTTACAAGATTCTGTAGTTAACATATGATTCAGAACCAAAGCAGAGCCATTTGATTTATTTATACCCAAAACATTATGTATTAGTTTAACATAGATCTTGGAAATCATTGTTACAAGACACGGTACATAAAGCCAAATAGATTCAGCCACACAATCTACTAGGTACAATGAAATCAAGCATATTAGATACTACTCTTCTGTAAGTTGATTATTAACAGATCACTTTGCATCCACGAATTCCAGCATAGTATACCTTAATAATTTGAGAACGCACATCCCGCACCAGATGAAGCTAAAAACTGAAATCCAGAGGGAGATAAGTGATGCCGCTGACAAAATAACTACTTGAATGTAATAGTAAGTAAGCGACAAGAAATTTTAGAAAACCAAATATAAACGAAACTTAAAGGGATGTAAAATTTCATGTTTCCTTCAATAGAACCTGGGTGTCATTGTTTACTAATTTACATCCAATAGCTTTGGCATAATTTAGATAAAGTATATGATTTTTATTCTTTTCCCAATGATTGAGTACCCATTTAATATTGATTACGCGTTCGTCAATATCCCCATGGACTGCCACATTGATAAGTTAACCACACCAAAAGGTGGTAGTTCCTTAAACACTATTATGTCTATTTGCATGAATACGATAAGTTGAACATACAAAAATGGACGTATAGAAAAATTACCATGTATAAAAGAGTTGCATCCTTTACAAATGATCAACATGAAGGCATATCTTTATAAATGGATCTTCTCCGAGGTAACTGTTGATATGAGCAACATAATATGACTTTTCAGATTCACTGAGTGTATACAATAATATAGAAGAGTCATTTGCACTTCCAACACACGTTCTAGCATTTTGTATGGGCCTGAATTTTCAAATACACCTAACCAATGAAGATTAATTGATTTTAATTCCATTTCTTAAAAAAAAAACTCAAAAAAAAGAATAAAATTGAATAAATCCTGCAACAAACTTAGATCGGCATACCTACCAGTCTCAGTTTAGAATCCTAAAATTCCAATTTAACCTGATAAACTATAAATTAAAGATAAAGCTTAGATGATTACAACCTAAGCAAATCAATTGGATTGAAATTTCAACAAAATCAGGATAAAGTCAAAATCCCCAAAAACAAATTCCTTTAAAAACTAACACATCGATGATTTAATTCTATCCAACCACATATGAATTTCGATTTCGATAATTTAAATCTCCTAACATTGCATTTCCCAGCCAACAACAACAATAAAAAAAACACACAAAATAATCAACATAATCGAAAAGAACAACAAAGGTAAAGAATTCAGGATTTCATGAGATATTAACCTTTAATTTGAGTGAACTAATTTGTTGCCATGGATCTGAACCCAATGCACCTAGATATTCAATAGCAATTTAGACATCTAGATAGCAAGAAAAAGTGTTATATATTGTTTTTGTTCAGAGTATCGAAGTATGAAAAGCCCTGATCGGATCCCTAATTTACATTCTCTAACCATTCGTATGGTTGAACCTTTTGTGATTGACGACTATGATTATAGGGTAAGGTCAGTTGTTTGATTGGTGAAATGCAATGGTATTTTTGGATTAATAGGATTTAGGGTTAAAATGAAGATCGGAATGGAGGAGAACACAATGGAGAAGGAGTATAAGAGTTTAGGGTTTCGCCTTCCACAGAAAAGGAAGACAGCGTCTGCTTTAGTTTTCTTACTAGTGGTCTGCGATCGATGGTATTGGATCCTTGACTAGAAGAGAAAGTGGGTAGGTATCTATTTAGAACGTGGCCCAAATTCTTATTGGTGCTCATAAAATGGGAAGTTTATTCTTAAATTAGCCACGCCTAAAACCCACCAGTTGTTATAACTAACCAAGTCGTGATAAGACAGCCAGTATCTCGTTCAAAAGAATCATAACAAGGGAAACATGGGTTCTACTGTCATCCCGTGACAAATATTCTACATGCTTGGAAAATGAGTGGCATATTGCCACGCCTAAAGTTATGCCGTGGTAATATGTCATTAATATCCATGGCATACATGAACGCGTGGCAAAAAACTCGTGGCTAAAAATCAACATTTTTGTAGTGTTTAACCTCTAAGTTTGCAAACGGGTACGAAAACTATAGTATTTGAACTTTGTTCTTGTCCAGCAGTTCGCATACTGATATGCATACTGCCGTCCCGGACCTTAACTCAGGTAGAACCGTTCGCATACTGGTATGCATATTTGGTTCCCGTACTTTAACGGTTAAAAACGTTCACATACTAGGTATGCATACTTGGTTTCCGGACCTGAATCATACCACAACAGTTTGCATACTGGTATGCATACTATGCTATATCCAGACAAAGGTTAATTGTTCTAAACTCCCATTTCAATCATTGAAATATCCTTAGAAGACAACAATAGCTGTCTCACACAAAATATTAGCTTATAAGTAATTTTCAAGTGATAGAATGATCAATACGAAATATTCTGAGCCGACATCAAATGATTGTCTCACACAAATCATGTAAGATATTTCAAGGCAATTTTCACATGATCATCTTTTGACTTATTATTTAGTTTCCAACAAATAAATTATTTCCAACTAAACTTGTCAAGAATACGATGAACGTAGTCAAAGTAAAAAGCTTCCAACACATATTTCGAGAAATAGATAGCCGAGTTAAACTCAGCTTGAAATATCAAATGTGTATAATATAAAAGTCTATATAGATATACGACGTAGTCTCATTAGGAGATAGAATAGAATAGACTTCTGAGTGATAGATAAGTTTTAGTATACACATACCTTTTGTTGATGAAGTTCCTCCAAGCTCTCCTCAGTAGATCTTCGTCTTCAATCGATGAACGCCGTGAAGTCTAAATCTGAACTACACATTCTATCCTAATCTGAGACGTAGCTATAAGTAGACTAGAAATCAAGACTTATAGTTTTGATCAACTAAAATTGACAAGCAAGCTTGAGATAAAAACGCTTGCGAGTTCGAAAACGCTTATAGTTTTCGAACTTACATAACCATGTCTTCCTTCTGAGTTTTTGGACTGAGTTTAGATTACATAACAATTCCTACGGTTTCTCTCAATCAACAAAGTTCGAAAACTTCGGATTAAGGAAGACATGGTTATGTAATCTAAACTCTCATTCCAATCATTGAGACATTCTCAGAGGATGTTATATAGCCGTTATTCACATACCGTTTCACGTCAGAGCAATTCTCAAAGTAATTGAAACTTTTCATGACTTTCGTTACTAGGTGAAGATAAACTTGATCAAAGAGAAACGCTTTACCAACACACGATTTCGAGAAAAACATAAGTAGTGAATACTCAGCTCGAAATGTCAAATGTGTATGATCCACTATATATAGCATACGACTTTTGTCTCATAAGAAGTAGGAGATAGAATAAATAGACTTTTGAGTGATAGATAAGTTCAAGTCTCCACATACCTTTCTGTTGATGAAGTTTCACGGTTCCTTGAGTAGATCTTCGTCGTTGTATGATGAATCTCCATGAAGTCCTTGAGCTCAACTACACTTTTGTATCCTAGTCCGAGACTTAGCTATAATAGACTAGAAATCAAGACTCATAGTTTTGATCACTAACATTGACAAACATGCTTGATATAACAACGCATGCGAGGTCGGCCGAGCTATGCTCTAACAATCTCCCCCTTTGTCAATTTTAGTGACAAAACTATTAATACATATGGAATACAAAAAAGATAAACTTTAGTGGCTCCTATTCCATAGTCTAATCTTCAACGTTCCTTGAAATATTCGTCCTTCCAAGTACTCCAATGATCCCAAAGGTTGTAAGTTTAGCACCACCGTTGTTGAAGATCCGTAGCTATAACAATGAGAGAAATCGAGATTCTCGATCATTATTATACAATGTCATAGTATCATTATGTAACATAAAAGTCCAATTGCATCACGACTTTAACAACAATACTATGGTAATATGTATCACTCCCCCTTAGTCAATACTCCATCTCGATCATGGAAACCACTCCCCCTTACACAATGATCCGAAAACCATATGTATTTGTAGTGTGAACTACATTATTTCTTCCCCTTTTTGTCAATAAAATTGGCAAAGGTAAAAGAACGGGATCATAATGAAATTTCCACAAGAGACATTTCATAGACTAAAGGAAAGAATACATACCAACTTAATTTAGATGCAATCATAAAGCCGAAGCTAAATGCATTCACCAAGGAGTTTTAAGATACAAGATAACCCCTATAAAATTCCACAGCCGCACACCCCGCAAGATATTACCATTAAGCACAAGTTCAAAAGAACTCTCCTCCATTTGATGTCATTCCCGAAAGAACAACAAGAGCGACCTTAATTTCGAAAGAAAACAAGGATTTTTTCATTGGACACCAAAAACCATGGAAATGATTTTCCATATCCAAAACTCAATCAAATTAATCACAAGTAAACCCATGATTAATTTAATCGGAATACGCAACTAATTCAAACCACAAAAATTATCAATTTAATTGATTGTGCTCAACATAAGAAAACTCAAGGAGCTACGACTAAGATAACCACACGGAGATGAATACCTTAATCGTTCAAATACTCAACATAAGGAAAACCTTACGGAATATACGACTACATCAACCAATAGAACATGATTAGTATAGCCGTTCATATACTCAACACAAGAACTTGTGGAATATATGAAAAACTCAACTAGATTAATTACAAGAGAACCTGTAATTAATCTAATTGGAATACACAACCAAACTAATCACTGAAGCAATCAATTTAATTGTCAAAAGATTTTGCTCGACAAAAGAAGACTTTCGGAGCAAATAACTAAATAACCAATCAAGATGATTAATTTAGTTCTAGAATGCTCAATATATAGCATCTCATGGAACAACCAACAAGGCCAATATTAATCGACATAGTTGTAAGATGCTCAACATAAGATACACAATGGAGCCTTCACGGTATAACATAACAAAATGGATCAATGAAGATCAATACCTTGGATAACATACAAGGATCTATTCTATTTTCCATCACTATTTGCATAACGACATAATAGACTTTGTCCTTGTCAAACAAAAGATTTCATCCTATTTTCCATCAAATAAATGACTGTATAGGCATAACTTTTGTAATTGTCAAAAGTCCATTCGTCCTTTCATCAATATGAATATCAATTTATGAACGACTTTACTTTTGACACAATATCGGACCTTCAAGTTCACGGACGCAAACAATACATATCCCATAAAAATATTGCAATACTTCAAAACAGATTAATACTGCAATAATATCATCCTTCAAATATTTTTAGAATTTAAAACCAATAAACCTAAAAAAAACATAAGAAGATGAAAACAATGATAGCTATGTGTAGTCACAATCGTCGCTATTCATAACGCTAGTTATTCTTCCTACTAAATCAAAAACAAGACTTACTAGGTATTGTAGATCTTTCTCAGGGCATCTATATAGAACTCCTTCTTGTTATTGAAAAACCCATTGATTATGGGATCATTCAATTCCTCTAAATCTTCAAAAATATCAGTTAACTCACTAAGTTCCCTTTTTAGATCATGCAAGGTATTCTTGGTTAGAGACAACCTTTGTTCATAGTGAGTTGTTTCTTCCAGAGAGGAAATGATTCGAGATTTTAAATCATTTCTCTTGCTGATGAAGTCTTTCACCATTTCTCTAAAAATATTATCAGCACGACAAATAGAAAAGAGACAGTTAGAGGAAGAACTTTTTCTATTGATTATAGAATTCTTCTTTATCATCCTTGAGGAAGTAATTCCTTTGGACAGACATACGTTGACTGCTTCTACTGCATTACTTTTGGAACAACCTCTAGTTACATGAGCCATGAAAACGTATGAGAATAAAGAAGAAGGTAAGAAGATTTGTAAGTGTGAAACCTTAATCCTTGACACAGTCTTCCACAGTTTAAGGATCCATAATCAATATCGTTAGTAGGAAATTTTCTTAACAACCATAGATACATACTTGAGCCATAAGATGCAGAGCCTCAAACTCTCAAGCTAAGAATGAGGATGCAGGTGTCTCCGAGCTTAACCAAAGACAAAGTGAGCCGGATACTCCCCTTGCTTGTCAAGGCTTGTTGCATAAATAGGTTTCCTCCTCCTTCTGACTCTGGAAGCATTGGTTTTGCACGACCTTTGATTATCCAGATTCAACTTTTGCATGTTCTCTTGTAGTTTAGAAATTCTTTTGTTCCTCTGCTTGAACCTCCAACACGTGTTTTGAACATGATTTGCATTTCCACAAAATGAACAAATCGGCGATCCTTTTTCTTGTTGAAGTGCCATTTGTTTATCACTGCCAGCCTTTGTTTTCCCAAGACACTTAGGAACATAGTTGACGATACCTGCAGTCTTGCTCTTAAATCCTAAACCATTAGTGTTTCCAAAGGATTTCTGACCAAATAACATTGCTGATATTTTATCAGAACTTCAAGATAATCGTTGAAGATCATCTTTGAGAGTATTAATCTCTTTTTCCTTTAGAAAAATGGTCTTAGTGAGTTGATCATTAAGACAATATGTCTCAATATCTTTCACTTGGATTAAAGATTCCAGTTTCTTCAATAAAGCTTTTAATTGAAGATTTTCTTGAAGGACCTCTTTGTTCAAGAAATCGAAAATCTCTGTGTCAGACTCAATTTGTGAATCAGATTTTGAGCGTATGGAGGTTTCTGCCGCGAGAGCTGTAGATTCGCATCCAACAGACGTATTCAAGACGTCGACACAAAGAGATTTATCTTCCATAGAATCTTTAGGAGCAATAGATGACAGGGGATGTTTATCACATCTAACGCTCCTCTTTATAAAATCCTTGATCCTTTCTGTTAACGACGGTTTATTGAACCGATAACTAGATGAACAACACTCATCAGCCCAAGATAAGTTAGATGATTTACTTGTCTTGGAAATAGCGTTGAATGCAAAGGTTTGGACAGAATTTGGATCATGAATTGTTACCTGTACACAAGAGGTATTCATGGAAGGAGTGTGGAAGTTGTTTCCTCCATTGATGGCATGTTTCTTAGAAACGTATCTTTTGTCTTCAAATACAGTTTCTAAGATATCCCAGCTTCTTTAGACTTAGTGCAAGTAGCCACATAGTACTGAAGATTTGGGGTAATGGCCTGTCTGATAACATTTAATCCAAAAGAGCTTTGCACTGCAGCAAGAGATTCTTCAGGACTATAATTACCAACATCCTTTGGTATAGATACATCGTCTTTTGTATTAAATGGAGGATTATAGCCTTTAACAATACATATCCAGGTTTGAAAATCACAGGCTTGAAGATAAGCACACATTGTAACTTTCCATGCTGAGTAGTTTGAGCCATCAAAGACTGGTGGTACGTTAATAGAGATAGCACCTCTGTCCATAAAGTCAGATCGCTAAAAACACGGACTTGTTAGGTCTTAAACGTGTTTGCCTGCTCTGATACCAATTGAAAAAGCGGGGGTCTAATAACACCACCCAATATTTCGCTTAGCAATCTGTATGGACTAACTCCGAAATACTTTGCTAGAGAATCAACTAGACAGTCAGATTCAATCTAGATTAAAGTATCTCAAGGAGTTAATATCTCTCACTTGATTTGATTTTTACTCAAGCTAAAAACAATAGCGAGTCTTTATCAAATACAAGGAATAACTTTGACGGTACCAAAGACCAATATCCAAGGACCAATCAATATCAATCAACAACCAAAGGTTGGATTTCCAATTGATGATCTTAACGCACAACCTGTATTATTTAAATTATATAGAATATAATGCGGAAAAGAAATAACACAGACACCAGAAGTTTTGTTAACGAGGAAACCGAAAATGCAGAAAAACCCCGGGACCTAGTCCAGATTGGATACACACTGTATTAAGCCACTACAGACACTAGCCTACTACAAGCTAACTTCGGACTGGACTATAGTTGAACCCCAATCAGTCTCCCACTAATTCAAGGTACAATTGTACTACTACGCCTCTGATCCCAGCAGGATATTGCGCACTTGATTCCCTTAGCTGATCTCGCCCACAACTAAGAGTTGCTACAACCCAAAATCGCAGACTTGATAATAAACAAATCTGTCTCACACAGAAAATTCTATCAAAGGATAAATCTGTCTCCCACAGAAAAACCCTAGGTTTTTGTTCCGGCTTAAGATATAAAATCAAGGTGAACAGGAACCAATTGATAATCCGGTCTTATATTCCCGAAGAACAACCTAGATTAATCAATCACCTCTCAACAATCCTTCTTGACTACACAAGCGGTTTGTCGAGGAATCACAAACAGTGAGACGAAGATGTTTGTGACTTCTTTATCTTGCTTATCGGAGAACTGTCACTATCTCAAGCCAATCAATAGATTGTACTCGTACAATAAAAGATTGATGAGTGCCAAACGTTATCACCTTTTTATTGGCATTTAACTCATCATTTGTGCACTAACGCTCCATTTTATCCCATATTCTGTGTTTTCGTTGTTTTCAAGAATAAATACTTTTCTCAATTAATTTTGCATTTTTAGGTACTAAATAAAGCCTGGTTAACTCACGGAGCGAAAAGAGCAAAGAAACGGCGAAGACTCCCGCAGAAAGGCAGCGAAGAATGATGTTTGCAAGAGCCGGATCAACTAGAAGTAGGCTTGAAGAGGAAGAATTGTCCTTAAAGAAGATATGGGCTTGGCATACCCAAGGCCCAAAACCCTTACCCAAATCCATTTCCAATATCCATACCCATTTCCATGAGGGCCGTCAGATTGGATCCATTCCATCATCCAACTTCATCAGAGTACATCGAACTCTGAAGTCCCTGTCTAACATCATAGCACCTAACCCCGATCTTCGCCGTCAATTTTGATGTATCTCATCATCCAACGGTCTCTCCACATCCATTCCATCGCGTCGTTGGATCACTCCATCACCTTTTCATCCTACGCTTTTCATCACCGATCATCAAAATTTGCTACAACCGCTCAACACTACAACACCTAACACCTATACCCAAACACTCCCTAACCCATTCTTCATCGACCTCTTATCCTCTTCTCCCCAAATTCCTCTCTTCCCTATCACCTGCAACTTCCGCCACCACCATCTCCTGCCATCACTGCCACCACCCGACAACTCCACCATCTCTCTACCTAGCCTAGGTGTTTCATCAAATTCACATCTCGCTGACCTAGGGTGTGGAGTTGATGAGACGACTCGAGCTAGGGTTCACAGTTCACAAAGAAGAGCAGCAAAAGCAGCAGAACAAGTGGGAAGAACAGAAGAAGGTATGGGTCGAGGTGAAATCGCAAGTGGGTACGTCAAATTTAAAATCCCCAAATCAAATTTTAGGTTTTCAAAAATTAGGGTTTAGAAATTTGGGGATTCTGCACTATAAATAGAACATGGTGTTTGTAATGTTAGGGGTATGCCTGGGTTAGCCAGAGCTCAACCCTAGATGCCCGGATTAGCCGGTGCACCAAGCAGTAGTTCATGTTTGATTTCATTATCTCCATGATGTTCTAATTTCATAGTTAGGGTTTATATGAAACCATTAATCCATTGCTACATTTGGTTCGTGTATTGATATTGTTCTTGTTGTGTTATAATGTTTTAGATAAATATAATCTGAGCCTTCAGCATTTTGCTCTCACAGTGTATGCCATGTATCCATTGTAGTTAGAGTAACACTATGTTGATTGTGCTACAACTCATGCTTAATTGATTGTTGTTCGATCCTTTGACTAGTTGTGCCCTGAAAAGACAGTTAGTACTTTGGAGAAATACCTTAGTTGCGATTAGAATATCCATATCAGGGTTGTTTAATTATCTAAGTGATTGATCTGCGGTTAGTTTGTCTTGTGAGAGGGTAGCTAATACTAGGGTTAGGAATCATCTTAGTGACACTAAACTATCCTCCTGAAACTGCCCTGGATAGGTGGAATACCACCGGCATCCATTATAAGGGACTAGAACATTGTTGAGATTGAATTGAATTGGTGCGGTTAAGAGGTGGATTTGACTGCCCTAGCATCATATTTATCTTCTTGTTAGATTACTTTTGTTTTCATTTTTGTTATCTTTGTTACTACCATCATCTCCGTCGTATCAACAAAACAAAACCCCCTTTTGTGTTACTCTTGTTTCAAATCAGTTATAGTTAAAACTATAGTTTCAAATCTACACCCACCTTGTCCCTGTGGATCGACCTGTGCTTTCCCTGTGTTACATTGTGACACTGTGCACTTGCAGTTAGACATAGTCGTAGGTACTCTTTCAAGTCCTACCAAAGATGCAAGATCAGATCACACAACTACGATAAAAGTAGTATCGGTCTGGCTTCACAATCCCAATGAAGTCTTTAAGTCGTTAACCTGGTTTTAGAGAAGAAAACCAAAGGTTAAAGGAGAATCAACTCTAACGAGCGCACTAGTATCACACAGACGTGTGGGGATTAGTTTTGCATAATGCTAGATGTCTCCTTTATATAGCCTTCAAATCAAGGTTTTGCCTTAGTTACAAAGAAATCCATATTCACTGTTAGATGAAAACCTGATTTAGATTCAAGCTAATAATTCTCAATCGTTAGATCGAAAACTTAGCTTGTCACACACACTTGGGTAGACGTTTACTGGGTTTGTGAATACCATGACCAAACGTGTACGTGTATGTTGGTTCAACATAGTAACCCAAAGGTTAACCATATGAGCAATTCATATTAACCTAGTTCTTCTACACCATAACTAGTTCAATTGAATCAAATGAACTAGTTAGAAAGTTGTTCAATTGCTATGAGATCTTATGCAACTATACAAGACACAATTGAAACAAATATGATTTGATTCGATTGAATCGGCTCATGAACTTTATATCCACGGTTTGCATAAAACATTCTTTAGTAATTTAAGTTTCATGCTCAGAGCACATCTTTAGATCATAACCACTTAAGCTCAAAAACAAGTTCGTGGACTTAAGGCAACCGCCAGAGTTTTCCAAACTCAACAGAAAATCTCGGCAAAGAGACTTCCGCCAGTTTGCGGACTAGGTTCGCGGACTAAACACGCACACGAGTTTTTGGAAAATCCCAGCAGAAATTCTCAGCAAGAGAACTTCCGTCAGTTCGCAGACTGAGTTCGCAAACTGAGTTCGCGTACTTGGAAAAGCCAATTCCTCCGATTTCTCTCAATCAACAAAGTTCGAAAAATTCAGATTAAGGAATACATGGTTAGGTAATCTAAACTCTCATTCCAATCATTGAGACATTCTCAGAGGACATTATATAGCCGTTATTCACAGACCGTTTCACGTCAGAGCAATTCTCAAAGTAATTGAAACTTTTCATGACTTTCGTCACTAGGTGAAGATAAACTTGATCAAAGCGAAACGCTTTACCAACACACGATTTCGAGAAAAAGATAAGTAGTGAATACTCAGCTCGAAATGTCAAATGTGTATGATCCAGTCTATATAGCATACGACTTTTTGTCTCATAAGAAGTAGGAGATTGAATAGATAGACTTTTGAGTGATAGATAAGTTCAAGTCTCCACATACCTTTTTGTTGATGAAGTTCCACGGTTCGTTGAATAGATCTTCGTCGTTATATGATGAATCGCCATGAAGTCCTTGAGCTCAACTACACTTTTGTATCCTAGTCCGAGACTTAACTATAATAAACTAGAAATCAAGACTCATAGTTTTGATCACTAACATTGACAAACATGCTTGATATAGCAACGCATGTGAGGTCAATCGAGCTATGCTCTAACACCACACATATTTCGAGAAATAGATAACCGAGTTAAACTCAGCTCGAAATATCAAATGTGTATAATATAAAAGTCTATATGGCTATACAACTTAGTCACATCAGAAAATAGAATATAATAGACTTCTGAGTGATATATAAGTTTTAGTCTCCACATACCTTTTGTTGATGAAGTTCCTCCAAGCTCTTCTCAGTAGATCTTCGTCTTCAATCGATGAACGTCGTGAAGTCTATAGCTCAAGTACACATTCTATCCTAATCCGAGACATAGCTATAAGTAGACTAGAAATCAAGACTTATAGTTTTGATCACATAAATTTGATAAACAAGCTTGAGATAGAAACGCTTGCGAGTTCGACCGAGCAGTGCTCTAACACAGTTATTGGTGAAATTAGCACCTAGAGCGTAATGGAATACAGGATTGCAATGGGAAATTGGTGATTTGAACATAACATGGAGAAATAAGAAGAACACATATAATAAAAAAAATACATACACAACCAAAACACAAGATATACGTTGCTCACCTTTACAGGCTACATCAAAAACCAACACCACCAGAAAAACTTCCATTATAATCAAAGACCGTTGCATGTTATTTTCACAACCCAAGACAAGATTCAAAGAATTAAAAGACATATTTGAGAACACCATTGAAGAAACCATAGAAACCAACTCTCTAAACCATTCTTCAAACTTGCCTCTTGTCTTCTTTTCCACAATTTCTTCATGGCTGGTGGTAACAAAGTAGAAACATGGAAACACTAAATACTTGGTTTAGGGAAAATCCCTGAACTCTCGCATAATAGAACACCAAAATCCTCTTTGTACAAGTTTTCCTCTCACACATATATTGACCTTCACGGTAGCACTCGAATCCTCCCAACAAAGAGACCAAAATCCTAAGCACAGGATATTTACCACTCTTCCGGATTGGATGTCTATAAACCTATAATTATAATATTATATACAAAGGACACAAACATGTCCACCAAGTATTAGTCTCCAATTAGGAAACTAAACTATTTCTTAAATTTTATCATACATAGATTAGGAAATCAACCTCAATATGAAATCGGACTAAAATAGGAAATCCACGGTTTTCATAAAAATCGCCACCTCGAATCATATTATCAAGCATGAGAGGATCATAGGAAATCACCTCCATCTTCCACCAGAGTTGTTCACCATCTCTATATACCCGTAGAATTACTTTAAAGCCCACATCAGAAATTCCCTCTACATAGAACTATCTCTTCAACCAAAACACCATGATGTTGATAAAAGTCTTCAAACTATTTTCTACAGGAAAAACACTTATGAAATTGATCATGAATGTTTCACAAACATTATAAAAATCTTCAATCACCATCAACTAATCCTTGCATAGACTCCACCTTTGATCAACAAGATATCCATCCAGAAGAATCACCGCTAGCTCCACATATCTAGTAAGCTAACTGCATTTTGATATCTAACCTAGAAAGGAGTTATTAGATTCAATGTCATACTCCATCACATGTCATGATTATCGTGCGTCAGGAACAAACCATCGATCAGATATCTCCACTTTGATTAACATGATTAATATTTTAAACGATTCCCAAAGTCAGCACCAATCTGACATACTTTTACCACCATCACACACAACATACTCGCTCAGAATATATACTGTGTGAATATCCATATTAACGTGGTACATGCTTTCGAGACCTCCCACATTCTTGATATTACGTGCAAACCATCAATAATATTTTAATACATAACATCTCGTTCATAACTTCGAAGTGTTGCTGAACTTGCTTCTTCATGAAAGCTCACAACTCATCCCTTTTTTCAACTTTTATACCCCATTCTTTATGGTGTATGGTTACTAACATCCTTAAAGAAGAAAATATATGTATTCCACCTCATTCATCCTTATCATGCATCCCATACTACATCATAAAACCAAACGAAGAACATACACGTCTGCCAAGTTGAAAGTATGATTTGTGAATCACATTAAAAATTCATCTTTGTGTAAACAGTGGTTGAGACATTATCTTCAAAGAAAATATATTTCTTCATCCGAACAATAAACCATTGCTGAATACCAGGTTCAACCACACCAGCCCGTCCAATGGCTCTGATACCAATTGTTGGGAAATTGGCACTTTGAGCGCAACAAAATACAGGATCACAAAAGGAAATTTGTGATTTTAACCAAACATGGAGAAATAAGAAGAGAGACAAAAGATAAAGAAACACATATACAACAACAACACAAGATATATGTGGTGCACCTTTACATGCTACATCCACGACCAGGACTACCAGAAAAACTTCCATTATAATCAAAGACCATGACATGCTCTTTTCACAACCCAAGACAAAATCCAAAGAGTTAAAAGACATATCCGAGAACACCATTGAAGAACCCATAGAAACCAACTCCCTAAACCATTCTTCAAAAATGCTTCCTCATGTCTTCTAATCTACAACTTCTCCACGGATGGTAGCAACAAAGGAGAAACACTAGAAACTTTTTTTAGGGCAAAGCCCTAAACTCTCATACTCTAGAACACCAAAATCCTCTTTGTACAAGTTATACTCTCACACAGATATTTACCTTCACGGTAGCACTCGAACCCTCCCAATAAAGAGACCAAAATCCTAAGCACATGGATTTACCACTCTTCCAGGCTGGATATCTATAAACCTACAATTCTAATCTTATATATATAGAGTAAACTCTTTCCTGAACATTATCAAACATAAATTAGCAAATCCACCTCAATATGGAAACAAACTTAAAAGAGGAAATTCAAGGTTTTCATAACAGTTTTCCATGGAAAAAGAAAACCTGACCTTTCAAATTAGTAACCTCAAATTCAAATAGTGATGTGTGGCATAACTACATATAACATATGAAAAGCAAGATGTAATTAACCAGGTTTTCGAGGAAACAAAAGATCTCTATGAAATTGTCTTAGGCTATTGAAATTGAAATTGTTGTTTGTATTTCTATACATGTAAAGCTATCTACGGTAACATATATGACAACGAAACAAGAAACGTGACCTCCTCTTATGTAACTACTGGAAATCCAGTAGCACACCCAAGTAAGAAAAGAAATAGATCTAAGACATGATAAAGGTTTTGGATAAGAAATTCTTTATTGATTAACCACTCCAAGTAATGAAAGATACAAGTTCTTGAGTACAAGGAAACCCTAATTTCTCACTTAAAGCAAAGCTCTCTCCTCCAAAAGAATCCGGCCTCTCATACATCGCCCAAGGACCCCTATTTATAGACCAAGCAACCCTAATGGTGTACAACTCATTTTTCTTCACCTGGATCTCGTGGAAATGCTTTTTACTTCGCCCAGATCACTTTCTATGAAGCTTTCCCCTTTCCTTCGCTGACAACTTTAGGTGTTTGTCGGGAAAGCTGTCTCTTTTGTTGCTCCATAATTTTCTTACTTCGCAAGTTATATTTCTAGCCAAGTAACCTTACTTCGTCCATCTTTATTTCGTGGCCGGTGTCTTGACGGGTACTCCAACTGATTCTTTCCAGCTTAGATTCCTTATATAAGGTACTTCGTTTTTAAGATGCTCCGTGCTTTGTGTTATTAGTTAGTGGCGAGGTAATTCTGACATTTGATTTTACAAGTCATTGACCGAGATCTTTAAGTGAGATTCTTCAGTCCCATTTCGTGCCTTCTTGTGTGGCCACGTGGCGAACCTATTTTGTGTACCTATATTTTGCCTTTTCTTATTTCGTTCGAATCTTATGAGAATGGAATAAGAACCGGTTGATGTTCCTTGGCCGCCACGTTCTCCACCTTCTTGCTTCCACGTGACCGCGTTCTCCTGGTAACCGACTATTACCAGTCGAGTTTCCTCGAACGTGTCGACAACTTGCTCTACCGGTAATCCTCCACTTTCTATAAATATCTTGCTTTAACCCCAGTTTGGGTTTCTTCTTCCTTTTCTCTTCCGTGAACTCAAGTTATTTCTTCTCCTACTCCTGCTCCACCCTCATTGTTACCCCTCTTTTCTCTTACTTTTCTCATTTTTCCTTCATCGTCATGGCTTCAAAGAATGTTTCAATGTATGTCACCCTCAAAACTCTTGAGGAATTCCGGGCAGATTTTCCAAAGATGGGTCTAACTTTAACCCCTGTCGTCGATTCTTCTGTATCTCCTCCTATTTCTGCAACTCAAGACATGGAGCTGAACTATAGATGGATTCAGTCCGATACTTGGTCTTTAGGCAAGATGATTGTTACTGCTGGTCAATGAGAGCTTGGTTATCTTTCCCTCTCTACAACCCTTCTAACCCTATCTTCCTGAATATTCTGAATAAGCTTCAGTACGGGGTTTTCCAACTTTCTGGTAATGTTATTCGTATCTCTAATGAGTTTTGGATTCGCTCCGAGGGAGGCACTTCGCGAGCTTCGTCAGGAGTTGAGAAGTATGACTCCCGCGATTACAATATGGATTCTTTCGTGGCTAACTATTCGACTAGGTTTACTAGCGAGACGAAGTACCAGGAGTGGAGCATCGAGCTCATTCGGAATGCCATTTATGCTCCCTCCAAAGCTCTTCTGTTAGAACTGGATCCCTTCAATCTTGGGCGAAATGACCAACTTCTCCTTTCTTGCGATGATGACTGGACGATGTTTCCTATGGTAGTTGGGGGCCCCTTCATTTGGGGTGTTGATGAGAAAGGAGTTCCTCGTGAGGGTCCTCTTCCCCAACATTTTTATCTTGCGGGATGCGATCCTTGGAAGCTTCGATGGTCCGTGCCAGATGAGGTATTATCATATCTCTTAGGTCTTTCTTTCGTTCTGGGCTGTGTTGGTTCTCTTACCCATGTTCCTCTTTTATTTAGTACGAAATGCCTGTCGCTGGTCTTCTCAAAGATCGAAAGGAGAGGGATGTTACTGCCGAATCTTCTGTTTTTAAACAGGTAGCCACCTCACCCATTATTTTCTTTTAGGCGTGATAACCTTAAATTGTAACCCTCTATTCCTCGCAGGATAACGTTCCCCTTGTCAAGCAACCTTCTTCTGAGTTAACTAAAGGAAGGAAAAGGCGTGATCATCCTACTCCGCCTCCTTCTCCGGCTCAGGTATCTTTACTTCTTCCAAATTATCATCTCATATACTTTGACCCTTCATTTATTGACTTTACTGAACTTGCTATTTCGCAGACCATTGCTCCACATGTTCCTTCTTCTGGCGAGCCTAAAAGGCGATGTAGGGTCTTGGATTTGGCTGCTTTGACCGCAGTTAAGAGATCTGTTACTGCTCCAAGTCAACCTACTCCTCTCAAGCATCAATCTCCTCCACCTCGTACAACTTCTTCTTCCAAGCTTAATGATTCTCCTATTCTCCCCCCTTTGGTGGTTCATGTTGAGCAATCCTCTGAAAAGCCTTCCCTTCGTGAGAAGGGTAAGCAAAGGGTCTCGTCTACGATGTCCAATCCCCTTTATGATCCTGACATGAAGTTTCTGCAAGATATTTACCACAAGGCTCGTGAAGATCCAGCCATGAGATCTCGTGCCCTTGAATCTCTGGTGACTTTTAGTGCTGATGACTTCCTTTCCCGAGATGCATATGCACTGTTGAATGCTTCTATGAATTTGTCCCTCCAACAACATTCTGCTTTAATGAACTTGGTGAGCCTTCCACACTCCTTCAGTTGTGTCCTCACCTCATTCCGAGATTTATTTCTAAGTTTCGATTTTTATTTCACTGGAGGTTAATCGTCACATGGCCATCCTTGTGGAGATTAGACTCGTTCGCGAGAAGGCGAAGAAGGATGAGGCTCATATCAAGGCTTTGTCGAAGGAGCTTAAAGAAGAAAAAGAGTATTCCAACAAGCAAGATAAGAAGATGGAGAAGCTTCAAAGTAAGTTCCCTCCCCTTGCAGATCCATTACTTTCCTTTTTTGTTACTTCTGTTATTTTCTTATTTCGTATTTCGTCAAGCTCGCTGCATGCAACGAAAAATGGATGCTTCCGAAACGTCTGCCTCGCTGGAAGACGTTCGTGCTGAGAATCTGAACCTCGCGACCCAGAATGATTGTTATGTGTCTGAGAACGCAATTTTGAATGAGAAGGTCGAGACCCTTTTCTCGCAAGTGGACCGCCTGTCTATCGATTGTTCTCGTAGCGAAGAGCTGAATCTTCATTCACACAACGAGAACGAGCGCCTTAAGCTAGAACTCCAGCGAGTTAAAAATTCCCTTACTACTTCGAGGAATCTTCATTCCTCGTCGTTATCAGCTTATAAGAGGCTGGAGGAAGATAACGAGCGTGTAATCGGTAGGAGAAATCAGGTTGTGGTTGATCTTCGTAAATCTCGCAACAAGGTAGCTGGCTTAAACGAGGAGATTGATTGTCTGAAGTAAAAGGTGGAATTTCTTCAGTCTCAGCTGGATAACTCTTCACGCTCGAAGTCTGTCAAATCTTCCTCCCAAACCAAATCTGCAGATCTTCGCATGAACAAGGGTGCTCTCGTCGTTCAACCCAGTAAAGATACTTCGAAGTCTGGTCATGGTAAAGGATGAGATAATGCATATCACGAGCTATGCGTTCAACTCCAAGAGTCAGAAGAGCGTTACAAGAATCAAGTTCTTCGTTTTTCTCATGAAATGGACGAGTCTCGAAAAGAGGTTTCTTGTCTCAAAGATGAAATGAAGGATTTGAATGTTGATATCGACGAGATGATAGAAGATTCTGCGAAAGTAGCGAAGTTAGCTGGCAAGAATACCCAGAAACACATGGTTTCTCTCTTCAACAACTACTGCGACGAGCAAGGCATTCCTCATCCTACTTTTCCTCTGGAAGTCTTTTCTGATGACGAACAACCAGTCAATCGCGGAATTATCTCAGGTGGAGAAAAAAGGCTTGTTGAAGGTGGCGAGGAGGAAGAGTCCAAGGATTCCTTTTCTTCCATGAGTTCTTTGGGACAACCTTAAAATCTTGATGCAGATACTGGTGCTGGTCTTGACGGGGCTGGTGGTGAAATCCCTAGGGCAGCATCCACTGATGGCGTTCCTCTTCAGCAAAAATCTTAGTTGCCCTCTTCCCATGTTTTCAACTTTAGTTATTATAACAATTTCTTTATCTGGGCGCTCCCAAGCTTGGGGGGGGGGGGGACTCTTTGACTCCTTTCATATATTCTTAATACTTTTGTTGATTATTTCAATATCATGATTTTTCATTTCGTCAAGTATATACTCGCCGAGGGAATACTCTAAAGAATAACAAAATTTAAAGTATATACTTGCCTCTTATTCTTTTGTGTATTTCCTCGGTATGACATGAAAGGTTGGTATCTCGCAAAATTGACTTCGCGAATTAGGTTTGAACCTCGTTACTTTCCTCATTGCCTATTCTTTCTTTAATTTTTTGCCTACGCTTCTCATGTTGTCCTTACCTTCGTCGCTTAACCCTTCTCCATTGTCCTTTGCCTGCCTTTGTCTTTTTATTCATTTCATGGTAATTTTTCTTTATATATCATTCTAGTGTTACTCATTCATGTGTTGCTTTCCAAGGTGTTATTGTGCCTCCTAATTAAGGTCTTATGGTGCCTCATCCTTTTTGAAGGATCTTAATTCGACGAAGTGTCAGGCGCTTATTATTCTTTCAAATAATAATACATCTACCTCGTCTTAACATTTTTTATGAACCTCATTTCGCGACAATGCGACAGGCCTAGACATTCCCATGAATGTTAGCCCCATGACATTGTCGTCTTTTTTGGTCACAAAACTCCCTAATCCGGAGGGTGCGATACCTTTATATTCCCCCTAATTTCCCCTTCAAGGAGGTTAACCCTAACATGCATGTTGGCCTCCTCCGATCCAGTTATTACGAAATTCAGTTGTTTTCGTGACTCCTTATCCCCTTCACTGATATGGCTTGAGGTTACGAAGTCACACCCTAAGTGAGGTTTCTTTGGGATTGAGTGCATTGTAGCCAAGACTTGCCATACAGTCATGGCCGGTAACGCTCCAGACGTCCCAGGCACCCATAGCTCAACCGAATACGTCGGCGCCTTGATCATACTCTGCACTCCTTACCGAAGGCCTTCATAAAAGGGACCCTCAGCGGATAGGTCTTATCATTGCCCCTATCTTCCTTTCTGAGAGTTGTTCACGACATGCGTTAGGTCTTGCCTCTTGCACTTTCATGTGAACTAGGATGCATCCCGTGGATTCTCATCCTTCCTAGGCGAAGGGTTTAAGTTTCCCTAGAAACCATTTATTTCGTGGATCTTATTCGCCTCCTAACTTGAGGTCTTACTTGCCTGTGTTGGGGTTTGTTTTGTTTCAAATGTCTTATGAAAATTCGTATATTTGAATCAGTTCTTCAAACTTCAAAATATTATTGCTATTATTTTGTAAATATGATACATTGGCAAATGATAAGTTCACAAGTACATTTTCTAGTTTCTATGATTCTTCCTTGATATCAGCGTTCTTCTTCTAGGCGGATGTGCTCGGACTGGTACCTTTTCAACTCCTTCATCTTCACCTCGTTCCTGATCTTGAACAATGTTGAAAATAAGGGGTGTCTGGCCGATAGTGCATAAATGAACGATCGTACTAAATCTTCTTCTGATAGCCTTCCCCTTAGTTCATTGCAAAGCGTATCCCACCTTTCCACAATACTTCGCAAGCTTTCATTTTCCCTTTGTTTTAACGAAAATAGTGCTGCTATTTCTGGTTTACATGGCTCACTTCTCGCACATTTGTTCATCAGTTCTAGTTCTTCCCGCGTTCCGGATTTTCTCCACGTCACTAGGTCATTGCTCGTTGCGCTTTTTCTCCTTGTCACCATCAATTGTTGCATACGATATTCCTTTTCCCTGAACTCCCTCCTGCTGCTTTCTATTGCTCTTTTTAGATCTTCTCGTTCATTTTGTTCCCCTCGCCCCTTTCTATCTCTCCAATACTCATGACGTCCTTCAGTTGCCAATTTCTTTCCCAAAGAATTTTCTTCCCTTTGGGTGTTATATTCTGTTTGTTTTCTTTTTAGGTGATTGTTCTGAATCAAGAGCTTCTCGTTTTTCCTTTCTAGACTTATTCGTTCTCTTACCAAGTCTTCCTTCCTTCGCCTTTCTTGGTAGAGTTCCTCCTTTAATTTCTCCATCTCATTGTCTTCGTCGCAAGCCTCATTTTCCTTACCGAAATGACCAGGCAATTGAACACTTTTCTCAGCCTCTTGTATTGATACCTTCTTGCGCTTGGAGTTGTTTTCCTTTGCTCCTCCTAGCGGGGTTCGTTTTTCCTTAGCACCGGGGGTTTCTTTCTCGCTTCTCACTATTTCAATTCCTTCGGTTATTTTTCCCTTCTTCTTTTTCCACTTTGCTTTATCTCAACTTGGCCTTCCTTTTTCCGTATTTTTCTCGCGATCCATCTCATTGACAATCGTCATCTTGTTTGCCTCCTCCACGCTTTTCTGCGTTGTAATCTGCTCCGCACTCATCCCAATGGTGAACACCATCAGTTGTTCCGCTCTTTTTGCTTCACATACCCTCTTTTTTTGTTCTATCTTCTTCCTCAGTTTTTCATCATAGTTGTGGATATCCTTTTCGATACAATCTCACGCATCCTTCAGATCTCCCTTGATCTCTCCTATTGCGCTTGGCATGGAGAACCGTATGGTCTGATGATATGTAGATGCAACCCATTTCATCCCATGTATCCACGGCCGACCTATGAGAGCATTATAAGGTGAGTCAATATCTATCACACAAACACTAACCTTTGTTTCCAACTCGCCCGCGAAAATCTTTACGACTAATTCTCCCTTTGTCTTTGATGCAACCCCATTGAACCCATATATATTATATGTCGATGGTACAAGATACGAATCCTTGTACCCCATGGTTCTAAATGCATGATAAAAGAGAATGTCAACCGAGCTCCCCGTATCCACCAGGATTCTGTCTATTTCCCAAATTTTTTCTTTCTTGACTTCGTCATCCTTCCACTTTGAGTATTTCCCGAAATTTAAGGTTATGACCAATGGCTCTGTGTGCGAAGCTCCTTCCTTTGGTATGTCCTTTGCTGAGAATGTTATCTCCCTATTTTGTCACTCTTCTAGTGGCTCCTTCTTCTCCACACTGAATATTTCATTCCCTTCGAAGTCCCTCTTATGCACTCTTTTGAGTATATTATCATGGAAATTTTGAATGCTCTTGGTTGAATGTATTATCGAATTACAATTCAGTTTGTGAGTTCCCGATCTATTTCGATTCGGTACACCTGTTGATTTTCATGAGGTGGGGGTGGGGGGGTTGTACATATCCCTCCAGAAAATGAGCGAGCTTCCCTTGTTCTACTAGACGAAGTATAATCCTTCGAATGTTTCGGCAGTTATTCGTATGATGTCCGTGAAACCGATGTTACCTGAAAAATTCATGACTCCTAGCACTCGAAGGTGGTTCTCTTCCCAGATTTGGTGGGGGCGGAATTTATTCTGTCAGTACTATCGCTTCCCATACCTTGTCCACAGTGGTATTGAGTCTTGGAAGTTTTACATCTTCAAAGGCCGGTGCATTTTGTCTTTTCTCTCCACACCTAGGTCCTTTATTGCTTCTGTGATGATATCGTGTGTTCTGGCTTCGTGGCTCATAATTCCTTCGTATTGACTCCTCATACCTCTGTTGATCGATCCACTCCTGATCTCCGCTTGACACAGCTACAAGTTTCGCCGGAACTGGGGTTGAAGGTTCCCCTTTCTCATATTTCGTATCATCCTCCACGACATGTATTGTTCTTGGTAATAGCCTTGAATTTCCTTCCTTTGCTGGAATTGGTGTTACTTCGCTGACTTGCCTCTGCTTCTCTTCTAACGCCATATATTCCTCTTGGTACTCCCTTAATTCATTCATTGTCAAGGACTTATGGATTATGAATATTTGGGTTACAACAGGTCGGTCTGGAATAAGGCGTTCACGAAGGCTAGGATAAAAAATTTCTCGTCAACTCGTCCCGCGAGTTCGCTACACACTGTCCTCCATCTCGTCACTAGTCCTCGCAAACTTTCTGTTGGTCTTCGCCTTAGGTTGAACAAGGTCTCGATTCCTGGCCTTAGAAAGTTGTGACTTATGTACATTGCTAGAAATATTCTCTGCAGGTCTTTGAATGACGAAATCGACTTTTCTGGTAGCCTGTCGGACCATGCCAATGCTTCGCCGGTCAAGCTCGCCAGGAAATACTTACAGAATACAGCTTCGTTTCGTCCCCACTGCGTCAATGGTGAAGTATATTGTTTCAAGTGCTGCACAACACTTTCCGATCCACTGAATATGCTTGAAAATGTCGGTAGCACGCACTTCTCAGGAATGTCCGCATACATTATCTCGTAGGTGAATGGAGATTTATCTGCCTCCTCTATCACCTCTGCCAGCTGCACCCTGCCACCTTTTCGCGAATTGTTTATCCGCGTCCTCATATCTCGTAGCTCATTCAGGACCTCTTGGTTCAGGTTTCCTCCATTTCCTTCATGATGTCGCCTCTCATCACGCTAAACCTTCCCTCCCCACGTCTGATTGCTTCCTCGTGTCTCCGGTTTACATCGTGTTGTATTTCCTCCTCTCGCCTCATTTCGTCCTCATTTCTCCTTTCTTCCTCATACCTTCGTCTTTGATCTTCCCATCTCGTTTCCTCCAACGTCCTTCTCAGATTTCTTTCTTCACTACTTTCTCTTCGTTGTCTCCTTCGTCGCTCTCCTCCGTCGTCCTCGCGGGCGTACCTCCTCTGTCGTGTCTCTTCTTCTCCTGACGATATCGAGTTTCCTTCCGAGTCCATGGCGTCCACCGCTGTTTCCTCGTTAAGTTGTCGATTTTGTAGTGCCAACATAGCGTTTTGCCTCATCAATCGAGCATGCTGCTCCGCTAGATCCATGTCTCGTTCCCGTTCAAGGCGAAGTGTCTCCCTTAGCTGTTCCACCGTGATGTGTTCCTCATCGATGTTTTCTTCCAACTCTTCATGGGTCATTTCCTCATCTACAGCGGCGTCCGTGTCAAAAGTGTGTACCGAGCCTTCCCTAAAGTCATCTTTATCGGTCTGATTATTCCTTCGTTGGTTCACGCCTTGTCTTTCCCTTGCAATCGATGTTTCCGCCCTTTCCATTCTTCTCCTCTCTTTGCTTCCAAACATTTGCTTCTTCTCGTCGCTATCAAGTGCCTTGCTCGATCTGGTGTTCTGGCCATCAACTGATCCTTAGTTCGATCTCTTCCGACTATTTTCTTGTCTTCAATCTTCTGATGCAATACCCAAGGGTCACTCTCTCTCCTAGATTTCTAGTCTTGACTACGAATGAATCGTTTAAGATCTACAAAACCCTAATTCGCCAAAATCTCTAACTACTACAATTTTATAACAATTTTAACCTTTATCAAACTCTTAGATGAGGATGAATCCCCGATCTACGTCCCTGTTTCTGGATGCCAAAATGTAACTACTGGAAATCCAGTAGCACACCCAAGTAAGAAAAGAAACAGATCTAAGACATGATAAAGGTTTTGGATAAGAAATTCTTTATTGATTAACCACTCTAAGTAATGAAAGATACAAGTTTTTGAGTACAAGGAAACCCTAATTTCTCACTTAAAGCAAAGCTCTCTCCTCCCAAAGGATCCGACCTCTCATACATTGCCCAATGACCCCTACTTATAGACCAAGCAACCCTAATGGTGTACAACTCATTTTTCTTCGCCTGGATCTCGTGGAGATGCTTTTTACTTCCCCAGATCACTTTCTATGAAGTTTTTCCCTTTCTTTCGCTGACAACTTTGGGTGTTTATTGGGACAACTGTCTCTTTTCTTGCTCCATATTTTCTTACTTCGCAAGTTATCTTTCTAGCCAAGTAACCTTACTTCGTCCATCTTTATTTCGTGGCTGGTGTCTTGCCGGGTACTCCAACTGATTCTTCGCAGCTTAGATTCCTTATACGAGGTACTTCGTTTTTAGGATGCTTCGTGCTTTGTGTTATTAGTTAGTAGCGAGGTAATTCTGACATTTGATTTGACAAGTCATTGACCGAGATCTTTAAGTGAGATTCTTCAGTCCCATTTCGTGCCTTCCTGTGCGGCCACGTGGCGAACCTATTTTGTGTACCTACATCTTACATAACGGATAATAAAAAAATTAGGTTTTCGGTTCATCTGAGAAAAATCTAACATGATTGTGGGTCTGGGTTTTATTATGTGTGATTGTACATATAACTTTGAGAATTCTGCCAGCATTTCCCCGCTAACAACGTCAAATATTAATACTACTAATTTCCTAGCTTGTACGTTATTACGATACATGTACACAAAATAGGCGCTGAAATTTGAACTTCGACTCTTTTGTCCATTATTTGTACGATTTATGAATTCAAAGCCATCCCTAGCTCGATTATTGTACCTTATTGGACAATACCCAAATGTGTTGAAAATGGCATCAGATATTTATTTATTTATTTTATAAAAACATCAACTAATTATCTTATTTTAATTTAATTTATTCCCACTATATGACCACTTTAGGCTTGAAAATAATTACCTGAATGCAAATGGCTTGTGATAAACCTGTTGAATCATTTTTTTTTTTTTTTTTGAAGCATGGGATTTATTAAATTAGTAAGAGACTATTACACCAGGATATATAATACCCCAAGATGTTGAATCATTTTGTTCCGGCTTAGAATTTTTTTCTTCTTCAAGATCAACAAAAATAAAAATATTATTCCTTCCAATTAAAAAAAAATACTTTTACTTTTTCATTTTAATCTAACGAACGAGGTTGTATGAATTAAGGAGCACTCTACGAGAAAGTGACTATTGAGGGTCAAATGCCGATCATGTTGGACAAAATGAACTTAGACTTTTGGCCCACGAAAAATCTTTGATCTTTGTTTCATTGATAATGGCTTCTGGAGGCCTCGAGACAGGTTTGTTGAAATAGATAGCAAAATTCTTGAATACCAGTTCAACAAGCTAGGATGGAAGTGTAAAATTGGCTCCAAGAAAAATGTATTCTGTAACACAATCCCGTACTGTTATTCGCAATTTAAGATTAATACTAATGTCTAAATTTAAGATTAGACATGCAGATCGCAATTTGAGCTACCATTTTTTTTTTCTCGGAATTTGAGCTACCATAAAACAGACGGATCCCGTCAGTGCTGGTAGATACACTATTACACTGGATAGTGATACTTCAGCGGTATCTGATATTGCCATGAAGGCGAAAAGTTTTGAAAACAACGGCGGCAGATTATCCAAAAGTAGTTTCAGTTCTACTTCCGTTTCCTCGAGGGTTTCTATTTAGTTAAAGATGCGGACACGCGTCGTGTGATGGCAATGCCGACAGTCCCTATCAGTGATGTTTTTCAGGTAATGCCGACAGTCCCTATTAATTTTTGCATGTAAAGCGACTCACAACAACAACAACTGAAGAGCGGGATTCTCTCCCACTGCCGGAGACTGGGGTTCCTTTCATCACTTTGAAATTAGTGCCACGACCCACGAAACAACAAGAATATCTGAAAATTTAGGCGAAAAGGTTTCCCAAAGGAAATAAATACGAATCTAAATCTACACTTTATTCTTGAAGCTTTCTATGTTCTTCTGTTTTGAACATAGATTTTAGCATTGGATATTGTTTTTTATTGAGACGTACTCTCTCTGGTCCCTTCTAATGAGTTCATTAGATTTTATTCCATGGTCTGGATTGCAGATTCGTAATTCAATACTTTGTTTTGTTTTTTATTTTTTCTAAGCATGAAATTTATTAAACAACTAAGTGACTATTACATGTGGGTATGCTGCACGGAAACGGTGGTTTTCTAGTTTAGGTTAAATTTTTAGTTTGAGTTAATTACCATATTAAGACGGAATACCTAAATTGACCATGATTTCCTAGCATGAGTCAGTTTCCTAATCCAAGGAGGCCAAGACTTGGGAATCAAGTTTGTGACTCCTATATAAGGACATCTAGGCTAAGTGTTTTAGTCATGGAATCCTCAATGTAGAGATGTAAGGGATTCATCCCACCTATTGAGGTGGTTATGTGAGAGACCTAATGGTGGAAGAAGTACATCATTGTGGTGCTTATGGGTTACTTATCGATGTTGGAAGATATGTCGTTATGGAGTATTCATATGGAGATGTTGGTAAGACATCTTGTTGAGAGAAGATCATCTTGGTGGTGCTGGATTAGATTATTGGTGTTGAGCTAAAGGCGTCCATGGTAATCTATATCAGGGTGTGCAGAGAAGATCATCTTGTGGTGGTAGATAATGTGGTAAACATTATCTCGTATGGGTGAAGACACTACTTTGGATCTTATAGGGTGCTTGTGAGAGTTCTTGTGTTCGGTCACATTGTGGTGAGTCGATAGTTTGATTTAGTCAATCAGTTGTGTAATTCTCAGTGGTGATTCTATAATGAATAAAGAGGTCGTAGTCGTTTGGTGGATGTAGACAATATTCACACATTGTGTATATTGTTGAACCACGTTAAATCCGTGAGTACTTTATTCTTGTTGCTTTGTTTATGGCTTGCATCTATGTGGTTCTCTTTCTCTTCTTCTTATCCTAGATCATAGTAAGGTTCATGGAGCAATCCGAGAGATCAAGTGTTTCTTGTTAGCTAATATGTTTCCGCAAGATTAGCACGTAGATGGCTCTGAACCCCAACAATTGGTATCAGAGCTTTAGGTTAGATACCAATTGCCCCAACAATTGGTATCAGAGCTTTAGGCTGGATAGAAGGTCTGAAGAAAGAAGTTTTTTGGGTTTTTTGGATCAGCAGAAAATTTTGAAGACAAAGGATTTGGTTTCATCAAGTATGTGAGGATTTGATGTTACAGCTTCCGAAGATGCAGAGTTTGATGTTATCAAGTATGTGTAGGATTTGATTTCATCAGTTTTGAGAACAAAGCAAAGTAAAGCGTACTTCTGAAGGAATGGGATTATATCAGGTGATCTTTATTCGATATGGTCAAGATGTATGGTCTTGGTATTTATGGTGCTCTACATTGGAGATTTGGCATTGATACTTATTGGAGCATAAACCCTATGCATGGATTCAAGTAAGTTTATTTATTCTCTATACTTCGTACTATATTCTTGTGAACTGTTTGAAAGACCTAGGTAGATTTGGTTTTCAATTAATCGGTGTTTGCTTGGAAAGACACAAGAAGGCAAGAGTATCGTAGTTGAGATACAAATATTGGTTTGTATGTTTGTGGAAGTAAAGATGGAATATAAGCATGTCAAAGTCTCATTATGGTTCCATACCAAGGAAAACAATAGTTTAGTTATCAATCGTCATCAATTAGATCATGTTGCTGATTTTCTTTAACATTAAGTTGAAGAATGTGAAGATGAATTCATACTCGTTCTGCCTTAGTTGTTTGTTACAATAAGGATTTGGGAAATCTGTTAGTAGGTTTCGTTTTGGAAGTATTGATCGTTGGCCAGGATTTGATATGTTCCATAAGTGAAGAGTTTGATTCTCAGTCTTAGTATTTGAAGCATGTGGCTACAAATAAGTTGAAGGACAGTGATCGATGGATGAAGATGTGATATTGGTTGTGGTGGATCTATGGTTTCTTATTATTGTATAAGAAGCAGTTTGTCGACACAGTTTGTAGGGTATGTTTGTCTGTGTTGAAGTTTGACATTGTATCGGGTAGAACAATGTGTTGGAGTTTCTCTCGTACTGTTTCCGATGGAGAAGGTAGATAGTTTGTGATCTTTTGATTCTTGTCGATGACGTTCAGTCGAAGAGTTGTTTGGTTGTACACCATTTGAAGTCGATCGGAGCTAGTTGAAGTGCAAGACCGTTGTGAGAAACAGGTTGGTCTACTTGTGTTGCGGATACGTTTCTACTTTTGTGAAGACCCGCTGTGAGGAATTAAAAAGGTATCGCTTGGACACTCCAAGAGTTTAAAGAATAAAGATACAATACTACAATGTGTATGGTGGTATGGCTACGAGCTAGCGCATATTACTTAGGAGAAAACACGGTACATGAATTTGAGAGGGCTACAATTTCGGCGTGTTTTTCCGTCAACCTTTATTATCCGTTGGCTATTTGATTTCCTGATGATCGCTGTGAGACTTTCTGTTGGAGAGAGCTACATTATAGCAATGATAATATTTGGGTGTTTGCTCGTCTGCTACAGGTATTGAAATTAATTTCAATAGTGACAAAGCTTGTAGAGATGAAGGTAAAGATTTCTTTTGAGAAATTTGGTTTAGCAACGATATAGTTTCCGCCAAGTTATTTTCTCTACATTGTTTGAGAAGATAAACACAACAACGTCTTGAATTGCTTGGATCTTGAGGAAGTTACCAAAGGTTTTAGATTATGGCTGGGCGTGATTAGGTCTTTGTGTGAAGAACGGATTATCATATTTCGAACGTTGGTGTACGTTTTGGAGCAAGATTGGAAAAGTCATATGTACAAGAGAGAATGTGACATTATGCATTGTTACGAGGGTAGCAGTGAACTCTTCGACGATGGTCACAGTTATGTCCGAGTCCGATTGTGTTGTGGTTTGACTGTCGCGAAGTCGAAACTACATGCTTGCTATGAAATTGATAAAAGACTATCTTGACAATTCTGTTAAAGCCCGTAAAAGGATATTGTTGTCAAAGCCCGTTGAGGTTGCTGAAGTGATGAAGATGATTGGTGTGTCAGTTGTCAAAGACTCTGTGAAGCTGGACATATTTAGTATGGTATGTATGCATTAGTTGAAGATATGATGAGCTTTTTTAAGGAGTAAAACTCAATTGGGGAAATATGGTCGTAGAATCATGATCCAATCGGAGATAGGATCGTAAATCAAGATTCATAGAGATGAGCTCGAGATTGGCACGCAGTGGCAATGATCCATGGATTGGTTGTATCTGGTGCGCAGTTAGAGTCATGTTCAATATGCTTTGGTACATACAAGATGGTTAGTTTCTTGGAAGCTAACACGAAGGTTGGTTTATGACAAACTAACGCAAGGTTTCTCGTTAACTCGCTTTGGAGGACATGCTCATGGAAAAGAGCAAGTATGTGATCAGTTGTTTGAGTAAGATGAAGATGAAGATGAAGACTATGGTTCTGCTAAGGTAATACTTAGGCAGACGCATGGAGGCTACTGTGGTATTTTCATTTGCTTATCGAGTAGTTATGGATGTCAACCCTAACGGATGTTGTGCGTAACTTGGAGTTAGTGGCTTAGAAGAGAGGAACATTGACTCAGGTGGAGCAAGGAAAGCCAATACGGAGTTGTGTTCGTAGTATGGAGCAAGTTCGGAGGTGGCGAAGGCTCAAGGGCGCATAATGACTGTAACTAAGTTCGATGGAAGCATATGGATAACAATGGTATATGGCCTGATTGAGTTGGTATGCAATACACCTAGAATGATGCCAATCAATGTGGAGTTGTGAACATAAAGGAGTAAGGTGTATTTTCTCAAGATGTTGCATAACGGATGATCATATGATGTTGATTTGTTGAGATGGTCAGATTTTTCACCGTGGTGGAGATTTGTACAATCACCAGTAGGTTGGATTGTTAAGTCTGAGTTGGTGACGTTCAAGTTTTGGTTTGCTCTCTTATGGTGGAGGTTCTACGGAACAATTTTGGTGAACTACATTTTCGGGTTGATTCCTATTGAGGATATGTAGGCAACCAGTGATGGTGCAATCGATGTTCAGAAGATGGAGGGATAACTAGTTGATCGTCTCATGCATGAATGCATGATCCGAGGTGGAGAATTATAGGGAAACGGTGGTTTCCTAGTTTAGGTTAAATTCTTAGTTTGAGTTAATTACCATATTAAGATGGGATACCTAAATTGACCATGATTTCCTAGTATGAGTCAGTTTCCTAATCCAAGGAGGCCAAGACTTGGGAATCAAGTTTGTGACTCCTATATAATGAGGTCTAGTCTAAGTGTTTTAGTCATGGAATCCTCAATGTAGAGATGTAAGGGATTCATCCCACCTATTGAGGTGGTTATGTGAGAGACCTAATGGTGGAAGGAGTACACCATTGTGGTGCTTATGGGTTACTTATCGATGTTGGAAGATATGTCGTTATGGAGTATTCATATGGAGATGTTGGTAAGACATCTTGTTGAGAGAAGATCATCTTGGTGGTGCTGGATTAGATTATTGGTGTTGAGCTAAAGGCGTCCATGGTAATCTATATCAGGGTGTGCAGAGAAGATCATCTTGTGGTGGTAGATAATGTGGTAAACATTATCTCGTATGGGTGAAGACACTACTTTGGATCTTATAGGGTGCTTGTGAGAGTTCTTGTGTTCGGTCACGTTGTGGTGAGTCGATAGATTGATTTAGTCAATCAGTTGTGTAATTCTCAGTGGTGATTCTATAATGAATAAAGAGGTCGTAGCCGTTTGGTGGATGTAGACAATATTCACACATTGTGTATATTGTTGAACCACGTTAAATCCGTGAGTACTTTATTCTTGTTTCTTTGTTTATGGATTGCATCTATGTGGTTCTCTTTCTCTTCTTCTTATCCTAGATCATAGTAAGGTTCATGGAGAAATCTGAGAGATCAAGTGTTTCATGTTAGCTAATATGTTTCCGCAAGATTAGCACGTAGATGGCTCTGAAACCCAACATATAAAATATCACAAGATTCGTCAATTACAATTAGATTGGAAAGCCATGAATCTACAGTAACTTGCAATGGTGGTGGATGTCGGTGTCGAAGGTCGATATGCCTTCGGTCAATGCTTTCCACAAGAAAAGCAGTATTTTTGAAGGATACAACAGTGTCCGTAAGAACTTAGATGGAGATAAAGGTGTCCGATGTAATTGATTGAAATCGCTAGCCATGCCTTTATATCTTGATGCTGCGGTGAACTGCCTAAATGATAAGTGTTTACTCCTTTGTTTTTCGGCTTTATCCATAACTTCAAGTCTTTATCATGATAGAATCTTGAATTAGAATCCATAATAATCTCACCCGGCTCGATGCAATTCAATCGTGCAAAGGGCTAGATAATTGCTAATCTCACCTGGCTCCTGGTACCTAAATAATAATCCTTCCTAGATTGGGGCCCAACCATTTATTTTGGGTCTTTTTTCTCCCTACTTTCACAAATGGTTATGCGGTGTCAAACTCGACAAAAAAACTAATTTAGTCCCAAAAATAATCCTTGTATTAACCCATATAATAAAAATTAAAAACATAAAATTCTAAACAATTTTTTTTTTCTATTTTCATCTAATCCTTCCAAATTCCATAATCCCTAATCAATCTTTTTTTTTTTTGATTTTCTTCTCAAACGATCTCCGATCCAACCAAGAAAAGGTAAATCTCCATCTACTTGTTCTATTATTAGCATTTATTCAATGGTTTACATGTTTAAAATCCCAAATTTCAAAAATGAAAATCTCTGATCTACCCATAATCGGTTTATGTAGATCTATCGTATCAATCGATTCTGGGTTTTGTTCTTCATTTCATGAAAAGCATGCAGAGGAATCGACCAATTCTGGGCATAAATCAGAATATGAAAAGACATCACCAATATCGGTTTATAAGTGCCCATAAATCGATTCTGGGTAATAATTTTTTTTAAACTCTGCGGTTGTTGATACATGAAAAATAACACCCCTTAATGGGTTTAGGGTGTTCCTAAAGAAGTAGCTAAACTAGGTAAAAGCATGGGGACTTGGGGACTAAGCTCAAGTCCAACAAAAAAGTATCCACTAAAAGGGAAGGATGGTGGCTCTCTAAAAGACCTACAAACTAATACCGCAAGTGCACGGTGTCGAGGTGTAGAACAATGCAAATACGGGTCGAATCCACAGAGACTAGGGTGAGTAAGTTGAAGTTTCCTAAATTGTTTTCTAAGCTTAACAGAGAACAAAGGCAATAGCCAAAGGCAAGGCAGTGAAGTAAAATAAAGACAATGAAGCAAAGTTAACAGTGGCAGTGAAACAAAGGCAGTGAGCCTAAGGCAGAGAAGCTAAGCAGTAAATGCACTAGGGGATTTGAATTCACCTTATGGTCTAGCTAGGAAGCATCAATCTAGTTTATGCTCTTGTCCCTAATGGACAAAGGTGGAGGCTCATGCCTTCCTATAATCCAGGGCATACATAGATAGGGAGTTAATTAACTAAGCTCACTAGCATCACCCCTAGCATTGAGTGTCTTCTTACAGCACACTCAATCACAGGTGATGTTTGATCCCTAAGATTCATAACTTCCCTACTTTAGTTAAATGTGGATGGTTAAGTCCCTAAATTCTCTAGTTCACCCCTAGCATTGAGTGTCTTCTTACAACACACTCAATCACAGGTGACTTCAATCACCAAGAACACTAACATCCTAATTCAGTTAAACCTACAAGAGTGTTCACTAAGATTTTGCTACCCAACAAGGTCTTCAGGCTTCATCTAAGCCCTAGCAAGAGTAATTAGAACATATTGACAGTAATTGTAAACATGATAAACATAAAGAGTAATTGAAATTGAAACTTGGAATTAAAACAGAAGATTACAAAACCTAACAGTGGAGAGCACTAACTAATCCAGGCCTCCAAAGGGTGCTCTGGCTAATCCAGGCATCCAAAGGGTGCTCTGGCTAATCCAGGCATAACTCTAACACATACCCACAACATCTATTTATAGTTACAAGCACAAAATTAGGGTTACAATAATTTTAACCCAAATCAGAGAAATTAGGGTTTCAAAAATACCTAACTTGATGAAATGATAACTACTCCTGTCTTCGACCCATTCTTCTTCTGACTCTCCTGCTCCTCTCCATGCCTTCCAATTGCTTTTCTAACTCGACCTAATTCATCAATTTCTCTCCTAGGGTTTCAGATAAAGAAAAGAAGAGAGATTGATGAAATAGATAGGTAGAGAGGTAGGGAAATGATGGGAAAGGAGATGGGTTGTAGTTGGTTTGGTTGTGGAGTGGTTGAGAAAGGTGGTGGAGGTGATGATGGTGGTGCAGGCGATGGGGAGTGGTTCTGCAGACGGGGGTGAGGGAGGTGAAGTCGATGGAGGAGAAGGAGGGGAGTGTTTGGTTAATGGGTATAGGTATTAGGTGCTTGGGTGTGTGGCGAGGATAGCAAGCTTGATGATTTGCAAAGCTCAGTCGTTGGATGTGGAATTGATAGATCAATCTGACGGCGAGATGGAAGGGAGCTTGTAGCGACCGTTGGATGTATAATACATCAAAATTAACGGCGCAGATTAGAGTTAGGTGTTGTAGTGTGAAACAGGATCTTCAGATTTTGATGCACGAAGATGAGGCGACCGTAGGATGCTGAGATGATCCAATCTGACGGCTAAAAAGGGAAACGGGTATGGATATTGGAAATGAGTTTGGGTGAGGGTTTTGGGACTTGGGTATGCCAAGCCCATATCTTCTTTAAGAACAATTCTTCCTCTTCAAGCCCAGTTCTAGCCTTCTGGTCTTGCGCACAACATTCTTCGCGGCTTCCTTGTGTGATTCCTCTTGGCTTCCACCACTTTTCTGCTCTTTTTGCTCCGTAATTCATCCAAACTTTATTTACAACCTAAAAATGCAAAATTAATTAATAAAAATATTTATTCTTGAAAACAATGAAAATACAGAATATGGGATAAAATGTAGAATTAATGCACAAAAGATGAGTTAAATGCCAAGAAAAATATATAGAAATATGCACTTTTTAGCACTCATCAAATACCCCCAAACCTGAATTTTACTTGTCCTCAAGTAAAACAAAACTAAGGAAATCCTACCTATACCACTGTCGTTGGTTTCTCGAATGCATTTAGCATATGCACTAAGCCTTTTAAACCACTAAGTGTCCCTAGTGGACGAGTTGAAGTCTCGTGAAGGTTTGCTTAGAACGTACCTACAAAGTTCTAGGACAAAATATAAGCTCAGATTCCATGAAATGTGACATGTGCAAGACAGTAGAAGCTCACAACAAAATGGAGATGTCAATCTAGCTATCAAAGGCACAATCCTAGCACTGATAACAACTAAAGACACGTGATAAGAGTGTAAAGTGTATCTACACATGTTTCTAGAATGACCTGAAGTTATGACTACTAATCACCAAGAGATAGTTTTTCGGCTAAGAACCGAATTCTAAGACAAGCTAGCTGTCCGGCTTTACGAGAATTGTGAATGTTCACCCAATGAGTTGGTGATATTTCAGTTTACCCGCGTTATACATCGATGGCTGCACCCTCCTTGCTTATTTCAAGACTATTTACAACAAAAAGATGACTCTTTACATGACTCTTATTTACATTGATTACTCTCTTTTATTTTTGGAACAAGAGAGAACTATTGTCTTTAACATGACAAAACATGGAATAAATGCTTGATATTTTTTTTTTATTTTTTTTTGATTTTTCTGAATCTTTCTGATTTTTTTTTTAAATTAATAACTTTGATCTTTACAACATAGTGACACTTTTGATACATGAACAAAAAGAAAAACATAATTACATGACTCTTAGCAAGAGGTGGCCCTTATCGAATGCATCCGGTCAAATTCTATGGTTGCTTTTCTTAACGTATCCTCCAACTTCTATCCCAGTCAACCAAAGAACAAGCTAGTCAAGTCTCATTCAGTATTCTAAAGTGATTGGCAATCTAACTTCCTATCAAACACCTTGAAGATCGAGGCTATACATGTATTGGTAGATCGTCCGCGTGCAAGTTTCTTATCAGTATGTGAATTGTGCTAGAATCAGGGTGCCTAAATATCTAGATTAAGACTCCTAATAAAAATACATATTTGCACAAGAGTCAACATTTCAACGTAAATGAGCTCCATTTTTATGATTTTTTTAATTTTTATTTTTTTTTTGGAATTTTTAAATTTTTTCAAAAAGAAGGAGTTCTGCTTTTTTTTTTTTTTTTCAATTATGGCATGTGATCGTGGTATCTACTCTATACCCCCAAACCTAAACTAAACATTGTCCTCAATATTTCAAAAGATGTAAAGAATTATAATACAATATATGGAGAGGATTATGCTGAGTAGAGAAAAAGGAAAGAGAATACCCGATTTCGGCGAAAGCAAGATTAGAACTCCGTTATTCAAGGCAAAAATCCAACATTTTTTTAGCCGAGATCATATTGGATTAGCACTATATATACAAAAGAAACAAAAGATTTAACTAAGAAACTATCTACTAGATTTTATACAAGAAAATTTGGTTTTTAATGGGATTGGACTTTTTGGGAAAAATTTGGTTTTGTCGGGAGACATTTGGTTTTGATGGGAAAAAGAAATTTTTTGGTTTTTAGGGAAACATTTGGAAAACTTTGGTTTTTATGGGAGAAAAACATTTGGTTTTTAATGGGATAAGGAGACCAAGCCCATTGTTGGGTTTTGCGAAGCCCAGCTACGTTTTTGAAAAACAGGCCCACTGCTGGTGAGTAAAGCTCACTGTTGGTTTTTGGAATTTTGAAATTTTGGCCCACTCGAACTTTGGTTCAGGCCCACAGTTCAGAAACAAGCCCAGGTAACAATTTGAAATTTGGACTCTTAAATAGCCAAAGGTCGAGGCCCAACTGGGCTTTGGAAACGTTTTCTGTTTTTGGGTCAAGCCCACAGTGTAAATGTTTAGTTTTCAAATGGATGTTAAGCCCACAGTCCCAGAAATTTAGTTGGGCTTTGGCTAGCTACTAACTAAAATATGAGGCCCAACTGGGCTTTCAAAAGTTCAGTTTTCTTTAATTAAAACAACAGGCCCAAATCAATCTAAAACCACAAGCCCACAAGAAATTAAACAAACAAGCCCACAAGAAATTAATTACAAACCCAACAGAAAATATAAGCCCAAATGTTGGGTTTAATATTACAAGCCCACAAGAAAAATGGAAGCCCACAGTTTGGATTCTCTTAATGGGTTTAGGCTTACCTGTGAAGCACAGCCCAGCTGTTCAGTTTGGTTGCAAAAGCCCAATTGGGCTTTGGATCATCCCAAGCTTTGGATTCAACACTCAAGGCCCTGTTGGGCTTGGTTCAATTTCCTCTCCTTCTGCAGCTTCAGCCCGGTTGGGCTTGGTTCAAACCAGTTTACTTCACAAGCCCAGTTGGGCTTTATCTTACACCAGCTGCAGCAGCTTCAGTAGCAGCAGGAGCACCAGTTCAGGTTCAAAATGGTGAAGCCCAAATATGACAAAGCAAGCAAGCAAGGGCTTTGCAACAGCAGGTAGCAGCTTCACCAGCAATCAAGGCTCAACAGCTTCACCAGTTCAGAGCTTTGCACCAGCAGCAGGGGATTTAAGGCAGCACCAGGGGCGGATTCAGCTAGCTAGCTAGCAAGCAAGGGTTAGCCAGCAGCTACAATTCAGTGCAAGAGCCTGGTTCAAAGCAACAATTGCACAGCAGCAGCAAGCGCAGCAGGGACTCAGCAGCAGCAGCAATACAGTTCAACAACAGCAACAAGCAGCAACAGGGGTAGTTCAGCAGCAACAGGCTGCAACAGCAGCTACAGCAGCAGTCTTGGCCTGGCACAAGCAGGAGCAGCACAGCAGCACAAGCACAACAGCTCAACAGAGGCAGTGAACAGGGAAGAAAGCAAAGAATGCAGGATGATGCAAGAAATGAAAAAATGCTTAAACTAAGATGCTTATGATTACACTAATATGCAGATGCTCTAAGTTACAGTTAGACTAAGTTACAGCTAAAGATACAAAATTACAGCTACACTAAAACAGCAACATCAAAGCTATACTAAGTTACACTACAGGTGGAAAACAGAAAGGCAAGAGCAAATTTTTTTTCTTTCAACTACACAGTACCAGTCCCCGGCAGCAGCGCCAAAAACTTGGTGGCTCTCTAAAAGACCTACAAACTAATACCGCAAGTGCACGGTGTCGAGGTGTAGAACAATGCAAATACGGGTCGAATCCACAGAGACTAGGGTGTGTAAGTTGAAGTTTCCTAAACTGTTTTCTAAGCTTAACAGAGAACAAAGGCAGTAGCCAAAGGCAAGGCAGCGAAGTAAAATAAAGACAATGAAGCAAAGGTAACAGTGGCAGTGAAACAAAGGCAGTGAGCCTAAGGAAGAGAAGCTAAGCAATAAATGCACTAGGGGATTTGAATTCACCTTATGGCCTAGCTAGGTAGCATCAATCTAGTTTATGCTCTTGTCCCTAATGGACAAAGGTGGAGGCTCATGCCTTCCTATAATCCAGGGCATACATAGATAGAGAGTTAATTAACTAAGCTCACTAGCATCACCCCTAGCATTGAGTGTATTCTTACAGCACACTCAATCACAGGTGATGTTTGATCCCTAAGCTTCATAACTTCCCTACTTTAGTTAAATGTGGATGGTTTAAGTCCCTAAATTCTCTGGTTCACCCCTAGCATTGAGTGTATTCTTACAGCACACTCAATCACAGGTGACTTCAATCACCAAGAACACTAACATCCTAATTCAGTTAAACCTACAAGAGTGTTCACTAAGATTTTGCTACCCAACAAGGTCTTCAGGCTTCATCTAAGCCCTAGCAAGAGTAATTAGAAAATATTGACAGTAATTGTAAACATGATAAACATAAAGAGTAATTGAAATTGAAACTTTGAATTAAAACAGAAGATTACAAAACCTAACAGTGGAGAGCACTGACTAATCCAGGCCTCCAAAGGGTGCTCTGGATAATCCAGGCATCCAAAGGGTGCTCTGGATAATCCAGGCATAACTCTAACACATACCCACAACATCTATTTATAGTTACAAGCACAAAATTAGGGTTACAATAATTTTTCCCCAAATCAGAGAAATTAGGGTTTCAAAAATACCTAACTTGATGAAATGATAACTACTCATGTCTTCGACCCATTCTTCTTCTGACTCTCCTGCTCCTCTCCATGCCTTCCAATTGCTTTTCTAACTCGACCTAATTCATCAATTTCTCTCCTAGGGTTTCAGATAAAGAAAAGAAGAGAGATTGATGAAATAGATAGGTAGAGAGGTAGGGAAATGATGGGAAAAGAGATGGGTTGTAGTTGGTTTGGTTGTGGAGTGGTTGAGAAAGGTGGTGGAGGTGATGATGGTGGTGCAGGCGATGGGGAGTGGTTCTGCAGACGGGGGTGAGGGAGGTGAAGTCGATGGAGGAGAAGGAGGGGAGTGTTTGGTTGATGGGTATAGGTATTAGGTGCTTGGGTGTGTGGCGAGGATAGCAAGCTTGATGATTTGCAAAGCTCAGTCATTGGATGTGGAATTGATAGATCAATCTGACGGCGAGATGGAAGGGAGCTTGTAGCGACCGTTGGATGTATAATACATCAAAATTAACGGCACAGATTAGAGTTAGGTGCTGTAGTGTGAAGCAGGATCTTCAGATTTTGATGCACGAAGATGAGGCAATCGTAGGATGCTGAGATGATCCAATCTGACGGCTAAAAAGGGAAACGGGTATGGATATTAGAAATGAGTTTGGGTGAGGGTTTTGGGCCTTGGGTATGCCAAGCCCATATCTTCTTTAAGAACAATTCTTCCTCTTCAAGCCCAGTTCTAGCCTTCTGGTCTTGCGCACAACATTCTTCGCGGCTTCCTTGTGTGATTCCTCTTGGCTTCCACCACTTTTCTGCTCTTTTTGCTCCGTAATTCATCCAAACTTTATTTACAACCTAAAAATGCAAAATTAATTAATAAAAATATTTATTCTTGAAAACAATGAAAATACAGAATATGGGATAAAATGTAGAATTAATGCACAAAAGATGAGTTAAATGCCAAGAAAAATATATATAAATATGCACTTTTTAGCACTCATCAAAGGACAAGGAAGGGATTAGTAAATAAGAAGAAGGTTATCTTAAGAAATGACATTAGGAGTAATTAAGGAGGTCTAGGACACATGTCATGATGTCATAAAAGAAGGGGTTTTTTGGAAAGCCTATATAAGAAAGGACAAGGTACAATGGAAAGAAAAATCTCTCTCTTACTATTCTTAGCAAAGTGAGGTCATTTGGCTAGCGAGGATGGGTAGAACCTCAAACCTAAATTCACCCTTCAACATTTGGCGACCACACCCAGAGGCTCGTGCCTAGCTCACCATGTCACACACAGAAGGCACTATCTCAGACGCGTTAGGAAAGCAAGCGGCTGATCAACCCCTTAATCTGGAGGAGGTGACGATTGAAGATGATAGCGAGGAGGAAACACCAATCGTAGGCGTTATTAGGCAATATGTAAGTCACGGATCCCAGGATAGAGAGGTAGCAACACCACGGGAAAAGAACAAATAGGTAGCTCGACTAGCGAAACCCGTATCCTCAACCTTATAAAACGTGCAGGAAGAAATAAATGAGCGCTCACGAAGGAGGAAAGAGCTCGAAGATTGGATAGCACAGGCAGTAAAAACAGGACAAAGTACGCCTGAAGAGGCAACAAAAGGAGGAAACCTCAAAGGTACCAAGGCGACAGTGACATCGCAAGAAGAAATCGCCGAGTACCTAAAACAGAACTATCATGTGGTAAAACAAGACAACCATTGCCGAATGAATAATCCGTATCCAGCGCACATTCGAGAATACTTATACCCCGACGACTACACCTCTCCCAAGTTCAAAGTATATGAGGGTCAAGGAAATGCGCGAGAACATCTCAGCCGATTTTTATTAGCAATGAACGACAGGGCTACAAACGGAAAACTGTGTTTAAAAGAGTTCCCCAAGTCACTTACTGGCACCACATTCACTTGGTATGATAACCTAAAGGAAGAAAGCGTGGATTCCTGGCATACTTTATCCACACTCTTCCTTAGGAAGTTTTACTCATCCAAAATGAAGATAACGGCGATAGACCTGGGCAAGAACGGACAGCGAATAGGCGAAGAAGTAGGGAAGTACATCTTACGGTTCCGGCGCCTGATATTGGACTGTCATGAAGACATCGACGAGGAAGCGCTTGTCGAGATCTGCGTACGCGGAATGATCCCAACTTTCAAGAGGGGGTTAATTAATTTCAGGTTCCAAACCTTTGTTGAGCTAGGAGAAGCAGCCGAGAGGATCGCCGACTGCATAGAAGAGATGCCGACAGACGCTGTTTGGCGCACCACAGTTAACGCTGCAATAGGAACCTCACGCAATGTGAGACCTAATGTTAATTAGGTTGGGAACCAATACCACGTGGATGTAAGAAATCAAGGGAGAAACTGAGGGAGCAAGCGAGAGTAAAAAACACCACCACCTCTCCCCTGCAGTAAAAAACGCGCGATCAAGCTTCTGAATCAATGGGTCGCTGACAGGGAAATTCAGCTACCCCCAACCACAGTAGATATCAACAAAATGGACAAAAATTCGGCCAAATACTGCTGCTACCACCGAAGAATGGGACATCCAACAAAAGAGTGTTTCGCCATTCGAAGTATATTCGAGCGTAAGTGAGCGGCTGGGGAACTCGAGTCGACAAGACAAACAATTGAGCATGATCCATTTCCTCGCCATTAACCCGAAAGAGAGAGGAAAGGAGAGTGCGGAGTACAAACCCACAAATTGTAAGAATCATCTTTTGGTAAAAAAGACTTTCCTAATGATTAATGGGAAGATATCTCAAAAGGTCTCAGGGCAGCCAAAGACGCCTGATTCACAAAAGGTCCCGGGAACGCCAATGGCGCCCGGTTGACTGACAAATTCACAAAAGGTCTCAGGACAGCCAAAGGCGCCTGATTGACTGACAAATTCACAAAAGGTATCAGGGAAGCCAAAGGCGCCTGATTGACTGACAAATTCACAAAAGGTCTCAGGGCAGTCAAAGGCGCCTGATTGACCGACAAACTCACAAAAGGTCTCAGGACAGCCAAAGGCGCCTAACCGACTAAAAAACTCACAAAAGGTCTCAAGATAGCCAAAGGCGCCTGATTGACTGGCATTTACAAAAGTCTCAGAGCACCAAAGCCCGATTGGAAATAAAAAGAGGGGGGAGTAGGCGCGTTTTACCAATGCCCACCCCACCCAAGCCCTATTTGAAAAAAATGCGCGTTTTACCAATGCCCACCCCACCCAACCCCTATTAGAAATAAAAAACAAAGGAGTAGGCGCCAAGCAGACTGACAAATTCACAAAAACCCCAAAAAAGCCAAAGGCGCCTGGACGACTAACATTCGCGGAAGGTTTTAGGAACGCCAAGAGCGCCTGACCAATCGGAATCCACAAAAGGCCTCAAGACAAGTTTTGCTAATACCCGTTCTGTCGAAACCCCCCACCCCCCACCCCCCCCCAAAAAAAAAGAAGGGGGAAGACGCGTTCCACTAATGCCTTCTCTACCAAATACCCTCGAAAACGCCCACACAGTTCCCCGATATTCACCATGCCTAACGACCATCTACAAATTAAGACGAGGGAATAGACGCACCCTACCATAGCCTACTGATCGGTGAAAAAAAGATGTGATCGCCAACGATGAGCATACTCAACAAGGCTGCAAACATTCACCTAACTACACGCACATTTCAATAATAATACAAGAAAATTATAAACAAGCAAAACAGCCAATAAATAAATACCAGTAATAAGAGAAATTAATTCAAACATCAACAGAATATCCCACAATCCAAGAGCAAACCAACAGCAAATCCAACAAAGGGAAACGAAAAAAAAAAAAAAAAAAAGAGAAGCCAACATAATAACGAGGCGCCTTAAGCGTATCAGAGTTTCTCCAACTCCTATCGTTTCTCCTCGAGTTCTGCACGAACCGCCTCCTCAGTAGCCTCAGCACGCAGCACCTCGTCGATTGCTAACCCAACGTTATTGAGCAGCAGGTTTAGCACCACCCTCTTTTTGGAAGTTGTCTCAAAACATTTCTCTAGCTTCTCCTCTAATTGAGAGATTTGACCAGACAGATGACTACGAGGATCATTGCGGCTATTTACCTTCGCCAACAGCTCCTTCAGCCACACTACATCGAACTTGACGTTGAGTGCGGATTGCACGGCGGCTTCCCAGCTACGCAGCCTCGCCTCATCGACAGGATCATCCCCTACACGGGTGAGCTGGTCTGCAATCTCCAAGAGATTCCTAGTCATGTAGCACAGGATAAGGACAGCCAAAAGACCCTCCGACGCCATATGACCACCACCACGCTCAACGATGTCTCTATAGGTGGCAGGAAAAACAGTCGGAACCCAAAAGCCATGGACTAGGGTGTGGGTAGCGGGATCTACCCCAGCCTCGGCAGCGCTCACTACCAAAGGAAGCGGAATCGCACATCCTCAGACTCCTCCGTTACGATAGGGTTAGTCGTCATGTCAGCAACAAGATTATCGGTCTGCTTCTCCGAGAGAATAGACGAACTTCCGACATCCACTTTAGTGCGCTTAGAAGATCCGTCACCACCAGGAACCACGCGCCTGGTACATTCCATGTCGGGCTTCGTAGGTTCCTTTCGCTTCTTACCCATACCTTAATGCTAGCCACAGTGTTAAAAACAAAATAAATATATACAATAATAACAGTATGAAAAAAAAAAGAGAAAACCAACCTAGGGAATTGACGAGTCCAATGGACTATCAGCAATCTTGGGACGAGACGCGGAGGAGCTAAAAGACGATTCGGAGCTGCTAGTGGAACCTGACAAATGAGAAATAAGCACCATCACGAAACAACTTAGATTTATAAGAAAAGATAGGAGAGAAAAGCAAAGAGAGAGGAATAACAAAAACAAAGACATGTATTAAATAGGGAACTACCTGCAGGATCATTAACGGTTGGTGCCACTTGGGATGAGGACCCACCAAAGATTGACCGGCTGGACCCAGAAGGGCTCATTGACTGCAGAACGGCACTAGGATATACTGGAAGTTCACCCCTACCACGTACGGTCTCATCCCTGAGAGGGTGAATTGATGATACATGAAGGCGCAGCGTTACCCAACCAGACCCTGTGGGGGAGGCTAACCCCCAAGTCCCTCAGCTGATCCACAAACGAAGGAGTCGGGCTGGCACTCATATCCCTAGGAGGCTGTGATGCGCTTCTCCGATGACTTTGACGAGTCTGCAAAGGCGCGGTATTAGCATAGGAACAAGGGCGCGGGGAAGACAATTGGTTCGCTTCCCGCCTAGCTTTTTTCTTTAGACTACTCTCAGTCCAGTCACACTCAGGCATGTTCAAGTATTCCTCCATCACATAAGAAGGGGGCTTCCACCCTAGGCGACTGGAAAGAGGAGTTCCCTGAGGAAACGATTCCCGCCGCTCATCTCGTCAAAATAAAGGGAAAACGAAACGATGAATAGTGAAACACAAGGTGGAGGGAATAGAAAATACATGAGGTTCCAAAGGACTAGCAGATGGCTTCACATTTAACCGCGGAGGCTTACGATCGGAAAACGACCCCTTCTTCGGCTTCGTAGGCTCACAACCCTCAGGTGGGGCCCAAGAGGTCACCACGGGATCCGAGCGACCCTTATTAGCCGGAACGAGGCGATGCTCGGCAGCTATGGCGTCATCAAGTTTGATTCGACCAGACGCATGAAGCTCCCGAAGATCTTGAACAGTCAAGTCGCGAGGAGGAGAAGACTCGCGCAAGAGAAATTTCAACCCCGGCTCCGTAAGAAATCATGATACTCGTGGGCCCTTTCAGTAACTGCTAGGAGCCGCGCAGGGATGGGATGCCTGAATGAAAAATTGATCCCTCGATCAGACAAGCGCGTCGCTCCTTTGAAGACGTAACGAGTGAAGATAGCAACAACATCCTCGATGTTAGAATTTTTCGGGGGAGGGAACCTGTGAGAAACCCCTTGATCGAACCCCACCTGTCGAGCCGCGCGATCATGGGTGTGGGATATAGCAATGAACTTACCAGCGTAGAAACCAGGAAGATAACCCGGCAACACGACCATCACTGAATCAAAATCGGCCTCTTGAAGGACCTTTGTCGAATCCAGTTCCGTGTCAAAGTGTGCAACAAAATCATAATGCGTCGAAGCTGACCGACCGTCTTGGTAAGGGAATGGTTCAAAATCCTTGGCCACGCCCAAGCGTTTACCAAGATCTCCCTTGGGGAATTTTCCTTTCAAGTTCCAAAGAGCCATCAGCGGGTAGCCGTAAACAACGGGGAGCTTCTTGACGGAACCATCGTCTTGTTTCACATCTTCTTTCCGGTGAATCGCGAGTTTATTAGGCTCAGGCGCGCATGGGGGAACATGCTCCCAGTACCAAGCTTTCATAAAAGAAGATGGGATGTAGGTCTCGATCTTGTGAGACGAACCCACCGTCTGAAGATCTCGATAGAACAAATCAAGATGGAGGTACAAACCACCTAAGAACATTGGTGCAAGCGGAAAAGAGACGCCGCGGGACAGCAACACTGCCATTGGCACGATCTCACCCTTGATGGTATCCTGGGGACTGTATTCAAATATGTCGTGACAAAGCCAGAATAAAATGAAGGCAACTAGTTCCGCACGGGGATTCTTCTCCTTGCGTTTATGAGGGAACACCTTATCATCGATCATCTGAGGAGCCCAATATTTCAGCCAAAGAGAAAAAGAAGCGGGGCGATTAACTTTAATGAATCATTCAGGATCAGCTTCTGTCGGGTCTGATGAACCATGGACCGACTCATAGGCGCGGGTGGAGCTGGATAACAGGAGATCGCCAGGAGGGCGCCTGGGAGGAGCTTCCTTCTCTTTTACCCACTTAGCCTTCCCCTTCTGAGCGGATGAAGATGCCCCTTTCTTATCTATGTCAGCAACTCCCTTGTCCTTACCTCGTCCTAATGGCGCATGGCTCTTCTGTACTAGTTCACGACGGGAGTCATCTTTGCACTTCAACAAATAAGTACAAAGTTCCTTGTCCTCATCATTTAGTGCTCCGAAGACGGCTGCCTAATCATATGAATGACTGCCATGAATCGGTAACCCTGTAAGAGCGACCACGTCCTCTAGGACGATAGTGGATTCCCTCCACGATGTGAGAAGGGTGTGAAAGGGAGGAGCCCAGCGGAAAAAATCCGTATTATATGACGAATGCAACTATTCACCTCTATTTTAAGAAACGAGTCTATAGATTCATTAATAACCGCCTTCTGGAGAGCAGCAGCGTGGCTGGAGTTGGAGCGTATATAAGATGCCCAATGTGGCCACACCGGAGGAGTCTTCGACTTAGAGCGGATGTCGATAGCATAGAGATTATAATCTCCACGATGGATGGCCATCCGCGGCACAGTCTTGAACGCGAAAGTGTCCATGGTCTCTGACTCGGGGCGCATAAGCCATCCGGGATAAAAAGGGTAAGGAAGCACGGGCGGATTTCAAAGGCGAGATGTTAAGATATCATCCAGAGGAAAAACGCGTTTACCTTCACGGAGTTCTCTTAACCTCAGGGCGCGTTTTAAGGAAGGGCCGCTTGTGAACTCAACAATAGTATACAACCTGCCGTCTACTAGGGCGGGTAGGACGACCTCATCCTGATCAGAATACTCGGCTTCCTCGGAGCCCTCATGCCTAGGTTGCTCAGATTCGCTAGACTCCTCAGACGAAGAACTACTGGAAGAGCTACTAGACATAGCGAGTGTATGGGTACGTCTGGAAGAAGGAAAGAATAAGAAAAGTTGAAAGGAAAATGAATTGACAACTCTATATATAGAAAGCCCTAAAGATCGAAAGTGGCAGTTATGCACGGTAGAAAAGTAACCGTCATAAAACCAGAAGTAGAAGTGGTTTTGCACGATGAGGAGTCGAAACGTCGCCCACAACCATAAGTTCAACAAATGGAAAAGACCCACCTCGTTAATGGACTATAAAAGAGGGCGCTCAAAGAGGGTTCTTTGACTATTGGGTCGTTAAACAATTGACCCAATAGCCCTGACTAATGTTGATACATGAAAAATAACACCCCTTAATGGGTTTAGGGTGTTCCTAAAGAAGTAACTAAACTAGGTAAAAGCATGGGGACTTGGGGACTAAGCCCAAGTCTAACAAGAAAGTATCCACTAAAAGGGAAGGACAAGGAAGGAATTAGTAAATAAGAAGAAGGTTATCTTAAGAAATGACATTAGGAGTAATTAAGGAGGTCTAGGATACATGGCATGATGTCATAAAAGAACGGGCTTTTTGGAAAGCCTATATAAGAAAGGACAAGGTATAATAGAAAGAAAACTCTCTCTCTTACTATTCTTATCAAAGTGAGGTCATTTGGCTAGCTAGGACGGGTAGAACCTCAAACCTAAATTCACCCTTCAACAGCGGTCTACAATCGATTTTTGTTTACGTGGTAATGTACTGATTGTGAAGTTGTCTCTTCAGATTCCATTTCACAATCGGTTTTTATATATTATCACATAAACCGATTCTTGATGTTTGAAATTCCTGTATGTTTTTGTTGTTAGAATCGGATTGTGTATGTTTTCCTATGTACCGATTGTTGAACTAGATTTTTTTCTTTTTTAGATATGGACTTCGGCCACCTAGCATTTTATTCATGAGAGCTCACCCAGGAGGACGTTCACATGGTATCATAACCCATGGTACCCAAAAGGCTGTACAAGTTCGCCTATGGCCGTGAGACCAATCTTGAGCAATCTCTTGCACTGTCAGATAAGCTTTCACTAGAAAATCTTGTTGAGCTTTTAAAGTTTGTGAGGGGAATGAGGGATGTGATTGCAGTTGGGAGGGATCGCGACAGACATTTAGAACGTCTGTTTGAAGAAATGGTTGAAGCTCATTCCTTTGCTGCTGCAGAAACTGCTGTTGTTGCTGCTCTTACTCCTAATACTGCTACTGCTCTTGGTGCTAATGGTGATGATGTAGGTCCATAATGTGGATGTTCTCTTCTATATATTATAATTGTGTTAAGTTTTTTGTTTTTAAGACTTTTAGTGGTTTGAATGGTGTATTTTTTCGATCATTACGGTTTAAGAGGGTTATGAACTTAATGCACTTACAGTTTTAATTATAATTGTGCGCATAATGGGTTTATGGAAAAACAAGTTTATGCATGCTCAAAACTCTGTTTTGCAAATACAAGCAGACAATCGGGCTATACGACTACACCTATAAACCGATTGTTGAGGTGCCATCATGGAATCGGTTTATGTGGGTGCTAGAGCATTGCTCGGTCGAACTCACAAGTGTTTTTGTATCAAGCTTTGTCAAATTTAATTGACAAAACTATATCTTGATTTCTAGTCTACAGTTAGTTAAGTCCCGGTCTAGGATAGTAGAGTTGAAAAACGAACCAGTCATCATTTTCGTTCTACCGTTTGAAGGCGAAGATTAACCGAAGCTTTTGAAGAACTTCATCAACAAAAGCTAAGTGAAGACTGAACCAACTATTTCTCAAGTTATATTCACTTTTTTTATCTTGAGATGATTCTCGTGAAACTAATTAGACTAGCTTGCATAAACAAGAATTTCGAGTCGAGAACTAATTATTTGGTTTACGAATTTCTCGAAATATAATGACTAAGCTTAATGAACATTTTTTCATGCTTGATCAAATTTGGTGGAGAACAATTTATTGTCCAGAACCAAATTCGAAAATAGGCTGGAACAGTGATATGTGTCATTGATGTTATTCATGAATGTCGAATCGATTTAGAGAAATATAGAACTACTATATTCAGAATTTGTCTGAAACCGTATTACATGTATTCGTACACGTAACGGAGTAGCTATATATCGACTTTCATATTTATGTGATATGCATACTTGTGTGTACATCATGGGAAAATATGTTCGTTTCGCGATCCGGATAGGCATGTATATTCGTCTACAAACTATTGTGGAACTATGGTAAGGGAACTAGATTAAAATAATCAAACTGGTATGCAAGCCAAAAAAGTTATGTGTCTTAGAACCAGTTTAGTACCCAAACCGATACGTAAACTTAACGTTATGTGAAATCCGGAACTAGCAAAGGTCCAAAGTTTGCAAACCGGTACGTGAACTGAAAAGTTCTGTAGTGTCTGACACTCGGTTATTGCATAAGTGTGCAAACCGGTTTATGAACTGAATAGTTGTGTTGACTCCGGAACTCGGTCATTGAATACAAGTTTTCAAACTGGTCCACGTATTGTGACTCAGCCGATTCACGAACAGTTCAAGTACTTATACTTTGTACATTTACAAACTATGTCAATTGTGATTCAATTGTGATTAAATTATTTCCTTGAAGTAATTTGCATTTGATCAATTCTCTAATTAAGACTATACTCATTTGATCACATAATTGTGACTCAATATTAATGTCATGTGAACATGAAAATGAGTGTTAAGCTTTTAATTTCAAATAGGCTAGTTTCGACTAACCATATTGAACATAGTCTTTATACACATTTCGGTTACGTTTTACCTAACCATAGTGTATATCTTGTATATGTGAATAAGATTCAAATCTTTCATCTAACGGTGAATATTGACTGCTTGATATCAAAGCTATCTTAGCTTAAACCTACCTAAGCTTTGAAGTATATATAAGGGGAACTCTTGGCAACTGGGATCTTTGAATCCTGACACTACTTTTTGGTGTGTCCTAGTTATATCTAGAGTCGTCCTCTCTAGAAACTCTTTTAGGTTTTAGCGACTACAAAGACTTCATTGGGATTCGTGAAGCCAGGTCCAGTTATCTTTTATCTTGATAACTTGAGTATCCTTATCTTGATTGTTTGTAGAGCCTTGATCCATCAAGATAGATAGATAGTAATCAACAAAGTCTCTTCGTCTCATACTTTGTTGATTCTGCAAGTTTTATACTTGTGAGGAGGATAATAATCTAGGCTACACTTCGGGTTGCATAAGTCTGGATTTTGAGGATAACCAGACTTTTGTATAATTGTTATTGATTTCCATCACCTGGATCTATCATTTGATCTGATCATCTGTTTCGATCATAAATCAGGAAATCAATAAATATGCTTAATCTATGAGAGGAAGATTTGGTTTAAAGTCTTCAATTGAGTTGAAGCAACTCTTAGTTGGTGTGAGACCGTCTAAGGGAATCAATTGCGCAGAGTCCTGCTGGGATTCAAGAGGCGTAGGGAGCGCGACTGTACCTGAATCAATGGGAGACTGAGTTCGGGCTCAACTACATTCCAGACCGAAGTTAATTGGTAGTAAGCTAGTATCTGTAGCGGCATAATACAGTTTGGTGTTCAATCTGGACTAGGTCCCTGCGTTTTTCTACATTTGCAGTTCCTCGTTAACAAAACTTATGGTGTCTGTGTTATTTATTTTTCCGCATTATATTGTTTATCTTTATAATTGAAATTGTTAAAGCATAGCTCGGTCGACCTCGCATGCGTTGCTATATCAAACATGTTTGTCAATGTTAGTGATCAAAACTATGAGTCTTGATTTCTAGTCTACATAGCTAAGTCTCGGACTAGGATATAAAAGTTTAGTTGAGCTCAAGGACTTCATGGCGATTCATCATACAACAACGAAGATCTACTCAAGGAACCGTGGAACTTCATCAACAAAAAGGTATGTGGAGACATGAACTTATCTATCACTCAAAAGTCTATCTCTTCTATCTCCTACTTCTTATGAGACAAAAGTCGTATGCTATATAGACTGGATCATACACATTTGATATTTCGAGCCAAGTATATATCGCCTATCTATATCTCGAAATCATGTGTTGGTAAATAGTTTCGCTTTGATCGGGTTTATCTTCACCTAGTGACGAAAGTCATAATGTTTCAATCACTTTGAAAATCGCTTTGACGAGAAATAGTGTAACAACTATATAACGTCCTCTAAGAATGTTTCAATGGTTGGAATGAGAGTTTAGGTCTATATAACCAATGACGGATATAAGCATTGTGTGGAAACACATATGTGCATAAGTCATATTCCTTAATCTGAAGCGAACTTTGTTGATTGAGATAAACCGGAGGAATTGGCTTTTCCAAGTCCACGAACTCAGTTTGCGAACTCAGTCCGCGAACTGACGGAAGTTCTCGTGCTGAGAATTTCTGCTGGGATTTTCCAAAAACTTGTTTGCGTGTTTAGTCCGCAAACTCAATCCACGAACCTAGTCCGCGAACTGGCGGAAGTCTCCTTGCCGAGATTTTCTGCTGAGTTTGGAAAACTCTGCCGGTTGCCTTAAGTCCGCGAACTTGTTTGCGTACTTGAGTGGGTTATGATCTAAAGATGTGCTCTGAACATGAAACTTAAATTACTAAGGAATGCAGTATGCAAACCGTGGCTATAAAGTTCATGAGCCGATTCAATCGAATCGAATCATCTTTGTTTCAATTGTGTCTTGTGTAGTTACATAAGATCTCATAGCAATTGAACAACTCTCTAACTAGTTCATTTGAGTCAATTGAACTAGTTATGGTGAAGAAGAACAAGGTTAATATGAAATGCTCATATGGTTGACCTTTTGGGTTACTATGTTGAACCAACATACACGTACACGTTTGGGAACGGTTTTCACAAACCCAGTAAACGTATATCTCAAGTGTGTGTGGCAAGCTAAGTTTTCGATCTAACGGTTGAGAAATATTAGCTTGAATCTAAATCAGGTTTTCATCTAACGGTGAATATTGATTTCTTTGCAACTAAGGCAAAACCCTGATTTGAAGACTATATATATGAGACATCTAGCACTGGGCAAAACTAATCCCCACACGTCTGTGTGATACTAGTGCGCTCGCTAGAGTCGATTATCCTCTAACCTTTGGTTTTCTTCTCTAAAACCAGGTTAACGACTTAAAGACTTCATTGGGATTGTGAAGCCAGACCGATACTACTTTTATCGTAGTTGTGTGATCTTATCATGCATCTTCTATCGTACGAGTACAATCTTTGATTGTCTTGAGGTCGTCAGAGTTCTCTGATAGGCAAGATAAAGAAGTCACAAACATCTTCGCCTCACTGTTTGTAATTCCTCGACGTCCTCTTGTGTATTCAAGTAAGACTGTTGAGAGGTGATTGATTAATCTAGGCTGTTCTTCGGGAATATAAGACCGGATTATCAATTGGTTCCTGTTCACCTTGATTTCATATCTTAAAACGGTACAAAAACCTAGGGGTTTTCCGTGGGAGACATATTTATCCTTTGATAGACTTTTCTATGTGAGACAGATTTGTTTATTATCAAGTCTGCGATTTTGGGTTGCATCAACTCTTGGTTGTGGGTGAGATCATCTAAGGGAATCAAGTGCGCAGTATCTTGCTGGGATCAGAGGCATAGGAGTACAACTGTACCTTGAATTAGTGGGAGACTGATTGGGGTTCAACTATAGTCCAGTCTAAAGTTAGCTTGGAGTATGCTAGTGTCTGTAGCGGCTTAATACAATGTGTATTCAAACTGGACTAGGTCCCGGGGTTTTTCTGCATTTGCGGTTTCCTCGTTAACAAAATTTCTGGTGTCTGTGTTATTTCATTTTCCGTATTATATTGTTTATCTTTATAATTGAAATAATACAGGTTGTGCGTTAAAGTTTAATCGATTAGAGATCCGACCTTGTGGTTGTTGATTTCATTGATTAACACTTGGACATTGGTCTTTGGTACCGTCCAAGTTATTCCTTGTATTTGATAAAGACTCGTTATTGTTTTTAGCTTGAGTAAAAACAAAATCAAGAGAGAGATATTAACTCCTTGAGATACTTTTATCTAGATTGAGTCTGACTGTCTAGTTGATTCTATAGCAAAGTATTTCGGAGTTAGTCCATACAGATTGCTAAGCGAAATATTGAGTGGTGTTGTTAGACCCCCGCTTTTTCAGAAATATTACAGGTTGTGAGTTGAGCAATCACAGTAGCTAGGTCCAATCTTGTTAGTTTCAAAAGACTTGATTGATCCTTGACATTAGTCTCTGGTACCGCCCAAGAACTCTCTTTGTAGTTAGGTTCACGGATTCGATTATGTAAATGTTCTAACAACAAGAGAGCGAGATATAACTCTAGTCACTTTCCTTGATTGAGTTTTTACTCTCGGAGTTGAACTGAGTTTGTCCATACAAATTGCCTAAGAAAAAGTTGGTGGTTTATTTTGGTACCCACTCACCCCCTCTCCCCCTGCCGTTTTCAGTGGGGGTCAGTATAATCCGATTCTTCATGCCTTAAAAATGTTGTTTTTCTGTATCATTTTCTATTAAGAATCGGATTACATGTGCATATATATATAAACCGATTACTGTTGGTGAAAGTTCAAATTTTTTACATGTGAACAATAGGTTTATGTTGCCAAACATAAAGACCGATATGTTTGGCATAAAAACATAATAGGTTTTTATGGACATTCGAGAAGACCGAATGTGCCAAATTATTTCACTTTTTTCAAAAAAAAAAACTAGTCGTTGGGGTCTTTCTCTATATAAAGAAACCTCATCCCCAGACTAAATTTGCCCCAAACGTGCTCATTCTATTCTCTCCTACTCCATATACTCCACAACTACTAATTTCATACCTCCACATACAAGAATTAACATCGTTTGACTCCACCGAAGATTTGGAAATCACCAAAGTATGGTACGCCGAAAGTCGAGTTTTGGATCACTCTTCGTCCGAGAGATTTTGGGGGAAGATATATAACAAATTTAGGCAAGATTATGGGAACCCGAAGGGAAGAAGTCTTCAAAAAATCCATGATAGGCACCAAGTCATCCTAGATGCGATAGTTACTTTTATAGCTATCCAACAACGGATTTTGAATGCTGGCCACTTTAGCATGTCCCTTCAACATTTTTTAATTATTTTTAAGGTTTATTCTACATAATCTACTTTTATAAATTTCTAACTAATAAAGTAAGTTTGTGTTATGTTTTTGTAGCATGAAGCCGTGAAAGCGCGCTACTTGAAGGAAAAGGGGGGAGCATTCACATTTGATGTAAGCTATCACTTCATGGTATCCAAAATTTCGGAGTACGACCCAGACTTCATGGTGGGTGAATCAGACTCAGATTCATCCGACGAAGATTGATAATTTTAGGAGTTTTTTTCTCGGCAGCACTAAAAGTTTTTCTAATGTAATATATGGGTTCCTTCACTTCTGTCCATTTTGTGAAATAATCTGTTGCGACTATTAAGTATCTTCTTTGTCCAGAACCTGGTAAAAATGTCCCCACAATATCTAAACCCCATTTTCCAAAACGCCACACACTGGTTGAAGATGACAATGGTGCTCCAGGTGCATGTATTTTCTTTCCATGTCGTTGACAATCTTTGCAACGTCTTGACATTTGTTTTGCATCTTCGTGCATGTATGGCCAGTAATAGCTTGCATTTTTTCTCTATGTGCCAAAGATCTTCCTCCGCTATGATTGCCAACATTCCCACTATGTAACATTTTTAGCACTTTTTCTCCTTCCTCTCGTGTCAAACATTTGAGTGATGGTCCATTAAAGGATTTTCGGTATAGCAGCCCATCTCTTAATTCATAATTTGTTGCGCGGATTTTTAACTTGTGTGTTTCCAATCTATTTTTTGGTGTTTCTCCTTTCACCAAATATGCCTGAAGTTCCATTCTCCAATCTGCGATATGGTTCGTTTGTTCTTCTTCATCACCGTCTATTATCATCACGTCCACTTCTTCTTCTTCTTTATTTATTGATGGTGACATAAGTGTTTGTATTTTTATGTATCTCGTAGTTGGATCTTTCATCATGCTTGAGATAAAAGCAAATGCGTCTGCAAGTCTGTTATCCTTCCTTGAAATGTGTCTCCATTTTATTTTTGGGATTTTCGCTGACAATTCTTCAACAAGCTTCTTATATTTCTTCAAAGATGGTTCATTTGTAGTATACTCTCCCTTTATTTGGCGAATAACTAGCTGTGAATCACTAGTGATCTTGGCATTTTCTAGTTTCATTTCTATTGCGAACTTCAAGGCATGTATCACAGCTTCATATTACGTTTCGTTATTGGTGGATGTGAATTCCAATCTGAATGAAAAATCCATCTTCACTCCTTCTGGCGAAATTAAAACAATTCCAACTCCATTGCCTTCTCCATTTGATGATCCATCTACCAATATCTCCCATCTATTTGGTTTTGTTAATAAATCTTTTGGATCTCCGTGTTCTTCTTCTGTATCCATCATTTCTTCTACCGCTTCATCTTCTTCTAAAGGAAATTCTGCCAAGAAATCTGCAACAACTTGTGATTTTGGTGAAGACAAAATTTCATATTTAATGTTAAAGTGGCCTACTTGTGCATCCCATCTCTCCACTCTTCCTGATCTTTTAGAATTCTTCATTACTGATTCAATTGGTACTTTTGTTAATACCTTTATCTTGTGCGCTTGAATATATATGCGGAGCTTAAATGATGCATAAACTAATGCTAAGATTAACTTCTCAATCTTTGAGTAATTTTTCTCGGCAGCACTAAAAGTTTTTCTAATGTAATATATGGGTTTCTCCACTCCTGCGTCTATTCGCAATAATACAACACTTAATGCATGCGACGTCGTCGCAAGATAAATCAATAATTCTTCTCTTGATTCTGCCTTTTGTAAAATAGTTGTATTCATAAGATGGTATTTGATCCCTTGAAAATCTTTTTCGCATTCATCAGTCCATTTGAATTTCGCCCCCTTCTTGAGTATATCGAAAAAATATTTGCATTTGTCTGATGATTGCGAAATGAATCTCCCCAGCGAAGCTAAAAGTCCATTCAACTTCTGTACGTCTTTTATTGTTGCGGGTGTTGGCATGTCACGAACTGCTTGCACTTTTTCTGGATCAACCTGTATTCCTTCCTTTGATACAATGTAGCCTAAAAATTTTCCCGATGCAACTCCAATAGTACACTTCTCAGGATTCAGCTTAATGTTATATTGCCGCATTTGTTCAAAAATCTCCCTCAGGTTCTGTACATGGTCTTTGGATTCTTTACTCTTTACTAACATGTCATCCACGTATACTTCTAATGTTTTGTGTATCCATTTCCCGAACACCTTCTCTACCATTATTTGATATGTCACTCCTGCATTTCGCAAACCAAATGGCATTTTTGTGTAACAATATAAACTTCTAGGGGCGAAGAAAGCAGTATGTTCTTGATCTTCTTCAGCGAGAGGAATTTGGTTATATCCTTTGTACCCATCTAAAGACGATACTCTATCATTTCCCGCTGCGGATTCCACCATTTGAGGAATATCTGGTAATGGAAAACTATATTTATGACAAGCTTTGTTTAAATCAGTAAAATCTATGCAAATCCTTATTCCTTTGTTTTTCTTTTGGACAATGACCATATTCTCTATCCATTCTGGGTATTTAGCTTCTCTTATGATTCCTGCATCAAGCATTTTCTGTAGTTCTTCTTCTATTTGGGAATGGTAAGCTGTTGCGGTTTTTCTTATTCTTTGTTTAAATGGTCTCACATTCTTGTTAATCTCCAACTTGTGACATGCAATTGATGGATCTATTCCCGGTATCTCATCCATGCTCTCTGCGAAAACGTCTTTATATTCTCGCAAAAGATCAACAGTTCTTTCTTCTTCTTCTACATCCATCTTGGTTCCAATTCTCAATATTAGAGGTTCTTTTATAGTCCCAACGTTTACTTTTTTTGTTGATTCTGTGGCAGTGTAACTGGACTTGGATTCTCCCATTGGTGTTGGTTCTTTTATTGTTTTCACAGGTCCTTCTCCATCTTCCGAAATTTCGCTGGGTATTCCCTTGCCTTCTTTTGCCCTTATCATGTATACTCTAAATTCTTCTTCTTTCTTTGCCTCCTTTGCCAACTTTCTGCGAAATTGTTTCCTTTTTGCTTGTTTTTCATAATGCTTTACTTCAATTTGATGACATAATTTCGCATTGTCAACATCTCCTCTGATTTCACCTATTCCGTTTGGTGTGGGGAATTTAATACATTGATGTAACGTCGATACTACAGCTTTTATTGCATGTATCCATGGCCTTCCTAACAACATATTATATGGCGATTCCATATCCACCACGCATAGTGTCACGTGTGTTTCGATCTCTCCTAGCGGAATTCGTACTACTATTTCTCCTTTAGGTTTTGTTGTGGATTTTCCAAAGCCATGAACAAGATATGTTGAATTAGACATCTCTTCATCTTTAAATCCCATTCCCCTGAACGCATGATAGAATATTATATCCCTTGAACTTCCTGTATCGACTAAAGTTCTATTCAATATCCATTCTTCCGTGGATTTTTTTGTTGTTCCCTTCTCTTTTCGCGTAATAGGCACTGTAATAACCAATGGAGATGTGTGATTCAAATTTTCTTTTGGTATTTCCGTCGCTATGAATGTGATTTTTTACTTTTCCCAATCTTTCAAGGGTGTTGTCTTTTCTACTATCATAACCTTCCTTCCTTCAAAATTTCGTTTATGTATTCTTCCTTTGATGTTTTCATGGAATTCATTAATCATTGTTTTTGTTATCATATTACATTCCAATCTTTCGTCATCTTTATTGACTCTAATCATCTTTTAACTGGTTCACTGATCTATTTAATCACTTTCTTGATTTGAACAATTTCAACAACAATCTTCAATTTTTGATCTTTATTCCCTGTTTCTAGCGCCATTATGTGGTTGTAGGAAATCCTACACTACACCGCTCATAAGATTTCATTAACATTCAACTCATTTTAGATCAACAATCTTAATTTTATTGATGAATTTTGAACAATCTTACAAGAAAGATAAAGGAATCAAGAATAACCACTGCTCTAGATTTCTCTCTCCTCTTTACTTGCTTCTCACTCAGAAAAAGATCTCTCCTTTCCTTTACAACTGAAACTATTTATAGGAAATACATAGTGGATGACAGCTAATCTATCTTCTTTATTTTCGGATATGGTTTGCGACATTCTCGCAACCTTACAATTAATTCGCAAACTCTCTAATTTTCGCAGGACTCTCACATCTTTCTCATGATTTAGCTGACGTCATTTATTATATCATTTCTGAAATTGTTCTGCGACGTTGTTGTGTTGTGTTGCTATAATTTCGCTGAATATTATCTTGCGAGATTATGATCCTACATCTTGCCTCTTCTCATATCTTCTCTGCGAAGTAGAGAATGATGTGAGAAATGCCGCATTATCCATCATTCATATTCTGCATTTATCACACGTATCCTTTTTCCATCCGTATCTTGACACGTCTCTTTAACTGCTGCTTTAAACCGTTTATCTTTCCGCATTAATCGTGTTTATCTTCTCGATAAAAATTTCTTCTATATATATTCTTTCTCATCTCTTTTTCTCTCTTTTTATTTTCTCTGCAACTTCATCGTTCTTCTGCAAATTCCATTATTGCAACTTTTCTTCTTTCTTTCTTCTTCTTCTTCTTTCAATCTTTTTAAGTTCTTTCATCTTCATATTTCCCTCTGTAGATCTTCATCATTGTAATTTTCTTCGAAAAATCTTCCTGCTATGTTTTCCATGGATTCATCAAGGTTAGTTTTCTTTTTTCTTCTTATGGGTTTTGCTGAAATTGATCTTGCTTACTGCCTTATTTGATGTTGTTTATGTGATTCCCATACTGTTGTTATTTCAGCAAAAGCGCCTCTAACACTAAATTTCACGGTTCAGAACCCTAATATTCCCAAACCGCACATAAGATTGTTGTACATAAAAGAAAGTCTGCGAATCAGAAGGTAGTAAGAAACATTATTCTTCTAATAACAATATTGTTGCCTCTGTTTCTTATCTGGATTGTAATTCGCAGGGTGATAAGGATGTCAATAACCTCTCAAGAAATCTCGCCACCTTAAAACTGTTGAAACCTCTGTTCATTCACTTACTTATTCCTTCTAAATCTCCTGCGACATCTTCGCAAGTTAAACCATTATCTCCAATTCGCGAAAAAGCTGCCTCAGACTTCATTTCTTCAACTGACCTTTCAATGATTGAAACCCCCATTATTGATCCTTCTGTGAATGAAACTTCTTCTCTCCTATTGATAATGTTTCTCAACCTTCTATCATTACCAGTTCTCTACCTGAGCCTCTTCCCTTTTCAAAAGAAACTGTGGAAGGAATAGATATTGCTTTCAAAGTTTGTCTGAAGTCCTGGATGATGGCAAAAAGTATCCAATTGATCCTGTTAAGTCTGGTATTTGCGAAATTCTGAATAAGTATTTCGGTTCTGATAGAGCTGTTTCGCAAACAGCTTTGGAAAAAGAGTGTAATGCTCTTCGTCTCGAAAATCAAAATCTTCAGAATGTTTTGCTGGATCGTGACAATCTTCGCAAGAAGAATGATGAATTAAGAGGTATGATTTCCTTATCTGTATCTTCAAATTTCCTTTCTAATGATTTTATCCTTCCCATATTTAATTATCCTTGAAATCCCTCTTTCGCATGTTAAGCCTTAAACCAGAAACGAATAATGGAGAGATATCAATTTGAATCTGCTGTTGAAGAAGCCCGTGTTGATAAAGAAATTTTGATGGATCAATATAACCAATTAGATAACCTCTATTCATATTCTGTTGATCATATAAATAATCTTACCAATGAAAATACCCAATTAGTTCAGAGGCAAGATTTATTAAGTAATGAAATATCTCCTTTCTTATCTTTAACTAAAGCTAATTTAGGGATGGAAACTTTATCAGATGAGAATAAAACCTTATCTCAAGAGAAGCGAACTTGTTTAAACAAGATGGCGATATCTTCGCAACAACTTAGCATTCTTCAGAAAGTATGTGATGACCAAGAACAATCTCTTCGCTCTTTGAGAAATGAACTTAAAGAAGTAACAGAGTCATCTATCGCTGAAAAGATACACTCATTCAAGGTAGAATAGCTTTAAGTGTAAAGGCGAATCAACTTAAAGAACAATATTCCAAATTAGAAGAATCTTATTCTTCTCTTGCGAAGAAAAATGCCTTTCTTATTTCTAAAGAGAAAAATCTTCAGTCTCGACTTAAAGGTTTAGTTGGAGATAAATTTGATGACGCAATGGACCGTTGGGAGAATAGTTGTCTGTCCTTGATTCAACACCTTATTTCGCAAAAGGAAGGTAGTCATAATAGTTTGACTGCCTTAACTATTTTTCTTTGTCATATCTTTTTGAGTTCTTCATCTTATTGAAATTTGTATTCTACCTTTCGCAGAGTCTGAGAAAATCTTCATTCTTCCATTTCTGTTTGGAGGCTAAATATGCCAAAATTCGCAAAGAAAATGCATTACTTGTCTCTGTCCTTACTGGTTCTCGCGACCGAGCAGAAAGAAGACTTGATTATCTTGCTTATTTAAGGATATTCAAGATAGGAATCATCAGAGAGCACTTCTTCGTCAAGTTCATCTCCGGCTGAAGTCCTTGTAAATGATATTTTATTGTCTAAATCTCTTCCTCCTCCTACATCAATCGAACCTTTGGAAGTAGATGATGATGAAGTTCCTCGTCCTGCTGATAGTGATTATGATTATGAAAGTGGTGCAGAGGATAATTTTGGAAGATGGAGAAGAAATTCCTTCTAAGGAAGCAACTGCTGGTGTTAATGAAAAAGAAATCTCTTCTGAAGAAGTAATTGCTGGCGATAATCAAGGTGCTAATCAAGGCGAAGATCAGAATCGAAATGAAGGAGAGGTTGAGATGGCGATAATGAGAACATTGGCGAAGAACGTCTATTATCTCCTTCTACTGGAATTAATACTGAAGCATGAGCTTCTTATCTAGTTCTATCTTCTTGAATTGTCTCATCTTTATTACTTTTTGCGAATAATATTCTTCAACCAACTTTGGAATCAATTTTCCCTTTTAGTATTTTGCTGGTGAGAAAGATAATGCCTCTTGTTTATTGATTCCCATACTTGCCTCTCATTATCTTTCTTGCGAAAAATAATCTGTTATGAATACTTATAAATATGTGGTCTTATTTTTCCTTCCTAATTAAAGGTCTTATTATGCCACCTCTTGTCATTGCGACAAAATCGCAGGACGTCTTGCACTTTCATGCAAAACCCATTGATCTTGCCTTAACTTTTTTTTGTATTATGGCCTCTTCAGGAATGTTGCGACAATATGACAGGCCTAAATATTCTTGCGAAAATAAAGCCCCATGACATTGCCGTCTTGCGACGAAATCGCAGGACGTCTTCGCACTTTCATGCGAAAACCCATTGATCTCGTCTTATCTTTTTCTTTTGTATTATTGCCTCTTCAGGATTGTTGCACAAATATGACAAGCCTTAATACCCTTGCGAGTAAAAAGCCTCATGACATTTGCGTCTTAAGACACTTATCAGCTCCCTAATGGAGGGTGCCGCCCTTATCTCCCCCCTGGTTGCCCCTTCAAGGAGGCGTACTTCTACCATACAAGGTTAGCTCCTCCCATCCAGTCTTAACAACAACCAGTTGTTTTCGCAGCCTCTTATCCCTTTTACCTATAGGGCTTATGGTTACGAGACTGCACCCTAAGTGGGGTTTTCTTCGGCCGAGTGCAGTATAAGCCAAGACTTGTCAAGAATGGCAAGGTACGCTTCAAACGCCCCTGGCACTCTTGACTCAACCGTGTACCTCGGCGCCTTGATCAGATTGCACTCCTTGGGAGAGTCCTTATTACCTTAGTCGCCCAACCTAAGTCATATGCTTAAGCTGAGAATCCAAGGTGCCTCTCCCGGATGGGCTTTATTGACCCCAAATCTCCATGACTCAGGTTCCGGTGGCGGTGTAGCCTTTCCCTGAGCCATGCAACAGGTACCCCCTTATATGACGTACTTTAGGTCTTACATTTGCCTCTTGCGAAATTTTATTCGCGAACTAGGGTGTACGCCATAAAGGTTCGCCCTTTCTTTTATGTCATTGTTCTATGATTATCTCTGCGAAAGTTTCGCACATCATGATCTTGTTTTGATATGAATAATCTTGCAATTTCTTTCAGAATCCATAACTTCTCAAAGCTTCTTACGGATAATATCTTTTTAAGTACAACCTGTTCCATGGTCTGTCAAGTCTATGACCAACATCTCTACCTTCTGGATCCATTAATTATAAGCTCTGTTCCAACTATCTCCTTAATGATGTAAGGTCCATCCCATTTTTTCGCTAATTTTCCACCATTTTCTCGCTGATATATTGGTGTCTCTCGCAGAACTAAATCTCCTGGTTGGAATTCGCGTACTTTGACACGTTTATTATATTCTCGGGCTAATCTTCGCTGATAATTCTCCATATGTTGTAAAGCTTTTCTCTTTTTCTTCTAATTCATCAAGTTTGTTTAAGATCAAACCCGCACTAAGATTTTTCTCCCAAGCTTCTCTCTTTGTTGTCGGAATAACAACTTCTGTTGGTAACACCGCTTCAACTCCGTATGTTAAACAAAAAGGTGACATTCCAGTAGCTTCTCTTCTAGTTGTATTATAAGCCCATACTGCATTATGTACTTGTTCGCACCATGCTCTGTGATGTCCTTCCAATTTCTTCTTTAATATATCTGCAATTGTTTTGTTTGTTGCTTCTACCTGCCCATTAGCTTGTGGATACAAAGGAGTAGACTTTCCACATTTTATCTTAAATGCATTAAGTAACATTTCTATGTTCTGTCCTTCAAACTGTTTCCCATTATCAGATACCAACTGCGCAGGAATTCCGAATCTGCAAATGATATTTTCGAATATGAATGTAAAGATATCTTTGTCGCGAATATGCTGTACTGCCTTCACTTCTGTCCATTTTGTGAAATAATCTGTTGCGACTATTAAGTATCTTCTTTGTCCAGAACCTGGTAAAAATGGCCCCACAATATCTAAGCCCCACTTTCCAAAAGGCCACACACTGGTTGAAGATGACAATGGTGCTCCAGGTGCATGTATTTTCTTTCCATGCCGCTGACAATCTTCGCAACGTCTTGATATTTGTTTTGCATCTTCGTGCATGTATGGCCAGTAATAGCCTTGCATTTTTGCTCTATGTGCCAAAGATCTTCCCCGCTATGATTGCCAGCATCCCCTATGTAACATTTTTAGCACTTTTTCTCCTTCCTCTCGTGTCAAACATCTGAGTGATGGTCCATTAAAGGATTTTCGGTATAGCAGCCCATCTCTTAATTCATAATTCGTTGCGCTTTTTAACTTGTGTGTTTCCAATCTATTTCTTGGTGTTTCTCCTTTCGCCAAATATGCATGAAGTTCTTCTCCAATCTGCGATATTGTTCGTTTGTTCTTCTTCTCCCGTCTATTATCATCACGTCCACTTCTTCTTCTTCTTTATTGATTGATGGTGACAGAAGTGTTTGTATTTTTATGCATCTCGCAGTTGGATCTGTCATCATGCTTGAGATGAAAGCAAAAGCGTCTGCGAGTCTGTTATCCTTCCTTGAAATGTGCCTCCATTTTATTTTTGGGATTTTCGCTGACAATTCTTCAACGAGCTTCTTGTATTTCTTCAAGGATGGTTCATTTGTAGTATACTCTCCCTTTATTTGGCGAATAACTAGCTGCGAATCACTAGTGATCCTGGCATTTTCTAGTTTCATTTCTATTGCGAATTTTAAGGCATGTATCACAGCTTCATATTCCGTTTCGTTATTAGTGGATGAATTCCAATCTGAATGAAAAAGCCATCTTCACTCCTTCTGGCGAAATTAAAACAATTCCAACTCCATTGCCTTCTCCATTTGATGATCCATCTACCAATATCTCCCATCTATTTGGTTCTGTTAATAAATCTTTTGGATCTCCGTGTTCTTCTTCTATATCCATCATTTCTTCTACCGCTTCATCTTCTTCTAAAGGAAATTCTGCCAAGAAATCTGCAACAACTTGTGATTTTGGTGAAGACAAAATTTCATATTTAATATCAAAGTGGCCTACTTGTGCATTCCATCTCTCCACTCTTCCTGATCTTTTAGAATTCTTCATCACTGATTCAATTGGTACTTTTGTTAATACCTTTATCTTGTGCGCTTGAAAATATATGCGGAGCTTAAATGATGCATAAACTAATGCTAAGATTAACTTCTCAATCTTTGAGTAATTCTTCTCGGCAGTATTAAAAGTTTTGCTAATGTAATAATGGGTTTCTCCACTCCTGCGTCTATTCGCAATAACACAACACTTAATGCATGCGACGTCGTCGCAAGATAGATCAATAATTCTTCTCCTGATTCTGCTTTTTGTAAAATAGTTGTATTCATAAGATGTTTTTGATCCCTTGAAAAGCTTTTTCGCATTCATCAGTCCATTTGAATTTCGCACCCTTCTTGAGTATATCGAAAAAATATTTGCATTTGTCTGATGATCGCGAAATGAATCTCCCCAGCGAAGCTAAAAGTCCATTCAACTTCTGTACATCTTTTATTGTTGCTGGTGTTGGCATGTCACGAACTGCTTGCACTTTTTCTGGATCAACCTGTATTCCTTCCTTTGATACAATGTAGCCTAAAAATTTTCCCGATGCAACTCCAATAGTACACTTCTCAGGATTCAGTTTAATGTTATACTGCCGCATTTGTTCAAAAATCTCCCTCAGGTCCTGTACATGGTCTTTGGCTTCTTTACTCTTTACTAACATGTCGTCCACGTATACTTCTAATGTTTTGTGTATCCATTTCGCGAACACCTTCTCTACCATTCTTTGGTATGTCCTCCGCATTTCGCAAACCAAATGGCATTTTCGTGTAACAATATAAACCTCTAGGGGCGAAGAAAGCAGTATGTTCTTGATCTTCTTCAGCGAGAGGGATTTGGTTATATCCTTTGTACCCATCTAAAGACGATACCCTATCATTTCCCGCTGCGGATTCCACCATTTGAGGAATATCTGGTAACGGAAAACTATCTTTAGGACAAGTTTTGTTGTTAAATCAGTAAAATCTATGCAAATCCTATTCCTTTGTTTTTCTTTTGGACAATGACCATATTCTCTATCCATTCTGGGTATTTAGCTTCTCTTATGATTCCTGCATCAATCATTTTCTGTAGTTCTTCTTCTATTTGGGAATGGTAAGCTGTTGCGGTTTTTCTTATTCTTTGTTTAAATGGTCTCACATTCTTGTTAATCTCCAACTTGTGACATGCAATTGATGGATCTATTCCCGGTATCTCATCCATGCTCTCTGCGAAAACGTCTTTATATTCTCGCAAAAGATCAACAGTTCTTTCTTCTTCTTCTACATCCATCTTGGTTCCAATTCTCAATATTAGAGGTTCTTTTATAGTCCCAACGTTTACTTTTTTTGTTGATTCTGTGGCAGTGTAACTGGACTTGGATTCTCCCATTGGTGTTGGTTCTTTTATTGTTTTCACAGGTCCTTCTCCATCTTCCGAAATTTCGCTGGGTATTCCCTTGCCTTCTTTTGCCCTTATCATGTATACTCTAAATTCTTCTTCTTTCTTTGCCTCCTTTGCCAACTTTCTGCGAAATTGTTTCCTTTTTGCTTGTTTTTCATAATGCTTTACTTCAATTTGATGACATAATTTCGCATTGTCAACATCTCCTCTGATTTCACCTATTCCGTTTGGTGTGGGGAATTTAATACATTGATGTAACGTCGATACTACAGCTTTTATTGCATGTATCCATGGCCTTCCTAACAACATATTATATGGCGATTCCATATCCACCACGCATAGTGTCACGTGTGTTTCGATCTCTCCTAGCGGAATTCGTACTACTATTTCTCCTTTAGGTTTTGTTGTGGATTTTCCAAAGCCATGAACAAGATATGTTGAATTAGACATCTCTTCATCTTTAAATCCCATTCCCCTGAACGCATGATAGAATATTATATCCCTTGAACTTCCTGTATCGACTAAAGTTCTATTCAATATCCATTCTTCCGTGGATTTTTTTGTTGTTCCCTTCTCTTTTCGCGTAATAGGCACTGTAATAACCAATGGAGATGTGTGATTCAAATTTTCTTTTGGTATTTCCGTCGCTATGAATGTGATTTTTTACTTTTCCCAATCTTTCAAGGGTGTTGTCTTTTCTACTATCATAACCTTCCTTCCTTCAAAATTTCGTTTATGTATTCTTCCTTTGATGTTTTCATGGAATTCATTAATCATTGTTTTTGTTATCATATTACATTCCAATCTTTCGTCATCTTTATTGACTCTAATCATCTTTTAACTGGTTCACTGATCTATTTAATCACTTTCTTGATTTGAACAATTTCAACAACAATCTTCAATTTTTGATCTTTATTCCATGTTTCTAGCGCCATTATGTGGTTGTAGGAAATCCTACACTACACCGCTCATAAGATTTCATTAACATTCAACTCATTTTAGATCAACAATCTTAATTTTATTGATGAATTTTTGAACAATCTTACAAGGAAAGATAAAGGAATCAAGAATAACCACTGCTCTATATTTTCTCTCTCCTCTTTACTTGCTTCTCACTCAGAAAAAGATCTCTCCTTTCCTTTACAACTGAATGACTATTTATAGGAAAATACATAGTGGATGACAGCTAATCTATCTTTTATTTTCGGATATGATTTGCGACATTCTCGCAACCTCACAAATATTAATTTCGCAAACTCTATAATTTTCGCAGGACTCTCACATCTTTCTCATGATTCTAGCTGACGTCATTTATTATATCATTTCTAAAATTGTTCTGCGACGTTGTTGTGTTGTGTTGCTGATAATTTCGCTGAAATATTATCCTTGCGAGATTATGATCCTACAACCAAAACACCCAGAATCGATTTACGAGTGCATGAACGTAAACCGATTTTGGATAGTGTTTTCGAAAGGAAAAAAAACAAAAAATTTCAGTTGTTTGATGTTTTGAAGATAGATTTACATTAGTTGTCTCACATGTAGCACAGTTAATTAACACTCAAAATGATTAACTAACACTAATTAATCAGGGATAAAATGGATAGAAAAGGAATAGTTGGTTAAGGGGTTTTGGAAAACTACTTCCTAATGACCCTTTTTGTCTTTTGGTAACATGCCCCAAACTAGGAAGGACAGTAATATAATTAGATAAAGATATCAAAATGCTAGTTAAACAATCTAATTTTCACTCATATTCGTAGGCAGGCTAATTATGTAGCTGACATACTTTTTATTTTATTTTTCAGAACAAAAGTACAAGATGGTGTACAAAATATATGACTCAGTACTAGTTAACCTTTAGCAAACAACAATCACTAATCCCCGGGGCATAACAATGAGGGCAGCTGAAAGTAACACGAAAATCCAATACAAAAGACGGAACGAGATGCTAAACATCAATCTCATAATGTATTACTAACAAGATCCAAAGTCAAAGAAAAATATGCAGTAAAAGAAAAAAACGCCAACACAAGCAAGTAAAAAAGATCTCCTTTGATGACCAGAGTAAATATACTGAGCACTCCAACACCAGATCTAAGGAAAAAAGTCAGCAACAATGGCAGAAGGCCCAAACCAGTGCAGGCAACATGGATCAGCAGTAAGATGACACGATCATACCCAATCATAAGACCCCGCTCAACACCCAAACCCGACCTGAATCTAGAGAAGATCAACATTTCTAACGGTCAAAGCAACACCATCCAACCTCCATGATCACAAACACCAGCAAAACGAAACATCAATACAAAAATAACACCGGCATCAACCGACCACAGAAATACATCACCATCAAAAACAGCAGCATCGATACTCTTATCTTGAAACTTAAGGAACTCTGCCACCAGTTGCACCAGCCAATTGTCGAGGAATAACTTGAATAGAGACCGTAGAATCAATCAAGAACCAACATCATTTAGTTATAAACCATAAAATCAAGCCCCACAAATAAATCAAGTGCTGGAACAATGTTGAACAAACCCAAAACAACCATGCCAAAATTGTACAGCACCACTGCTACTCTCAATTCAGTAGAAAACCGCTTGATATGGAGATAACCACTTACCCAAAACAGAAAAGCGAAAGTAGAAAACATCTATTTGTATCTACGGTACCAAGTTCAACTCAAATTAGAGCTGTCAACGGTACTTATCTAAACGGATATGGCCTCATTGTGTCTGTTACCGATAAGGATTACAGGTTATCCGATAGTATCTGACAGATATTCAAAAATATTTTTTGTATCCGTTCCGATCACAATTTCAGATATCCGATAACATCTGGTAATATCCGATAATAGTTCATTAAAAAAACAATTAAATTCTTTTTTAGTCTTTATATATGATTCATAAATTATGAATAAATAAAAAAAAACCTAATGAAATTCAACTAAATAAAACCAAATACCTTGATCAAATGCAAAATTTTCACTTTATAATTTATTACATTAAATAAGATTTAAACAAAACTCAAATCTTCTCTACCATAATTGAAAAATTCTCCGCTTTTCTCACAACCAACAAAATTAGTTGCGTTTTTGTTCTTCCTTAATATTTTTATTTCTACATCTTCGTACACTACCAAGTTAACAACTACATAAATTATTCAAAAAAATAAAAATAAAATTACATATGCATTCTTTAAACGGATATTAAATATTATCCAATAGGATAATGCGTTTTCCATATCAGTTTTATTAAAATAAGAATACTCGATAAGGTATCCGTACCTGATATCCATCATATGAAATGTTGGATAATATCTAACGATTCGAACGGACTCGGACAAATATTGAATACTCGATTATCCATTGACTTCCCTAACTTAAATCCACTCCTGAAAGAAAAAATTTCAATCGGTCTAAGTCCAAATAACAAAACTTTTTTCTCCTTTTTAACAAAAATTCTATTTGAACCGAGGACAAAAACCACACCAAAACAACTACTCACAAAAATTCCAATGGGTCCCACCATAAATGGCCCCCTGCTATCCTCCGCGGAATCCACGGGCCCCAACATCAAAGAAATTGTGAGATAAATACAACGCTCGGTTTTGGTGTGGTCTACAGACTCGGTATGTTAAGAATCATTCCCTTTTTAACCACCATTTTCTCTCTCCTAAAAAGATAATGTCGAAAGGTCGTTAGCCTTGCTGACATACTAGCTAAAGGAGCTATCTCGAAAGGGTATGATATACTAATCCACCTTAAGCTATTTGTACAAGTCCAAGTGATGACAGTTTGGGAAGGAGTGTTTGCACCATCGGATAACGAAGAAAACATACTAGGAGATTGATCATCTGCCGTTTGAGGAAAAAAAATTCTTTGAGTGGTAAGTCATTAGCTATCAATGTATATTTTTAAAGAAGCGGCCGATCTTTAACTTCTCTATGTTCAATGTGAAGGAATGTATGGAAAGAGTTTGGCGAAAGGGGATCTTTCTACTACCCATAATAACATTTAAGATATTTTAATTTTGGTGCCCGTAAAATGGTATATCCTTACGTTTGGTGCCTAACTTTGTCCAACTTTGAATTTGGTGCCCAGTTAATCGATTGACTTTGTTTGACCGTGTTGACCACCCATTTTACAGTTAAAACTTAAAAGTATAAAATGCAAGGTCCTTCAAATAGTTTTTGTATTCGTCTATGTTCAACCATTCTTGGCCAACAATTAACTTTTCTGCATTCATCTAGTCATTTAACTGCAAAGTGGATGGTCAACACGGTCAAACAATATCAATCGGTTGATTAGGCACCAAACTCAAACTTGGACAAAGTTAGGCACCAAACGAAAGGATGTACCATTTTATGGGCACCAAAATCAAAATATCCCTTTAATTTATTCTTTTTTTTTCCTTCTATCAAACTCTTTTACTCCAAGAAACACCAAGCAATTCATACCAAATCACTTACCATACAATTTGGTCAAAAAAGTTATGAACTATCTATAGATGCTTATGGGGAGCAAAGTAAAGAAAAAAGATGCCATTGATAACGAGTAATCATTTTGGTTGTTGAGTGCCCTAAAGGTCGATTCCTTAGTGGAATGGGAGCATTTTTCTCTTGTAAACATATATATGGTAACACTTGGTGAAGTTTTTCCGTAGGAGTTGAAAGGCTTAAAAAAAGGGAAAGAAAGCATTGGGTAGATGAAAAGTTTGGGTCATTTTCTTCTTTTGGCATTTGCAACCCCTCCAAGACGAGGAAAAGAGAATGGATTGGTGGTAGGAAGAAGATAAAGACTAAAGGAGCAAGAATGTCTCTTCTTTTTTCCACTCGAAAGTAGCAAAACTACATGGACAAGCTAGGTAGCATATAATTCATTGAAAAGTTCCGACATACTTATAGGTATCACCATTCGGAAAAGCCTATATTGTTGAATGGAATCATGAACAATGATTTAATGTCTTATTATTTTTTATTAATTTGGCTACTATGGCGCCACCGACCTAAAAAATCTCAACATTCCTTAACCACAAATATCACCGGGTCACATATGATTTTTCAGCTCAAGGGACTGCTCTATGCGGCTATGCCGAGTACTTCCATATTCGTGCGGCCGTGTGCAGTCACTCTCTGGCTCTCTACCCCATAGAGAAAATCCTAAGCAAGCTTATTACTCTTTAATCAAGAAAAAGAAAACACCACAACAACCCAATTATGCTAAAGGTGTCTATTTCTAAGTGCTATTACGGATCATTTTTACTGTTAGCTATATCAAATAAAGGGAGAAATTAGTACACTAAAATATCTGATACAGCTGTTTTTAAGTAATCGAGTACCTCGAAATTAGTCATTTGATTTGATATCTAATGCGACTTCAAAAAAGATTAAGGAGTACCTGGAAATTGGTCATTTGATTGGATAACAGTGAGACCTCAAAAAAGACTAAAGAGTAAAGACCAGTTGCGATTTTACACCCCGTTCCCGCAGACCCCCTCAGCTGATGGGGAAGTAAGGATTAAGGCTATTTTTTTCTCAATAAATTCAATTATTCTTCTTCTTATTACGATTATATCTCTTTTGTGAACCATAATGTTACATCCGTTTCTGAAAAAGTGTTACTTACACTTTTTCATTTTAGTCTAAAATAAAAAGTGAAAGTAACATTTTTTCAGAAATGGAGGGAGTATTTAATAATTTTTGTTGCTTTTTATTTTCGTAGGCTAAAAATGGAAATCAGATGACTCATTTCAAAGGAAGCGGCGAGATTTACCAAGGGTTTAATCCCATAGGTTATCCACTTTTTACAAAGGGTGTAAACACGCGGACTAATAGGGAGTTGGATTTGGGGTTAGTAACCCCTCTTTTTTTTGAGAGTCAGGATAAACTGCGGTCTTTAACCCACGGTAAATTCAATATTTTCCATTAGTACATATATTGAGTTAACAAAGGATTGTTGATTCTTCTACCGAAAAACATTAGAAGTTTCGGTAAATTTTACTTACAAACATCTAATACTTTTTTCATTTGATTTACTGACATAGCTTAGCCTGTTTGATTTCGTCATTATCTAAATCACCGTCGTTTTACATCTCCGCAACTCCTACATGTCATCCAGAACAACACCAATTATACCACCAAAAATTCTATTTGGACCGTTATATTGAACAAAGAAAAAACCGTATACTCACATTCAAACACTAAAATGGAACCCCAAGTTTTCTCCCGGGGGTAGAGCGCACCCATTTGTGTATGTATAAGGTTTTTATCTAGTTTAAATTGGTGGTTCATATAGACCCATTGTTATACCTCGTCCTAGCTCAAAATCAACTGTTGTTTGAAGTGGAGTTTTCTAGACCATTGTTTATTCAACCAGTCAATAATAAGTGTAATGGTTTTAAGGCCGAGTAATTAATCTCTGTAGTCGCAATCCAAATTCCTGCATTTAGAGTCAATATCCATATTGCAATGTATGTATCGTATGTAATCCATGGAAGCTTGACTTCGTACATGTATACCTTAATTATTACAAGGTAGATCTGAGTATCTGAGTTCATTAATTTTACGAGGTTTATATCTTTTCTTTGTTTCTCAACACTCATCCACATGAATACAAGGATTAATTTTTTATTTTGTTTTTGAAGCATACAGAGATTAATTGCTTATTGTGTTTCGAGGTCTATTTTCTTGCTAAATTGTTTTGATTTAGCTTTAACTACCAAACTTGGTAGTAAACAAGTGTTGTTGACATAATATTGTTAAAACATAAATCGAAATGCTTGTTACCCCTAACATTTGCCTGTGGCAACATCAATTTCTGAGTAAGGCATGTCAAAAAGAATAATTTATTAAGTTAAAAAAATGTACGGGCATACATTAACTATCACTTTATTGAAGCAGAAAAAAATAAAAATTAAATACGGATTGAAAAATATGACAAATATTAAGTAAAGGATGTTTCGATGTATTCTAAAAGCAAAATAGTTGAAAATTAGTTTAATAGTAAAATTTGAGATCGACTTCTAGTAATAATTAGACGAATTTCATTTTGCTTCTCATTTCTTCTCCCGCCTCTGGTGTCAAGTTACCCTTTAAGTTAAGGAAAAAAAAATACGGAGCAAAAAAAGATAGGCTAGCACTTGTCTGGGCCTTACCACCAAGATAAAAAGTAAAGACAGACATAAAACATCACTTTTAACACCAGGCCAATGTGCTAGAATGAAAATAAAAACGATAAATACATATACAAATTCAGCGAAACCAAATACCAAATTAGTTTGTAAAGCTACTGATGTATAATATATTCTTTAATCACTATGTCTTTTAAAATACGATTTATTTATTTTTTTAAAAGAAAAGGTTATGTAAAAGTGAAAACGCAATGACCACCGTAAAAGTCACAAAGACTATATTACATATGTAAAACAAGACTAGGTTACTACCAAAAGACCTGAAAGTCTTCGTCTCACAGACCCAAAAAAACTAAGTGTACTTGATAAGGACAATCGTCTACTAAACTAATTTATGCCTAACTCCCAACACCCAATCATTTTGCTCTTTTCAAATATTCTGAATAATAGCATAGTTAAAAATATCTGATATTTCCTTGCATCGAATTCTAAAAATGTTCCAATCCAATCTATAAACAACAACAACACAACAACCGAAAGAGACCAAAAGATTAAAATGGTTTTTATGAAGTAATACCAAATCTCAAAAGTATAGATACAATGAATTAAAATGTGATCCACATGTACAATTACAAAGAACACAAAGTTCACTGTCCCGCTAAACACCCATATGCCTGAGCATGGTTCTGGTAAGATATGAGTTGCTGAAGGCAACCCATAATTTAAAACTAACTTTGTTTGAGATAAATTTTATTCAAATTCTGATATTTAAAATGATAAATATTCAGACCCTGTTGTAGTGGAATCAAAGCAAAAGACAAAGAGGCGCGCAGAGAGTTTCTTATTCATCACAGTAGTAGTGTTACATGGATACAAATATCCTATATATACATTGAAGGGTAAACCCTAGGTATCTAGTTGGGCCGCACATTTATAGACCGTAGGCCATATAACACTCCTCCTTGTGCAGTCCAATAGAACTTCATATGTAGTGCTTCACATATAGTTCTTCGAATGTAATTCTTTAAATGTCGTCCTCTCCTTGATGACTTGTGACGAAATCAATTTCCTCATTAAAACTTTGACAAGGAAAAATCTAGTGGGACAAAACATTGGTACAACTCTTCACATGTTGTCTCATAGTTTACATGTAGTTCATCACATGTAATACGATCTTCAAAGATCGACGAGTCTAAGTTAATCGTCTCGTTAAAACTTCGTTAGGAAAACCCAGAGGGACAAAACTTGTATTAAAGAAAAAGAGTACAATATTAAGCAAACTTATAACATAGTTGGACTCGAATATGTTGCCTCATTAAAATCTTGACAAGGAAAACCCAGTGGGACAAAACCTTGACGAAGGGAAAAGAGTACAACGTGACAGATGCAAGTAAAGGTGACCCGTTGCAGATGATCACTTTGCTCCATTGAAGTTCATTAGTTGTTTCATAACTCCTAAGGAAGAAAATCCTTGTGGGAAAGACAATAGCCTTAGTTAGGAAATTACTTCCCGGTGTTTGTTGTTGTCTCATTAAAAACCTTGCCGAGTAATTAACAAAACCCTGTAAAAAAATATTCTCGATCGAAGGGAAAAAGAGTACAACACAACCTCAATTTCGAAGTAAAGTATGTCGACATCATATCCTTGGATCCTCCCCCTAATGTTGGAATCTCTCCTTGATTACTTTCAGAGTTGTTCTAGACAGTTCTTTAGTCATGTACTTTTCGAAACTGAATATGGGTAATGACTTAGAAAATAGTCTACCATATCTCCCGCTGATTACTTTCGTTGGAAAAGATATTATTGTTCCTTCATAATCAACAACCTTTGGATTGCAGTTCCTTTAGCATTCCTTTTTTATGTCTTTGCAGAAACAAACACATATCAATTGTAATGGCCCGTCCCTCCACCTATATTGTCCCACTTAGCCACTGCGCTAATCCGGCAGTGTGGGGTTTTCAACGGGCATCGCTGCGGTAATCCAGCAGAAATTTCCCGGATGGTCACCAGTTCCTGGATTGCTCCCGCCCGAGCACGCTTAACTGTAGAGTTTTCTGCCAACTCTGGAGCCAATTGTGCTGAAAAGGCCTCCGTGTTAGGAAAGGAAAAACCATTACCTATATTCCCATTCGGCCAACCACTGCCGGGATATTACAATACCATCATCTTAAATTGGAGCCGTCCTCGACTCCGGAATATATACACAAGCCAAGATCTCCGATGTTCCCTGCCCCTCATGAGACCAGTACCTGACTTACCGCGTCTAGCGTACTCTCTCACCCTCGGCAGGTGACCCGTCGTCGGCTTTGATATCATTTGTAATGACCCGTCTCTCCACCGATACTTTTCCCACTTAGCCACTACGGTTATCCGGGATTGTGTGGTTTTTAACGGTCATCACTGCGGTAATCCAGCACAAACTTCCCGGATGGTCACCAATCCCTGGATTGTTCCCGCCCGAGCACGCTTAACTGCAGAGTTTTCTGCCAACTCTGGAGCCAATTGTGCTGAAAATGCCTCGGTGTTAGGAAATGACAAACCATTACCTATATTCTCATTCGGCCAACCACTGCCGAATATCGGGGTAATACATCAATGGTTACTTTTAACTATATGATTATGTTCATTATACAATTCCAATGACGTTGTGTTGGTGCTGAGATATATCTATCTAACAAGTTCATTGAGGATGTAACATTTGGTTACAATGCGTCTATTGTACTTAGATAAGGAAAATTTATCTCCCGACACATCTTCTCCATCTTTCTTTAGACGAATTGGTCATTTACTTACATTTGAACCTCGACTAACCATGAGAGTGCTAGTAGGATGCATGTCCTTGTTAAATTTCATGACAACGAGCATATGCAAACTGGTGGAATAATATACCACAAGCTCGGTCTTCTAGTTCAGAACATAGATAATATCGATATTTCCCAGGATTTTCATCTCAAATTCAGATTTTAAATAGCTTGTAAGATCTCTTATTCCGTTAAGAGTACTTATTTGTCCATACCGTCGACGTAGATAGCTATAATTCTGAATCAGGAACTTATTTAATACGCATGGCACAGAACCTTACTTGTTTATCCTTTCCCAATCAAATAGTCACTTAGACGGGTATACCACATCCGCCTGATTGTTTAAATCAATAAGTGACTGTTCCAGTGTAACTGCAAACACACTCCGTGGTTTAGAGTCATTCAACTTGGGAAGCAAAAGGCTCTCATGCACTTTTGCAAATATATTTGAATATAAATCTCCAAATATAACCACATCTACTATGTTTCAAGTTCTTTTGAATCTACCATGCAAACTAATTAACTGAACATCATGATGTTCAAAAGATTAAGCAATCCAGGGCTTTGTAAGAAACCTCGGGCCACAAGGTGATTCTTTATACTTTAAGACCTCAGTATTCTCACTACACTTTGTGACAAATAACCACATATAACCCACGGGCTTTACACTTGGTTGGTTAGACTATCACACTAAATACCCGTATATTTGTCAAAGAACTAAGTTCTACCTGGATTACGTAGGCCAAATATGCTCTTTATTTGAAATTAATCAAAATAAAGCATGGGCGATCTCATTGTGCTCTAATTCTGGAGCAACTATTTATGGATTATATCATCACTGTGCACGCATGATCCTTCCATTGATTCATATGAATTCACATAATCCGTCAGGATTTCATTGTTCTCAAAACTATAACGTTTAAAACTTCGGAGCTCCACCCGTTTGATTCATGGACATATTTAGAGACAATCTTATGAGATGATTTCAGATGATATAATTAAGTTATGCCTAATTCACCTATTTCCTTTCTAGGTAAGCACTGATCAAACCTAGTGGTCTCTCCATCTTCCTTTATGGAGCCACGACCTCAACCACACTTCCACCAAATGTAGTTGTAACACCTTAGTTTACGGTGCATATCCTTTACTAAGGATTTTTAACCTTACAGACATGTTTGCAGTTGGTATGTGTGATCTCGTCAGTTTAGCGATATCGATGTACATTCCGAAAATCGATAATCCTTTTTCGCTTCGCATTTCCATTTGTGGAGTATAAGAGTCTATATGAGACAAAAAGGGAACACACCACGACATTCCCTGTCGTTCCCCCGGAAAATACATTTTCCTGTCTCCCCCTAATGACAGGAAGACTATCATATTAGTGTCATTATCCGCAAATCAGCGGTTGAGATATCGCCTGTCAAAGGGTTCAAAAATGCGGATGATTGTTGAAAATTCTTGTCCAACATAGTCACTTAATCATTTTGATGACCCATCATATTAAGATGGGGAGTTGTAAGGGCACATATATAGTGCAACCAAAAATGCGTAAGGACACAAAATGTCAGGCATATATCCAGTTACCAACTGGTACGCAAAGAATGGTTGACCAATTGTGGGTCTAAAACGAATAAGTGAAGATGTGTGTAATATTGCATATTCCCCAAGCAGTTAAAGGTAGGTTTGTACGCATAACCATGCCTTGGGCACCATATGTAACCTTGATGATAGCCTTTGCGAGACCATAGGGTATAAGATGCTCTACATTTACAAGGGGTGGTGAGTCCTTACATGTATAATATGAGCTAGTAGTTTTCCAAACGCAAAATTTCTTAGGAACTATAACTAGTCCAAAATGTCAAAACATCCACCAGAGCTATAAGTCACTTTAACGGTCCGCATTCTGCATGAATATTTTTCTAAATATCACCTTGTTTTCTTTGTAATATGTATTGTTTTCCATTTGCATCTTAGAATGGTCTCGATCCTGTTTTACTGAAGACTTTGTAAAATGAGTGATATGTTTTCTTACTTAAAAGAAAAATGGGAATGGGGGGTTGTGCATCTAATACTTTAGAAAACACTTATTGAGAGATATGGCATCACTTCGCATTTTGTCAATATTTTTCCCTTTGTCTCGTTCATTCAAATAAAGTTATGCACGTATGAGTCCTTTCAAAACGATCATCATGTCACAACCGAAATGACTTTATGGTTATGCCAAAGTCTGTATGAGTCAATACCGAATATTTCATTCTCGGGGTCAAAATATGGATTTAATAATCCAAATATTAGTGATTTACTTTTCACCAAATTGACTCATCAATTTCTCTAAGAATTCATTAAAGGTTATAAAATATGCAATCAATTACATTCTCATCACTGTGAGTTTCCATATGATATCCACGTGCATGGTTTTCTTTGGAATTTAACAAGGTGTGATTAGCCCTTAATACGTATAGAGCTTATGTGACTTTTAGTCTTTGTTCCATCTCGGTAACAAATTTTTAGTAATGGTTCACTCGATGATCCAATCATCGTAGTCACATTATAAGGAATTAGTTCAACAACTAGTGTATATTCCTTAACTCAGTTAGACATTGAGTCTTAAGAGATTTAATAAGTGGTGTGGCCTTATTATGTAACAAAAGTGGGTTCAACTCAAGTACTTTAGAGTGAATATATGTTACATTTAAGGGGGAGTGATATATTTTCATCCAGATATATCTCAACTGCTTTAGAGAATTTATGTCTCGTGGGAATGATGTACTTTCATTTCATAAGCGCAGACATTTGATCTAATTCAAATAATTAGTCAATTGGCCAGGCAAAATTCTTCTTATCATTAAAGTTGATGTTTAAAGTATGACCTTCCCATGGAAATTGGTTGCTACTGTCGTACCCGCATTGCATTGCTTGTACCAATACCGGTAAGAAGATTCATTCCCAACTCTTTTGTACGTCTAACCCTCATTACTTCGGGGTTGTTTCCATTTTCAATTTTGCTACATTTAGCTTAATTTGAGACATTTATTTATCTCAATAGACCAAGAGAATCTCACTATACATGTCAACCAATTACTTTAGGTTTAATAGATCACTAAAGATAGTTCTCTTGTTGTCATACTTCAACATATACGGGTTCGTTAGTATAATGGATAAAGTAAAGAAATGGAAATTGTCTGAATCACATCACCTTTTCTGAGTTCTTCCACAAAAAACTGGAATACATGTGATTTTATTTGCAACGTATCTTTTGAAACTACCGACTCCTTAATAGTCGAGCAAGTGGATTACATTCCACGGAACATTCAAATTTGGGGAGAAAAAATGGTGCTCAAGTACTTTTAAATCCCAAATAAATACATTGGAATCTAGTTGATACAACCAATTGAACAAAAGACACCATTCAACTATAGCCGATATCATATTCAAGGGAACAAAATAACATTAAGTCGATCAAACTTCTTAACGGCGAGATTAGCAATCATAATTTAAACTGGCCGTTTATATGATGTGGACTTATTTTAAAACAAAAATAAACAAAACTAGGCATGTTCTAAAAACAAATAAATAAGCCTAGCAAGTATTCAATCTAAAAATCCACGTTGTAGTTACATACCTCAGACATTGGTTCCCGCTGTGTATAACAGAACCAGAACATCCTTGATCGCGCACAACCCAACAACAGAACAGGACGGAATAACACCAAGAACAGGAACGGACAGGGTTGGCTTGAACTGGATCAGACCGGGTCGGCTTGAAGCGAATTGGACCCCACCGAGTTGGCTTGACTGACCGGACCGGGTTGGCTTGAACTAATTTTTCTTTCTCCACGAACATAATTTTTCTTTCTCCATGAACAGAAGACTGTCTTCACGGAAAATCCAATATTTGTCTGACGGGATCGTCAGAAAGATTTGTCTTCACAGAGTTTCATCGATTTCCTTCACAGATTTTCTTCCACAGACCTAACTAGGAACTATATCCGTAAATCCCTAATTACGGATGACCTAAACTTCCATTTACCAGATTTTCATGATTAATCAAAATATTTTCTTCTTAATGGAAGATTGAAAAGGGGCAAAAAAATTAAAAAAACATAGAAGCACTGAAATCAGTCTATGATAGGACTTCCGAGATACCGATTGATATAACCCGAATTTTTTTCTTTCTTTAGTGGCATGGAAGAGCTCGTGTTTTATAACGTGTTGTAGTGGAATCAAAGCAAAAAACAAAGATAGAGAGAGTTTCTTATTCATCACAGTAATAGTGTTACATGGATACAAATATCCTACATATACATTGAAAGGTAAACCCTAGGTATCTAGTTGGGTCGCACATCTATGAGCCATAGGCCCTACAACAGACCCAATAGATAATGGCTACACAAGTAGAATAAATAACGAACAATTGTGCGATACAAACTTTTTATTGTTTAAGGGAGAGTTTTACAACGTTTTCCTTTAAGGTTTTCTTTTCCCCAGAAGTTTTATCTTTCTTTTTCTTTCCTACAAAATTATCTTACCGGTATTTTCTCTAGTATGCTTTTAGTATTTTCTGCCCCCTACGGATACTTACTTGCACTTTATTTACAAGTTAGCACTACTTCTATATTCTAGTCATTCTAGGAATGGATACTCCCCTATGTTTTTAATCTTCTAAAAATAGGACTCTTAAATTCTCCGGCCAGGATCAGGATATTACTTCTATATTACTTTGAAAGAATTCTTTTGTTTGTAAGCTTGGGTATAAGATATTTCACTGGTCCTTTACCTAGAAATGGATCATAAATTGAAGAAAAAAAAAGATGAATATTTTATCATTTGTGCTTATTAGTGTTTGAGTTGCTTGTGTTTTTCCTTCTTTTTTCCGCAAAAGATAGCAAACCTCATATAATATATTGATAACACCGATTTTGGAAATCATAAAATTTATACCAATCTTTCAAGATCATAATACATTCATCAAACCTATTATATCTCCACCCATTCTTCAACAACTCACAAGCATAAAAACCAATTAAGAGTTCCCTGTGGGCCAAGCATCATCAATGGGCCAAACTAATTTTGAAATAAAATTAATATTGATCACTGCACAAAGCAGTGACTGGATCAGGTCCAACCTAATGTTATCAAGAACATGCACATTTGGGTAACATGAAAATAAAGTTATTATAGTACCAGTGTTTATACAAATTAAATTAACGGGAATCAAAGTAACAAGGATCTTCTTAATAGGTATTTTGCGGTCTTTATCAGGAAGAATCAATTGAATCGGCTTTGGAGTCTTGCTAGCAGTTGTGGTAGTTGATGATCTTGGTTTAATTGTTGTTGTTGCTGCCTTTGTTTCCTTGGTTAGATCGAATTATATTTTTTGTTGTCATTGGATTTGATTTTTCTCTATAGAGATAAAACATTTTCTTCCACTTAAACAGGTCTTCACCTTGAGTCCAGACCACAAAAACCAAAACGACGAATGAGTTAATATTTCTTGTAATTGTTGCTGAAATCAAAACAAGGGGAAGGAAAGTTCTCAAATAAGAAATCAGAATATGAAAATACGAATGAAGCAAAGAAAGGTACCAATAGATCTAAACCTAAAACCAGCTGTCCTTGAATCTAAAAACAATCAGAGCATAAAAATTAAGAAAAAATGGTGAAAAAGAAGCAAATAAACGATACTAAAGAAAAATTGAAAACCAGTTGAGCTTCCCCTGTTCAGATTTGTTTCAAGGGAACTGAGCAGGGGAAGACTCTGGTAGCTAGGATTTAATTAAATTTTGAGAGAATAAGGTTTTCTAAGAGAGAACCTTCCAAATGGATTTTCTTTTCCTTCGCGGTTTTGTTTTGGTTGTCATTTATAGAAATGAGAAGATATTTATCTTATTTTTAAAAAATGGAGGGAGTTTGAATGCTCCCTCCCACTGTGAAGGTAGAGGTTCGGACCCCATAATCACAAAATCAACTCCAATCCGAAAGAGTTTGGATATAGTCCAGGAACTGCTATACTACCCTATCAACCATAATTTTCTAGAGTTCTAGACCCAAAGAATTTCTTTCCTCTGTTAAGACACATTTTTCATCTTGATAATATTTGTGATTGCCAATTGTGATGGTTGAAAAATTCAAAAGATATGTCCGGTCAAGGTACATTGTTTTATTGCTAGTTTGTTATACAACAGTCACTCATTCGTTAATCACCAACCGTGCCAACAAGGCAACAACAGTGACAATACATAGAGTTTCCAATCAAATATCTTTTCAAGTTCGTGTTTTCACCTTTGAAGACTTTAAGGTTTGGTTTAAATTAGCAAATTCACACCATCAGTCACCTCTTTTATCCCATCAAAAGTGAAAAATTTCCCTTGCTTTCCTTATCGTTAAGGACCAATAATTAGATTAATGATACCCACAACTTTTTTCTATAGCATACAGAAACAATCCGATGTTGCATCGCTACCAAACTATTCAAGTTTGGGTTTTTCTCTTTTTGTATATGAAACAAATAAGCCTTGCATTGCTCCACTGTATCTTGTTGGTGAAATAATGTCCTAAAATTGAATAATTTCATCAAAGTGATCAGCTTAACATCATACGGTCAGTTATGCAATGCCCTTTATCCTGTATATACAGGAGACTTCATTACATTTGTCATATTCATCGAGGAGGGGCTATATATTTAAAGGCCTGGTAGAGAAAAGACAATGATATATCAAAAATCCATGACAAACCTAACTCCATTATATAATCCTTGAAGAATTGAGTAGTCATACATATCGAATTGATAGATCAATGTAAAACCCACCTTGGACAGACATATATCCATGGATTTCATTAAATTTTGCAGGCATTCCTTTCATTTATATAAAGAGAACCCATTACTCATAATACGTTGTTTTCACTCGACACCATTAAGTTGTGGGCTCCAAAGTTTACGAGTTAGTGGGTAAATAATTATGGCTTGGTGCATGTATACCTAGGGCTGCACAAGAACCGGTTGGGAGGACCTGGACCGGAGTGGAACCGGAAATACCGAACCGGTACCGGACCGGAACCGGTCTAGCCGGTACAGACACCGGTACTGGAAGTTGAGAACCGGTCTAGACCGGTACAGACACCGGTTCTAGGGGGAGTACCGGTAGGAACCGGCCCATATGTACCGTTTAATTTCAGCCGTTAAGATCCTAACTAGTTTTAATCCTATCCGTCCAATATAGATAACCCTAATACTAATCGCTAACTCTGGTAACTCTCTCACTCTCAGTTTTCTTTCTTCTTCGTTTTTTTTCTCTCTGAAGCAGTGAAGCTATGAAGAGCAGCCTCTTCATCTCTGAGTAACTACGGCTACCCTCACCAATCAATCAGGAAATCACCAATTCACGATCATCATCAAGTGATTCAAGTCTTACTAGTTAGTAGCTATCAATCAATCAGGTAATCTTTTCGATTTCCTTTCTGTTTCAACAAAAGGAAACCCTAGGAATTGTAAACGATTTTAAGTAGCTATCGCTTGACTAATCAACTAACCCTAGTGTTTATACTCACGCAGGTTAAGTGGTGACTGCCAAGGATACCAATTTTTTCTTCGTCTATCAGATTCAATCTAAACCTTTTTGTTTCCAAGGTACTTTACAGTCTTTACTTATTCTTGTTCTTCTAATTGAGCAATCTATCTTATGAGATTAACCTTGTTGATGTAAATGATTTAGGGTTTGACATTGATTGAGAGTTTGAGATCAATTTAGGGTTTGAGAATTCAGATTGATTGATCAATACATGTTAATATGTTATAATGAATACATAGATTGATTGTACTCTGTACTACTGTGTGATAAGTGATAACTGATTAACTGTGATTCTATGAATGGTTTTGCAATTAGTTGTATCTTTCTTGTATGAGTATGTATGACAGTATCACTATGTGTATGTCTCACTGGAGGTATTTCCTAACTTGGATTTGTTGATAATATTGAGTCTGTATACTGTATGTTTGCCAAGTACAATAAGTATTGGGGTGTGTATGAGAATATGTAATGTATGGAAATGAATGGACTGAAAATATTCAATCTGCACAAATTCAACTGTAGTTATGAACTTCTTCTGTATTTGCTTGCTATTTGTTTTGAACTGGTTGTAAACTTGTAATACACACAGGTTGAGGTTGTCCTATCCAATCAATGGCCTTATTGGAGGGGAAAGTGCAGATTTGTGGCCTAGGATTGCAACTTGCAAGTGCAGGCTGTGCAGCCATCCATTATTTCTTGTCGACTTGTCGTAGACAGACTTATATGGTAGTGGAAATGTTGTTTTTACTTTTTGGCAAACTGAACTTATGAACTTATTTTGGATTGTTGTTTTGAAGTTATGCAAAATGTTGAACTTAAATATGTATGCAACCTGAACTTATTTTGGATTGTTGAACATTGAACTTATGGAAATGTTGTATTATATTTTGTAATATTTTTCAGGTAAAAAACCCGGTACCGGTCTTGTACCGGACCGGTACCGGAGGACCGATACAACTCCAGGTACAAGTACAGGTACCGGTCCTCAAAATGAGGTACCGGTCAACACCAAGTACAGGGACCGGTTCCATAAGAGAACCGGACCGTACCGGAGTATGTGCAGCCCTAGTATATACTGTATAGAAGGCAACGCGAGGGCGTACACTGGTACTGGTATCTACTCAAGTGTTATAATAAGGCAGGGCACGTGATTAAACAACACTGTTTTTATTGATACGTTATTTGTATTCTTATGACGACAATAATCTTCTTGTTCTTGACAGATCAGAAACACAGATATAATGACCGTCTTTCTATAGTCACTTGGAATTCAATTAGGTTTTCCTGACAAAAAAGGTTCAAACAGAAAGAAAAACCAAGAAAATGACACTTGACGGCATATCGGTCGGTCAAACTAGGTATTGCCCATAATGGTGTAACTTGAACACCTTCAGTACAGCATCATTCACCGTAGAAACCATGTGATACTAAACCAAGAAGTGTTTCTTTTATTCTTAATAAATCAAAATTCAAAACAAACGAAACATTTCGCATATAAGATTCGATTAACGGCTGCCAAACGATCATAGCGGTGGTTTTTCTGTTAAATGGTACGAGGTGGCCTGTAGTATCAGGCCATCCGAGTACAGTTTAACTGTGTTTCTCTGTTTTCTTTTGGTTTATTCAGTCAATTTTGATCCAAATTACGGCTTTACGAGCATGCTAATCCAAATAAAATGGTAAGGGGTGGTATGTACATATCACATGCATACGAACTAAATTATTGCATGTCTTATCGCTCGTCCTAGGAATACGATCAAAACTGTATATGTCTCCCATTCACATTTTTTATTGATCTTTGTAGATCTGAAATGAAAACCTTTTGACTCAGTACTCTTGGTAAAGTTAGGGGCCTGGGCATCTATTTTGATGGATGCATGCATGCCCCAGGTTCTTTCACTTCAATGATGTTTTTTCTTCATGATTCTCTATCCACCGATGAATAAGAATGCTTAATTTAGATGCGTCACTGCTCTCGGACAAGACAACTTAACACTTCGATGAGAAAGGTTAGCGCGTTTGAGCCTACTACTGGCCTTATTACGTGAAGGTCCCTTACATACTAGCAAAACATTACCAACAACAATGGCACAATCTTAACCAATGACAAAATTCTCATATCGGACACTATTGAGCAGCATTAACACAAATAAGTCGACAACTATCTCACTCACTAAAAGCCGAAAAATCTTGACAAAAGAAAAGAAGCTGATGGAAGCCAGGTGCAAAAGAAATATCAATACAACTTCAAAGCACTGTTGATATAAGGTATCTTTATATTTATATCATTGACAGTGCCACGCTAGATATAAGGTATCTTTGCTCTTTTTTTCCCCACTTTTTCTTCACCTTTACGCAGGATGGCTTATTTAAACAATGTTCTACCAATGTTTTGAGTGGAGCTATGAGAGTGATCATTAGTTTAGTGCTTTTATACTAATTAAGATTCTTAAAAATCTTAATTCATAGTCATCATAGTTCTACTTTTATATTAAAGTTTTGAATTTTTGAATATAGAATTCGTGATACGATCCATGAAAGTTAAGCCAAAAGAAAAGAAAGAGTAAGATGGAGAGAAAATTAACAAGGCGAAAGCGGGTCATGAGAAACAATAAATGATTACCCTCTTATTTCATATTATCTCACATTTTGGACATTAATTTTCTTTAAATCCCCGTACTCTTATTTAATGAGATAGCATATTTGAAGCTAATATTTGAGGATACACTCGTCTTACAAATCTGGACGTACCCATAAAAACGAACACATCCCGAAATGTATTAACTCCACCATCTACTACTTTGAAAATCGACGAATTTTTAACCATTAAAACCAAGATAGGTAGATGGTGAAGTTTGGTATTTTGAAATTGTTCATTTTTTGTGAGTATGTACATCATTGTAAGATGACCATATCTCCAAAATATTAGCTTCAGATACGCTATTGTTTAAGATTTTTCAAGAAAACCACCTTCCAAAATGTGAGATACTGTGAGTTTAAGAGTGTGAGGGGATCGTCCCTCTTATTATATCAAATAATATAGAATTAGATTTGGAGATTTATTTTTGTGAAGCGCGAATGCATTAATAAAAGGTCGAGGGTATGTTACATTCCTAGACTATTTTTTTAACTTCCTAATTAATCTCAAAAAGTGAATTTTTTGTGGGGATTTGGAGGAAAGGTTTTTAATTTATATAGTGTCAAGAAAAAGAAAAGGGGCCACATCGTAGCTGGGGCGCTGAAAAACCGGCAGAATAGGAAGCCACATCTCTGATTGAGAACTTATGTGAAATCTTGCACTTCTCTAAGGACCAACGTGTTGATACCTTCTCTGCTCTCAACCACAGTGTTGTTACACACCTGGCTACCTCATCTCCAAAACCCTCAAAAAATTTCGAGCTCTTTATAAATAATATAACTTTTACGGAAGAAGACACGATGGCTAAGAAAGTCACAACAGAGCCCTGTATGTTACTGCACGCATCAAAGACTCATAGTTCAAAAAATCTCTCATCGACACATGAGAAGATACGAATGTCATTTCCCTTAAAACTCCCAGGACAATCAAGATTCGGCAAAACAAGATTGTACGACAATCCACTGTGACGACAAATTTTGAAGGAAATTAAAGTAATACATATGAACACATTTACTTAGATCTTACAGCGGGACCTGTTCAGTCGAAAGTGAAATTCGAGGTGGTTGAGAAAGAACCAAACTACCACATGATATTGGGAAGACCGTGGCTCCATGATAATAGAGTTATCCCATCAACATATCATCTATGCTTGAAGACCGTTCTGGATGAGGAAGTCATTCGGATACATGCGTCTCCGTCTCTTTACGATATAATTTATGGCGCTGAACTCTTCAAATCGAATGAGGATATGCAAGGTTCATCTGATAAAATTTACTACACACCACTACCTACAGGGGCGTCAATTGAGGAGGAAGACAGGTTATCACTGCTAAACAAGTGGATTGAATCCTCCAAGACACTTCTCCTGATAGGGCGCACCAAACACCATTTATTAGGTAAAAACCTAACTCACTTCTATACTAAAAGGGAGCGTAATTTCACGGCAAGTCGTGATGCTGAAGGAATGACCATCTATCGGTGTCGCTGTTAGCAATTAACAGGGGAGACTACCATGAAATCTCCCCGCCCAGAAGAATGCGATAATAGTGACAAGCCACAAGAAGAAGAACTGCCAGATGCTCCACGACAGCTGCATGATGATACTGACTCCATTATAGATGAGCTTGAGACTGTTAATATTGGAATGGAATAAGCCCCAAGACCTTTCTTCATCATTTCCAAATCAAAACTTAGATTTAGAAGTTACTCGCTGTAGGATTCATCAAGCCTATTCAACATCCTACTTGGCTGGGCAACGTGGTTCCTATCAAGAAAAAGAATGCACAAATCAGGTATTGTGTAGACTTCAGGAACCTAAATAAAAGTTATCCCAAGGATGACTTCCCACTTCCCAACATCGACATGCTAGTGGATGTTACTAGCGGGAATGACATGTTCTCCTTCATGGATGGATACAGTGGCTATAACCAAATATAGTTGTACAAGCACGATGCAAGTAAGACAGCATTTCGAACGCCCATTGGGAACTTTTATTACACTGTAATTCCTATTGGTTTGAAGAATGTTGGTGCTACCTATCAGCATGCCATAACTGCAATATTTCAAGACATGATGCACAAACAAGTTGAAGACTATGTGGATGATGTATTAGTCAAGTCCAAAACTCGAGCAACTCATACGGACATCCTGCGAAAAGTGCGCTTTCGGTGTTTCTTGAGGAAAGTTTTTTGGATTCCAAGTAATCACTGAGGGGATTAAGGTCGATCCAACCAAGACCCAAGCTATCATTACCATGCCTCCTCCATAAAAAGTGAAGGAACTCCAGAGCTTCATGGGTAAGATAAACTACATTCGATGTTTTATTCTAGGCTTGGCCCAACTTATTACTCATTTACACTTCTGCTGAAGAAAGAAGCAAGCTTCGTGTGGACAGCCACGTAAGAATACGCCTTTCAGAAGATCCAAAAAATATTATCATCACCTGTGCTCGGATCTTAGTGAGAAAGTTATACATAATAAAAACCGAGGCAAGGGTAACTAAAAAACACTTCCTGATTTTCACTTTGGATGGTGAATGGATACTTATTCCAGTAATTCTAAGATTTCACTCGAACGATCATACATGTGTAACCCATAAAGACCGAAGCTCGCGAAATATTTATTCATTACACGGGTAATTTATTCATTAAACAATGCATGAAAGGGTACTAATCGGTTTACTCAAAACATGCAGAACGTGGGGTTGTTGACATTGAATAGAGGGGACTGAGAAGTGTTGAATGTTTACACAGGAAAGAATCAAGGAATTAAAGAAACCCTTTCCTATGTAAACTCTCAGGGGTAGTAGAAAATCAAGACAAGGGTTTAGGGGTGGTTAACAACCCTTGGTTCTCAATCCCTTTGTCATCTCCCAAAATTCCAAGCACAATGCACGCTTCTTTAAGGATTCGATAATAAAGAATCAAAGGTAAAGCTAGCATTCATAGCCACAATAATATTCTGCTAACAAAGACATTGATATTAGACAATACTGATTTCTTAAGCTTATAATTTACAGGCATTCTGCTTGGCTCAACAAACACGTCGACAAAGAGAGAGAGCAAAAAGTTAATCCACCGCAAATGAAGTCCAAGAGTGATGGGACACTTTGTAAACAACCAATATATTGTCCACTTAGAGCAATTCCAATGAAATGAAGTTTGCTCCCGCTATGGACTTAAAAAAAGTGGGAATTATATAATTGTCCCTCTGAAAAAGCGGGGGTCTAACAACCAGTCCTAATATTTCGCTTAGCAATCTATATGGACTAACTCCAATATACTTTTAAGAGAATCAACTAGACAGTCAGACTCAGTCTTAATAAAAGTATATCAAAGAGTTATATCTCACTTTCTCAATTCAGTACTTACTCAAGCAAATAGAAATCTGCGAGTCTAATTGAATACAATATTGTTAGAGCATTGCTCGGTCGAACTCGCATGCGTTGCTATCTCAAGCATGTTTGTCAATATTAGTGATCAAAACTATAAGTCTTGATTTCTAGTCTACTATAGCTAAGTCTCGGACTAGGATAGAAAGTGTAGTTGATCTCCAGGACTTCATGGTGATTCATCATACAAGAAGAAGAACTACTCAAGGAACCGGTGGAACTTATCGACAAAAAGGTATGTGAAGACTTGAACTTATCTGTCACTCAAAAGTCTATCTACTTTATCTCCTACTTCTTGAGACAAAAATTCGTCTGATATATATAGACTTAGATTATACACATTTGGTATTTCGAGCCGAGTATACCTTGCCTATCTATATCTCGAAATATGTGTTGGTAAGTGTTTCGCTTCGACCATGTTTATCTTTACCTAGTGACGAAGGTCATGATATGTTTCAATCACTTTGAAAATTGCTTTAACGAGAAATGGTGTAACAACTATATAACGTCCTCTAAGAATGTTTCAATGGTTGTAATGAGAGTTTAGATTACATAACCAATGATGGACATAAGTATTGTTGTGATAGGATCCGGAGATACCTATATGTAAATAACCACAATCGCACAACGTCTAATTAGTAGACAACGGCAAGTACGGGTCGAACCCACAGGGAGCGGTGGAAATACTCTAATCAATATCTCTAATGAACTAACCAGAAATGATTTTTTGGATTTTTAGAATGAGAAATGTAAAACGAAATAATAAAATTAAACTAAACTAATAAAATAAATCCAATGGGAGAGTCGGTAACCAGGGTTTATTGTATCCACCACTATTTTTATTTAATTACTGAAATGAATCACAACTCATGAATTTATGTTTATTGTTCGTTCTATCGACATCACCTATTATATGTATTAGAGTCGTAAATATCACTGGGATGCCCTAAGCATGGCACATCAAAAGACTAAACCGAAGCATGCACCATCAAAATTGCACTAGCGAGAAAGTTATACGAAACTAAATATAGGTTCACAAATTCTATATGGCTTTTCTAAGCATAACCCATCAAAGTTTTTAACGAAGCATGGATCATCAAATAATAAGACACACATATTTGTAAAACTAATTCATTAAGTACACAGATTTTGAAACCGGTGAAGCAACAACTAATTTTCAATCAATCAATAAACAATATTCAAGAAGTGATCTATTCAAATCATAATGGTCTTTGCTCAATTATTCAAATCAAATAGCCTAATACCCCAAGTAGTTTCCACCATAAACCCTAGTTACATAAAAGTTTAGCAAGACATGAATATGGATTTCTCAAAACCCATTAAAATGAATTAAAAGAGAAAAATAAATTAAACCGTTATTGCCGTCGGCAATCGATCCTCTTCTTCTTCCTCACTTGTTTCGTCTTCTCAAGCTCTCTAGCCGTCGCCTAGCGGCTCTCTGTCTAGTAGCCGATCTCCCTTTTCACTTTCTGTTAGTTTTCTTCGTATAGGTGGTGCCTCCAGTCGAACGTAAGACCTAGCAACATTTTCCAAGGCCCAATACATTCGGGTCCATTACCAGCTTCGATTGCCAGATCCAAACACATAACCACAACCAACTTCTTAAGCTTCTGAGTCACGTCACCACTCGTTGCACAAGCACCGGCAAGCCCTCTCGGATCAAACCAGCCATCATACTTCTCACCCAACACCACGACTATTCATCACTCAGCAACAAAACCCAACTTCGCTGAGTCCATCTTCACTTACATCTCAAGACTGCTCGACTGCAAACTAGCAGCACCCTTCCAAACTCCAGTCGACACACATCTCCAGCACTCTGACCCTATTAGCACCTTCCTCCACCAGTTCGACCAATTTCCATACATGCCAAGAACCCTCGATTTCAGTCCATATACACTGCCACCATTTCTATTGCTCTACTTCTCCACTGTCCGACTAAGTCTCGGCATACACTGGCTTGCTCACAACCATCAGATGGACCTTTGCCTCTACGTTCTCAAACAACCCCAACTGAACCAGATTCCCAACCCCATTTGCATCGCATCTGCAACATCTTAGCTCGCTTGTTGTTATCACTATCACTACCATTTTGAGATCAAAACAGCACAACAACGATTCTTCTCAATCTCGGACTACACCAGCACAACACGTTAAGAAAGCACGTCATACCATGCACAAGTATACCATATAACAAGGCATAATACATCACATTTTGTGTATATTTCACAAAAGAGTCACTATTCTAGCTAGTTTTTGACATTTTATGTTGGCTTATTTTTGTAACAACACATATAATACCTAAATATTTGAAAAATATATTCCAATATCGTTGTTATAATGTCGTTACCTATATTTGACTAGAAAATTAATTTACATGACAATGATCCAATTTTATATTTGATAGGCTATTTCTTTTTATTGAATAAACTTGTTAATCTTACTTGAAATAATTTCAAATGATATGTTGTCTATTTAAATTCTCGTGATAATGTCCGACATAATGTATACATTAAGTGATTTCAAATTGTTTATAACACGTGCGCCAACACGGCACAGCACGGCACAACACGTTTATTCGTGTGTTGTTCCCGTGGGCTGTGCTGTGCTTAGCTTTTGACTAGTAAAGCACAGCACGGCACAGCACGTTCTTCACGTGCCATGTGTTGGGCCGACACGTTTTACACCTCTAGCTACTGATAAGTAACTGCCGATATAGCTTGGAAATATTTTTTGTCGAGACATCACATGACGTTCTGAAATGAAATGAAATCCAAGAGGAACACCATGGAACATAAGCTTTTGATGAAGAAATAGAGGTTATAACTTGATATATAAGAAAAAGTGTTCAATTAAGAATGAAGAAGAGAAAAGATTAAGGGAATTTTGAAAAAGTGCCTCACTCTCGTAATCCGGTTTAATAACATATCCCGTTCTTTTTGCACTTTTCAAAAGTGCTTCAAAATTTGTTTTCCTGTCGGGGTAAACCTGGTCAAAACGTGGTCAAAAACATGCATTTAAATTACATTTTTATCCTTTGGTCTAAGAGAAAGGATTCATTTCTTCTCTTAGGGAAATTCCTATGGCAATCGACAAAAAAGATTTTTTGTTGAACCACGTGGATGAACAAACACGTTTTTGCACTAAAACAGAGTAAAATCAACAAAACTAGTTTTTTAGGGTCCCACTACAATTTCTTTTTAATATAAAATCTTTAGTAGGGTAGAAGTAGCGGCGATTTCCAGATCAAGATCATCCTGTAATCTAGCGTGAAATCGAGAGTGATGGAGAAATTTGGATTCATGTTTTACTTTATTTAACGATGAATGGAAACGAGAAGATAAAGGAAAACGAGAAGAAGAAGAAGGTTGTAGAAAAGTTAGATTTATCAAATCCTAGTTATATTTCTTCGTTTTTACTTTATTTGATGATGATTCTGTAGTTGCATGATGAATATGTTACTTTATTTGATGATGATTTTGTCACTGTTATTTGCTTCATAAAGTTAGGGTTTAAAAATAAATCTGAATGTTTAACACTCTTTGATGAATCTTTTCTCGAATCTATGACATTAAAAGAAAGAAAAAAATCCCCATAAAAAGAAAAAGGAAAATTACTAAATTGTTTAACAAAATTACTCGAATTCTGAATGCATTTTAAATTGTTGTTTCTAATGTACTATTATTTGCTTGTTTTAGAATGTTTCAGTGGAAATATATTATACAGAGACATAAGTTGTCATTGCACACAGAGCCAGATTCATTTTCTCTTGACAAATTTATACATAGATAAACTTAATTTAAATATGCTTGAGCAAATGATTATTAATAGGTTACAAATGGAAAATACTGAAATTGTGATTTAATGTGGATGAATAATGAAGTTGGGTGTTGCTTAATGAATGATGAAGATTGCTTCAAATTTTGGGACAATGCTGAACTGAATTATAAGGGTTGTATAGAATTACAAGTAAGGATATTCAATCCAGAATGAGATACTTTGCAGGGTATGATGATTACACCTAAGAAAAGTATAATGTCAAAGTAGCTAACAGTACCAGAGAGAAGAAGCCCAAGACTTAAAGATACAGGAGTTACAAATTCTACTTCAAAGAAGTTGTTTGGTGAGACAGGTGGTTCAAGTAGTAAACCAGTTGTAGTTGATGAAGGTGGTGAAGATCTTGAAGATGTATTTGGTCATGATTATTGGATAAATCAATCCATGCTAGATAGATAAATGGGAGTTGCTCAAGATGATGACTATGTTGCTGAACATGAGAACTTAGAGGAGGATGAGCGCCATCCTATAGAGGACCCTAATGTTATACCAATATATGACAGTGATCAAGATAATGACTGTATGGAGTTTGGTGAATTTCATGGTGAAGAAGTGGATAATGGTGACTCAAATGATGATGCAGGAGAAGATAGTGGTGATTCAAGTGATGATGCTGAATAAGATAAATGAAGGTAACACTTACACATTATTTCTTTTGGTTGCACTATAATTCTTTTGGTTACACTGCTTGTACTAACTCTTTTTTGTTGTTGTTGTTGTTTAGGTAATGTCGAGAACAAAGACGATGATGCTCCCGTCTTTTACAACAATGAAAACGACATCTGAAGCCCATCTAAAAGCTTAACAATCCTGGTAGACAATAGGTAAGCTATGTTCTTATTGTGTTGATTTTTATACATCTTCGGTGTGAGTCTGGATTTGTAGGTCATAGAAAAACAAACCTAATTATCCAGTGGACAATCATTGTTGTGGTCTTCTTCTCCAAAATCATAACAACTTTCCGTTGATGGTAAAACAATGTCCTTGTCTTTACAATGGTCTAAAGCATCTTCAAACCATTCAAAGTAGCTCCAGGTAAGTATTGCACTCGAAGAACATTTTTCCAAAGTTTTCAATTGTTGTAGATATAAGTAATGCTCTCACACCATCACAGGGAATATGCTTGCACCTAGAATACACCCAAGGATACAATTACGTGTCATGGTTTTCTTGTTTACACATTGCACAATCAATCATGACTTTTTTATCGTTATTTTTGTTGTTGCTTCTATTTGGAGATTGTTCTGACCTCCACCCATGACTTGTTTGTGTTGTTTAAGTTTGAATTTGATGAGTAATTAAAAGAAAATGCTTTCTGATTTATATGAAGGAATCATGGTTCTTGTCTGGTTTTTATACGGTGGAGAAGATGAAGATAGTCGTTTTCTGACCGTTATGTTACTGTCGGTGTGAGATACATCTGCGAGAATTTTTCTGCCCATGGTGTCATTGTCCATGTGAGATGCACGTGCTAGGGGTTTAGATGTCATTTATTGGGTGCCAGCTTAGCCATTTTTTGAATAAAACGGGACAATTTTGAAAAGTGCAAAAAAACAAAAACAGGGGAAGTTTATTTTACGTAAATCAAAACAGGGATACTTTATCAAAATTCCCAACGATTAATGTAGGGGAAAAAAATCTTTTTAAAACACATGGATGGTGCTATTGTACTTTCAGCTTGATCCTAATAGCTCTTTTTTTCAAAACGGTATGCACAAATACGATATTATGAATCCCTGTTTTTTAATCCTGATTAGTTCTTTTTTTTCTTCTTCAAGGATGGGTAATTTTCAGATAGGACCCCATCGATTTTGAGATATATAGACCTATGATAAAATATACACCTGTTTTTTTTTCGTGTTCAAATATATGCCAGTTTTTGTGAACTTCTCAAATATATGCCAGTTTTGGCTTGGTCTCGCTTTTTTTTCCCTGCAAAAACGGATTTCATCCAGTTAAGTGCAAGGTGGCAGTTATCTCACCTATTGAAAAGTCTATTTACCCATGAGCGACATCTCTTTTGTACAAGGTCGATTTCCCACCAACTAAAATCGTGAACCCTGAACTTAGGAATGATGAACCCTTTTGGGAAATGATGTAACGAACCTGAAAATGGTGAAACGATCCTGAACCGAGATGGACGAACTTGAAAAATGATGTAGAAGATCAACATGGCAATGAGTAAAAGGTAAATAAGTAAAATATAATGAGACTTAACCAAAATAGATGAAAAAGTGTAACATTCATATATTTGAAAAGTTAAAAAAAAAGCGGTCATAAATTTGTAAACGGGATTCTCACTAGACCCATATTGTTAAATAATCCTAAGATAACTTCTTGTGTCTTAAACACGATTCATAAAAGGAATACCAAATGAGGAGATATACCAATCCAGAGATCCATTAGTTAGAGTTAATTATTTGTTTTATTTGAAATGATATCTCCCTTCAAAAATTTGGTATCCCCTTATAAATCATGCCTTAAAAATGCTGTATTTCTTAGACTAACTTGCAAGACGTGACAACTGACTATATATTATCCCACAATTGATTTTGTTTTTTGTTTTATTTTGTTTACCTTTCTGTAACAATACATTTTACCCTAAAATCATTTTTTTCCTTGAGAATTTGTTTTTGAAATTTTCTTTGAAACACACTACCATTAGAAATTAGGTTGGTAAAAAACTCAAAGAATCCCCAAAAACTAAATAAACTTAATAAACTCATGTTTATTCTCTGTATCTTGGGATTCTGTGGGTCCAGGTTGGTGTACCTACTGTCATTCAGCTAGTTGGATAAAGGGCTATCCTAGTAGCTCAACCCAATAGTGGTTCATCCATAACCAAAAAGCCCAATTCATGCGCAGGTCTGGTTTATGCAGCCAATTGTTTTGCCATGTTTAGCTTAGATGAATTTAGAAACACACTACCATAATTAAGCTTCAATCAGAGAGCTTACAGTGAACAGTACTAGATCTTTCTTGTACGGAATCCAACTAATTAATGAACCTTCATTTCCATTTCTTGTTTTTTATATTCTGTTCAACCAAGATTCAGTTAAATAGTATATTAATTAGGTTTAACATAAAAATAATAATTAGATGATTTCCTAATATTAATCAATTTAAGATGGGGTCTGACTTATTAATTTTTTGTTCCGATTTCAATTTTATATGTCAAGTTGCCATGAGAGTTAGGCGTGATAGTCGACCGGTGGGTACCGTGTTCTACGTTGATGCTATCATCATATTCTATAAAATCTCAAGTATTAGATTGATTTGAATTATATGTATTTTTGATAATTAAAATAGTTAATTTTTAATTAGGAAAATATTTCTGTTATTAATTTACTTAAGCAGTTTAATTAGTTATGATGGAATCTCTGATATGGAGAATGAAAAACTAAATTATTGTCCAATGAAGACCTTAATTATTGTCTGGTTTGATTTTGTTTGGACTAATACTGTATTTCAAACCCTAAATACTGATTAATTAAAAATAATTAAAACACAAAAATCTATTCCTGCTCACTGTGATCTAAGCTTTATGTCATCAAATTAAGTTTTAACTTAATTATTAAACACTTTATTAAAACTAGCTTAAAGTGCTAATTATTCCGATTTTTGTCGGATGGACCCTGCAATTAAATGAAGTAATCTATATTTAAGATATTAGGCTGTCTAATTTTGTTTCTCAATGGGGTAACTTGTTGTACTATCAAGCAACAGTGTTTTCTCTTGATACTGCATACAAAAATCTTTTGCTTTTTACTTTTAATTAAAAAACTAATTCATTTTATTCATACTTTAAACTTTATTAAGAAAATTAAAACAAAAACCTAGTAATAATTAGAATCCTAAATTCCTAATTGAGATCTATTTAACTCGCAGCTTAATTTGCTCAAAAACCTCAAATGACAGCCAGGGTCAACGTTCTTTGAGTAGGTAAGCACGTGCCATTGTAATCAAGGGTTAATTACCATTTACAAGTTTCGAGATACTAATAATTAGCAGCTGAATCTTATTTACTTAGTGCTGCAGTGCATGATTAGCCGAGTTCTTTTACTTAGTGCTGCTGTTGGTGGAGGGCCGAGTTAATCAACTGTGTTAATGGACTAACCACTAATGGGTAGTCAGAGAGGGAGAAAACAGAATACATCCTATCTATCTCGATTACAAGAATTGGATTATCCCATAATTTGATTCGTAGGATTCTAATTCTTCCAATCAAATAAAGTGTTAGTCGTGACAAATAAGCATTCGGAAAGTAAACAAAATATACTCCGTCTGTCTCAATTTAGTCATTTATTCAGGAGGTTTTACTCCCATGTTACTTACAGGTTCTCTTATCTTAAGATAAAATTTCTAACTTATTTAAAACGTTATTCCGTAACAATAAGATTTTTTAGAGAATGGGTGGGTAACCATTAAAGCGAGCATATTTGAACGGGTACAAATAGCCTAACATAGGCCAGACTAGTAAATTGGGCTTGAAAGCTCGTATTTGAGGGTGTGCGGCTGCACACCTGTTCATAATTTGACTCCGCCCCTGATAGATGGAAGATGGAATCTGCTATTTTGCGAGAAATAGAGAATTTGTATTACCAACTATTTTTGTTAAAATTTAATTGTTGATCGTATATTAACATCATAGGTTCGTAGTCAAGATTTCTCCTTAAAAAGACATGAATCACCGTTTCTTTTTTCTGAAGTTGCCGTGTATGGAATTCAGATTACTGATATCATCACTGGTAACGAGTTTCGGACTATTAATATAGGCTGTTGTCCCGGAGAGGAGTGGTTGGTGGCTAATCATCAAAAAGTTATCGTTATAGGCAAAGTTTGACCTCAATTCCGGCCGAGCATCTAACCTAAAATGATACCTTGCTTGCTGGTGGTTGATATCTTCAGAAAATGAACTACATGATTTTCGTTTGCCTAGCTTTTTTCCAAGTCCCCCAAAATCCAACCTTTAGATATTACAAATAGTAACAAAGAATCAGTCACTAGCAAGGCACTACAGTTTGTATAAAGAAGAAATAGTAATATTTTTATGTACCAAGACAAAAAGAAGAGAGAAAAAAAGGGTGCAACTTTGTAATCTTTTGCATATCACACCACTCAAAAATGGGGTCATGACATGAGAGATTTTATCTTTGGGATTTTTCTTTGTATAGCATCATATTTACAGGTGGCGGGAAAAAGAAACACCATGGGCATAAAAGAAAATCGAATCCTTTTTCTAAGTGGGTTCCCAATAATTTTTTGTCTGATTTGGTAGGAGTATATATATATGATAAGTTTAAGGGTATGATTTTTGGATTCAATAAGAGAAAATTCCAATAGAAAAGAAAATAAATAAAATAAATCTATGGAAAAAAGTCCAAGTTTGTAAACTGAAATTCAATAATTTGAGGGCCTAAAAAGAGATATTGAATGAGGTTTTTAAAAGATTGAATGAACAAAACCCCAAAATCTGGTGGGCTGTAGTTTTCCTTTTGCTACAAAGAATCTTAGGCCTATATAATACAGGTATTTATGTGTATAATTTTGCAACTTTGAAATGTAAGCACATTCCATTGATTAAGCCTTAATTAGGATTTAGGACATTGACTTTCATTTGTTATACACAAGGGGGAAAAGAAAATGTGAACCACATTTAAAATGTAATTACGTTCCATTATTAAGACTAGATTAAGAGTTCGAGTTTCCTACGAAAGAAAAGTTAACCAAATTTCCGAAAAAATAAATTTGATCACATTAGGAGTAAAAAAGGCTCGCAGTATTTGTTTACTTTATGGTTTTTATGAAGCAATGTGAATTGCTATAATTTCAGTTTAGTGTTTGCAATGGTGAGCAACATGGAGCTGTCATGATCAATTTCTTTTCTTGTACAAACGTAGAAATTACTACATCATTTACGCATGATTTACACAATTTTGCTCTTTCCAAAGATAGAAATTCAAAGAGACATATAAGAAGAGTGCCATAGATTCTATTACTTAAATTAGAAAATCTATATTCGTGTTATATTTAAAGTGAGTTGACTGAACAGGACCACTAGCTAAGGTTCCAAACTTGCCAACACTAGAGTCAAGTCAACACATTACATTGCCATTTTCGTTTTACTATTCCTATTGAATTTACAATTTGTATAAGGCCATTGGATTCCGAAATTTGCTTCTAACCATGAGCTCATAAATGAAGCTAATGACGACGAATTAATGCGTAGAGTTAACTTCCCATGATGTGATTAGTACACTTCATGGTGGTTATAAAAAAGACTGGTAATGAATTTGGGTATGTGAACCCTTAACTTGGGAGGATGGGAAGGGGAGTCGGATTGACTCTCATTTAATGCAACATTTGGGCAGTGAATTTTGGTGAATTTTATATTGGCTGAGGATATTAAAAAGGAAAAGATGCTTATGCTAGAATCTAGATTAGATATAGCTCAGCTCAGCTCAGCTCAGCTAGTAGTAGTAAAATCTACTCTATTGGTGTTGTTGTGCTCGTGGGTAGCAATTAGTTTTCACCGGACAAGCCAATGAAAATCAAACTCGTAGAATAATAAACCTTGAGAGCATTCTTCTACCAATGAAGTCCATAGCCTAGTTAGTAAGTTCGCGAATGATTCGCGAATCATTCGCGAATTTTTCCGTATCACGAATTTTACCGTCTTATTCACGTACGTTTGCAACTCCGAATCCAAGTCGCGTATTATGTGGCATTCCCGGATTATTCGCGAATCGTTCACGAATTTTACGTATCCCGAATGATACGTCCGCTTAATTCGTCATAAATTCTTTAGCTTTTACTTTTCAAAGACTCCACTTTTTGGGCTTTACTGCCTCCCGAACATACACGACCGAATATTAGACGTGTTGTAATTTTTATGAAACAAAAACGACTGAAGAGATTTGAAGGTGAAGGTGAGAGAGATCTCAAACTCACTAACCAAGCATCTAAACCACCATACGACGTCCTTTTGGATAACTAATGTTGTATATATTATTAATATCATCATATTGAGTTTATTTTTCCTTAAATAACTCACACATATGCATAAAAATTGGTCTATGACCTTATAAATACAAATTATTTGTTATATATAGATACCGAATTTTCAGAGCCGAACTCACATTTATAAATCGAATTATACACGTACGTATGCCGTTCCGAATTAATGACGAATCACGACCCGTTGACCGAATTTTGGACCGAATCTGAATTTTACAAAACCGTATAATACTCGTACGTTTGCCGTTCCGTACGTTTGCCGAATCCCGAATTGCTAACTAGGGTCCATAGGAATGAAGTCTATAGGTTTTGGCATTGTATGTCATAATGAGAGAACATGATTTACCAATAACTCATAGCACATGAAATCTGACGTTAATATTCACTACCTACACCCCATAGGACACAAATAATCAACCGTGTAACTAAATTAACATACTTCCTCCGTCCAAATTATATAGGCTTAGAGTAACTGCAGTGGTACGATCAAAACCAAAGACCAAATACCAAAAAAAGGACCAAATTTTGGGTCTAGTCCGTGTTGCTACGCTACGGTGCACGAGTAAAATTTAGTCGAGCGTACATTATATCCCCGCCTGATCCAGACGCACATATAATATCCGCCCCACCATCAGGCTCACATATAATGTCCGCCCCATTTTATTCAGGATCACATATAATGTGATCCCCACCATCAGGATCACATATAACATCCGCCCCACCATCAGGCTCACATATAATGTCCGTCCCTCATTTTGAAACCATCAGGCGCACTTTATACTTACGTCCCACTCCAAACGGTTATTATACCAACACCCCACGCCAGACGGATTTTTAATCTCCGCTCGACCAAATTTGGTTTTGGTCTTGGTCCCAGACCAAATATAGTCTGGAATTTGAGTTTAGTCTGGTTTTTCATCTTTACTCTCTTCCACTACGTCATGTATTTGGACCAAATATTTGGGTTTAGTCGTCCATTGTGGACGCTCTTAGGTAAGTTATTTTGGGTTAATTATAATGTTTTTGTTGTTTTAATTTTTTGAACTATGAATACAAATCAGGAAAAAAAACAAAAAAAACAGAAATACGAAGAGTAATTGTACCTTGATTGACTATTAGATTTGTACAAAAATGAGAACTGACTGAATAAACCTACTTAGATCCACAAAATATAAGAGCATGTTTGGTACAGTTTTCAAAAATAATTTTCCACTGTTTTAAAAAAATTCCCTTTTTTTTTTGTTTTCAATTTTTAAAAATTGTTTGGTAAACCATTTTTGAAAACAAGGAAAATAAACTAAATCAGATCAAATGTAAAGATTCGTCTAAGAGATGGTGATATTAGTCATGACTCACTTGCAGTCATTCCCCGGATCGCTTACTTTGTTCTGAAAAGAAAAAAAAAAAGAAAAAAGAGAAAACACGAGAAATTGTTGTTTTCATTTTTTTGTTTTCAAAAACAGAAAACAGATATAAAACATTTTCTGAAAATGTTCCTACCAAACTCGTTTTCTCGTGTTTTCTGTTTTCTCTGTTTTTAAAAATAGAAAATGTTTCTGAAAACTATACCAAACAGGACCTAAGTGTTTTAGATTTGTATAATCTTTGACTGAGCTTTGGTGACCGGCATTTGTAATTCTTCAGCATCCTGACCTTCGGCAACAAAGTTGGATGATTTAGTTTTTGTTGTTTTCTTTTGAAGCATCTTGATAATTTAGTGAAAGAAACTTACCCAATTGAGGACGGTGGCAGTAAATATATATCAAAGATGCGTCAGCTAGAAGTAGAGTGCCATAACATTTGAACATGATGCTGCAAATGGCTAAACATGATGCAGAAAATTGAAGTCGACCGGACAAATCAAACAGCATGCCAACTTGCAAAGCCTATATTAAGACATAAGACCTAAACCTGAAATTCCTACGTGCTTTTACTATTTACTAACAACTTCTTCTTTCTTTACTTCTATTAGTTGGTCTAAGCTTTTAAACAACCTAGTTTAATGGGGGGCCATGGAATTTTATTTGCCCCCCAAAATTTTTAGGGGTGTAAATATCGGAAGATGAATATACTATTTTACCCTTCATTAATTGAAAATCAATTTCACTAATTAACTACCCTAATTAAGGCCCCTAATCTATATACCCTAATTAAATCAAAGAGAAAATCAGTTTTTCTTTTCATCTTCATCTTCCTCTCCTCCCTTTCTCTTCTCCACCCCCAATTAGAGAGTACGTGAACTTAAACCCACCTCCTATTCGATGTTTTGGTTGTTTTTTTTATTGTGTAATCGAGATTGGTAACTGAAAAATAGAAGTTACAGAGTGAGAGTCGTTAGTATCAAAAAAATAATACCCTAACGACTCTTACATTGCATACTTTTTCTATGAAAAATCGTTAACATGTTAGTGTAATCATTAGGTTGAAGATGACGACTGTAGTTTGACGACCCCAAACCGTTAACCTGTAAGAATAGAGTCGTCGCCATATTAGGTTGAAGATGACGACTGTAGTTTGAGGACCCCAAATTAGTGCGTAACGACTCTGGGTTGAACTTGAACTGCCTTCTGTTGGAGAAAACGATAGAGTCGTCAGTAGTATATAATCCCTAGACTAGAGTCGGCAACATTAAAAGAAAGTATACTAACGACTCTGCGTGACCTAGCTGAAAGAGTCGTCAATGTTCATCAAACAACGCTAACGATTTTTCATAACATGTAAAAATTGCAGGTGAAAGTCGTCAAAATAATCTCAAAAAGGCTGACGGCTACAGAGAGTCGTTAGTTTATCATACACCCGACTATAACGACCCTAACACTGGATGTTTCAATGGTGGCCTTCCTCTATCAACATCTTCTCATCAAACACATTAGTTGAGACAATCTTACCATCAACACAATCATTATTGTTATTTGAAGCTTCACCAATCTCATTCCCTCCACTTGAATCACTCATTCGTAAAAACCCTAGGTTTTCCTCTCAAAACTCCTCCTCTTCTTCTCAACACATAAAACACATTTTCCACAATTTTTTTCCTAAAATCAGATTTTAATCTAAATACACTTACCACACTAATCAAACTAATTAATTCCTAATACTAATAATATAAAGGCAGTTTTGCCATTTAGAAAATATTTTTTTAAGGGGTGACCCAAATTAGGATTGGGTGACCTTTTTTTCCCCTTGTGCATGGCCCAAAATTAGAAGTTATGACCCCCAATTAAGCTAGGTTAAACAGGTCCACCAGTATATATAAACCTGGCTTGATTGGGGTATACCCAAACTAATTGGGGTATACCCAAATTTGAATGGACGTGTGCCCTTACTAAGGGAAGGCCAAAACGTGGTAAAGTTACTTTAATGCCCCTGCACTAATTAACCTAAAACTAAACCCTAAACTTAAAAACTAAAAACTGATTAATCTTCCTCTAATCCATCTTCTCTAATCTCTCTCCTCTTCTCTTTCATTCCAAAAACCTAAAATCAACCAAAAATTTCAATTTTGATTTCAACAAGAAATTGTTGATTCTAAACAATCCAGTAGCAAGAGAGATTCAACAGGTAACATGAAAAGATCCAAATCAGTGGGAAAAGGTAAGGAAAAAGTTGGAACAAGTAAACCCAAGAATCCAATCCTTGAAGATGTTGAAAAGAAACCTCTACAAGCGAAAAGAAGACTGTAAGTGACTTCTAAACCTAAACCCGTAATTCTGATGTGTTGTATGCTTGTTATATTAGGTTAGAAATCGAAAGAAATCGAAAATTATGATTTTCTGGGTTTTCGGCCGGCAAGGTCGATAATTGAACAACATGCCGACCATTGGTTATTTTATGCATCCGGCATGGTATCAGGATGAATAACCTGTCGGCTATTCATAACAACCATGGAAACTGTTAGATAAATAACCAGGGCCGGAAGGGTATAATAACAAACCATGCCGACCTACATCTAGTCGGCATTATTTTAGACCTGAAACCTGCCGGCGTTAGGTCACATAAACCTTAATTTTCTAAGTTAATAGTCGGCATCTTTCTTAAATAGGACCATGCCGGCGTGATGGTTGTCGGCACTGTATATGGGTAAAACCCTGCCGGCGTTATGGTTGTCGGCACTGTTTAGTTTATCGACCTTGCCGGCCAGTGGATGACCAAAACCATATGAAAATGTGTAACAATTTTCATCTCTCTCCCGCTTTATGTGTATGGGTAAGTGTTGAGGAATTGATTATTTTTCTCCGAGAAACAAGGAGAACAGTAATTAGTTGATCACCATTTCCCCATACAGGTAAAGTGGAAGGGAGAAGAAAACTGTTATCACTCAAATCATGAATCGACCAATATTGTATGTTCAACAGTTTTATCTGTTTTCATATCTCTTTTTTGTGCATTGTTTAGGTTCCTAGAGCAAAAAAAAAAGAAGATCTATCTTGTCTTGTTAACAGTGCAGAAGACCTATTCAAATTTTTGGACACAATTTATCAATTTAGAAGATCCTAAAGATGAAACTGAAGAGAATTGCCCGTTTAGAAAGTTATGTTTGATGGGTAAGGAAAATCCTGAAGAATTTCTAAGGTTTATGAACAGTCCTATCCATCCCCTCAACTATGAAGAATGCACATCATCAGAGGAGGTTGATCCAAGAACTTTTTTCAGGGCATGTGACTTTTCTGGAGTGAACCCCTATTACAATGAGGATGGTGACTACATAGGTCCAGTGAAGGGGAAGGGAAAAGCAAAAGATGATGCTGCTGGAAAAGCTAGTGATGGGGAGGAAGATAACAACAACAAGAAGGATCCATGAAATTTTTAAATTTTATTATGTTTCAATTGGTTTAGAATCTTAGATTGTGGTTTGAACTATTACATTATGTTTTGAACTCTTAGATTGTGGCTTTAGACTTGTTAAACTTATGTTAATTTTCAGTTTCAGTTGCTTTAGAAGTTATTGGATTTTTTATGCAGTTTTAGAGAAATTTTCAAGTTTTTTGCAGCCGACTTGGTGTGTAAATTATACAGTGCCGACCGTACCAGGCTTTTCTGCTGACGACATGGTTTGAAATCTATACCCTTCCGACTAAATGTTAGTTGCACTTTTTAGGTACAAAGTACAACGCATTGAATGCTCAACGACTAGAAATTTAAAAATCAAGATATTAAGTTTGTTGTTATTATAAAAGCATTACCAACTTCATCTTCAATCTTGCATAAAGAATGTAAGTTTCACCACCAAATATTTGTAGTCTTTGTACACTAAGTGGTCATTTTGCAAACGATTGTCCCTTTGAAGGAATCAAATGCACTATTGAAGGTTGTAAGGGATTCTTCTTTCTCATGAAAGCTGCAGTAGGAGATGTATATCAGCCGTATGCTTCAAAATGCATTTGTTGTGGGTTTTTCTATTCGATAGATGAGCGCCTAGCTCCGTATGAAGATGAAGTTGCTAAAATCAATCTTCTACCGTGCACAGATCCATGTTGCGACGGTAAGATGAAGCTAATTACCTCTCCTAAGAAATTGTGTACCGGAAAAAGATAATATCTATGTCCCAAGTGTGTTAGGGTTAAGTTTTTAACGTTTGTATGCTTTAATTAGGGTTTGTATCCGATGTATGGTCGACATTGTCCTAAACTAAAAGCTTGCCGACGGCTAAACAGTCGGCATTATCTTAAATTAAAAGATTTTCGATGGTTATACTGTCGGCATGGTTATCCTAATACACCTTGCCGGCCTTACAGAGAATAACATCCAGGAAAAACTTTTTTGAGGGAGTTATTAGCCGGCATGGTTGTCTTAATAAACAATGCCGGCGTACTAACAACCGGCAACCTGACAAAACCAGGACCTTGCCGACGGTCCCAGTCAGGGTTTTTCCTGTGCTGTCATGCAGAAACGCCGACAGTCTGACGAAAGGAAACACTGCCGACCCTGGTATGGTCGGCGAGGTACTGTAACAAAGACAATGCCGGCCAAATGAGTATACACCAAAAAAACCACATCCATTTCATTCATTTGTAGCACTCCAAAGTACATTACACAAAACATGCATGCGATTACAAAAATACTCCAAAAAGTACGAATGTTTTGTGTAGTACTCCAAATTACACTACACAAAATCTATAATTAATCATCACTCAAATCTATTGGAGGGAGTTCATTCAAATCTATTGAATCTCCTTTAGCCAAATCTATGGACATTCTCTAGACTCATCTATAACATTCCAAAGGGCCATGTTGTCCGCATAAATTTTCATCCCTTCCTTGCTATTGTTGTTTGTGAACTTCTCCCAAAAACTAAACCTACAAAGAGGAGGTAATGGACATTCCTTGTTGAGTTGTAGACCAATAAAATGATTTTTATCCACCAAAGCCATGACAATTCTTCTATGCTTGAGTTGCTCCATGCAAACCGCATGTTTCGGTTGCCTTGGCCGCATAAATTGCAGACAATGAAGAGAGGTTATCCGGGACGTCCCTCTTAAACTTAAGAAGGAGCTTGCTTGGTTTAATTCCCCAACTTGTTCTTACTTGTTCGAACTCGTGCGCTTTCAACTTGGCAACTTGGCAATGCCCAACAAGAGTTTCCGGATCTTTATGGTTATGCCAACCAACATCAACTCTACTCATTCTCCACATGTTGTCGGTGTCTTTGTTCCTCCCAAAAATAATCTTGAATAGGCATCCACACTTCTTTGACTTGGTCTTGTACACCCTAGTCGTCTTCTTATCATACACATAACCCTTTCTCTTGTGACTTTCTTCTGGCGACCCATAACACTCGCATACCATTTCAAACCGCGTATATTTTTCTTGGTGTTTTTCACTAGAACGCACATCTTCTCTTTTTCTTTCTCAATAATCCAATTTACCGCGTCGTCTTTTTCCTTCCATTCCAAATAATTAGCATAATGTTCGGAAGTATCGGGACCCCTAATTTTCTGAGCTTGAGGCTGATCCGCCATCGGTCCAATGCAACAATCTATAAAACATCAAAAGTTAGTTGATATGTATTACCATCGTCGGCAAGGTCGACATATAAAACACTGTCGGCTATAAAGAGACGGCACGTAAGAAAAAACCAACATTGCCGACATGAGAAAAGACGGCATGGTTGGAAAACTTGAAGATGTCGGCTTAAGCATTTTCAAGTTATTTTGTATTACCAAGGTCGGCAAGGTCGATATATAAAACATTGCTGACTAGAAACAGCCGACACGTAAGAAAAATTTAACATTGCCGGCCATACAACAGTCGGAAAGTTTTTAAAACTTGAAGATGCCGGCGTAAGCATTTTCAGTAACGGCTCCTGTGTCCCAAAAAAATGGAGGTCGGCATGGTTAAAATTTTCAACCTTGCCGACACGATTACTGCTCATGAAAAGTCGGCACGTTGTTCAATTAACAACCACGCCGACGTGTTGGGCCGGCATGATCGACAATCGTCGACCCTGCCGACCCTACGCAACAAAAATGAAAAAACAAAACCAAAATCCATCATTTGCATGGAAAAATCACAATCTTCACCACGTAGGTTGTCTACTTGATTACTTGCAGCTTCATTCTCTTCTTCTTGGTCATTGGATTCTTCGTTTGGCTCAATACATTCATCACTTCCATACCCATCATGAGTTTGAGGAAAATAAAAGTGAGGGTCATGCATGTAATCCATTTGATCATCATCTGGTAAATCATCATACAAATACTCATCTGTAGGAGGAAAGTTAGAAGACTCCCCCACTTCAAAATCAGGATTTGAATCACTCATATCACAAATTTCTCAAAAACCCTAACTTCCCCCCCCCCCCCCCCCCCCCACCCCCAAAAAAACTTCCTCTACTACTTCATTCTACTTCCCTCTTTAAATGATTTCTAAAACCCAATTCATAACTACATCAACTAACTAATCTAACTAATTTAACTAATCTAATCATTTTAGATTAAATTAGAGTTAATCATTGTGGAGGGCATTTTAGCCATTTAGAAAATTCTAAGTTAAGAGGTGACTTGACTTTACTTCATAATACCCTGATTTTGTCTTATTGGGTATACCCCAATCAAGACAGGTATATAAACGGATTCATCAGATAAATAAATATTTACACCAAAATGTCGAAACCTGACAAATTTTTAGGTCAGTAAAAGTACTTGATTGGTCTGCTATTAGAAACAGAAGAAACAAATCATTATATTTCCCTGTAAAAACATTTCTTACCATTTGCCCTTGTCTTTTAGTCACTGCAAAGGACTGACCCGCAGTAAATCTTCGCAGTAAAGTCAAGTTCTTCACTAGTAGTAGTACTTTTTTTTTTGTTCCCAGCAGTAAAAAGGAAAAAAATTAAGTGGTTATGTTTTACAATGACGAAATTGCCCTCAGAAATGATCCCAGCTGGCCACATTTAATACACCTGAAGACTATATGGAGAAAGAGTGCGTGTAAAAGAAAATTAAGACAAGAAGATTTCGATTTGCTTAATTAATCAATTAATAATACAAATAATACAGCTTCTAATTTCTAAAGTACACAAGGAATTGTTAATTACTAAAGTTCATAAATCAGAAAAAAAAGGTTTTTTTTTCTTTCTAATTCATCACTGATTTTATTAATTAAGAAAATTAATTAAGTTAATTGAAAAGGGAACAGAAACTTTTAATTTCTGATTCAGTGTTCTGTAACTTCTGTTCTTGTTGTCTCTTCCTCCTCTGATTCAACTCATTCAAGAAGAAGACAGTAGCAGCAGTAAATAAGTAACTTCATGGAAACAACATGAATACAGCTTCTAAATGAAAAATGGAAAGATTTGATCAAACCAAGAAATAAGAAGAAGATTAAATAACTTCAATACTACTGTTGCATGATTTATAGAACTTATTTTTGATCCTTAAAACTGTACATAGAGAGATTTTGATTCACTAAATTTGGCACGCTGACTACTGACCCAGAGCCTCAAAATGAAGTTAGAAGAAGAAGAGACTGAAACTGTATTTATAAACTATTAAGAATCCCTTAGAAGAAAAATTAAAAAGGGCTCTAAAAACTCACAAGCAAAAGAAACACACAAAAAAGAAAACATGACTGAAATTAATAATCCCATAACAAGGACTCAAAAGTTGAGGTTGAAGAAGAAGATTCATGTGGGAGAAATAAATTATTCTGCTGATGATCAGGAAAGAACCCAGAACAATCTTCATTAAGACTTTGTAACCATGGAGTAGGATAAAACCAACCGTCGATGGACGAATCGTTAATAAAGATGTACTCGTTTTGTTGCGATTCTTGTGATTCGTCGAAATAGGAAGTGAGTCGAGGTAATTCGACGATTTGAGTCAATTCATCTTCAGTCGTGGTTGTAGGAATATTGTTTTTGGAAGTATCAGAACAAGAGCTGGATGTAGTTGTAGTAGCAGTAGCAGTATTATTAGAAGAACATAAAGATGAAAACGACGTTGATGTTGATGATGACGATGATGATGAAGGTGATGTTGCTGTTGATGACGGAGACGGTGATGATGATGATACTGAATTATTGAAGTTTGGTTCCATTGTTGCAGCTTTAGTAGCAGCAGCTTGGATATCACGAGGTGAAGTAGAAGCCGGACGAGGTAATGAAGAAGCGAGTTCTGGGAAATTAAGAATGGCGGAGTTACCTTTAATACTTAAAGCCGCTACATCATGAGCTCTTGCTGCCATTTCTGGTGTTGGGAATGTACCAAGCCAGATCCTTGATTTCTTTCTTGGTTCTCTAATTTCCGATACCCATTTACCCCAATTGCGCATTCTCACTCCTCTGTATGTCGGATGTTTCCCACAATCTCTCGCTCTTTTCCCTGTCGTGGGCTTCTCATGATCATCAGTGCTACTAGGCTCTTTAGATTCTTGTTGATTTGAGATAACAGCTGCTACATTTTTACTCTGTTGTTGTTGATCAGATGATGAATATGATAACTGAGATGATGAGTTACTAGTTGTACTACTTTCTCCCTCTGAATTGTTTGGTGTTCGATCAAGTAGTACCATTTTTATATAATGATCACTGATCAATGGAACTCAAATGATAAAAAAATTCAATTTCTTTCACTCTCAGAACAGTCAGTAGTTTAGATAAACAGCAAAATAAGAAGAGGGATTAGCTCAAAAGGATCAATGAGATAGATTGAAGTTCTTCAGAGAAAGAAAGAAGTAGACATTGAAAGAGTTGGGAGGTTTGAAGATGGATCAATGGGGTTTATATAGACTCTGAGAAAGAGGTATATCATGGAGGAGATACTATGTATACGAGTACTCCTTGAAATACACAGCTAAGACTACACACACCTCAGGGAAACAAAAACACAGAACCCACACGGAGTTTTAGAGAGAGTACTGGTGAGAGGAAGAAGAAGAAGAAACTGGGAGAGAGTCTGAGAAGAAGGGGGATTTTTATTGTGAGAGGAGGAGGAGGGGTCGTATGTACGTATTCAACTTTTTGTAAGGTGACCCCAGACCAACCTATCATTTCTCATTGACATTCATACATTTACACTACCGCCTTCTACCTCTACCTCTTGTAGAGAGGAGGGTGGATATGGGGTAGAATGGTGGGGTAAGCAAAGAAATGGGTCACCCTGCTAGAGCTCATGGGGTCCTCTCTCTCTCACAGTGGCCACTACACCCCTCATTAAAATCTTTGCAGTGTATTTTCTAGAGTTTGTTTTTCACTTTCACCTATGTTTCCTATTCATTTTTCTAACACTTGTCTCTTTCTGTATCCTTACTCTTTATCATCCATCGTTTTCTTTTTCTTCTTCCTAGATTATGCATTTGTAAAGATCATATATACACGTATTTATTTTTTTTTTCTTTTTTTTGTATACTAGAGTTGTATATTTTGCTTAATAAGATTTCGGCTAAAAGTGCATTAAATTTGTACAGGGTGATTGATAACTGTATCCAAATCTGAATTATGAATTGGGGGCTATCCATCTTCAGATTTTAAAGGGTAACTTTTACTTGTTCGCAGGCTTTATATATTTATTTTTGTAGCCTATTCTTAGCTCTTGCAAGTGGCTTTTTTTCTTTTTACTTAGGTTGCTACGTGGGGTTATTAATTTTTAGAACTGCACATGAGCCGATACAGTCTGGTTTTCTGTTGGAACCGGTATCTGTACACGGAGCTGACCGGTTCCTTAATTTGAGAACCGGTACCTGTATTTGTACCTGTAAGACCGGTCCGGTTCCACTCCGGTACCGGGTTTTTACCTGTAAAACAAAATATGCAGCATAATATTTTCTTTATCAATTGTTCTTAACAGATTAAATACATCATATGTTCTTAAGATGAACAAAGGTTTAAAACAAGTTACAAGTTACTTGAACTTCTGAAACAAGCAGTTCAAAGTTCTGTGTAACATTAAAACAAAGTTAAAAAAACATTTCCAGACCACTTTCACTTCCATTTCATAAATATGCAAGACTGCGACAACGATAAAACATGAATATTAAGCTCTCTGTCGCCCAATTGCTTGAAAGAACGGGCATCTTTTAATATGAGCTATCAAATTAGATGTCCCATTTCGCATGGCATCAGCAACATATATCTTTGAGCAGTGCCTACACCTTGCTGTCAAAGTGTTCACATACCGCAGATCTCAGTTTTTCTTGAGTTGAATTACTTATATCCATCTAAAAAAATCAACAAAATTGAACATCTTAATATACACAAAACAGTTGTGCAGGTTAATCAAAGATGCAATGCAAGTTAAGTAAACAGAACTAACAAAAGTAACCACAAATTCAGTTAAATTCATTCATGAGCAGAACATCATCAGTAATAGTAGTGACCTTAGCATTAGTGACCTTAGTTCTTACAACGACAATTCCACATACAACTACATCAAAACATCATATCTGACTTTCCATTCATATATTCATGATTCATGAACTGAAACACATGGATTTACTCAATACAAACATCAACAAAATCAAACTTAAAGTGCCTATATATATGGTAGAGAAATAAGACTAACACATTGTTGTGGAGAGTTTCAGTGACAATGCTCTATGTACAACACACAATTGCATACTAAATAGAAAGGCATTGCATATTCAATGAAAGCAAATAAAAAACAATGTTCAAAACCTCTATCAAAATTGAGGGTTGAACTGCAATGTAATTCAATACAGTTTTAAAATATGAACCAATCAACGTCTAGAAACTGTATGTATGAAATTGAAAATAGAAAATTGCCTATAGATAAATTAAAATGGGTGAAGAAGCCTCACCAGTAACGAGAGCAATCCAGATGGGAGCTGCTTCAAGAATACAACCCTTTTACCCTTGAACCTTCCAGCTAAGATAATCAAAATTGTTCCAGGAGTAATACTTTCCCTAATTTTTACCATAAACGAAAAACAAGTTAGATCCTAATCCAACCAACATGCAACAACTACCCATTTAACTCAACCAACACAACACAAAATAAAAACCCTAATTCAATCTCAAATCAAACCCTAATCCAATTTCAAATCAAACCATAATTCAATCTTAGATTCTTAATAGTAACAGAACAATTGTTACTCCTAATTCAAATCGATTTCAAATCCCAGTATCACACGATTCAAAGTTTCAAACCCTAGTTTATTCCTTAACCGATTTCAAATCCCATGAGAGTTACAAGTAACTTACAAATCTAAGAAGAAGAAGAAGAAGAACAAGTATCCTAATTTATTCCTTAACGAATCGATGATGGTGGTGAATGGTAGTGAACGACTGCTGCTCTTCAGAGAAGAAAAAATAAAAGAAAACTGAAATGAAAGTCGATAGAAATTAGAGATAGTGTTATACCTAGGAGGGAGAGGGACGGTCAGGATGTAAGATTCCCAAAATAATCTACGACTACAATTAACAGGGACATATGGACCTGGACAGGTCGGGACTCCCCCAGAACCAATACCTGTACCGGCCTACTCCGGGTCTCTACTTTCAGAACCGATACATGTATCGGCAACTCCGGGTCCGGTACGATACAAGTCCGGGTTTTTGGGTTCCTGACCGGTACAGGTAAAATGGACTGGGTCTCGTGCAGCTCTATTAATTTCTGTACGATTGCAAAATGATTTTTGTTTGGTGCTAATAACTCTCTGTGAAATTCAGTAATCCTGTGTAGTAGCCTTGCTCCTTTAACATGTAGTGTTGTTGGATAGTCTATTTGGTAATCCAAGACTTCTACAAATTAGGTGAAATAGTCTTAAAAAATGAATTTTGCGGTGATATCTTGTTGTTTCCTAAGTTTATAACAAAAAAGAAATCAATTAACATTGGTATGGAAAATATTAGTTAAATGAAATTTTTCTCAAATTAACAAAATTAATTAAATACGATTTCTATTAAAGTCAGATAGATTTTGGACAACATTTCGAGAGCTAACGAATGTCTGGATTCGAGGCCCGAAAGTAAAAACCCTGATCTTATATGTAAAATAGACCCGAAAAAGCGTTTGATAACATTAAATGGTTCTTCATTGAAGAGATGCTCAAGCGAATGGGTGTCGGTATCAATTGGAGAATGCTGATTAATGGATGTATGCAGAAAATTCCTTTTTCAGCTCTAGTGAATGGTAGTTCTTGTGGTAAATTTACTAGTGAAAAAAAAAGTTGGTCGAGGATTGCGCGAGCGAAATATTTTCCAACGTTGCTAATAAGAGGTACCGATTTACTGTTTCTTCCCAGTAAACTGGTACCCCATTAGCAGCCATGATATTCTTCTTTTTGTAACAAAATTAGTTGTGGCGCTCAAACCTGTCACACTGACATCGAAGATGAACTTAACACCCTGTATTTGGGACCTAAATAACCCGATGAGATGAATACCAACTCGATGAGATGAATACCAAGTGATCAAATACCGAAAGTGCACGTGCCACCTCAACTTGGGTGCATGAGAATGGATGCAATTGGATTAAAGTAATTTTTCCAAAAATTATAACAACAAGTTAAGCCAAGAGCTTGTCTCAGGTAATAATAATTAATTAGGTAACTGAAGTTTCCACGTGTTTCATCACACGAAGGTTCCTATTGATTACCCAACGCAACTTAGCAATAAAACAAAAACGGGAGATTTTAATTTCATCATTGAATCCTTGAAGAAGATTCACAGAAACCATGGTGCTAAACAAAACTAATAATATCATGTAAATGTATTCTACAACGCTAATAATTCGACCAAAATTCTCTGGTGTTTCTTAACGTTTTCTATTAGATAGAAAAACGATCATAGATTTTTGTTTTCGTATCAAATTAAGGACCACATTAAAAGTCCCCTAATTAGTGTCCGAACAGTATTTCATGATTTGATTAGAAGTTGCATTCATTCATTCTCTTCCCAATGTTCCAATTAGGAATGATTTATTTTTTGTTCTAATCTCTTTCAATCGCTCAATTACAACAAGATTGTTGGATTGCCAGTAAACAAAGTTGAAATTAAAGAACTAAAAAAGAAAGAAGTCACATCTTGGGTGTGGTCCGATCATAATGACGATTTCGAGAGGTATCCCGTCGTGCTTAATACTCTCCAATTATGATAATCTTGTCAACAATTATACAACGGGGCCTATTATTAATTATCGAGAAAAGAAAACTACGCGTACGTGTAAAAAGTGATCGTAATCAGGGTCCCTTTCATCGGTATCGATCGGTATCACCAAGCCTTACAATGCTAACGACGGAAGAAAATTTACCGGCAACCATCGGTATATCCTTCGAAATAATGCACGATTAGTGTTTGCCTAATGAGTAACAAAATACCCTAGATTGTTTCATGAAGGCTACCTGGGGACAAGGTCTAACTAAGACAAAAGGGTGGGGAATTTCTTAAAAAGTAGAAGATGAATTTGTACCATAAGTTTCATTGAAATACTATCTTTCATATTTAGTAGCTATCGGATATGATCACTTAGTACTAGTTCATGCATAGTTCAGTACATGAATTATGTGACCATGCATAGAGTGAACATGAAAAAATGGGTCCTCATATTTGGCATTTTCTATGGCTTTTTTTTTGGGATTCCTGATTGCTAAAGGCAGGCAGCGCTATTAGCGTGGCAGATACCAAAAACAAAATAATTCTCGTCATTGGATTTCTAGATTAGTACCCGTCATTAGGAATCAGACCTTTTAGGGTTTTTAAGAGAGCTTAAATAGGATAAGGTTAATTTCAGATGCATTAGTTTTATGTAAATTTTGTTAGCTAGTAAGTTGGTGTATCCAACCACAAATGTACTTGGGATAAAGAGTGTTTAAATTGTACCTTTCTTTAAAGTAATTAGTGAAAATTTTCAATCACAAGTTTCACAACTAATATGAAAAAATAGGTCTTAGGCTTAGTACTATAGGTACACAATATATAATTAGATGTCCATATATATATTTGGTTCCTCATTCAAGCTAGCTGGATATGAAGTTGATTGAACTACAACCAATCAACCATGGGCCATTAATCTCTCAAATAAACTAGCTATCATGCAAGGTTTAGAACCGCACAAAAAATATCTGAGTAGCCCCTTTAATTACTTGCACGATTCTAGTTTTACATCGATGAGGAAAATGGATGGAATCAATACAACGTACGTTGGTAATCAGGTATGAGCTTGATGTATTTGATGATTATAGTTAAACGATAATAGATCACGAGTTGAATAATGTGTATTGTTTTGTTGATGTACTTGATTAAGAAGTGCAATAGGGTTTGGCTTCCTAGTTTGCTTTGTTTGAAATTGCGAAACTTATAAGATATGATTTGTCTTATCATCCAACTAAAACATGACAATTACAACTCTAGGTTTGAATACAAAAAGAAATGGTGCTTCTTCATTTTTTGATAAGGCTCTATCATTTTCCCTGTGAGCTGTGCTTATGTTATTGTGTTTGTTAGTCAAGGCTTTCACTTTGTGGTAGTTTTATGCTTCTTGGTGTTTTACATTTTGATTACTTACATTGGTGTTTTACAACTCTAAACATACTGTCCAAATAGACATGAGTGGACGGTTTTTAAATCGTCCATTTAGATGGTATGTTTAGAGTTTTTGCATTTTATTTGGTAGTTTTCACCATTTAAGAAATGGAGATTCTCCAAGTATTAATAGCTAGTACTATATTTTATTACTGCTTACTGGAATGCACAAGAAACACGCACTTTCAAAACGTTAGATTTGTTATCATAGGGATGCACACAAGTAGAAGTGAAATCTAACAGTTTCAAAGTGTATACTCACTATATTTTTATGCACTCAAGTGCATGATAACGTAATAACGTCACTCGATAATATTTTGATTTCAAGATAAAATACGAGAATATTGTTAAAAGTTCGGAGCCGGAAACACTCATATCAAGAAAATGAGACAATAAGAAAAAAATCAACAATATTGTCGAAAATCCTGAGCTGGGATCACAACATATCAAGAAAATGAGACAATAAAAATCCTACTAACAATCAAGTAAAAGGAGGATGAGGGAATGAAAAACACTCTTGGTAATTGTAAAAAAAATATTAAAATAAAATTGGGCTTATAGCCCAAAGGTTAATTAAAGTTTAATCCTCAAAGATGTCTACTACCTACAAGCCCAGGTAAATATTTTGATTTCAAGATAAAATATGAGAATATTATTGAAAGTTCGGAGCCGGAAACACAACATATCAAGAAAATGAGACAATAAAAATCCCGCTAACAATCGAGTAAAAGGAGGCTGAGGAAATGAAAATCACTCTTGGTAATTGTAAAAAAAAATTTGGGCTTATAGCCCAAAGGCTAATTAAAGTTTAAACCTCGAAGAGGTCTACTATCTACAAGTCCAGATAGATAGAAAAAAAAGAGAAAAATATCCCCATTCCAATACTGACGAGTTTCGAACTCGATTTCAGGTCGTTGGTATCATCATCCAATGATTTTCCCACTGTACCACAATGACATCTGCATGTATTTGTAAAATTGTTCTTCTTACTTGTTCTCTAAAGTGTACAAACCTACCTTATCTAATAACGGCCAGTAGTACCTTGTACCCCCATATAACAAATACCTCAATAATTTTTGTTCTTCCCTCTAAAACACTCGTGTCAAATAAAAGATAAAGACAAAGACAGTCATAGATGCTTCATTCTTGCTTATATACATTGAATCTATGAAAGTGTTTTCACTATCTAGATCATCTTCATTTGGAGTAAAAAAAATTGACATCATATTTATAGGAGATAGTTTGTAGCTTAAGACTTGAACATGAGATAAAAATCATCACGCATGTAGCTAAGACCCAAAGTTACCCAAATATATGTTTGTAATGCATAATGTGTGAAGGAAAAGAGTATTGTCCTTATACATGGGTAAAGAAAGGACAACTCAAATTCTCATCTGGTTTCTAAACATATATGATATATACATGCCCAAAATCTTTCAAATCTTCTTCACTTGTTTTGTTGTTTACCCAACCTTGGTAAAATACATCGTTTAAGACACAAATGGGTTTTGTTTTCTTCTTCTTCTAACTCATTTAGCATACTTCCGAATTGTATGTTCTTGGCATATCATATGCTAATCTTTTGTTTGGTTTGGTTTGGTTTTGTATTGTTTTCCGTATACTCGACAATGTACTACTACCCTGTTCCAAATACAACACAAGCGTAAGACAAAAGAGAGACTGAGATACATATACCTCTGGAATTTCTACCAACATAGAGATACACTTATTTAGTGACGGAGCCAGTTCATGGCAAGGGTTGGCCTTTTCCCACCTAATTGGGCTAATTTTCAGTCCTAATAGATTTAAAAATTTATACCCTATATCTATTCGTGCCTAACTGCCCATCCTAAAAGCATTTGCCTCCCTCGTAGTAAGATTTCTGGCTTTGCCCTCTGCTTTTAACGTTCCAATTTTGAGTACTCTACTACAACATAGAGATGTCTTTTACGCTGTGGAAAATGCACGTCTATTCGATGCCATGCTCAACCGAACAACCTTCCGAGGATTCGAGGGACAAATGATACCAGGCACCAGCTAACATTGTCAAGCAAGTAGTTATTTATTGCTGGTTCTAGATATTTTTGATATATACACTATTTCTGTTAGGAAACTTTTTTGTTGGTGATGAAACAACAACCTATAAATCTGCTGATCTTTTAGTAGTAGTATATAGAGTGGTATGTAATTCACATGGAATTCATGTGCTGCTGGTACACCTCTCATCTGATCTGATCTGCCCAATGTTATTGCATTTAGAAGGGGATCACGGTTACCAAAAGAAACTTTTTCTTCTCCATACAACCAACTTCATTCAATGGCCATCATAAAATGTACCTACAATTTTATTTTTTTTCATTAATTTTTTTTTTTTTTTTGTGATTTTAATTTAGTAATCAAGACCCAGATGATCAAGCACACGTGATGATCATGTAGGTGTTGGACCCACATTTTAGAAATGGCAAACCATTCAAGTCTGAACCTAGGAAGATACAAGTACTAGTAATTAGTTTAGTAGTATATAATTACTATGGTATTTATATGATTGAAATATCACTGGTACATTTTTCATTCTTTCTTCTTCCATGGGTCAAGGATATGTCAAGCTCAAAAACCTAACTAAAATCACAATGCACAACCATATTTCTTTTCTTGATCAATGAACATGCATATGGGAATGGATCTTCAATTGAATTGGATTGGAAAACCTTATAAATTTAAGTGTAGGACAAGGTACAAACTGTACATCATATATAAATTGTGTGGGTTTGAAGAGAATTTGCGGTATTAGTAAAAGCTTTCATTTCAGTAGTTGATCTTCTAACTCTGGAGCTTGTGAAAACAAGGAAATTTGTCCTAACCTAATGTTACCATACCACAGCTTAAACAAGTACATAGTACAACCAATATTACATTGTTCATCCCCTTAAAACTGGGTTAGTAGTTGGTCTCATTTATGTTTCTCTCACTATAGAGAGAAAGAAACACATGGAGAGTAAGAACCGCAAAACTGTGGGAGATATTGTAGTATAAACTAAATCAAGGGCCATTATCTGAAGTTCTACCTCTCAAAAAGAGATGCGATAAAATTTGGATTTCAAATTCAGATAAGCTGTCAACAACAATAAACACAGTAACTATTATAGATTTAAGTTGTCAAATTCAGATTTGAGCTGTCAACAACAATAAACACATCAACTGCTATAATTGTGATTTACGAACCTCATGTTCCGAGTGACAGTAATACTCGAGTTTCAACACGTAATTAAAGAAAAAGAAATAAATATTCATATTTGACCGAGAAATCAGATGAAGGCAGAAGTGGTCCTTTGCGTTTTACATAAGTTGTTTATGTGGGTTGCAAGTATCATGAGATTTTAGTGTTAAAATCACAAGGTTAGTCACCTCATGAATCTCTCTCTCTCTTCAGTTGCACTTCACATTTCCTTTTCGAAAACGAAATCCTCAAAAAGTTGATTAGGTTTGTTTTTAGTCATTTTCAGATTTAATTGCTACCTTTTTTTATAGTTGGGGGTGCAATTGATCACCATGCATTAAGGGGTGACAAAATATAAGTTATGCATTAACAACTTAGCTAGCATGGGGATGACAAAATTTAAGTTACGCATTAACAACTACTGTGTAAGGTACATTAGCATGGTCCAAATGATACATACGTGAGTGTTTAAAGCTGAAAATTGAAGTCACTATCCGAGCTTTCAATGGCAATGCGGGTATCCGCTAAAACCACATAAGCATCTTGGCCAGTGAAAGCTTTCAGATATCAGACAGTGTTTTATGGACATAACATGTCAGATTTTGGCATCTGAAAATAGACTTTGCAGAAATATTAGTGTACGTTATCTGAAAGTTTACCTTCTAGAACCCATCTGGTAACGCATGCCGCATTGGATTGCGCACTGGAGGAAAACACCCGGCTGGAGTTAGTTAATGATCACCTTCAATTCTTCGTAGCGTGGGAACTACTACTAAAGTTCTTGTCAATTTGTCAAATCAGTCTCATCAATATTGCTACAGTATTGGGTCTCACTGGTACTGTTCCTGGACTTTAGACTAGACTGTAATAAATAATAAGGGCCTACTTGGATGGGTTGATATGTTCTGATAAGCGGTTTATAAAGAGAGGCCTATGTGATTGTTAGCCCTAATCTAATGGATGCTAAAAGGCCCCATTGATTTGATTATTTTTTGTTTTGAGGGGAAAACAAGATTTTGTTAGAGAGAATGACACTAGAATATGAACACATCTACAAGAATTGAAAGAAAACAAGAAGAAAAAGAAACACAATGTATCTTTCCGATAACCATGCATAAGAACACCCAGGTTAAATTGCAGATCATGTGTTCATTAAAAAGACAAGATCAAAGGACTGTTTAATCTTACAAGATTAAGCCGCGATGCGACCTTTTCTTTTTGGTCTGCAATATGTTGGAATTCTTTTTGATTTCATCATAAAATAATTAGACGCATAACATTTTGTTGCACAATAGTATATCAATACGGTTCGGGTTCAGGTGTCAATACCCATAAATGTGATAATCATAATTGAAACTGTTCATAAATCATTTGAGTCTTTCACTATTATAAGCATTTTTAAATAAAACAGATAATGTTGCAAAAAGCTATTACAAATATTACAACTAGCTGATAGTACACTAATTTTTATGTATGCAATGACAATAATGTATTCTTTTCTAATTCTTTGGTGGTTTGTCTATCAATATCTTGTAGGGAAGCTTTTCTCTCATGTTTTCCACCTTTTTTGATATATTCTCCTTATGAGGCTTCGTGTTTCCTTTCAAGAGGCTCTTCATGTAATAACAAACATGAAGTCCACAATCTTTCCTGATTTTTTTTTTTTTTTGACAAGAAAATGGCAAATTTTATAAAAGAGTGCTTATTGTCACAAGAAAGTGACAACAACAAAAATAAAGTTACATGGATGTGTTTGTAACAACATCTCAATTACATATCAAAGTAGATAAAGAAAAATCCTTGAAAATATCAGTATTTATAGCCCAGTTGAACAACAAGCACTTAACTGCATTAATGATCTGCTTAACAGTCCTGGTAGTGTTGTTATATAATCTGTCATTCATCTCTTTCCAAACACTCCACCAAACAATAAACGGAACTAAATTCCAAAAAAATTTCACTCTTCTTGAACTCTTCATCTTACCCCAATCTCATAAATTCTTCTTTACATCTTCAGCAAAGACTCATTTAACACCAAAACTGTTTAGGAAGTAAGTCCAAACTCTAAAAGTGAATTAACAATGAAGAAATAAGTGTTCATTGGTTTTAGTAGGATCTTCACACAACAGACAAACATCATTTTGAACTTTACCATCATTGTAGAGGTAATCCAAAGTAGGTGCTCCACTATAACATAAAGATCAAGCTAAAAAGGAAACTTTATGAGGTACCTTTGAATTCCAAATTTGCTTGTCAGGAAAGCTCAGAAATCCCCCATCCTCCAGATTGGTATAAGCTTGTGCTACAGAAAACTTACCTCCAAGTCCCCAAATCCTCTCATCTTCATCATCAGAGAAAATAGATTCTAGATCACCAACTAGCTGCAACATCTGAGCTACTTCCAAGACTTCATTCTCATTAAGATTTCTGGTGAAGTCGAAATCCCATGCACCTGCAGGAGTCACCATATCTCTCACCATCGCCTTTTTTCTTCTTGAAAGCTTGTAAATAGCAGGAACAAGATTTTTAGAGCCACATCACCATTCTACTGATCTTCCCAGAAGTAAATAAAAGCACCATTTTTTTTATCACAAGTCTAAATCTAGATTTAACAAAATCCCTTGCTTTTGGGATACAAGCCCAGAAGTGATAACCTACATAAGTTTTAGACTCATTGGGAAAGATTGCTTCCACAGAACCACCAATTTTTTGATTTACAATTCTCCTCCATGATGCATTTTCTCTATACCATATCTACAAATCCACTTAGAGTGCAAGGCTTTGTTCATCAACTGTAACTTCTTGATACCCACTCCACCTCTATATTTTGGAAGAGCAACTCTAGTCCAAGCAACCCAACTTCTTTTCTTCACAGTTGCAGATGAACCCCAAAGAAAATTTCTCATTAATCTCTCCATTCCATTAGCCACAGAAACTTGAAGTTGAAACATGGAAAGATAATAAATGGGAAGGCTCGAAAGCACACTTTGGATCATAATCAATATACCACCTTTGGAAAAATAAGTTCTCTTCCAAGCTGATAACTATTGTTGAAATTTTTACAGAATCTCATTCCAAACAATTTTACTTTTGGATTTACTCCCAAGGGGGATACCTAAGTAATTCATGGGAAGAAGAGAAGTATTACAACCAAAAATCTCAGCACAAGCTTAAACATTATGCAACTGACCAAGCCCCACAATAGAGCTATTTCTGAAATTCACTTTTAGCCCAGAGATAATTTCAAAACGAACAAGATGTGCTTTAAATTATGAATTTGTTGCTCCTCATCTTTTAAAAACACCAGCAGATTATCAGCAAATTGCAAATGTGTGATCATAGTCCCATTTTGAGTGGCTTTGAATCCAGTTAACAAGCCATCATCAACTGTTTTATTGATCATTAAAGAAAATACTTCTGCTACTAGAATAAAGAGAAAGGGAGATATTGGATCTCCTTGTCTAATACCTTTTTGACTCTTCAAAAGATCGGTAGCTTCACCCTTGAGAAGAACAACAAATCCAGGAGAAGAAATGCACCATTTTATCCAGCTTCTCCATCTTTTTCCAAAACCAAATTTAGCCAAAACCATATCAACACAATTCCAATTAATATTGTCAAAGGCTTTTTCAAAATCCACTTTACACAGAATAACAGTGTCTTGCTCTCTTAATTTAGAATAAATGAGTTCAGAAGAAATTAGAATGCCATCATAAATTTTTCTTCCATGTACAAAGGCACCTTGGAAATATGAGATAATAGAAGGAAGAACTATCTTCATCCTCTCATCCAAAAGCTTAGAAATGATCTTGTAAACACTACTAATCAGGATAATTGGTCTGAAGTTGTGAAGAGAAACTGTACCCTGGCATTTAGGAATAAGAGTAATGTTTGAACAATTAACCCTCGAGTCTAAGAAACTACTAGCTTCAAATTGCTTGACCACCAAAATTAAATCTTTCTTAATCTGTTCCCAAAATTCCATAGTGAAACCATCTGGCCCTGGACTTTTATTATTTCCAAAGTGCTCAATCACCATTTTCACGTCCTCTTCAGTAAAAGGTTTATCCAATTCAATACTCTCTTGAGAAGATATGGCTGAAGTTTCTAACTAATCAAATCCAGGTCTTATTTTGTGAGATTCAGTGAACAAATTAGAATAAAAAGACTTAGCTTCACCAGCAATCTGTTTCTTATCATAACACAAAGAGTCACTAATCTTAAGACAGATGACATTATTTACCTTGTACTTGAAAGAAGCAATTTGATGAAGATAAGCAGAATTCTTTTCCCCATCTTAATACATTTTTCTTTAGCTCTTTGAGAAGCTTTTCTTGCTATATTGAGATATACTGAAGCATGTCGTAATTTCGCATGTTCCCTAGATATCACATCATCCTCAGACAAAGAAGAAATTTCCTCAAGATTATCTAGGATATCTATTGTAAGCTCCAAGTTATCTAGCTGTGATTGAAGATTACCAAAAGTAGTTTTCTGCTAATTCTTTATGAAAACTTTAAGACCTTGAAGTTATTTTGCAAAGATGTGTTAGAGCACTGCTCAGTCGAACTCGCAAGCGTTGCTATCTCAAGCTTGTTTTTCAATGTTAGTGATCAAAATTATAAGTCTTGATTTCTAGTCTACTTATAGTGATGTCTCGGACTAGGATAGATTGTGTAATTGAGCATTAGACTTCATGGCGTTCATAAATTGAAGACGAAGAACTACTAAGGAGAGCTTGTGGCACTTCATCAAAAAAAGGTATATGGAGAATAAAACTCATCTATCACTTGGAAAGTCTATTTCTATTATATCTCCAATATTGAGACAAAAGTCGTATTATATATATAGTATTGGATTATGCACATTTGAGATTTCGAGCTGAGTTTAACTCGCTTACATATTTCTCGAAATATGTGTTGGTAAGCTTTCGCTTCAACCAAGTTCATCTTATATTCTTGACGAAAGTCAAAAGATGATCATGTGAAAATTATCGAGTAACATCCTACATGGTTTGTGTGATACAATCATTTGGGTGTAGACTTGGAATGTTTCGTTAGGATTATTTCAATAACTTGAATTTTTTTTTGATGCTAATAGTGTGTGAAAACGGCTATTGTCATCCTCTAAGAAAGTTTCAATAATTGAAATAGAGTTTAGAACTACTGGATCATAAACATAGTATGCATTGTTGCATGTATGTGATCCATGACCAGAACAATAGTATGCATACCCGTATGAGTACTTGTAGTTGTGGAATTCCGGGTACCAAGTACACATACCAGTACGTGTACTTGCGTAAGGTATAGGTCCAGGAATTTCTGATGGGTTTTGGAAGTGTAATAAGGTATGCGTACCCGTTTGCATACTGGCGAACCCAAACTCAGACCGACTACTTAGGTATGCGTACCCGTATGCATACTTGAGTGGTAAAGTTCTAAAATCAGTTGGCTCCTGAACTAATACATTTATATATTAAGGAATACATTCTTTGGAAACCGTGGCTATAATGTTCATGAATTGATTCGAGTAAATCAAACCGATTTTGCTTCAATTGTGTTCTTGTATACTTCTATGAGAATATAACAATTGAACAACTCTATAACTAATTTCATTTGAGTCATTTGAACTGGTTATGATTAAGATGAATAAGGTTGATATGAGAGTTTTCATATAGCTAACTGTTAGAGCATTGCTCGGTCGACCTCGCATGCGTTGCTATCTCAAGCATGTTTGTTAATGTTAGTGATCAAAACTATAATTCTTGATTTCTAGCCTATATAGCTAAAGGTCTCGGACTAGGATAGAAAGTGTAGTTGAGATCAAGACTCCATGGAAATCATCATACAAGACGAAGGACTACTCAGGGAACTGGTGGATCTTCATCGACTAAAAGGTATGTGGAGACTTGAACTTATCTGTCACTCAAAAGTCTATCTATTCTATCTCCTACTCTTGAGACAAAAATCGTGCTGATGTATAGACTTTCATGATATACATTTGCTATTTCGAGCCGAGTTTAACTCGCCTATCTATTTATCGAAATATGTGTTGGTAAGCTTTCTCTTTAGCCAATTCATATTTACCTAGTGACGAATGTCATGTTATGTTTCAATCACTTTGAAAATTGCTCTGACGAAAAATGGTCTGTGAATAACGACTCCATAACGTCCTCTGAGAATGTTTCAATGATTAAAATGAGAGTTTAGATTATATAACCATTGGTAGGATATAAGCATTGTTGTGGAAACACATATATGTATAAGTCCTTATTCCTTGAACCAAAGTTTGCGAACTTTGTTGATCAAGAGAAATGGAATGTGGAGCGAACTCAGTCCGCGAACTGGCGGAAGTTCTCGACCCGAGAATTTCTGCTGGAGTTTGTGAACTCCTTCCGTGATCTTAAGTCCGCGAACCCAGTTCGCGAACTTGAGCAGGTTATATCTAAAATCGGTTGTTCTTGAACTCATTTTTATTTAAACTAAGGAATGCTTTTGCAAACCGTGGCTGTAAATTTCATGAACCGATTCGAGTGAATCAAACCGTTTTTGCTTCGATTGTGTCTTGTGTAGTTACGTAAGATCTAAGCAATTGAACAACTCTCTAACTAGTTCATTTGAGTCATTTGAACTAGTTATGGTGAAGAAGAATATGGTGGATATGAAAGTGATTATATGGCTAACCATTTGGTTAACTATTGTTGAACCAACAAATGTTAATGTTTGGGAACGGTTCGTAAACCCAAAATTGGACATTTCATTTGTGTGTAACAAGCTAAGTTTTCTATCCAACGGTTGAGAAATATTATCTTTCGAGCCAACGGTTGAGAAATATTAGCTTGATTCTAATCAGGTTTTCATGTAACGGTGAATATTAAATGCTTTGTTACCAAGCTAACATTGATTGCAAACCCTGATTTGAAAGACTATATTAAGGAGAACTCTAGCAACTGGGAAACCTAATCCCCACACCTTACTGTGATACTAGTTGCATAGCTAGAGTCGATTCTCCTTTAACCTTTGGTTTCTTCTTCTAAAACCAGGTTAACGACTTAAAGACTTCATTGGGATTGTGAAGCCAGACAGATACTACTTGTCTTGTAGTTGTATGATCTGATCTTGCATCTTCTATCGTTACGCGTACGATTGTAATGATTGGCTCGAGATTTATATCTCCGATAGGAATGATAGAAAAGTAATCACAAACACTTCGTCTCATCGTTTGTGATTCCACAATATCTTTTTTCGTTGCGTCGATTAGGATTACTGTGAGGTGATTGATAATACTAGGCTGTTCTTCGGGAATATAAGTCCGGTTTATCAATTGGTTCATGTTCACCTTGATTTATCAAAAGACGGAACAAAACGCATAGGTATATTCGTTGGAGACGGATTTATCTATTACCATAGACTTTTCTGTGTGATACAGATTTGTTTATTAAAGTCTTCGACTTTGGGTCGTAGCAACTCTTAGTTGTGGGTGAGATCAGCTAAGGTAATCAAGTACGTAGCATCCTGTTGGGATCAGAGGCATAGGAGCATAACTGTACCTTGGATCAATGTTAGATTGATTGGGGTTCAACTACAGTCCAGACCGAAGTTAGTTTGGAGTAGGCTAGTGTCTGTAGCGGCTTAATACAGTGTATATTCAATCTGGACTAGGTCCCGAGGTTTTTCTGCATTTGCGGTTTCCTCGTTAAAAAACATTCTGGTGTCTGTGTTATTTCTTTTCTGCATTATATTTTGTTATATAATTGAAATATCACAGGTTGCGCGTTGTTCAATCAATTAGAATATCCGACCTTTTGGTTGTCGATTTAAATTGATTGACACTTGGATATTGGTCTTTGGTACCATCCAAGTTATCTCTCTAGTATTTGATAAAGACTCGCAGATTTCTATTTGCTTGAGTATATATCAAATCGAGAGATTGAGATATAAACTCTTTGATATGCTTTTTATCTGGATTGAGTCTGACTGTCTAGTTGATTCTCTAGAAAGTATATTGGAGTTTGTCCATACAGATTGCTAAGCGAAATATTGGGTGTGGTTGTTGTACCCCCATTTTTTCAATTGGTATCATAGTAGGCAAACACGTTTAAGACCTTATAAGTCTGTGTTTGTAGCGACCTGTCTCTATGGACATAGGTGCTATCTCTATTAACGTACCACCAGTCTTCGACGCTCTAACTACTTATGGTGGAAAAATGCTATGCGAGCTTTTTTATTCAAGCACGTGATTTTCAATCATGGGTATATGTTTTTAATGACTATGATCCTCCCATTGAGGCATTTGGAGATGTAAACGTTCCCAAACCTATTGGTGAATACAGCTCTGCTGAGATACTTGCTGCAAAGCAAAACGCCGACGGTTTAAATGCGATAATACATGCCACTACCCCAAATCTTCAGCACCATGTGACTAATTGCATTAAGTCGCAAGAAGCTTGGGATATCTTGGAAACCTTATTCGAAGATAACTCCAGTGAAAAGGAAGCTAGGGTTCAAAACCTTAATTCCAATTGGGAAAACCTTCGTATGGCAGATGAAGAAACATTTGATGAGTTTAATCACAAAGTGTCTGAAATTGTTAATGCATCTTTTGCATTGGGTAAGACTATTCCTGAAAAGAACATTGTGATGAAAATTCTCAGATCGCTGCCTTCCAGATACGATTCTAAGAAGCATGCCATCGTTGAGGGAAATAACCTTGATAATCTCTCCAGAAATACGCTGGTTGGGAAGCTTAAAATCTTTGATCACAAACATTCATCCAAAACTAAGGATGTTGCTTTCAAAGCACAAAAGGACACTAAATTACTTGATAAGAGTAAAAAAGCGTATATCTCTGAAGATGATCATTCTGAGACAGATTCATCAGATGAAGATCTTGACAAGTCAGTCTCGATGATCACAAGACAGTTTAGGGATCTTCTGTTGAAGAGAAGTAAACGGTTCTCCAGAGATAAGCCTAAAGCATCAGTTAAACCTCATAATCGTATTCCTCCTAAAAACATGGAAACAGATGAAACTGATGATGAGGATATGCCTCAGTGCTTTAAGTGTAAAGTATTTGGTCATTTTGCAAATGAGTGCCCAAATGGTAGAAAATACACTGGGAACAAAGGTCTTGCTGCAACTCTTGATGAAATGTCTGACAGCTATGATTCTAATGAAGACGAGAAATCAAGTGTTGCACTTCTTGGTGAAAATATTGATTTTGATAACTGTAGCAATACTTACATCAATCTCAATATTCTTTCAGAAGATAATCCAACTAATCTGGAAGAAAAACTTGACCCATTTCTTGGAAACTCTGTTTGTAATGTTTCAGGTTCCACCATGTGTCTAGCTGCGTGCACATCTCAGAAGCCTGATTTTTATCCTAGTTTGACGTGTTCGTATTGTTATCTAAAGGGTCATGAACTTTCAAGGTGTTACAAGTACAAACACTAATTGAGGCACGTCAACAAACTTCAACGAAGAGCAGATCATTTAGCAAGGAAGCTTAAACTTGCTCAGAAAACCACTGAGGTATGCAGGATCTTATCTTCGTCTAAGAAGTTAGTTTTCAAGGATAAACCAAGACCATTAGAGAAGAAAGTATGGTCGAGTCGGTTTGATAGACAGAATTCTGAGGATTCCTCTCAAGAGGGAAATGGTGGACAAATTGTTGTTCACCGCAACACAACTTGATTGTGTTGATTTGGAAATATTGTCTCATGTGCCTGATCAAAAGAGACAATGATTTTGTACCTCTCAGGCTTTAGGAAAAGTTTTCTTTCTTTTTCTTAGTTTTTGTTCTTTCCTTTCTATCAACAAAGGAGGGTTATTATCGACAATTCGACTCTTTATAGGGTTGTGAGTTGGACGTGTACGAACCTGTTTAAAGGTTTCGAAACCCTACATTCCTTTTCCTTCCTCAAAACCTCTTTTTATATCAAGACTACTTGTTGAGTTCAATTTATGATTTCCTCTCACAAACCCATACGTTATGGATACTCCAAGCATGATGTCTTCTGATGGAAAAGATGTTAATAAGGTTGTTAAGCCATCAATCATGAAGGAAAAATAAAAATCTCGGTTATCTCCTACCTTGAAAAGAAAAAAAAGGAATGTGAGGAAGCCAAGAGCCAATCCCTCAAACTCTCAGAAGTTTTCTGGTGTTCTTGAAGAGTTGAAGGAGATGCGAAAGGAGATTCAAAAAATAAAGGATTTTGTGTATAAGACTCATGAGATTCAGAAGGCCCTGGTTCGACAACATCAGCCGAGAAGGTTTATTGATATAAACTCTTACCTTAATGAACCTTATGTCCCAATGGTTGTTGACGACAAGGAGTTCGGGGACGATAAAGAATTCTTCAAAGGTCTTATTGTCTAGTAAATCTTCTATTTTCTTTCTATTAGAAGAATAACTAGAGTTTGAAATAGCCATTATTGTGATTACACATAGCTATGTCCAACGTTTTCATCTTCATGTTTTTAGATTTATTGGTTTAAATTCTAAATTTGTTTGAAAGATGATTTTTGCATTATTAATCTTTTATGATTTTATATATTGCAATATTGTTATGGGATGTGTGTGTTTACGTCCGTGAACTTGACCATCCCATATCTTGTCAAAAGTAAAGTCTTTCATATGTCGATATTCATATGTTGATAAAAGAATGAATGGACTTTTGACAAATACAAAAGCTAAGCCTATATTGTCAATTTTTGATGGAAGATAGGTTAAAATCTTTTTTTTGCAAGGATTATGTCTATTAAATGTCGTTATGCGAATAGTGATGGAAAACAGAATGAATCCTTGTATATTCCGCAGTAATTGATCTTCCCTGATTCATATTTTATGTATTATTGTGAGGCTCCATGAAGTGTCCTATGTTGATCATTGAACGACCAAGTTGATTATTTTCATGATTAGCTATGTTGTTGTTCCGTAAGGTACTTTATGTCGAGCATATTCAACTAAATTGATCATCTTGTTTGGTTATTTAGTTGTTGCTTCATAAGTTTTCTTATGTCGAGCATGACCAATTAAATTTATTACTTTTGTGATTAGTTTGATTGTGTATTTCGATTAGATTAATTATGGTTTCTCTTATGATTAATCTAATTGTATATTTTGAGTCTCCATAAGTTCACTTATGTTGAGCATTTGTCGATTAAATTAATCACGGGATCTCTTGTAGTTAGTTTAATTCAATTTTTTGGATTCAAATTCATACTTGTATGTGATTTGTTATGTCCAAAGAAATCCTTCTTTTCTTTTGAAATTAAGGTCGCTCTTGTTGTTCTCTCGGGAATGACATTTTGGGGAGAGTTCTTTTGAACTTGTGCTTAATTGCCAAATCTTTGTGGGGAATGCAGATGTGGAATATTGTAGGGGTTATCTTGTATGTTTATAAAATCCTTGATGAATGCATTTAGCTTCGGTTTTATGATTGCATCTAAACAAGATGATATACTTTTGATTTCTTTTGGTCAAGAAATGTCTCTTTCGGAAATTTCATTAGGATCTCGTTCTTGTACCTTTGCCAATTTTATTGACAAAAAAGGGGGGAATTAATATGTAGTTCACACTACAAATACATATGGTTTTCGGATCATTATGTGAGGGGGAGTGGTTTCCATGTGAGATGGAGTATTGACTAAGGGGGAGTGATACATATCACCATAGTATTGTTGTTGAAGTTGTGATACAATTGGACTTTGACGTTGTATAATGATACTATGACACTGTATAACAATGATTGAGAACTATTGGTTTCTTGTTGTTATATCTACGGATTTTCAACAACGATGATGCTAAACTTACAACCTTTGGGATCATTGGAGTACTTGGAAGTGACGAAGATTTCGAGTAATGTTGAAGATTAGGCATGTGGAATAGGAGCTACAAAAGTTAATTTATTTATTTTTTGTATTCCATATGTATTAGTAGTTTTGTTACTAAAATTGATAAAAGGAGGAGATTGTTAGAGCATTGCTCGGACGAACTCGCATGCGTTGCTATCTCAAGCATGTTTGTCAATGTTAGTGATCAAAACTATAAATCTTGATTTCTATATTACATAGCTAAAGGTCTCGGACTAGGATAGAAAGTGTAGTTGAGCTCAAGACTCCATGGCAATCATCATACAAGACGAAGGACTACTCAAGGAACTGGTGGATCTTCATCGACTAAAAGGTATGTGGAGACTTGAACTTATCTGTCACTCAAAAGTATATCTATTCTATCTCCTACTCTTGAGACAAAAGTCGTGCTGATGTATAGACTTTTATTATACACATTTGCTATTTCGAGCCGAGTTTAACTCGCCTATATATTTCTCGAAATATGTGTTGGTAAGCTTTAACATTAGCCAAATTCATCTTTGCCTAGTGACGAATGCCATGTTATGTTTCAATCACTTAGAAAATTGCTCTGACGAAAAATAGTCTGTGAATAACGGCTACATAACGTCCTCTGAGGATGTTTCAATGATTGAAATGAGAGTTTAGATTATATAACCATTGGTAGGATATAAGCATTGTTGTGGAAACACATATATGTATAAGTCCTTATTCCTTGAACCAAAGTTTGCGAACTTTATTGATCAAGAGAAACGGAATGTGGAGTGAGACAAGTCCGCGAACTGGCGGAAGTTCTCGACCCGAGAATTTCTGCTGGAGTTTGTCAACTCCTTCCGTGAGCTTAAGCCGCGAACCCAGTCCGCGAACTTGAGCAGGTTATATCTAAAATCGGTTGTTCTTGAACTCATGTTTATTTAAACTAAGGAATGATTTTGCAAACCATGGCTATAAAGTTCATGAACCGATTCGAGTGAATCAAACCTTTTTGCTTCGATTATGTCTTTTGTAGTTACATAAGATCTAAGCAATTGAAAAACTCTCTAACTAGTTCATTTGAGTCATTTGAACTACTTATGGTGAAGAAGAATATGGTGGATATGAAAGTGATCATATGGCTAACCATTTGTGTAGTTGTAGGAAATCCTACACTACACCCCTCATATGATTTCATTGTTGATCAACTCATTTTTAGGTTTACACTCTTAATTCTATTGATTAATTTTTGATTTTTCTTACAAGAAAGATAAAGAATTCAAGAATGATCTCTGCTCTGAACTTTCTCTCTCCTATTTACTTGTTTCTTACTCGAAAAATATCTCTCTCTTCTTTACAACTCGAATGACTATTTATAAGGAAATACATAGTGGATGACAGCTAATCTGTCCTTTATTTTCGGATATGGTTTGTGACATTCTCGCAACCTTACAAATGTTAATTTCGCAAGCTCTCCAATTTTCGCAGGACTATCACATCTTTATCATGATCCTAGATGACGTCGTCTGTTATATTCTTCCTGAAATTGTTCTGCGACGCTATCGTGCTGTACCATTGATAATTTCGCTGAGACATTATTGTTGCGAGATTCCGATCCTACATCATTATTGTAGATAATGATGTGAGAAATTCCGCAGTTGTTCTCTTCTTTATATTCTGCATTTATCACACGTATTCTTTCTTCCGTTTATTTCTCGACACGTCTTTTGTAACCGTTGCCTTTTAACCGCTTATATCTTTCTGTATTAATCGTGTTGATTTTCTCGAGGAGAAATTACCTCTATATATATTCCTTCTCACTCTCTTTTTTCTTCTTTTTATTTTCTCTGCAACTTCATCGTTCTCCTGCAAACTCCATTATTGCAACTTTTCTTCTTTCTTCTTCAACCTTCTTAAGTTCTTCTTCATCTTCATACTAGATCTTCATAGTTCGTAATTTTCTTCGAGACAATCTCCCTTCTATTATTTTTCATGGATTCATCAAGGTTAGTCTTCTCTTTTCTTCTTTATGAGTTTTGCTGAATTGATATATTTGAAATTGATCTTGTTTATTGCCTTATTTGATGTTGTTTATGTGATTCCCATACTCTTGTTATTTCAGCAAAAGCGGATCCAACACTAAATTTACAATTCAGAACCCTAACATTCCCAAATCACAGCATAAGGTTGTCGCACATAAAAGAAAGTCTGCGAATGAGAAGGTAGTAGGAAACACTATCTTTTTCTAATAACAATAATGTTGCCTCTGTTTCTTATCTAGATTGTAATTCGCAGGGTGGTAAAGATCTTCATAAATCTCTCAAGAAATCTCGCCAACTTAAAATTGTTCCAACTTCTGTTCCCTTCCACCTACTCATTTCTTCCAAATCTCCTGCGACATCTTCGCAAGATAAACCTTTATCTCCAATTCGCGAAAATGCTGCCTCTGATTTCATTTCTTCAGCTGACCTTTCTATGATTGAAATCCCCCTTGTGGATCCTTCTACGAATGAAACCTCTTCTCTTCCCATTGAGAGTGTTTCTCAACCTTCTATCTCTACCAGTTCTCTACCCAAGTCTCTTCCTCTGTCAAAAGAAACCATGGAAGGGATAGATATTTCTTTCAAAGTTTTATCTGAACTTCTGGATGATGGCAAGAAGTCTTCTACTGATCCCATCAAGTCTAATGTTTGAGAAATTTTGAGCAAGCATTTGGGTTCTGACAGAGCTGCTTCGCAGACATCTTTAGAAAAAGAATGTAATGCTCTTCATCTTGAAAATCAGAAGCTTCAGAATGTTTTGCTGGATCGTGATAATCTTTGAAAGAAGAATGATGAATTGAGAGGTATGATTTTCTTATCTATGTCTTTAATTTTCCTTTTCGATGATTTTATCCTTCCTATGTTTAATTATCCTTTAAATCCCTCTTTCGCATGTTAAGCATTAAATTATAAAAGAATAATGGAGATATATCAATTTGAATCTGCTGTTGAAGAAGCCCGTGTTGATAAAGAAATCTTGATGGATCAATATAACCAATTAGATAACCTCTATTCATATTCTCTTGATCAGATAAATAACCTTACCAATGAAAATACCCAATTAGTTCAAAGACAAGATCTATTAAGTAATGAAGTATATCGTCTTTCTTATTCTTTAACTAAAACTAATTTAGGGATGGAAACTTTATCAGATGAGAATAAAACCTTATCTCAAGAGAAGAGAACTTATTTAAACAAGATGGCGATATCTTCGCAACAACTTAGTATTCTACAAAAAGTATGTGCTGACCAAGAGAAATCTCTTCGCTCTTTCACAAATGAACTTAAAGAAGTAACAGAATCATCTATCGATGAAAGAGATACACTCATTCAAGGTAGAATAGCTTTAAGTGTAAAGGCAAATCAGCTTAAAGAACAATATTCCAAATTAGAAGAATCTTATTCTTCTCTTGCGAATAAAAATGTCTTTCTTATTTCTAAAGAGAAAAATCTTCAGTCTCGACTTAAAGGTTTAATTGGAGATAAATTTGATGACGCAATGGACCATTGGAGAATAGTTGTCTATCCTTGATTCAACACCTCATTTCGCAAAAGGAAGGTAGTCATAATAATTTGACTGCCTTAATTATCTTTTCTTTGTCATATCTCTCTGAATTCCTTATCTTAATAAAATTTTGTATTCTATTTTTCGCAGAGTCTGAGAAGAATCTTCATTCTTCTATTTCTGTTTTGGAGGCTAAATATGCTAAAATTCGCAAAGAAAATGCATTTCTCGTCTCTACCCTTACTGGTTCTCGCGACCGAGCAGAAAAAAACTTGATTATCTTGCTTATTTTAAGGATATTCAAGATAGGAATCATCAAATAGCACTTCTTCGCCAAGTTCATCTCCGGGATGAAGTCCTTGTAAATGACATTTTATTGTCCAACTCTCTTCCTCCTACATCAATTGATCCTTTAGAAGTAGATGACGATGAAGTTCCTCGTCCTGCTGATATTGATTATGATTACGAAAGCGGTGCAGAGGATAATTTCTTGGAAGATGAAGAAGAGGTTCCTTCTAAAGAAGTATCTGCTGGTGTTAATCAGAATGAAAAATAAATATCTCCTGAAGAAGTAATTGCTGGCGATAATCAAGATGCTAGTCATGGCGAAGATCAAAACCGAAATGAATGAGAGGCTTGCGAGAATATTGGCGAAGAAATTTTGTCATCTCCTGCTACTGAAATTAATATTGAATCTTGAGCTCTCTATCTAGCTTTATCTTCTTGAATTGTCTTATTTCTATCACTTTTGCGAATTACACTTTTCTACCAACTTTGGAATCAACTTTTCTTTTAATATTTTGTTATGAGAAAGATAATGCTTCTTGTGTATTGATTCCCATACTTGCCTCTCATTATCTTTCTTGCAAAAAATAATCTGTTGCGAATACTTATAATTAATTTGTTTTATCATATGGTCTTATTTTTCCTTCCTAATTAAAGGTCTTATTATGCCACCTTTTGTCATTGCGACAAAATCGCAGGACGTCCTTGCACTTTCATGCAAAAACCCATTGATCCTGCCTTAACCTTTTCTTTTGTATTATGGCCTCTTTAGGAATGTTGAGACAATATGACAGGCCTAAATATTCTTGCGAAAATAAATCCCCATGACATTGCCGTCTTGCGATTTGTCTTCGCACTTTCATCCGAAAACCCATTGATCTCGTCTTATCTTTTTCTTTTGTATTATTGCCTCTTCAGGATTGTTGCACAAATATGACAAGCCTTAATATCCTTGCGAATAAAAAGCCTCATGACATTTGCGTCTTAAGACACTTATCAGCTCCCTAATGGAGGGTTCCGCCCTTATCTCCCCCCTGGTTTCCCCTTCAAGGAGGCGTACTTCTACCATACAAGGTTAGCTCCTCCCATCCAGTCTTAAGAACAACCAGTTGTTTTCGCAGTCTCTTATCCCTTTTACGTATAGGGCTTATGGTTACGAGACTGCACCCTAAGTGGGGTTTTCTTCAGGCCGAGTGCAGTATAAGCCAAGACTTGTCAAGAATGGCAAGGTACGCTCCAGACGCCCCTGGCACTCTTGACTCAACCGTGTACCTCGGCGTCTTGATCTGATTCTGCACTCTTTGGGAGAGTCCTTATTACCTTAGTCGCCCAACCTAAGTCATATGCTTAAGCTGAGAATCCAAGGTGCCTCTCCCGGATGGGCTTTATTGACCCCAAATCTCCATGACTCAGGTTCCGATGGCGGTGTAGCCTTTCCCTGAGACATGCAATAGGTACCCCCTAATATGACGTACTTTAGGTCTTACATTTGCCTCTTACAAAATTTTATTCGCGAACTAGGGTGTACGCCATAAAGGTTCGCCTCTTTCTTTTATGTCATTGTTATGTGATTCTCTCTGCAAAAATTTCGCACATTATGATCTTGTTTTGATATGAGTAATCTTGCAATTATTCTTTCAGATTCCATAACTTCTCAAAGCTTCTTACGGATAATATCTTTTTAAGTACAACCTGTTCCATGGTCTATCCAGTCTATGACCAACATTTCTTCCTTCTGGATCCATTAATCTATAAGCTCCTGTTCCAACTATTTCCTTAATGATGTAAGGTCCATCCCATTTTTTCGCTAATTTTCCACCATTTTCTCGCTGATATATTGGTGTTTCTCGCAGAACTAAATCTCCTGGTTGAAATTCGCGTAATTTGACACGTTTATTATATTCTCGAGCTAATCTTCGCTGATAATTCTACATATGTTGTAAAGATTTTTCTCTTCTTTCTTCTAATTCATCAAGTTTGTTTAAAATTAAGCCCGCACTAATATTTTTCTCCCAAGCTTCTCTTTTTGTTGTCGGAATAACAACTTCTGTTGGTAACACCGCTTCAACTCCGTATGTTAAACAAAAAGGTGACATTCCAGTAGATTCTCTTCTAGTTGTATTATAAGCCCATACTGCATTATGTACTTGTTCGCACCATGCTCTGTGATGTCCTTCCGATTTGTTCTTTAATATATCTGCAATTGTTTTATTCGTTGCTTCTACTTGCCCATTAGCTTGTGGATACAAAGGAGTTGACTTTTCACATTTTATCTTGAATGCATTAAGTAACATTTCTATATTCTGTCCGTCAAATTGTTTCCCATTATCAGATACCGACTGTGCAGGAATTCTGAATCTGCTAATGATATTTTCGAATATAAATGTAAAGATATCTTTGTCGCGAATATGCTGTACTTCCTTCACTTCTGTCCATTTCGTGAAATAATCTGTTGCGACTATTAAGTATCTTCTTTGTCCAGTTCCTGGTAAAAATGGCCCCACAATGTCTAAGCTCCATTTTCCAAAGGGCCACACACTAGTTGAAGATGACAATGGTGCTCCTGGTGCATGTATTTTCTTTCCATGCCGCTGACAATCTTCGCAACGTCTTGATATTTTTTTTGCATCTTCATGCATGTATGGCCAGTAATAACCTTTCATTTTTGCTCTATGTGCCAAAGATCTTACTCCACTATGATTGCCAGCATCTCCACTATGTAACATTTTCAGCACCTTTTCTCCTTCCTCCCGTGTCAAACATCTGAGTGATGGTCCACTAAAGGATTTTCGGTATAACAACCCATCTCTTAATTCATAATTCGTTGATCGGCTTTTTAACTTGTGTGTTTCCAACCTATTTATTGGTGTTTCTCCTTTCGCCAAATATGCATGAAGTTCCATTCTCCAGTCTGCGACATTGTTTACTTGTTCTTCTTTTTCATTATCTATTATCATCACATCCACATCTTCCTCTTCTTTATTTATTGATGGTGACAGAAGTGTTTGTATTTTTATGCATCTCGCAGTTGGATCTGTCATCATGCTTGAGATGAAAGCAAAAGCGTCCGCGAGTCTATTATCCTTTCTTGAAATGTGCCTCCATTTTATTTTTGGGATTTTCGCTGATAATTCTTCAACCAGATTCTTGTATTTATTCAAGGATGGTTCATTTGTGGTATACTCTCCTTTTATTTGGCGAATAACTAGCTGCGAATCACTAGTGATCCTGGCATTTTCTAGTTTCATTTCTATTGCGAATTTTAAGGCATGTATCACAGCTTCATATTCTGTTTCATTATTAGTGGATGCAAATTCCAATCTGAATGAAAATGCCATCTTTATTCCTTCTGGCAAAATTAAAAAAATTCCAACTCCATTTCCTTCTCCATTTGATGATCCATCTACCAATATTTCCCATCTATTTGGTTCTGTTAACAAATATTTTGGATCTCCGTGCTCTTCTTCTACATCCATCATTTCTTCTACTGATTCATCTTCTTCTAAAGGAAATTCTTCCAAGAAATCCGCAACAACTTGTGATTTTGGTGAAGATAAAATTTCATATTTAATATCAAAGTGGCCTACTTGTGCATTCCATCTCTCCACCCTTCCTGATCTTTTAGAATTCTTCATCACTGATTCAATTGGTACTTTTGTTAATACCTTTATCTTGTGTGCTTGAAAGTATATGCGGAGCTTAAATGATGCATAAACTAATGCTAAGATTAACTTTTCAATCTTTGAGTAATTCTTCTCAGCGGTATTAAAAGTTTTGCTAATGTAATAAATGGGTTTCTCCACTCCGGCGTCTACTCGCAATAACACAACACTTAATGCATGCGACGTTGTCGCAAGGTAAATCAATAATTCGTCTCCTGGTTCTGCTTTTTGTAAAATAGTTGTATTCATAAGATGTTCTTTGATTCCTTGAAAAGCCTTTTTCACATTCATCACTCCATTTAAATTTTGCACCCTTCTTGAGTATATCGAAAAAATATTTGCATTTGTCTGATGATCGCGAAATGAATCTCCCCAGCGAAGCTAGAAGACCATTCAACTTCTGTACATCTTTTATTATTGCTGGTGTTGGCATGTCACGAACTGCTTGCACTTTTTCTCCAACTTGTGGAATGCAATTGATGGATCTATTCCCGGTATCTCATCCATGCTTCCTGCGAAAACATCTTTATATTCTCGCAACAAGTTAACAATTTTTTCTTCTTCTTCCTTATCCATTTTGGTTCCAATTCTCAATATTAGAGGTTCCTCTATAGTCCCAACGTTTATTTCTTTTGTTGGTTCTGCGGCAGTGTAACTGGGTTTAGGTTCTCCCATTGGTGTTGGTTCTTTTATCGTTTTCATAGGCTCTTCTCCTTCTTCCGAAATTTCGCTAGGTATTCCTTTGCCTTCTTTTGCCCTTATCATATATACTCTAAATTCTTCTTCTTTCTTTGCTTCCTTGGCCAATTTTCTGCGAAATTTTTTCTTTTTTGGTTGTCCTTCATAATGCTTTACTTCAATCTGATGACATAATTTCGCATTGTCAACATCTCCTCTGATTTCACTTATTCCATTTGGAGTGGGGAATTTAATACATTGATGCAACGTTGATACCACAACTTTTATCGCATGTATCCATGATCTTCCTAATAACATATTATATGGTGATTCCATATCCACTACGCACAATGTTACATGTGTTTCGATTTCTCCAAGTGGAATTCGTACCACTATCTCTCCTTTAGGTTTTGTTGTGGATTTTCCGAAGCCGTGAACAAAATATGTTGAACTGGACATTTCTTCATCTTTAAATCCCATTCCCCGGAATGTGTGATAAAATATTATATCAACTGAACTTTCTGTATCAATTAAAGTTCTGTTCAACATCCATTATCCTGTGGATTTTATTGTTGTCTCCTTCTCTTTTCGTGTAATAGGCACTGTGATGACCAACGGAGATGTGTGGTTCAAATTTTCTTTTGGTATTTCTTCCGCCATGAATGCAATTTTTGCTTTTCCCAATCTTTCAAGGGTGATGTTTTTTCTAACGCCATAACTTTCTTTCCTTCAAAATTTCGTTTATGTATTCTTCCTTTGATGTTTTCATGGAATTCATTAATCAAGCTTTTTGTTATCATATTACACTCCAATATTTTTCCATTTTCATTAATTCTATTCATCTTTCTTCTAACTGATCCACTGATTTATTTAATCACTTTCTTGACTTGAATAATCTCAATCAACAATCTTCAACTTTCAATCTTCAATGTCCCTGTTTCTAGCGCCATTATGTAGTTGCAGGAAATCCTACACTACACCCCTCATATGATTTCATTGTTGATCAACTCATTTTTAGGTTTACACTCTTAATTCTATTGATTAATTTTTGAATGTTCTTACAAGAAAGATAAAGAAGTCAAGAATGATCTCTGCTCTGAACTTTCTCTCTCCTATTTACTTGTTTCTTACTCAAAAAAGATCTCTCTCTTCTTTACAACTCGAATGACTATTTATAAGGAAATACATAGTGGATGACAGCTAATCTGTCCTTTATTTTCGGATATGGTTTGCGACATTCTCGCAACCTTACAAATGTTAATTTCGCAATCTCTCTAATTTTCGCAGGACTATCACATCTTTCTCATGATCCTAGCTGACGTCGTTTGTTATATTCTTCCTGAAATTGTTCTGCGACACTATCGTGATGTACCATTGATAATTTCGCTGAGACATTATTGTTGCGAGATTTTGATCCTACAATTTGGTTAACTATTGTTGAACCAACAAATGTTAATGTTTGGGAACGGTTCGTAAACCCAAAATTGGACATTTCATTTGTGTGTAACAAGCTAAGTTTTCGATCTAACGGTTGAGAAATATTAGCTTGAATCTAATCAGGTTTTCATCTAACGGTGAATATTGAATGCTTTGTTACCAAGCTTACATTGATTGCAACCCCTGATTTGAAATACTATATAAAGGACAACTCTAGCAACTGGGAAACCTAATCCCCACACCTTACGTGTGGTACTAGTTGCATAGCTAGAGTTGATTCTTCTTTAACCTTTGGTTTCTTCTTCTAAAATCATGTTAACGACTTAAAGACTTCATTGGGATTGTGAAGCCAGACCGATACTACTTTCTTGTAGTTGTGTGATCTGATCTTGCATCTTCTATCGTTACGAGTACGATTGCAATAATTGGCTCGAGATTTATATCTCCGATAGGCAAGATAGAAAAGTAATGACAAACACTTCGTCTCATCGTTTGTGATTCCACAATATCTTTTTTCGTTGCGTCGATTAGGATTATTATGAGGTGATTGATAATACTAGGTTGTTCTTCGAGAATATAAGTCCGGTTTATCAATTGGTTCCTGTTCACCTTAATTTATCAAAAGACGGAACAAAACTCATAGGTATATTCGTGGGAGACGTATTTATCTATTACCATAGATTTTTCTGTGTGATACAGACTTTTTTATTAAAGTCTTCAACTTTGGGTCGTAGCAACTCTTAGTTGTGGGTGAGATCAGCTAAGGGAATCAAGTACGTAGCATCCTGCTGGGATCAGAGGCGTATGAGCATAACTGTACCTTGGATCAGTGGGACATTGATTGGGGTTCAACTACAGTCCAGACCGAAGTTAGTTTGGAGTAGGCTAGTGTCTGTAGCGGCTTAATACAGTGTATGTTCAATCTGGACTAGGTCCCGGGGTTTTTCTGCATTTGCGGTTTCCTCGTTAACAAAATTCTGGTGTTTGTGTTAATTCTTTTCTGCATTATATTTTTTTTATATAATTGAAATATCAATGTGTTGTTCAATCAATTAGAATATTCGAGCTTTTGGTTGTTGATTTAAATTGATTGACACTTGGATTTTGGTCTTTGGTACCATCCAAGTTATCTCTCTAGTATTTGATAAAGACTCGCAGAATTCTATTTGCTTGAGTATATATCAAATCGAGAGATTGAGATATAAACTCTTTGATTTACTTTTTATCTAGATCGAGTCTGACTGTTTAGTTGATTCTCTAGAAAGTATATTGGAGTTTGTCCATACAGATTGCTAAGCGAAATATTCGGGTGTGGTTGTTGTACCCCCACTTTTTCACTAACCTCGGTTAACTAATGTTGAGCCAACATGGTGTACACGTTTAGGTACGGTTACTCAAACCTAAATGAGGGTACATTTTATTTGTGTATAACAAGCTAATTTCGATCTAACGGTTGAAAGATATTAGCTTGAGTCTAATCAGGTTTTCATCTAACAGTGAATATTGAATGCTTTGTTACCAAGGTAACTTAGATTGCAAACCCTGATTTGAAACCTATATAAGGGAGAACTCTAGCAACTGGGAAACCTAATTCCCACACCTCCTGTATGATACTAGTTGCGACTAGAGTCGATTCTCCTTTAACTTTAGGTTTTTCACGAAACCCTGTAGGTTAACGACTTAAAGCCTTCATTGGGATTGTAAAGCTAGACCCAAATATTTTCTCTGTAGTTGTGTGTTATGATCTTACTTCTACTATCGTGATTGAGTATTATCTTTGCTAAGATTTTCTTGAGATTTATCTCCGATATGTAAGATTTAAAGTAGTCACAAACATCTTCGTCTCATCGTTTGTGATTCCACATCATCTTGTTTCGCTACCATACGATTAAGATTATTGTGAGGTGATTGATAATACTAGGCTTTTCTTCGGGAATATTAGTCTGGTTTATCAATTGGTTCATGTGCACCTTGATTTATCAAAAGACGGAACAAAAATCATAGGTATTTATGTGGGAGATAGATTTATCTATTCCAATCGACTTTTCTGTTTGAGACAAATTTGTTTATTAAGTATTCGACTTTGGGTTGTAGAAACTCTTAGTTGTGGGTGAGATCAGCTAAGGGAATCAAGTGCGTAGAATCTTGTTGGGGTTCAGAGACGTGAGGAGAGCAACTGTACCTTGACCAGCGTGAGATTGATTAGGGCTCAACTACATTCCAGTCCGAAGTTCATTGGTAGTAGGCTAGTGTTTGTAGTGACTTAATACAATGTGGTGTTAAAAGCTGGACTAGGTCCCAGGGTTTTTCTACATTTTCGGTTTTCCTCGTTAACAAAATTCTAGTGTCTGTGTTATTTATTTTCCACATTATATTTTTTTACATAATAGAAATATCACAGGTTGTGCGTTGAATCGATCAACTGGTAAATCCAACCTTTGGTTGTTTATTGAAATTGATTGATCCTTGAACATTGGTCTTTGTTACCGTTCAAGTTATTTCTCTTATATTAAAGCGGGCTCGCAAATTCCTATTTGCTGATTGCAGATTGAATTGAGAGATAGAGATATAAAACTCTTTGATATACTTTTCTCTAGATTGAGTCTGACTGTCTAGTTGATTCTATTGAAAGTATATTGGAGTTTGTGTATTCAGATTGCCGAACGAAATATTTGGTTTAGTTGTTAGACCCCTACTTTTTCAATTGGTATCAGAGCAGAAAAACATGTTTAAAGACCTAATAAGTCTGTGTTTGTAGCGACCTAAGTATGGACGATTTTGTCTCTAAAAACGCTTCACCAGAAATGGATAAACTCAACTTCGAGCGTGTTCTAGAAACCATCGATATGGTTGAGAATCCTAATTTAAAAAAATTCATCAATGATCTTTGTCTAGAAAAACATCGATTGATAAGGAAAATTAATGGACCTCATTGTGAGATTTATATAAAAAAATTTGAGCTTCGAGAACGTTCTGAAGAGGTTGGTGATCTCCAAAAGAATTTGGATGAACAAATCTGGATCAACTCTGATCTTGTTGCAGAAATTGCAAAACTTAAGGATTTGAAATTTGTAAAGCCATCTTCAATGGATTTGAGTAACTCCTCTAATTCTTCATTGAAGAATTGCCGTATGTCAGGTGATAAGCGAGGTTTAGTCTTTTTGAAAACTGAAGGTGCTCAGAGTTCTTCAAACAAAAATAAAGATGTTGGTACATGCTTGTTTTGTGGTTCTCATGATCACTTTCAACATGTATGTTTGGATTTTAAGAAAAGATTAAATGTTGCACGTAATCTTCACAAGAATGTTGTACAACTTTTGTCTGCTCTTAAAAGACATTCAATACTTACAAGAAAGCCTAATATGGTTAGTAGTGCTAGTATGGGAGCTTTTGCTCTGAAAACAACATCACCCTTTCAATGGTTTCTTGATAGTGGATGTAGCAGGCATATGACTGTAGATGTCTCGTGGTTTGTCAACACAAGCGACTTTGATGGTGGTCCAATAACATTTGGTGATGGGAGCTTCTACTACATAAGAAAGAAGGGGACGATCAAATTACTTGGCATTTCTGAAATCCATGGTGTAGTATACGTTAAAGGTATGACTGTTAATCTTCTTTCTGTTAGTCAAATCTGTGACAAAATCCATAAGGTTGTCTTCAATGCTAATGGATGTAACATTGTTGGATACTCAGTTCAGTAATTGTTGCATTTGACTAAGGTGGAATCTACACATCTTTGGCATGGACGTTTTGGTCACATCAATTATCGACTTCTAACTAAGATCATTAACAAAGAACTTGTTAGAGGTGTTCCCAAAATCAATGCTAAGATTGAAGGTGTATGTGGTGCCTGTTGATGTATTTTCAAAAGTTGTTGTAGATAGTGGTTTTAAAACAGGGTTCTTTTCAGACTTGTGAAGATAGATTTTTTTTTTTAAAACTTAGAAATGTAACAAAATTAAACAAAGTGATGTGAATTTTTATGGAGAAAAATAGAGGTGAAGATTCCACCATTCAACAATATTTATGTAATTTTATTTAATTTTTAATTATGCAAATTAAACAATTGATTTGATTCTTAATAATTCCCAAAAGCAGATTTCCAAAATATCAAATGTTAGTCGCAAGCATAATGCATCAAGAGTATAAAACTAAGCATGCATTATCAAGAGAAAATACAATTGATTAATAAAAACCATTTAAATCATTTTTTTCAATGCAATTAATCATATAAAAATATTGCAAAAATTAAATAAATAACAATTACCACATAAATATTGTGTGAATGACTTCCTCCGTCACCCCTGGGATTGGGTTTAGCTCATCATGGTGTAATACATCTCAAAAGATTTTATTAATGCTCAAAAGTTGATTACAAATGATGAAATAATAGGAAAATCGATTTAAGACCGTCCGTTGCGACACGCAGGAAGCGTCACAGAAGAACGGCACAACTGAAGTGTTGTAAGCGCTATTCCTAAGTCGCGAGAAAGGAATTGGAAATTGTCGCAATTAAGCGACACTTTTCAACGACTCTCCTGGACTGTACAATGTTCTTCGTGTTCTTGGCTGAGCAGCAGCAGAACTTCTTCGCCTGTCGACCTCTTCTTTTGATTCTCTCGGTTCTAACTCTCTCCCAATGACTTTCCAACCTCTTTTCTACGAATTAGGCTAGTATTTATAGTGTTTTGGAGCCCAAAAATACTAACATCAATGCGTATAATTTCCCATTAATCCTCTAATTGCTCGCTGCCCAGAAATAGGAATAATTACCAAATTTAGATTCTCCACACGTTAACTCACTCCCTGTACGCTCCTAATCAGCTTCTCCACGCCTCAGAAGATTTCCCGCGCCTCCACATCACTCCATGCATAGCAGAAACACGATTGAGCTCGTGTTCAGTTCACGTTGCTCTGTTTTGAGCTCGTGAATTAAAACGAGCTTTCCAGCCAATGTCGATCAAATTCGATGCCAAAAATGTCTTCCCTATGTCATATCACATCTTTATGCCAATTTTCAGCGATTGAATCGCATTCCAACTTCTTCATTTTCTCGATCAAACATCATGCAGAACTGTTCTTCGTTTCCCGCCAATTTTCAGTTTTCAAACGAAGAATAAAGGGTGTTCCCCTATCCTGAACTGGGGTGCGAATAGCAGCTGCCTTGGGGTGACTTGGGGTGACCTGGGGGTGCCCCTTAGTAATTAGGTTACCCCTTATCCAAAAGCGAGAGCCCGAATAACACTTGTCCTCCGGGTGCCAAAATCAACTTTTCGAGCCGAATTTTCCAAAAATATTTATTTCCAAAAAAATACCTACAAATACATAAAATAACAAAATTAGTACAAAATCGAGTGCCAACAATATATAGTATTGAGATCAAATTAGACACAAAAATGTGTCTATCAAATACCCCCAAACTTATTATTTGCTAATCTTCGAGCAAAATTTATTCTTGAAAAGTGACCGAGTTAATCTCGGGTGGGTTTATCAGAGGTGTACCCAAAAAAACCAATACTCCAGACCCTATCTATCTACGCAGAACCTTGGAAAGCACTAAAGAACCTCCTTGGTTGGCATACAATTATTGACTCTAAGAGGAAGAACCCTGATGCGAAATTCCAATTGCTGTACACGAGTTTGCACTCAAGCATACTAAAATTCATATAAGTGACAGAGCTCTACTAAGATAGTTTCACAATGGACATCATACTCGGAGTCAGACTAATCACATGAAAAGATTAAGAAGATGGAAAAAGAAAAATGTAGATGGTTGAAAAGTGAACGGTGTTTCCCATATCTGTCTGAAGGCCTCTGCCAAGATGAACCTAACCTAAATGACTGAGATACCGGTATGACTAATATTAACACACTGGCATATACAAGAGAACCAGTGGTCAATAACTTAAATCTGGATCAACAAATTGGCAAATACAAGGGAACCAGCAGTTGACTACACATAACAATAACCGTCTTTTTTTTTTTTAACTTAACAGCATGAATAGATCTTTTTGATCCAAGCGCATGCTTCTTGTCAGCAGATTACACGATAGTTCCCACGGGTCCTGCATTCCACGCTTGCTTAGGCGACGGAAACAGGGAGAACACACGCATATTGCTATCCAAGTGTTAATACTTATTCCGATTGGTGTAACTGGTCTGTTTTTTTTTTTTTTTTGATAACTCAGTCACTCTATTTCACCCTAGCAAAGGTAACCACTTGAATCGTGTGCCCCACCAAATCACTTGAAATAAAAGAAAACTAAAAATAGAAAGTGAAAAGGACTCGACGAGATATGGCGAAACTATCATGTTATTTCTAACACCTGAGCTCTGTGATTTTATGAATAGACTCTATAGATGTTTCCATCTAGTCAGATTTGTTCCTCAACTCCTAAAACAAAAATGTTTCCATCCACTTAGATTGGTTAGTGCTATCCTTAATAGGCATAAATTTCTAGGCTCTGGAGTTTATTTATTGCAACTTAAAACTAACAAAAAGTTTCTTCCCCACCCCCAAAATTAAATCTAACATTGTCCTCAATGTTTCTAATGAAAGAGCAGTACCAAAAGTAACATAACACGAGGAGAAGTTGGAAAGATAGTACCTGGGTGAAGAAAATCAAAAACTAATATACAACATACAATCCGCCTCGATGGTCAATCAAGGGTAAACAGGGTCCTCCAGAGGGACCTCCTCAACATAACCTGTAGGAAAGGTCTCTAAAAAGGGTTTCAATCTCTGACCGTTAACCTTCGAAGAACTACTACCATCCGGTGTCTCGATCTCAACAGCTCCATGAGGAAAAACAGTGTGAACAATAAAAGGACCCGTCCACCGAGAACGTAACTTCCCAGGGAAAATATGCAAGCGGGTATCATAGAGAAGAACTTTTTGACCTGGAGAAAATGACTTCCGTAAAATGTTTCTATCATGCACAAGTTTCATTTTGTTCTTATACTCCTTCGCACTATCGTAAGCATCTATACGAATCTCGTCCAACTCATTGAGCTGGAGTTTCCTATGGGATCCTGCCTCGTCAAGTGAAAAATTTAGCTGCTTAACAGCCCAATAAGCTCTATGTTATAACTCAACATGTAAGTGACATGCCTTGCCATAAACAAGCCGATAAGGCGAAATTCCAATGGGGGTCTTAAACGCAGTACGGTAAGCCCATAAGGCATCAGTAAGCCTAGACGACCAGTCTTTCCGATTAGGATTAACTGTTTTCTCTAATATACGTTTTATCTCCCTATTGGAAACCTCTACCTGACCACTAGTCTGTGGATGATACGGGGTAGCTACCTTATGTGTAATACCATATTTCTTCATCAGAAGCCTAAAAGGCCCATTACAAAAGTGCGACCCTCCATCACTAATAATAGCTCGCGGTGTACCAAAACGTGTAAGTATATTTTCTTTCAAGAACTCTATCACAACCCTATGGTCATTGGTTTTACACGCAACTGCTTCAATCCACTTAGAGACATAGTCTACAGCGACAAGGATGTATAGGTTACCAAAAGAATTAGGGAACAGACCCATAAAGTCAATACCCCACACATCAAAGACCTCAACAATCAGAATCGGGTTCAAGGGCATCATGTTCCTACGGGAAATGGTTCCTAATTTCTGGCAATGTTCACAAGTGACACAGTAACTATGGGAGTCTTTAAACAACGAAGGCCAATAGAATACACACTGCAATATCTTAGCAGCAGTCTTCTTAGCACTAAAGTGACCCCCACAAGCATGATCATGACAAAAGGAAATAATACTGGACTGGTCACTCTCAGGTATACATCTCCTAATAATCTGGTCTGGACAATACTTAAACAAATAAGGATCATCCCAAAAGAAGTGATTAACCTCGGATAAAAACCTAGAACGATCTTGTTTACCCCAATGTTGGGGCATTCGACCAGTAACAAGATAGTTCACTATATTTGCGTACCAAGGCGATTGGGTAACAAAGAACAATTGTTCATCAGGAAAGTTATCCCTTATAGGAAGGGAATCATCTGGGGAACTAACAACTAGCCTAGACAAGTGATCTGCTACAACATTTTCGGCACCCTTTTTGTCTCTAATGTATGGAGAAAACTCTTGCAACAACAGAATCCACCTAATCAATCTATGTTTAGTATCCTTATTAGACAAAAGATATTTTAAAGCAGCATGATCAGTATATATGATGATCTTAGAACCTCAGAGATAGGGTCTAAACTTATCTAAGGCAAACACAATGGCTAATAGCTCCTTCTCGGTAGTGGTATAGTTCAACTGGGAATTATTCAGAGTTTTGCTAGCATAGTAAATCACATGAAGTAACTTATTTTCTCGCTGACCTAGCACAACACCAATAGCATAATCTGAAGCATCACACATGATCTCAAAGGGTAGGTTCCAGTTGGGTGCCTGGACTATGGGGGCGGTAGTGAGTAATGACTTAAGCTTCTCAAAACCCTCTAAACAAGCATCATCAAAGACAAACTTAACATCTTTTGCAAGCAAATTGCAAAGAGGTCTAGACATCAAGCTAAAATCATTAATGAAACGACGATAAAAACCAGCATGCCCTAAGAATGACCTAATATCTCTTACGGTTTTTGGGACCGGTAAAGTTTTAATAAGGTCAACTTTGGCTCTATCTACCTCTATACCCTTTGAAGATACAATATTCCCTAGAACAATTCCTGAACGAACCATAAAGTGACATTTCTCCCAATTAAGCACTAAATTCTTTTCCTTACACCTAGTCAAAACTAATGACAAATGATGCAAGCACTCATCGAAAGATGAACCAAACACTGAAAAATCATCCATAAAAGACCTCTAAGAACCGTCTACCATGTCAGAAAATTTTCTCATCATGCAACGCTGAAAAGTCGCAGGGGCATTACATAGCCCGAAAGGCATGCGTCTATACGCAAAGGTACCAAATGGACAGGTAAAAGTGGTTTTCTCCTGGTCTTCTGGGGAAATAACGATCTGATTATATCCAGAGTATCCATCTAAAAAGCAGTAGTGACTATGTCCAGCTAATCTCTCTAGCATCTGGTCGATGAAGGGAAGGGGAAAGTGGTCCTTCCTAGTGACCTTGTTCAATTTCCTATAGTCAATACAAACACGCCAACCCGTGGTCACTCGGGTCGGGATTACTCATTGTTATCATTATGGACTACAGTAATACCAGATTTCTTGGGAACAACCTGAACGGGGCTGACCCACTTACTGTCTGAAATAGGTTAGATAATGCATGCATCTAATAGCTTAAGAACCTCAGTTAGAACTACTTCTTTCATATTGGGGTTTAGTCGATGTTGCATCTCCCTAGAAGGTTTGGTGTCTTCCTCTAAATAGATCTGATGCATACAAACAGTAGGACTTATACCCTTAATGTCTGCTATGGTCCACCCTAAAGCTTCCTTGTTGTTTTGAAGGACGGTTACTAGCCTACTTTCCTGATCTCTATCCAAGTCGGAAGAAACAATCACAGGTAAAGTCTCAGACGGGCCTAAAAACACATACTTCAGGGTATCTGGCAATGGTTTTAGGTCCAACTTAGGAGGCTCTTCTAAAGAAGGAACTAGGGTAGACTTAGAAATTGGTAGTGGTTCGAACTTAGGTTTCCATCCATTACTAGTATCTAACAAAGGGGATGAATCTAACAAAGAATTCACCTCATTAATCACATTATCATCATCAAAATCAATCCCAAAGTGAGCTAGGCATTTCTCTAATGGATCTTCTAACAAAGTGTTTGGTAATGACTCCTCGACTAATGTTCCTATCATGTTCACCTCTTCTATATTCGAGTCATCTAGTTCAGAGGGTAGCTTACTAATATTAAAAATGTTCAGCTCAATAGTCATATTACCAAAAGACAAATTCATAATACCATTTCGACAATTAATGATCGCATTGGATGTAGCTAAAAACGGGCGACCTAAAATCACTGGTATTTGGTTCTCTGGGTCAGGGATAGGTTGGGTATCTAGGATAATAAAATCCACTGGAAAAATAAACTTGTCAACCTCTATGAGAACATCCTCGATCACACCACGAGGAATTTTCACGGACCTATCAGCTAACTGAAGTGTCATCTGGGTAGGTTTCATCTCACCAAGTCCTAGCTTAAGGTACACATGGTATGGCAGTAAGTTCACACTGGCTCCTAAGTCAAGCAATGCTTTCTCAACACGGTACTTACCTATTGTACAAGCAATGGTAGGGGACCCTGGGTCTTTATACTTAGGAGTAGTGGTATTCTGAATAATAGAACTCACGTGACTAGCTATGAAGGCTTTCTTCTGGACACTGAGCTTACTCTTTCGCGTACACAAGTCCTTAAGGAACTTGGCATAAGAGGGAATCTGCCTAATTGCATCTAATAATGGAAGGTTGATATTAACCTGCTTAAAAACCTCCAACATATCATTAAAGTTGGACTCCCTCTTAGTCGGAACTAGAAGTTGTGGTTATGGGGCTCTGGGAACAAAATCAGACTCAACATGACCCTCATTGGTCTCTTTAGAGACTCTATCAGTCTCTTCATTCTCTGGTTCAGATGGGTGAACTACAACATGTTCACTATCAGGCATGGAAACCTTGTTGTCTACTTTCTTTCCACTCCTAAGGGTTGTGACAGCATTCACATGATTGTACGATTTCTCCCCTTTGGGATTAGGTTCAGTATGACTAGGGAACTTTCCATCTTCTCTATCACTTATAAACTTAGCTATTTGTCCTACTTGAAGTTTTAATTCGGCAAGACTTTGGGAAGTATTCTTCAATTCTTGCCTAGTTTCTTGTTGAAAGCTCATGTGGTTCTTTGATAGCATTATGAGATTTTCCTCTAAGGCAGAGATGTTTTTCTCAGAAGTGTTCTGAAACTGAGTTTGACCCGAAGAGTTCTTAAAACCAAATCCTGGGGGAGGCTGAGAATTACTAGACTGTCCTTGATTCGGACCCTTATACCAAGAAAAATTAGGATGGTTTCTCCAACCAGGATTGTAGGTCTCTGAGTATGGGTCAATCTTCTGACGGTTCTCAAACCTAGCATTATTATAGACAGCATGAGCTTGCTCTTCACTAACCTGACCTTCCCAAAATGAATTATCGGGCTCTATTCCACAACTAGAGACTTGAGAGGCTCTATTAGGTTCAACAAGGGACCTATTTTTAGACTGACCCATTTCCAAAGCTTCTAATATTCTAGACAAAGCAGCAAACTTAGCATCAGACACAAAACTCGTATCTACCACATTGGTGCTACTTCTATTGACCAAGAGTCTTTTAGGGGGTTCAACACAAGATTCCCACTGTTGGGATTTTTCAGCGATAACTTCTAAGAAGGTAAAAGCATCATCAGCACTTTTACTAGTGAACTCACCGACGCACATAGACTCAACCATGGCTTTGGTCGAATAGTCTAAACCATCATAAATAATTTGTACGAGTTTTATCTTATCAAATCCATGGTGAGGACACTGAGATAGGAGATCATTGAATCTCTCTAAAAATCTATAAAGAGACTTTCCCTCTTGTTGCACACTAGCACTAATTGTCTGCCTAACAGCTGCAGTTTTATGCTTAGGGTAGAATTTCATATAGAAAGCGGCAATAAGTTCCAGCCATGTTTCAATGGATTCAGATGGTAGGTTGTTCAGCCAGGTCTTGGCTTTATCTCTCAAGGAAAAGAGAAACATCTTAAGTTTCAAGACTTCATCAGTAAGGTCTTTTATTCTAATTGTCCCACAAATTTCCTCAAAGTCCCTAATATGGAAATAATGGTTCTCATCATCTTTTCCTAAGAATATAGGTATCATCTGAGAATACTAGGTTTTATCTCGAAATTAGTCGTAGTGGCTGGCAATTTAATGCATGAAGCTCGGTTAGTCCTAGTTGGGAACATGTAATCTTTCAAAGTTGCTATCGTTGGCACAACTGGAGTACTAGAGGTACTTTTGTCACTTAGAGATAGATTCTCAAAACTGAAGTTTCCAAAAACAGGGCTCTCAAAATAAGAATCTTCGAGCTCCCTGCTTATCTCAGAAGAACTACTAGGTTTTTCGCTAATCAATCGACCTAGAGTATCTCTTTTCCAAGCCCTATTAACAAAATCGGGCATACACTAAAAAAAAAAAAGAAATAAAAAATCCTAACAGGAAGGTTCTAGCAATCACACAGCAGGCTGACTCGACTTTACCACAGCAAACCTAGAGATTTCTAGCAAACAACAAGCATGATGGCTCACTTAGATTGTTTCTAGACCAGCTTCTATCTCTCGAAGGGGAATTCGTTACAATTTAAGCAAAACCCTCTGGAATCAATCCGAGTCAAAGTAAGTTGAATCGAGGCGAGGGAAGCTTAGTGGAGCTTTGATACCCAAGGCCTCACCGCAGTACAAGGCGGCGTAGTCACGCATTCAACTCACAGAAACCGTCATGAACTTCGAAGTATGCTAAAAGAATAACCAATATCCTTCGAAAAAATTTCCTAACAAGCTCGATACCCTATAGGTCTCTTTCTAATCAGATTTTAAAGCTTGGGTTCGCGTTAGGTTTTGTTCTCCTAAAGCGGGCAAGAAGGGAGCGGTGATGAAATCCGAACCCTTATCTTGTTTAGGCCAGGCCTTGCCCTTTACTAGGAAAATAAAGACAGTCCAAATTCGTCCTCAATCAATGATCACCTTAAGGAATACAGTAACTCGCTTACAGGAGATTCGTGAGTGTTTCGATTGGACTTACCTCCCGTACCAGACGGGGGATGAACCGTTGTCGTCGACTCGGGCCACGACTCCTATGCCGTGTGCGAACCCGAGGGGCCGAGCTGATATTGTAATCACCTTCCTTCCCTGCACACAGTTTGTATTTAAGGGTACCCTTCCGTAGGGTTTTAAAAAAAATAATAATAAAGTCAAAGAGTCCAGTCCAAAGTCCAAATAAAGTAAAGTGCAAAAGAAAAAGAAAAATAACCTAAAAAAAAATATATAAAAATCTCTCTTTTTTTTTCTCTCTTTTTTATATATAAAAACAAAAAAAATTCTTCTTTCGCTCCTTCCGCTTTAAGCTTTTCCTTCCAAGGTCCTTAGTACTCCACTTCGAACCTGCAAATCAAAGACAAAAAGAAACGTAAAAAGGAAAAAAATAAATAAATAATAAACCTAAAAAAATTCTACCTAAGCACAAATCCGCGTCGGCGGCGCCAAAAATTTGATGTATTTTCAAAAGTTGTTGTAGATAGTGGTTTTAAAACAGGGTTCTTTTCAGACTTGTGAAGATAGATTTTTTTTTTAAAACTTAGAAATGTAACAAAATTAAACAAAGTGATGTGAATTTTTATGGAGAAAAATAGAGGTGAAGATTCCACCATTCAACAATATTTATGTAATGTTATTTAATTTTTAATTATGCAAATTAAACAATTGATTTGATTCTTAATAATTGCCAAAAGAAGATTTCCAAAATATCAAATGTTAGTCGCAAGCATAATGCATCAAGAGTATAAAACTAAGCATGCATTATCAAGAGAAAATACAATTGATTAATAAAAACCATTTAAATCATTTTTTTCAATGCAATTAATCATATAAAAATATTACAAAAAATAAATAAATAACAATTACCACATAAATATTGTGTGAATGGCTTCCTCCGTCACCCCTGGGATTGGGTTTAGCTCATCATGGTGTAATACATCTCAAAAGATTTTATTAATGCTCAAAAGTTGATTACAAATGATGAAATAATAGGAAAATCGATTTAAGACCGTCCGTTGCGACACGCAGGAAGCGTCACGGAAGAACGGCACAACTGAAGTGCTGTAAGCGCTATTCCTAAGTCGCGAGAAAGGAATTGGAAATTTTCGCAATTAAGCGACACTTTTCAACGACTCTCCTGGACTGTACAATGTTCTTCGTGTTCTTGGCTGAGCAACAGCAGAACTTCTTCGCCTGTCGACCTCTTCTTTTGATTCTCTCGGTTCTAACTCTCTCCCAATGACTTTCCAACCTATTTTCGACGAATTAGGCTAGTATTTATAGTGTTTTGGAGCCCAAAAATACTAACATCAATGCGTATAATTTCCCATTAATCCTCTAATTGCTCGCTGCCCAGAAATAGGAATAATTACCAAATTTAGATTCTCCACACGTTAACTCACTCCCTGTACGCTCCTAATCAGCTTCTCCACGCCTCAGAAGATTTCCCGCGCCTCCACATCACTCCATGCATAGCAGAAACACGATTGAGCTCGTGTTCAGTTCACGTTGCTCTGTTTTGAGCTCGTGAATTAAAACGAGCTTTCCAGCCAATGTCGATCAAATTCGATGCCAAAAATGTCTTCCCTATGTCATATCACATCTTTATGCCAATTTTCAGCGATTGAATCGCATTCCAACTTCTTCATTTTCTCGATCAAACATCATGCAGAACTGTTCTTCGTTTCCCGCCAATTTTCAGTTTTCAAACGAAGAAGAAAGGGTGTCCCCCTATCCTGAACTGGGGTGCGAATAGTAGCTGCCTTGGGGTGACCTGTGGGTGCCCCTTAGTAATTAGGTTACCCCTTATCCAAAAGCGAGAGTCCGAATAACACTTGTCCTCCGGGTGCCAAAATCAACTTTTCGAGCCGAATTTTCCAAAAATATTTATTTTCAAAAAAATACCTACAAATACATAAAATAACAAAATTAGTACAAAATCGAGTGCCAACAATATATAGTATTGAGATCAAATTAGACACAAAAATGTGTCTATCACCTGTCAAAAGGGAAAACAAACAAAAGTTCCACATAAATCATCTCGAGATATTCTCACTAAAGCTCCACTTAATTTAATTCATATGGATCTCTTCGGCCCAATTCAGCAACCTATTATGGCTGGAAAGAAGTATGCTTTGGTTATGGTTGATGATTACACCAGATTCACATGGGTGGCTTTTTTGGCTCACAAGAATGAAACCCTCAGTGAATTCAAGATTATTGTTAATAGGATCCAGAATGAACAAGGTCGCAAACTAAAGAAAATTAGAAGTGATCGTGGCACGGAATTCAAGGACACCAAAGTGTTTGAATATTGTGATTCTCTGGGGATTATTCAACAATACTCTCCACTCATTACTCCACAAGCTAATGGGGTTGCAGAAAGGAAGAATATGAACATTCAGGAAATGGCAAGGGTAATGCTCCATAACAAAAACTTGTCATTAAGGTTTTGGGGAGAGGCTGTTTTTACAGCTTGCTACTTGATCAATCGTGTGCACTTACAGTCAAAGACCTTAAACACACCTTATGAGTTGTGGTGCGGTAAGAAACCCAGCTTACACTATCTCAGAGTGTTCGGCAGTAAGTACTACATTCTAAAGGACCGTGAACAGAAAGGGAAATTCGACTCAAAAAACGATGAAGGTATTTTTCTTGGCTATGCATCTGATAGTCGTGGTTTCCGAGTTTTTAATCTCAGAACCCAAGTCATGATGGAATCTGCAAATGTTATCATTGATGATCTAAGTAATTTTCGTCATGGTGACTCTCTTGCTGAATAGCCTCCAACTGAGACAATTGAAAAATCAACGAAATCCCTGAATCGGTAGAAGTTATTCCAACAGTTACTGGTCCTGATGTTTCTAATGATGAGGAGAAAATCCCTAGTCAGGCTGTTCCTGTTGAACAAGAACGTGCCCCTCCGCGGTATCTCTGGGTTCGAAGAAATCATGATACTAACAGTATTATTGGAGGAAGAGATTCTACAGCTAAGACGAGAGGAGAACTTCAAAATATTTGTAATTTTGGTTGCTATCTATCGCAAGTAGAACCAAGAAACATTGATGAGGCTCTTAGCGATCCCTTTTGGGTGAATGCAATGCATGAAGAGTTAAATCAGTTCGAAAGACAAGATGTATGGAAGATCGTACCTTATCCCCCCAATATCAATATTGTTGGTACTAAATGGATATTCAAAAACAAGTCTGATGAATTTGGCACCATTGTCAGAAACAAAGCTAGACTTGTCGCTCATGGATATTCACAGATTGAAGGAATCGACTTTGATGAAACCTTTGCTCCTGTGGCACGCCTTGAGTCCATTCGGTTGTTATTAGCTCATGATTATTTTCATAAGGTTAAGTTGTTTCCAATGGACATTAAATCCGCTTTCCTAAATGGAAATTTAAAGGAAGAGATCTATGTCGCTCAACCTAAGGGATTCGAAAACCCTGATTTCCCAGATCACGTCCTTAAGCTTAATAAGGCATTATGTAGGTTAAAACAAGCACCTCGTGCCTGGTTCGAAAAACTGACTATTTCCCTCTTTAAGAAAGGTTTTTCGAGAGGTGGAGCTGATAAAACGTTGTTTACCAAATGGAGTGGGAAAGATGTTGTTATCTCTCAAGTCGGTGTAGATGATATCATCTATGGATCAACATCTGAGAAACTTGCAAAATATTTTCAAGTCTCTCTTGGAAAGGAGTTTGAAATGAACAATGTTGGTGAATTAAAATTCTTTTTGGGTTTACAAATTCAACAACACAAGGATGGAATTAACTTATTTCAATAAAAATATGCAAGAGATCTTGTCACAAGATTCGGTCTTGATAAGTCAACTACTAAACTGACTCCTATGCTTACCACGGGTAAACTACATCGAGATGAGAAAGGTGTAAATGTGGGTCAAAAACTCTATAGATCTATCATTGGAAGCCTTTTATATCTTACAAACACTAGACCTGATATTGCTTTTAGTGTTGGTTGTTGTGCTAGGTTTCAGGAAAATCCCAAGGAATCTCATCTTGTAGATCATACGATACGTCAATCACACTGTCGGGTATGGTCTATCTTACACTTTTGATACTAAAACTGATCTTTCTTCCTATTCAGATGTTGATTAGGCAGGATGTATGGAAGACAGAAAAGTACACCAGGGGGTATCTACTATGTAGGATTGAATCTTGTGGCTTGGCATAGCAAGAAACAAAATTCACAATCCCTCTTTACATGTAAAGCAGAATATATTGTTGCAGGCTCATGTTGTACTCAACTTCTCTGGATGAAACAAATGCTTGTTGATTATGGAATTGATACTGGAATAATGGAGATCTTTTGTGACAACTCAAGCGCGATTCGAATCACTGAGAATCCCGTTGAGGACTCAAGAACTAAGCACATTGATATAAGGTATCATGTTATTCGAGATCTCAATGAAAATGGTATCATAAATATGGAATTTGTGCCTTCTGAACAATAATTGGTTGATATTCTCACCAAACCATTAGATATTGCTACATTTCAACACTTACGGCAGTCTATTAGTGTTGTTTTGGTTCATTAGTCTTTCCTAAATTCTTGGCCTTGCACTTATCTCGATCTGTTGGGCAATTGAGTTTGGAATTCCAGTTTAAGTATTACTTCAATTCTGCATTTGTTTCAGTAGTTGAATTTATGTTAAGTATCTTAGTGTTTTTCAAAGAAATCCTTCTTTTCTTATATAAGTAAAGTCGCTCTTGTTGTTCTTTCGGAAATGACATTTTATGGGGGAGAGTTCTTAATTGAACTTGTGCTTAATTTCCTAATCTTTTTGGGGAGTGCTGTTGTGGAATATTGTAGGAGTTATCTTATATCTTTATAAACTCCTTGATGAATACACTAAGTTTCGACTATGTGAAATCATCGAAACAAGTTGGTATGTTGTTCTCTTTCGGTCATGAAGTATCTCTATGAAAATTTCATGAGGATCCCACTAGTTTTCGTACCTTTGCCAATTTATATTGACAAAAAGGGAGAGAATTAATGTGTAGTTAACACTACAAATACATATGGTTTACGGATCATTATGTAAGGGGAAGTGGTTTCCATTGTGAGATGAAGTATTGACTAAGGGGGAGCGATATATATCGCCATAGTATTGTTGTCAAAGTTGTGATACAATTGGACTTTGATGTTGTGTAATAATACTATGACACTGTATAACAATGATTGAGAGCAATTGTTTTATCATTGTTATAGCTACGGATCTTCAACAACTATGATGCTGAGTTGAACACATTTAGAATCATTTGAGTACTTGGAAGTGACGAAGATTTCGAGTAATGTTGAAGAACCAAGGAGATCAAGCATTTGGATGAGAAGCTAAAAAGTTTATTTATTTTGTAATCCATATGTATTGATAATTTTGTCACTAAAATTGATAAAGGGGGAGATTGTTAGAGCACTGCTCGGTCGAACTCGCAAGTGTTGTTATCTCAGGCTTGTTTGTCAATATTAGTGATCAAAACTATAAGTCTTGATTTCTAGTCTACTTATAGTGATGTCTCGGACTAGGATAGATTGTGTAGTTGAGCATTAGACTTCACGGCATTCATCAATTGAAGACGAAGAATTACTAAGGAGAGCTTTTGGAACTTCATCAACAAAAGGTATGTGGAGACTAAAACTCTTCTATCATTTGGAAAGTCTATTTCTACTCTATCTCCTATATTGAGACAAAAGTCGTATTACTATATATTATTCGATTATACACATTTGAGATTTCGAGCTGAGTTTAACTCTCTTACATATTTCTCGAAATATGAGTTGGTAAGATTTCGCTTCAACCAAGTTCATCTTATATTCTTGACGAAAGTCAAAAGATGATCATGTGAAAATTGCTGAGTAACATCTTACATGGTTTGTGTGATGCAATCATTTGGTGTAGACTTGGAATATTTTGTTATGATTATTTTAATAACTTGAAAATTTCTTTGATGCCAATAGTGTGTGAAAACAACTATTTTTATCCTCTATGAAATTTTCAATGATTGAAATAGAGTTCAGAACCATTGGATCATGAACATAGTATGCATTCTTGCATGTATGTGATCCATGACCGGAACTATAGTATGCATACCCATATGCGTACTTGTAGTTCTGGAATTCCGGGTACCAAGTACACATATTGGTACGCGTACTTGCGTAAGGTATAGGTCCGAGAATTTCTGCTGGGTTTTGGAAGTGTACTAAAGTATGCGTACCCGTTTGCATATTGGCGAACTCAAACTCAGACCGGCTACTTAGGTATGTGTACCCGTATGCAAACTTAAGTGGTTAAAGTTCTAAAATCGATTGGATCATGAACTAATACATATATGTATATATGTATATAGTAAGGAATGCATTCTTTGCAAACCGTGGCTATAATGTTCATGAATTGATTCGAGTGAATCAAACCGATTTTGCTTCAATTGTGTTCTTGTATACTTCTATCAGAATATAGCAATTGAACAACTCTATAACTAGTTTCATTTGAATCATTTGAACTAGTTGTGATTAAGATGAATAAGGTTGATATAAGAGTGTTCATATAGCTAACCTCGGTTAACTACTGTTGAGCCAACATGGTGTACACGTTTAGGTACGGTTACTCAAACCTAAATGAGGGTACATTTTATTTGTGTATAACAAGTTAAGTTCGATCTAACGGTTGGAAGATATTAGCTTGAGTCTAATCAGGTTTTCATCTAACGGTGAATATTGAATGCTTTTTTACCAAGGTAACTTAGATTGCAAACCCTGATTTGAAAACTATATAAGGGAGAACTCTAGCAACTGGGATACCTAATCCCCACACCTCCTGTATGATACTAGTTGCGACTAGAGTCGATTCTCCTTTAACTTTAGGTTTTTCACGAAACCATGTAGGTTAACGACTTAAAGAATTCATTGGGATTGTGAAGCTAGACCCAAATATTTTCTCTGTAGTTGTGTGTTATGATCTTACTTATACTATCATGATTGAGTATTATCTTTGCTAAGATTTGCTTGAGATTTATCTCCGATAGGTAAGATTAAAAGTAGTCACAAACATCTTCGTCTCATCGTTTGTGATTCTGTAATATCTTGTTTCGCTACCATACGATTAAAATTATTTTGAGGTGATTGATACTAGGCTTTTCTTAAGGAATATAAGTCTGGTCTATCAATTGGTTCATGTGCACCTTGATTTATCAAAAGACGGAACAAAACTCGTAGGTATTTATGTGGGAGACAGAATTATCTATTTCAATAGAATTTTTTGTTTGAGACAGATTTGTTTATGAAGTCTTCAACTTTGGGTCGTAGCAACTCTTGGTTGTGGGTGAGATCAGCTAAGAGAATCAAGTGCGTAGAATCCTGCTGGGGTTCAGAGACGTAAGGAGTGCAACTGTACCTTGATCAGTGTGAGATTGATTAGGGATCAACTACATTCCAGTCCGAAGTTCATTGGTAGTAGGCTAGTGTCTGTAGCGGCTTAAAACAATGTGGTGTTAAAAGCTGGACTAGGTCCCGAGGTTTTTCTGCATTTGCGGTTTTCCTCGTTAACAAAATTCTAGCGTCTGTGTTATTTATTTTCCACATTATATTTTGTTATATAATAGAAATATCACAGGTTATGCGTTGAATCGATCAATTGGTAAATCCAACCTTTGGCTGTTCATTAAAATTGATTGATCCTTGAACATTGGTCTTTGGTACCATTCAAGTTATTTCTCTTATATTCAATCGGGCTCGCAAATTCGTATTTGCTGATTGCAGATTGAATTGAGAGATAGAGATATAAACCTCTTTGATATACTTTTCTCTAGATTGAGTCTGACTGTCTAGTTGATTCTCTTGAAAGTATATTGGACTTTGTCTATTTAGATTGCCGAATGAAATATTGGGTGTGGTTCTTAGACCCCCGCTTTTTCAAGATGAAAATTGGTTTACCAGAGAAACTCAAATTATCCCACAAAATCTTCAAATTATTCAAAAAATCTGGGTGTTGCAAAATGAAATTATCCAATCTAAAATGAGTCTTAAATTTATCTCCAGAATTACAACAAAACAAAATAGGTGCATGATCAGATATTGGTTTTTTTAGTCTAAGTTGAATAGGATTAGGACAGTGATCATTAAAATTAGGACTAAGCAAAAACCTGTATAACCTTATTAACAAAGCCAACTGTTGAGAATTGGTCCAAGTGAACCTGCCTCAAACCAAGGGAATGTCAAGAAGATAAAACCTTACCACAAAAGATCTGAAAGACTTTTTATTAGCTTCATTCCCACCGGGCGTATTCCTATCATCCAGACTCAAAATGGCGTTAAAGTCACCACCAAGAAACCAAGGCTCATCGATCAAAAAAATCCTAATATCTCTGAGCTCTTGCCAATACTGATTATAATAACCAGAATCAGAAGCCCCACATACTGAAGTGAACAACCACACAAAATCATCAGCCAAATTTCTGAATTTGATAGAAAAGGTGAAAAATACCAATCAAATGATCTTCCATATCCAAAATCTGTAGTTGCAGGAAATCCTACACTACACCCCTCACAAGATTTCAATAATATTTAACTCATTTTAGATTAACAATCTTAATTTTATTGATGAATCTTTGAACAATCTTACAAGAAAAGATAAAGGAATCAAGAATAACCACTGCTCTATATTTTCTCTCTCCTATTTACTTGATTCTCACTCAGAAAAGATCTCCCTCTTTCTTTTACAACTGAGCGGCTATTTATAGGGAATTACATAGTGGATGACAGCTGATATGTCCTTTATTTTCGGATATGGCTTGCAATATTCTCGCAACCTTACAAATGTTAATCTCGCAAACTCTCTAATTTTTCGCAGGACCATCACATTTTTCTCATGATTTAGCTGACGTCGTTTATTATTTCGTTTCTGAAGTTATTTTGCGACGCTGCTGTGTTGTGTTGTTAATAATTTCGCTGAGGCATTATTGCTGCGAGATTCTGATCCTACATCTTGCCTCTTCTCATATCTTCTCTGCGAAGTAGAGAACGATGTGAGAAATGCCGCAACTGTTCATCTCTTCATATTCTGCATTTATCACACGTATCCTTTCTTCCATCTATTTCTTGACACGTCTTCTGTAACTGCTGCTTTTTAACCGCTCACGTCTTTTCGTATTAATGGTGTTTATTTATTCGAGTAGAAAATCCTCTCTATATATTATTCTTACTCTTCTTTCCATTTTCTTTTTACTTTCTCTTCTCTCTCATCTTTGCAACTCTATTATTCTTCCGTAAATTGTGCCATTGCAACTTTTCTTCTTTCTTCTTCTTTTACTCTTTTTATTTTCTTCTTCATCTCCATACTGTTCCCTCTGAATATCTTCACTGTTCGTAACTTTCTTAATTTTTACTAATTAATCCTCTTGCTGGTGTTTTCCATGGATTCGTCGAGGTTAGTTTTCTTTTTTCTTTCTTATGGGTTTTGCTGAAATTGATCTTGCTTACTGTTTTATTTGATGATGCTGCTTATGTGATTCCCATACTGTTGTTATTTCAGCAAAAATGCCTCTAAAACCAAATTTACGGTTCAGAACCCTAATATTCCTAAATCGCAGCAAAATATTGTTGTACACAAAAGAAAGTCTGCGAATCAGAAGGTAGTAAGAAACATTATTCTTTTCTAATAACAATATTGTTGCCTCTGTTTCTTATCTGGATTGTAATTCGCAGGGTGATAAGGATGCCAAAAAACCTATCAAAAATCTCGCCACCTTAAAACCGTTGAAACCTCTGTTCCATTCCACTTACTTATCTCTTCTAAATCTCCTGCGACATCTTCGCAAGTTAAACCATTATCTCCAATTCGCGAAAAAGATGCCTCAGATTTCATTTCTTCAACTGACCTTTCAATGATTGAAAACTCCCTTATTAATCCTTCTGTGAATGAAACTTCTTCTCCTCCTGTTGATAATGTTTCTCAACCTTCTATCATTGCCAGTTCTCTATCTGAGCCTCTTCCCTTTTCGAAAGAAACCGTGGAAGAAATAGATATTGCTTTGAAAGTTTTGTCTGAGGTCCTGGATGATGGCAAGAAGTCTTCCATTGATCCTGTCAAGTCTGGTATTTGCGAAATTCTGAGTAAGTATTTTGGCTCTGACAGAGCTGCTTCGCAAACAGCTTTGGAAAAAGAGTGTAATGCTCTTCGTCTCGAAAATCAAAAGCTCCGGAATGTTTTGTTGGATCGCGACAATCTTCGCAAGAAGAATGATGAACTGAGAGGTATGATTTCCTTATCTGTGTCTTCAATTTTCCTTTCTAATGATTTTATCCTTTCCATATTTAATTATCCTTGAAATCCCTCTTTCGCATGTTAAGCCTTAAACCAGAAACGAATAATGGAGAGATATCAATTTGAATCTGTTGTTGAAGAATCCCATGTTGATAAAGAGATTTTGATGGATCAATATAACCAATTAGATAACCTCTATTTATACTCTGTTGATCATATAAATAACCTTACCAATGAAAATACCCAATTATTTCGGAGGCAAGATTTATTAAGTAATGAAATATCTCGCCTCTCTTATTCTTTAACTAAAGCTAATTTAGGGATGAAATCTTTACCATATGAGAATAAAACTCTGTCTCAAGGGAAGCGAATTTGTTTAAATAAGATGGCGATATCATTGCAACAATTTAGCATCCTTCAGAAAGTATGTGATGACCAAGAACAATCTCTTCGCTCTTTGAGAAATGAACTTAAAGAAGTAACAAAGTCATCTATCGCTGAAAGAGATACACTCATTCAAGGTAGAATAGCTTTAAGTGTAAAGGCGAATCGACTTAAAGAACAATATTCCAAATTAGAAGAATCTTATTCTTCTCTTGCGAAGAAAAATGTCTTTCTTATTTCTAAAGAGAAAAATCTTCAGTCTCGACTTAAAGGTTTAGTTGGAGATAAATTTGATGATGCGATGGACCGTTGGGAGAATAGTTGTCTGACCTTGATTCAACATCTTATTTCGCAAAAGGAAGGTTGTCATAATAGTTTGACTGCCTTAACTATCTTTTCTTTGTCATATCTTTTTGACTTCTTCATCTTACTGAAATTTTGTATTCTACTTTTCGCAGAGTCTGAGAAATATCTTCATTCCTCCATTTCTATTTTGGAGGCTAAATATGCCAAAATTCGCAAAGAAAATGCACTACTCGTCTTTGTCCTTACTGGTTCTCGCGACAAAGCAGAAAGAAGACTTGATTATCTTGCTTACTTTAAGGATATTCAAGATAGGAATCATCAGAGAGCACTTCTTCTTCAAGTTCATCTCCGGGATGAAGTCCTTGTAAATGATATTTTATTGTCTAAATCTCTTCCTCCTACATCAATAGAACCTTTGGAAGTAGATGATGATAAAGTTCCTCGTCCTGCTGACAGTGATTATGATTATGAAAGTGGTGAAGAGAATAGTCTTTTGGAAGATGGAGAAGAGATTCCTTCTAAGGAAGCAACTGCTGGTGCTCATCAAGATGAAACGAAAAATAAATCTCTTCTGAAGAAATAAATGCTGGCGATAATCAAGGTGGCGGCGAAAAAGAAGTCCCTCTCAGAGGAATTATTGTTGGTGAAGATCAGAATCGAAATGAAGGAGAGGTTGGCGATAATGAGAACATTGGCGGAGAACGTCTATTATCTCCTTCTACTGGAATTAATACTGAAGCATGAGCTTCTTATCTAGTTCTATCTTCTTGAATTGTCTCATCTTTATTATATTTTGCGAATAATATTCTTCACCCAACTTTGGAATCAATTTTCCCTTTTAGTATTTTACTGGTGAGAAAGATAATGCCTCTTGTTTATTGATTCTCATACTTGACTCTCATTATCTTTCTTGCGAGAAAACATCTGTTATGAATAGTTATAAATATTTTGTGTTGTCATGTGGTCTTATTTTTCCTTCCTAATTAAAGGTCTTATTATGCCACCTCTTGTCAGTGCGACAAAATCGCAGGACGTTCTTGCACTTTCATCCAAGAACCCATTGATCCTGCCTTAACTTTTTCTTTTGTATTATGGCCTCTTAAGGAATGTTGCGAAAATATGACAAGCCTAAATATTCTTGCGAAAATAAAGTCCCATGACATTGCCGTCTTGCGACGAAATCGCAGGACGTCTTCGCACTTTCATGCGGAAACCCATTGATCTCGTCTTATCTTTTTCTTTTGTATTATTGCCTCTTCAGGATTTTTGCACAAATATGACAAGCCTTAATACCCTTGCGAGTAAAAAGCCTCATGACATTTGCGTCTTAAGACACTTATCAGCTCCCTAATGGAGGGTGCCGCCCTTATCTCCCCCCTGGTTGCCCCTTCAAGGAGGCGTACTTCTACCATACAAGGTTAGCTCCTCCCATCCAGTCTTAAGAACAACCAGTTTTTTTCGCAGCCTCTTATCCCTTTTACCTATAGGGTTTATGGTTACGAGACTGCACCCTAAGTGGGGTTTTCTTCAGGCCGAGTGCAGTATAAGCCAAGACTTGTCAAGAATGGCAAGGTACGCTCCAGACGCCCCTGGCACTCTTGACTCAACCGTGTACCTCGGCGTCTTGATCTGATTCTGCACTCTTTGGGAGAGTCCTTATTACCTTAGTCGCCCAACCTAAGTCATATGCTTAAGCTGAGAATCCAAGGTGCCTCTCCCGGATGGGCTTTATTGACCCTAAATCTCCATGACTCAGGTTCCGGTGGCGGTGTAGCCTTTCCCTGAGCCATGCAACAGGTACCCCCTTATATGACGTACTTTAGGTCTTATATTTTCCTCTTGTGAAATTTTATTCGCGAATTAGGGTGTACGCCATAAAGGTTCGCCCCTTTCTTTTATGTCATTGTTCTATGATTATCTCTGCGAAAGTTTCGCACATCATGATCTTGTTTTGATATGAATAATCTCGCAACTATTATTTCAGAATCCATAACTTCTCAAAGCTTCTTACGGATAATATCTTTTTAAGTACAATCTGTTCCATGGTCTGTCAAGTCTATGACCAACATCTCTACCTTCTGGATCCATTAATTTATAAGCTCCTGTTCCAACTATCTCCTTAATGATGTAAGGTCCATCCCATTTTTTCTCTAACTTTCCACTATTTTCTCGCTGATATATTGGTGTCTCTCGCAGAACTAAATCTCCTGGCTGGAATTCGCGTACTTTGATACGTTTATTATATTCTCGGGCTAATCTTCGCTGATAATTCTCCATATGTTGTAAAACTCTTTCTATTTTTTCTTCTAATTCATCAAGTTTGCTTAAGATCAAACCCGCACTAAGATTTTTCTCCCAAGATTCTCTCTTTGTAGTCGGAATAACAACTTCTGTTGGTAACACCGCTTCAACTCCGTATGTTAAACAAAAGGGTGACATTCCAGTAGCTTCTCTTCTAGTTGTATTATAAGCCCATACTGCATTATGTACTTGTTCGCACCATACTCTATGATGTCCTTCTAATTTCTTCTTTAATATATCTGCAATTGTTTTGTTTGTTGCCTCTACCTGCCCATTATCTTGTGGATACAAAGGAGTAGACTTTCCACATTTTATCTTAAATGCATTAAGTAACATTTATATATTCTATCCTTCAAATTGTTTCCCATTATCAGATACCAATTGCGCAGGAATTCCGAATATGCAAATGATATTTTCGAATATGAATGTAAAGATATCTTTGTCGCGAATATGCTGTACTGCCTTCACTTCTGTCCATTTTGTGAAATAATCTGTTGCGACTATTAAGTATCTTCTTTGTCCAGAACCCGGTAAAAATGTCCCCACAATATCTAAGCCCCACTTTCCAAAAGGCCACACACTGGTTGAAGATGACAATGGTGCTCCAGGTGCATGTATTTTCTTTCCATGCCGCTGACAATCTTCGCAACGTCTTGATATTTGTTTTGCATCTCCGTGCATGTATGGCCAGTAATAGCCTTGGATTGCCAGCATCCCCACTATGTAACATTTTTAGCACATTTTCTCCTTCTTCTCGTGTCAAACATCTGAGTGATGGTCCATTAAAGGATTTTCGGTATATCAGCCCATCTCTTAATTCATAATTTGTTGCGCGACTTTTTAACTTGTGTGCTTCCAATCTATTTCTTGGTTTTTCTCCTTTTGCCAAATATGCATGAAGTTATGTTCTCTAATCTGCGATATTGTTCGTTTGTTCTTCTTCTTCACCGTCTATTATCATCACGTTCACTTCTTCTTCTTCTTCTTCTTTATTGATTGATGGTGACAGAAGTGTTTGTATTTTTATGCATCTCGCAGTTGGATCTGTCATCATGCTTGAGATGAAAGCAAAAGCGTCTGCGAGTTTGTTATCCTTCCTTGAAATGTGCCTCCATTTTATTTTTGGGATTTTCGCTGACAATTCTTCAAAGAGCTTCTTGTATTTCTTCAAGGATGGTTCATTTGTAGTGTACTCTCCCTTTATTTGGCGAATAACTAGCTGCGAATCACTAGTGATCCTGGCATTTTCTAGTTTCATTTCTATTGCGAACTTTAAGGCATGTATCATGATAAACGCATTTATGTGGCTATTTTGTTCTTAATTTTCTGTATTTTTAGACTCGATTAAGTACTTATTGTGTTATTTTGTGTTCTTGTAGGAAATTTTAGAGAAATAAGCCCTTGCGGCGAAATGGACTCAAAAAGCAGTGTTTTACACCCCCAGAGAAAATTACTAAAGGCACCTCAGAAATGTACCGTAGGCACCCCAGAAATGCACCGGAAGCGACACAGAAAAATTACTATTTCCACCCAAATTTCTATTCGCACCCCAGCTTTGGTTAAGGGGCAACCCTTCTTCATCATTTGAAAATTCGAATTGGCGGAAAATTTAGTTATCGTCTGCAACATTTTGTGGAGCAGAATTGGACGAGATTTTATGTGATTTTTTTTTTCACGGGATTAGATTGCAAACAACCTGTTTCACTCAAACAGGGAAGGTAGTTGACTCATGCACGTATTAAAGGGAAGATATGATACGATTCTAAGTGACACAGGGAATGGAAAATTTTGAAGTTAAAGCAGAGAATACGTATCTTATGAGAACAGGGAAATAATATATTCACAGGGTAATCATATATATCACATCCATAGAGTTTAGGAAAGTTTTGAATGCTGCAGACGCGTGATCAGAAAAGAAGGGAATAATCCCGTGAAAATATTTTTTATTTATCATGGAGATTTTTGGAGTTATTAGAGGAGATTCGAAGTCCTGCTGTGTATAAATTGTCTACTGTGGTTGATTGGAAGGGGTTGTCGAGAGTTTGGGGTCGAGAGGAGGTCCAGAGAAGCAGAAATCAAGAGTTGATGAAACTATGTTTCTGCTGCTGCTGATGATGAAGAACACCAAGAACACGAAGAACAGACTCGCAAGGACAGTCGTTTATCAACAGTGTCTAAGACGCACAGTTGTGGGTCGCAGTGCAATCTAAACAGCAGCAGCACTTGTGTTTTATCGTTCATTCTGTGACGCTTTTTGTGCGTCGCAGATTACAGTTTTACACCATTTTCTCCTTTTCTCTCCATTGTAAACACCATTTGAGCTATAAAAATATATTTTGAGCGTGTTTTCATCATGAGGAGCTAAAACCCAACACTGGGACGACGGAGGAGGCTGAATTTCATCCTTGGGATAATTTATTTTATTCTTTTTTATGACTTTTGCATTAATCTAAAATTGAAATATGATTTGAATTAATTGGTTGTTATTTAATTTGATGATGTATGCTTAGCTTAGTTGTTTTGATACATCATGCTTAGGACTTACAATCAATGTTTTGAGAATCTATCTTGGCAAAATCAGAGTCCATGTTAATTTTATTGAGTTTTAATTTGTCAAAGAATATATGAATGAACCTTGTGTAGTGAATTTGGAAAAATCCTTAGTCCCAGTACCTCTCGCCCATTGTTAATATTTTTGTATATATATTTTTATTAAATCTAAAAATTCCATTTCCTTCAAAAGTATGAAAAGAACCTATTATTTACAACTACTACAACAATTTTGAAAATGGCATAAATCATTTTGGCGCCGCCGACACAGAATTGTGTTTAGGTAGAATGTTTTTTTTAGATTTATTTTTCTTTGTTCTTTTTTACGTTCTTTGGGTATTTGTCTATGTGATACAGGTTTTGAGGCTTGGATCAAAAAGAAAAAAAGAAGAAGAAGTTGTCAAAGATTTTTGGCGATTTCATAAAGACTAGGAGCAAAGCTTAAAGCAAAAAGAACGGAAAGAAGACGAATGACTTTTTTTTTATTATTATTATTTTTTAGATATTTTTTTTTATTATTAATTTTTTTTTAGAAACTGTAATTAAGGTTTTTATTTTTGTAATCTTTTATTTTTGGACATTTTTTTTCCGGACATTGAACGTTGGACATTATTTTTAAAACCCTACGGAAGGGTTATAAATTAAAAAAAATAAAAAAAAATAAATACAAACTGCTTGCAGGGAAGGACGACGATTACAATATCGTCTTGGCACCTCGGGTTCGCACACTGACACCGGAGTCAGTGGCTCGAGTCGACTACAGCGGTTCTTCGCCCGTCTGGTATGGGAGGTAAACTTCTAAACACCCGCGAATCTCCTGCAAGCGGGTTTACTGTTTGCCTTAAGGTGAATATATGCTGAGGACTTGAATACGGTTTTTTTAAATTCCTAGTAAAGGGCAAGGCCTGGGCAATACAAGATAAGGGTTCGGATTTCATCACCGTTCTCTTCTTGACCGCCCTAGGAAAACGAAACCGAACGCGAACCTAAGCTTTAAAATTTGGAATAGAATGAGACCGATAGGGTAACGAGCTTAATAGGAAACTCGTTCGAAAAATATTGGTTGCTCTTTAAGCACACTTCAAAGTTCATGATGGTTTCTGTGAGTTGAATGCGTGACTGCGCCGCCTAATGCGGCGAGGCCCTGGGTATCAAAGCTCTACTAAGCTTCCCTCGCCTCTATTCAACTTACTTTGACTCGGATTGATACAAGAGGGGTTTGCTCAAATTGCAACGAATTCCCTTTCGAAAGATTGAAGCTGGTCTAGAAACAATCTAAGTGGAGCCATCATGCTTTTTGTTTGCTAGATTTTATAGGTTTGATTTGGTCGAGTCAGCCTTGTTTGTGATTGTCTAGAATTCCTCTGTAGTTTGTGTTTCTTCGGTGATGAATCCTTTTCAGGAGACGCCACCTGAAATGACGTTACGAGAATATATGAGTAGAAATTCTCGTTATCAAGAGACGTCTTCGAAAATGACTCTTGGTGAATATATGCAAGGGAAACGACATTGGGATGTTCCAACGGTTAGCGATGAATCACCTCTAACGATCTACGAGAAGTATTATAAAAATAGACCGCCTAGTTTGGAACAAAGATTGAGAATTATTAGATGTCAAAAATTATATTATGATGATGAAGATAGTGCTGATGAAGAATCGGAAATGTGTGGGAATAGTGATCAGGAATTTGTTACCCCAGTTGAGCCTTATAATGATTATATTATTTCTGGTTCAGATCCTAATAATTTTAAAAATTATTCACCTATTCAAAAGGACGAGGATGTGACTAGAGATACCCCCGTTTCAGACGATGTAGTATGTCCTGTTTACGAAACCAAGAAAGGTTTAGAGGAACCGGTTTATCCTGAGAATACTGTTTTATAGTCATACGATTTAGAAAAAATAGTCTTAGATGAACTCGTAGAGGTGAGTTAGGATGCACCGCAAGATTACAACTTAGAAGAATCAATTGCCCATTTTCAAGAATCTGATGACCTACAAATTAAGGAAGTTGTGACTAGTCTATCTAGAGACACTGAAAACTCTAAGTTTGGGGGTGAGTATCATCCTCCATGTGCTTTAACTCTTAGTAAGGTCCCTCACTTGGGACTTGGCATCAATTCCTTAACCATCTTACAAGATTATCTTCATACTCGTTTTCCAGAACCTAATGATATCCAACAAGAGTCTCAACTGTTAGAAACCCATCCTCTGGTTGATGTGGTTAACCCAGGCAATAATACCAAGATTGATTTTGTTTTCCCACCAAATAGTTTTCTTCCAAATGTGGGAACATATAGATTTCAAATGTGTCGAATATTAAGTTGTGAGACTAAACCTAAATGCCTTAGGAAATTAGAATCGACACATTTGCTTAAGAATGACCACTACTCTCACTGTGGTCAATTATGTAAGTCAAACCTGATTGACTTAGAGGATCCTCAGTTATTTAGGTTATTATTATTTTGTGATTCTAAGTTCTTATTTGAGTTTTTCCAGACTCTAGGACCTAATAATTTGGATCCAACCTATGAGGAAATGCATCCGAGGAAAATATTTTATTTAGACCCTTTCATAGAACCTGAACCTGAACCACAATTAGATATAAATATCTTAATCAGTAAACTAGATAAGGGCATGTTATTATTGTTCACTTTCTTGGGTTATCGTAGTTTCCTTTGGTCAGCTCTATTTCGTTTTGAAGACCCACAGTTATTTCGACTGTTACTTTATGGTTCGAGTTGACTAATCCTTTCCTAAGTCTGGCTGAAGACTTTAAACTTAGCACTTCTTGGGAGGTAACCCAATCTCATGCAACACAGTAATATCCTTCCTTAACTCCTTTTCTTCAATTGGTAACAGTTTCTCATTGTTCATGCTTTTAATTTCATCTTTTTAATTGAGGACAATGTTAGATTTAAGTTTGGGGGTATGGGAGAAACTTTTTAGTTGCAATTAATAAACTCCTGAGCCTAGAAATTTTTTCCTATTAAGGTTTGCACTAACCAATCTAAGTGGATGGGAACATCTTGGTTATAGGAGTTGAGGAACCAATCTGATTAGATGGAAACATGTAGAAGAGTCTATTCATAAAAGCACAGAGCTCAGGTGTTAGAAATAACATGATAGTTTCACCATATCTCGTTGAGTCCTTTTCTCTTTCTATTTTTATATTTCTTTCATTTTAAGTGAGTTGGTGGGGCACACGATTCAAGTTGTTACCATTGCTAGGATGAAATAGAGTGATAAGAGATACCTCCAAAAAAAAAATGAAAAAAATGAAAAAGAAAGAAAAAGAAAAATTGAGACCTGACCATTAGACCAAACAGAATAAAATTCAATAAAGTCGACCACTGGTACCCTTGTATATGCCAGTTATGTTGACCTAGAGTTAGGATTATTGACCACTGGTTCCCTTGTATATGCCAGTGCGTTGATATTAGTCAGACCGGTATCTCAGTCATTTAGGTTAGGCTCATCTTGGCAGAGGCCTTCAGACAGATATGGGAAACACCTTTCACTTTTCAACCATCTATATTTTTCTTTTTCCATCTTCTTGATCTTTTCATGTGATTAGTTTGACTCCGAGTATGATGTCCATAGTGAAACTATCTTAGTAGAGCTCTGTCACTTATATGAATTTTAGTATGCTTGAGTGCAAACTCGTGTACATCAATTGGAATTTCGCATCAGGGTTCTTCCTCCCATAAGCAATAAGTACGCCAACCAATGAGGTTCTTTAGTGCCTTCCAAGGTTCTGTGTAGATAGCTAGGGTCTGGAGTAAAGGTTTTGTGGGTACACCTCTGGTAAACCCTCCGGAGACAACACTCCGCCAGTAGGGCCACCTAGGGGTTCAAATGTTTTTCCTTTCTAGAATAAATTTGCTCGAGGACTAGCAAATAATAAGTTTGGGGGTATTTGATAGACGCATTTATGTGTCTATTTTGTTCTCAATTTTCTGTATTGTTGTACTCGATTAAGCACTTATTGTGTTATTTTGTGTTCTTGTAGGAAATTTTAGAGAAATAAGCCCTTGCGGCGAAATGGGCTCAAAAAGCAGTGTTTTACACCCCAGAGAACATTACTAAAGGCACCCCAGAAATGTATCGTAGGCACCTAGAAATGCACCGGAAGCGACACAGAAAATTACTATTTCCACCCAAATTGCTATTCGCACCCCAGCTTTGGTTAAGGGGCAACCCTTCTTCATCATTTGAAAATTCGAATTGGCGGAAAATTTAGTTATCGTCTGCAACATTTTGTGGAGCAGAATTGGACGAGATTTTATGTGAGTTTTTTTTTTCACGGGATTAGATTGCAAACAACCTGTTTCACTCAAACAGGGAAGGTAGTTGACTCATGCACGTATTAAAGGGAAGATATGATACGATTCTAAGTGACACAGGGAATGGAAAATTTTGAAGTTAAAGCAGAGAATACGTATCTTATGAGAACAGGGAAAGAATATATTCACAGGGTAATCATATATATCACATCCATAGAGTTTAGGAAAGTTTTGAATGCTGCAGACGCATGATCAGAAAAGAAGGGAATAATCCCGTGAAAATATTTTTTTATTTATCACGGAGATTTTTGGAGTTATTAGAGGAGATTCGAAGTCCTGCTGTGTATAAATAGTCTACTGTGGTTGATTGGAAGGGGTTGTCGAGAGTTGGGAGGAGAAGAGAGGAAGCTGCAGAGGAAGAATCACGAATTCTCTCTGCTGCTGCTGCTGTTCGTGATGAAGATGAAGAACATGAAGAACGGACTTGCCAAGACAGTCGTTTAATAACTGTCGTAGTTTGCCTTCATTTGCAGCAGTTATTCGCAACACTTCCTTTTTATCGTTCTGTAATAGTGGAGTCTGTAACGCTTATAAACGTTGCAGTTTCCCGATTTTCTCCATTTTTCACCATTGTAAACCATTTTTGAGCCATAATTAAATATTTTGAGAGTATGTTTGCGATGATGAGCTAAAACCCAACACAGGGATGACGGAGGAGGCCGAGCTTCATACATGGGTAATTTTATTAATTTTTTTTAAGACTTTTGCATTAAAAATTAATTGAAATATGATTTGATAAAATTGGTTGTTATTTGATTAGATGGGTCATGCTTAGCTTAGGTGATTTGATGTTCCATGATAAACATTTACAATCAATTTTTTGAGAATCTACTTTGGCAAAATAAGAGTCCATATAACTTATGTTTTGAGCGATTATTGTCGAGAATAATTCAATTGAGCCCTATTTTATGAAGATTGTCCGAATCATTAGTCCCAGTACCTCTCACCATTGTTAATATTTTATTCTATATATTTATCTTTTTTATTAAGTCTAAAAAATTATCCTTCACAAATCCGAGAGTTTGAACCTTCATTACTACAACCCCAGGAAATATTTAAATCATATCACAGCTTCATATTCGGTTTCGTTATTAGTGGATGCGAATTCCAATCTGAATGAAAAAGCCATCTTCACACCTTCTGGCGAAATTAAAACAATTCCAACTCCATTGCCTTCTCCATTTGATGATCCATCTACTAATATCTCCCATCTATTTGGTTCTGTTAATAAGTCTTTTGGATCTTCGTGTTCTTCTTCTATATCCATCATTTCTTCTACCGCTTCATCTTCTTCTAAAGGAAATTCTGCCAAGAAATCTGCAACAACTTGTGATTTTGGTGAAGACAAAATTTCATATTTAATATCAAAGTGGTCTACTTGTGCATTCCATCTCTCCACTCTTCCTGATTTTTTGAATTCTTCATCACTGATTCAATTGGTACTTTTGTTAATACCTTTATCTTGTGCGCTTGAAAATATATGCGGAGCTTAAATGATGCATAAACTAATGCTAAGATTAGCTTCTCAATATTTGAGTAATTCTTCTCGGCAGTATTAAAAGTTTTGCTAATGTAATAGTTAGGTTTCTCCACTCCTGCGTCTATTCGCAATAACACGGCACTTAATGCATGCAACGTCGTCGCAAGATAGATTAATAATTCTTCTCCTGATTCTGCTTTTTGTAAAATAGTTGTATTCATAAGATGTTCTTTGATCCCTTGAAAAGATTTTTCGCATTCATCAGTCTATTTGAATTTCGCACCTTCTTGTGTATATCGAAAAAATATTTGCATTTGTCTGATGATCGCGAAATGAATCTCCCCAGCGAAGCTAAAAGTCCATTCAACTTCTGTACATCTTTTATTGTTGCTGGTGTTGGCATGTCACGAACTGCTTGCACTTTTTCTGGATCAACATGTATCCCTTCCTTTGGTACAATGTAGCCTAAAAATTTTCCCGATGCAACTCCAATGGTACACTTCTCAGGATTCAGTTTAATGTCATACTGCCGCATTTGTTCAAAAATCTCCCTCAGGTCCTGTACATGGTCTTTGGCTTCTTTAATCTTTACTAACATGTTGTCCGCATATACTTCTAATGTTTTGTGTATCCATTTCGCGAACACCTTCTCTACCATTCTTTGATATGTTGCTCCCGCATTTCGCAAAAAAAATGGCATTTTCGTGTAACAATATAAACCTCTAGGGGCGAAAAATGCAGTATACTCTTGATCTTCTTCAGCGAGAGGGATTTGGTTATATACTTTGTACCCATCTAAGGACGATACCCTATCATTTCCCGCTGCTGATTCCACCATTTGAGGAATATCTGGTAATGGAAAGCTATCTTTAGGGCAGGCTTTGTTTAAAAAGGGGAAATCTATGCAAATCCTTATTCCTTTGTTTTTCTTTGGAACAATGACCATGTTCGCTATCCACTCTGGGTATTTAGCTTCTCTTATAATTCCTGCATCAAGCATTTTCTGTAGTTCTTCTTCTATTTGGGAATGGTAGGCTATTGCGATTTTTCTTATTCTTTGTTTAAATGGTCTCACATTCTTGTTAATCTCCAACTTGTGACATGCAATTGATGGATCTATTCCAGGTATCTCATCCATGCTCCATGCGAAAATGTCTTTATATTCTCGCAAAAGGTTAACAGTTCTTTCTCTTCTTCTACATCCATCTTGGTTCCAATTCTCAATATTAGAGGTTCTTCTATAGTCCCAACGTTTACTTCTTTTGTTGGTTCTGCGGCAGTGTAACTGGACTTGGGTTCTCCCATTGGTGTTGGTTCTTTTATTGTTTTCACAGGTCCTTCTCCTTCTTCCGAAATTTCGCTGGGTATTCCCCTGCCTTCTTTTGCCCTTATCGTGTATACTCTAAATTCTTCTTCTTTCTTTGCCTCCTTTGCCAACTTTCTGTGAAATTGTTTCTTTTTTGCTCGTCCTTCATAATGCTTTACTTCAATTTGATGACATAATTTCGCATTGTCAACATCTCTCTGATTTCACCTATTCCATTTGGTGTGGGGAATTTAATACATTGATGCAACGTTGATACTACAACTTTTATCGCATGTATCCATGGTCTTCCTAGCAACATATTATATGGCGATTCCATATCCACTTCACATAGTGTCACGTGTGTTTCGATCTCTCCTAGTGGAATTCGTACCACTATTTCTCCTTTAGGTTTTGTTGTGGATTTTCCAAATCCATGAACAAGATATGTTGAACTGGTCATTTCTTCATCTTTAAATCCCATTCCCCTGAACGCATGATAAAATATTATATCAACTGAACTTCCTGTGTCGACTAAAGTTCTGTTCAATGTCCATTCTTCCGTTGATTTTGTTGTTGTCCCCTTCTCTTTTCGCGTAATAGGTACTGTAATAACCAATGGAGATGTGTGGTTCAAATTTTCTTTTGGTATTTCTGCCGCCATGATGTGATTTTTTGCTTTTCCCAATCTTTCAAGGGTGATGTCTTTTCTACCGCCATAACCTTCCTTCCTTCAAAATTTCGTTTATCTATTCTTCCTTCGATGTTTTCTTGGAATTCATTAACCATTGTTTTTGTTATCATATTACACTCCAATCTTTTGTCATCTTCATTGACTCTAATCATTTTTCTTCTAACTGGTTCATTGATTTGTTTAATCACTTTCTTGATTTGAACAATCTCAACAACAATCTTCAACTTTCGATCTTCAGCCTCCCTGTTTCTAGCGCCAGTATTTAGTTGCAGGAAATTCTACACTACACCCCTCACAAGATTTCAATAATATTTAACTCATTTTAGATTAACAATCTTAGTTTTATTGATGAATCTTTGAACAATCTTACAAGAAAAGATAAAGAAATCAAGAATAACCACTAATCTAGATTTTCTCTCTCCTATTTACTTGTTTCTCACTCAGAAAAGATCTCCCTCTTTCCTTTACAACTGACCGGATATTTATAGGGAATTACATAGTGGATGACAGCTAATATGTCCTTTATTTTCGGATATGGCTTACGATATTCTCGCAACCTTAAAAATGTTAATCTCGCAAACTCTCTAATTTTCGCAGGACCATCACATTTTTCTCATGATTTAGCTGACGTCGTTTATTATTTCGTTTCTGAAGTTATTCTGTGACGCTGCTGTGTTGTGTTGTTAATAATTTTGCTGCGGCATTATTGCTGTGAGATTCTGATCCTACAAAATCCATTCCTTCCACATCATAATAATACCTCCAGAAGAAAGCATATGTGAAAAAGCGGGAGTCTAACAACCACACCCAATATTCCGATTAGCAATCTGTATGGACTAACTCCAATATACTTTCTAGAGAATCAACTAGACAGTCAGACTCAATCTAGAGAAAAGTATATCGAGGAGTTAATATCTCTCTCTTGATTTGATTTCACTCAAGCAAATAGAAATCTGCGAGTCTTTATCAAATACAAGAATAATAAACTTGGATGGTACGAAAGACCAATATCCAAGGATCAATCAATTTTCAATCAACAACCAAAGGTTGGATTTCACAATTGATCGATACAAACACACAACTTGTGATATTTATATTATATAACAAAATATAATGCGAAATAGAAATAAAGAGGAAACCGCAAATGCAAAAAAAACCCGGGACCTAGTCCAGATTGAACACCATACTGTATTAAGACGCTACAGACACTAGCCTACTACAAATTAACTTCGGTCTGGACTGTAGTTGAACCCTAATCAATATCACACTGATTAAAGGCACAGTTGCGCTCCTTACGTCTATGATCCCAACTGGATACTACTCACTTGATTCCCTTAGCTGATCTCACCCACAACCAAGAGTTGCTACGACCCAAAGTCGAAGACTTTAATAAAAAAATATGTATCACACAGAAAAGTCTACGCTGATAGATAAATATGTCTCCCACGGATAAACATAAAAGTTTTGTTCCGTCTTTTGATAAAATCAAGGTGAACATGAACCAATTGATAACCCGGACTTATATTCCCGAAGAACTACGGTTAAAGAAGAATCGACTCTAGCAAATCAACTAGTATCACACAGGAGGTGTGGGGATTAGTTTTTCCAATTGCTAGATGTCTCCTTTATATAGTGTTCAAATCAGGGTTTGCAATCCAAGTTACCTTGGTAACAAAGCATTCAATATTATCCGTTAGATGAAAAACCTTATTTATCCAAGCTAATATCTTTCAACCGTTAGATCAACACTTAGCTTGTCACACACAAATGAAATGTATTCATTTAGGTCTGAGTGACCGGACCTAAACGTGTACACTTAGTTGGTTCACAAATAGTTAACTAATGGTTAGCCATATGAGCACTTTCATATTAACCGTATTCATCTTTCTCATAACTAGCTCAAATGACTCATAAGAACTAGTTCAAGAGTTGTTCAATTGCTTAGATCTTTATACATAGGCACAATTGAAATAAAATCGGTTTGATTCATTTGAATCAATTCATGAACAATATAGCCACGGTTTGCAAAGATTGCATTCCTTATTGATTTATTATTTAAGTTCATGAAACTAACGATTTGAGAAATATAACCAGTTTGGGTACGCGTATGGGTATGCGTACCTTAGCTACCAGATTTGAGTGGTTTTTGGTTTCCAAACTCAGCAGAATTTTTCGGGTAGAAAAGTTCCGCCAGTATGCATACGGGTACGCGTACCTAACCCGTCTCCTTCACCAATATCGTATGCACACATATGCACACACTTGGTTTCCGGTCCATGGATTTATACACTAATGTGCGAACACACTATATATGCTTATATCCATAGTTGGTTACGTAATGTAAACTCTACATTTCAATCATTAAAACATTCTTCTATGATGTTATAATAGTCGTTAGACATAAAGAATCGACTATCGTCATCAAAGCTATTTTCAATATTGAAACGTCATCATGACTTTCGTCACGGGTAAAGATGAAAATGGTTAAAGCAAAAGCTTACCAACACATATTTCGAGAAAACGATAGGCGAGTAAACTCGACACGAAATAACAAATGTGTATGTATGAAAACTATCATACTTATACGACTTTTTTCTCAAGATTAGGATATAGAGTAGATAGACTTTTGAGTGACAGATGAGTTCTAGTATCCACATACCTTTTGGTCAGATGAAGTTCCACTGGTTCCTTGAGTAGTTCTTCGTCTTCGTAAGATAAACGCCATGGAGTCTGGAACTCAACTATTCCTAACTATCCTAGACCGAGACTTAGTCATAAGTATACTAGAAATCAAGACATATAGTTCTGATCACTAATATTGACAAAAATGCTTGAGATAGCAACACTTGCGATTTCAACCGAGCAATGCTCTAACAATCTCCCCCTTTGTCAATTTTAGTGACAAAACTATTAATACATATGGATTACAAAATAGATAAAAACTTTGTAGCTTCTCGTCCACATGCTTGATCTCCTTGGTGCTTCAACATTACTTTAAAACTTCGTCTTTTCCAAGTACTTCCATGATTCCGTAGATGTTCAATTCAGCATCATAGTTGTTGAAGTTCCGTAGCCATAACAATGAGAAAATAAAATCTCACGATCATTATTATACAGTGTCATAGTATTATTACACAACATCAAAGTTCTTATATCACAACTTCGACAACAATACTATGGTGATATGTATCACTCCCGTTAGTCAATACTTTCGTCTTAACATGAAAACTACTCCGCCTTACATAATGACCCGTAAAACACGTAAATCATATGTATTTGTAGTGTGAACTACATATTAATTCTCCCCCTTTTTGTCAATAAAATTAGCAAAGGTACGAAAACGGGATCCAAATGAAATTTCCACGAAGACGCTTCAAGACCAAAGAAAAGTACATATCAACTTATTTAGATGCAATCATAAATCCGAAGCTAAATGCATTCATCAAGGAGTTTATAAATATACAAGATAACCCCTAAATAATTCCATAGCCGCACTCCCACAAAGATATGGAAATTAAGCGCAAGTTCAAAAGAACTCTCCTCCATTTGATGTCATTCCCGAGAGAACAACATGAGCGACCTTACTTTTAGAAGAAAAGAAGGATTTTATTGGACACCAAAAACCATAATGAAATGATTTTCTATATCCAAAATTCTCAATTAAACTAATCATAAGTAAACCCATGATCAATTTAATCGGATTACACAATCAAATTAAACACGAAAGTGATCAATTTAATTGAACATGCTCGACATAAGAGAACTTACGGAGCTATGACTATGTTAACCATAAAAGAATGATTAACTCAATCATTTTATGCTCAACACAATAAAACCTTATGGAGCATTGCAGTATACACATAAAATATGGATCAGGGAAAGATCAATACTGCGGCATATACAAAGATTCATTCTATCTTCATCACTATTTGCACAATGACATATAATAGACATAATCCTTGTAAACAAAAGATTTTAACCTATCTTCCATCAAAGAATTGACATAATAGGCTTAAATTTTGTTTGTCAAAAGTTCATCGATCTTGTATCAATACATGCATATCGACATATAACCGAGATAACTTTTTGACAATATATGGGACAATAATAGTTCACAGACGCAAACACACATATCACATAACATATTGCAATATATAAAACCATAAAGATTAAAATTGCAATCATCATCTTCCAAAAAAACTTTAGAATTTAAATAAATAAATCTAAAAACATGAAGATGAAAACGTTGGACATAGCTATGTGTACTCACAATAATGGCTATTCCAAACTCTAGTTATTCTTCTAAACAAAACAAGAAAATATAAGATTTACTAGACAAAAATAAAACAATCTAATCACCAATATAAAGAAGCACAAGAGGCTACTCATCATCTTCATCTTCGGAGATCACTAAGGAGGAACGAACTTTGTCCATGTCTTCTATAATATCGGGATACTTGGTAGAAATCACAAGTAATTGTTCTTGAACACAACTTACTTTGGTATTCACTTTACAAACACCTTTGTAAATTTGGAAAAGAAGCTTCGTAGAAGGATCACTCTAGCCATTAGTTGTGTCACACTTTTGCCTCTTGCAAGCATATTCCTTCATTCGATTGAAAGTACACGGCCGAACAAGCTTGGGGGTTCCAATGGAGTTCCCAATGGGTTCAATGGAGAAATTGCGAAAAATACTCTCAATCAAGCATGGATAGCCTAACTTCTTGTCAACGGAAGTCATGTCTAACATTTGAAAAATAATGAAACCACAAATGTCAAGACCTTTGGTTTTCATCACAAGGTAATAGACCAATTCCGCAAACTCACGACTCCAATGAGAATTCTTAACCGTGGAAGGACAAAGGTTGGAAATGCCAAATTTTCCAAAAGAACTTAGAGGAAAATCTAGTTGATTAGTAGGAATTTTTCCTCCATTCCACACAACAATCTTTCCACAAAGCACTTTTGAAATAGCTTCTTGTGAAGGTCGTTCATCACTTGGTCTAGGAAGGCGAAAATCACCCAACGGAATTCCAGTAATTTTCGAAATCAATTCTCTATTAACTAGAATCCTCACTCTATTAACCATGGTCTTGAATTCCATGTCCTCGGGGACAACATCATAAATGTTGGCATAGAAGATCCTAGTAAGAGTATCAAAACCTTCACCAAGGCCATCAAAGATGTATCCAAGCTTGATTTTTTCAAAACAAGATAAATCATCCTTATGCCCACTCGTAAAATCCAATTTCTTTTCTAAAATAAACCCAGAAGTTGAAATCTTTTCAAATACTTTGCTACAAGATTCATCCACAAATCTAATCCTAATAGAATTTTGATCAACAGGAAGATCAATTGACGAGGATGAAGAACCTAGGTTGTTTGAGAAACCTTTTGAACACTTAAAATTCTTCATGATTCTAGAAGGAAATAAGGGAGTGGACAAGAGATTAGTTACTTGAAATTTATCTTGAGAAATCCCTTTACAAAAAGTTCTCCAAGAAGCTTTAATGGAGAAAATTCATGAACCCTATAATGGTTCACGTACGCGGACTGATGAGGGAGGAAGGGAGGTAAGCGTACCCATTCTTCTTTTATACCCACAGTTGGGCTTGGACCCGTTCATGAACTGCGACCCACATAAGGAATGTAGGATTTTTAGAGGTAAGTACTGTGCAAGCCCTTCTTGAAAAGCTTTTGTCACACGGAGGGGAAAAAACTTCAAACAAAGTCAAACATTTGCTTTCCCTATTTCAAGTTATATACAAATGGGGTGATGCCATTCCTGAAATCAGGTGGTGTAGTATGCATAGAATTTCTCATGCAAATTTTTTGATTGACATTTGTGACCAGAACTGGGACTAAAACCATAATGATAAAACTCAGAATCCCTTGGTCCTTTTTTCTTATGACACAGAGAAGACATTTTATGATTAATGGTCCCTTTACTAATCTTACAAGAAATTTTTTATTAACTTCAAGAGAGCTGGTAGTTGGAACAGTTTGTACGTCATTAGAACATGATTTGACAGGTACAAAACTTTTATCAGAATGATTCAATTCTTCTATGGAGTTAAGCTTTTCTAAGAATTTTAACATGTTCTCAAACGCTCTAAATAGATCCTTGTCAATAGATCCTTTATGATAGTATTCCTCGAAAAGATTAAGTGTGATTTTTATGAGGGTCCATACCTTTGAGCGTTGATCATGTTTTCTTTGACGATTCTTATTAGATAAATTTTTAGTTTTTCCTTTAGACTGTTTCTTCACATCTAGATTTTCCGATGATCTAGATGGCATAAGATTATCATGAGAGACGGTTGTTCTGAACAATAATCTCTGAGCAGTCTTTAAGGAGCTCCGGTGTGCGTTACAGATGCCATGAGCAAGTCTCCCAAAAAGATTTCCTATAGGGATAGACTTTTGAGGGTCGGACAAACACAAACTTATAAGGTTTCACGTGTTTTCCTGCTCTGATACCAATTGAAAAAGCGGGGGCCTAACAACCACACCCAATATTTCGATTAGCAATATGTATGGACTAACTCCAATATACTTTCTAGAGAATCAACTAGACAGTTAGACTCAATCTAGAGAAAAGTATATCGAGGAGTTAATATCTCTCTCTCGATTTGATTTTACTCAAGCAAATATAAATCTGCGAGTCTTTATCAAATACAAGAATAATAAACTTGGATGGTACGAAAGACCAATATCCAAGGATCAATCAATTTTCAATCAACAAGCAAAGGATGGATTTAACAATTGATCGATACAAACGCACAACCTGTGATATTCCAATTATATAACAAAATATAACGCGGAATAGAAATAACACAGACACTAGAAATTTTGTTAACGAGGAAACCGCAAATGCAGAAAAACCCCGTGACCTAGTCCAGATTGAACACCACACTGTATTAAGTCGCTACAAACACTAGCCTACTACAAACTAACTTCGGTCTGGACTGTAGTTGAACCCTAATCAATATCACACTAATTCAAGGTACAGTTGCGCTCCTTACGTCTCTGATCCCAGCAGGATACTACGCACTTGATTCCCTTAGATGATCTCACCCACAACCAAGAGTTGCTACGATCCAAAGTCGAAGACTTTAATAAACAAATCTGTATCACACAGAAAGTCTACGATGATAGATAAATCTGTCTCCCATAGATAAACCTAAAAGTTTTGTTCCGTCTTTTGATAAAGTCAAGGTGAACATGAACCAATTGATAACCCGGACTTATATTCCCGAAGAACTGCCTAGAATTATCAATCACCTCATAATAATCTAAATCGTATGGTAGTGAAACTATATATTGCGGAATCACAAACGATGAGACGAAGATGTTTGTGATTTCTTTTTATCTTGCCCTATCGGAGATATAATCTCAAGCCAATATTACAATTGAACTCGTACGACAGAAAATGACAAGATCAGATCGCTCAACTACAAGAGAAGTAGTTTCGTCTGGCTTCACAATCCCAATGAAGTCTTCAAGTCGTTAACCGACAGGGTCTCGAGAAGAAACCTACGGTTAAAGGAGAATCGACTCTAGCAAACCAACTAGTATCATACAGGAGGTGTGGGGATTAGTTTTTCCAATTGCTAGATGTCTCCTTTATATAGTTTTCAAATCAGGGTTTGCAATCTAAGTTACCTTGGTAACAAAGCATTTAATATTCACCGTTAGATGAAAAACCTGATTTATCCAAGCTAATATCTTTCAACTGTTAGATCGAAACTTAGCTTGTCACACACAAATGAAATGTATTCATTGAGGTTTGATTGACCGTACCTAAACGTGTACACTTAGTTGGTTCACAAATAGTTAACCAATGGTTAGCCATATGAGCACTTTCATATTAACCGTATTCATCTTTCTCATAACTAGTTCAAATGAATCATAAGAACTAGTTCAAGAGTTGTTCAATTGCTTAGATCTTTATACATAGACACAATTGAAACAAAATCGGTTTGATTCATTTGAATCAATTCATGAACAACATAGCCACGGTTTGCAAAGATTGCATTCCTTATTGATTTATTGTTTAAGTTCATGAAACTACCGATTTGAGAAATATAACCATCTTGGGTACACGTACGGGTATGCGTACCTTAGATACCGGATATGAGTTTGCTTTTGGTTTGCAAACTCAGCAGAATATTTCGGGTGGAAAAGTTCCGCCAGTATGCGTACGGGTACGCGTACCTAAGGTGACTGGTTCATGAGTGTGTAAACTCCAAACTCAGCAGAATTTTCCGGAAGGAAAAGTTCCGCCAATACGGTACGCGTACCTAACCCGTCTCCTTCACCAATACCGTATGCACACATATGGACACACTTGGTTTCCGGTACATGGATTTATACACTAATGTGCGAACACACTATATATGCTTATATCCATAGTTGGTTACGTAATCTCAACTCTACATTTCAATCATTGAAACATTCTTCTATAATGTTATAATAGTCGTTAGACATAAAGAATCGACTATCGTCATCAAAGCTATTTTCAAGATTGAAATGTCATCATGACTTTCGTCACGGGTAAAGATGAAAATGGTTAAATCAAAAGCTTACCAACACATATTTCGAGAAAAAGATAGGCGAGTAAACTCGGCTCGAAATAGCAAATGTGTATGTATGAAAACTATCATACGTGTACGACTTTTGTCTCAAGAGTAGGAGATAGAGTAGATAGACTTTTGAGTGACAGATGAGTTCAAGTTTCCACATACCTTTTGGTCGGATGAAGTTCCACTGGTTCCTTGAGTAGTTCTTCGTCTTCGTAAGATAATCGCCATGGAGTCTGGAGCTCAACTATTCCTAACTATCCTAGACCGAGACTTAGTCATAAGTATATTAGAAATCAAGACATATAGTTTTGATCACTAAGATTGACAAACATGCTTGAGATAGAAACGCATGCGAGTTCGACCGAGCAATGCTCTGACAATATGCGCATTTATTACTACCCCACAAAGATCTAATCAGAGCTCATCAACCTATTCCCTCTTAGATTCTTGGATTGTAACAATTAAAGGGTTATTTTTTAGCAACTGCACTTCTAATTGCCACAATCTTTGGGTCTTGGCCTAATCCCTTGATGTTCCAACTCAAAATTTTATGATCCATTAACCATTACAGCTTCCCTAGAAGCAATTGGATTTAAAACTGCTTTCACATCAATATTCTCAGCTTCAAAGGAACATTTCACAACCTCAATTTGTTTTACATTATCAATATCATTTGAGACTTCTTACACCTCTTCAATTGCATCATACTTTGCCAAACCATCATCATCTTCTTACAGAGGGATTTCCATATCAACCATATTTATGGCATTTCTCACTATCAAATTTTTGTAAATGTGAAGCATAGCAGGATGAGTAGTATTTAACCCATATAGTTATTAAAATCCATTTGCTTAGAAACTGGACCTTTGAGATGCTTTGGTATACACTCTTAATTATTACCAGGTGAATTAGAAAACTCAAAATCCAATTGTTTCTCTAACGTCTCAATCACAGAGTCATTTTGATTGGTTGAAATTGAATTCTCTTTAGATGAAATATCTAACGGTTTAGAAAAAATCGATTCATGGGATGGACTTCCACCCTTACCTGATGTAGAGCCGACATCCAAGTCTAAATCCCCACCTGTAGATACCACTCTCCACATCTGGCTCATATCTTGGATCGATTTCCTCCTTGAGTCATGGACAGGAGTTCCATCCAATGATGTAAAGCCGATACCCATCGTATCATGTAACCCTCCCCCCATCCGGTCAATATAACGACCCAAGTTCATTTTTTTTCTTTTAACAGTAACCCAAGGGATGCAAACCTCATTATCTGGTCAAGAACTAATATCCAAAACATATTGTCTATCCCCTAGTTGTAGCTCGGTTACCCTTCTCCAAACTTTGTTTAGTTTTTTAAGCGCCTTATTTGACTCTTTATTTGAATTCGAATACAAAATATTCTCAGGAATATTCTTAGGCGTAAGTTTAGGAGAAAAATATTTAGCATTAAACAAATTATATTTGTTGTGGACAGAAAAGGAAAGAGTTGACTGATTCTGAACCGAAATCTTAGATCGATCATCATTATTAACAACTACCGACTTGATTTTAGGTTTTTGATAAGGTCGATGAATCTGGAAATCATGAATCCATTGAGCGCTTGACCAAAATCCCTTAAAGCAAATAACAACCAGAATATTACTTAGCACAGTCTTCACTTGAATCATGCTTCTATTTAGTTTCGAAAAGCTTATAGAATCTTGATGAATCCTAATGAATTTTCCTTAAGGATTACAAGTTGAGTTAAAGGATTGAGAATTCCATAGACGCAATGGAAGACCTCTAACACCTAGCCAATGTTCATTATAAGAAAAAATCTCTTGCGAAATATAGGAATCTTCTATCCTCCAATGCCTGACAGTAATTTTCTTGTTGCCCATGTTAAAGACCTGCTCCTCCTTAAAAGAAATATAATTTTCCACAGAAAGAGCATTAAAAAAATGCCAATCTACTATTCAAACTCCACAGGTTTTGAATGCTATTCTAGTTAAATATCTTTTTCAAAGCAGACTCGAGTCGATTCCAACCAGAATAAGAATTATGAACAACAACATCCAAGGCTCGATTATAAAACTGACAGGGGGTTAGTCCACGAGTGAGTTGGAGGGAGTTTAATGTATTTTGAATCTTGGGGATTTTGAGAGAGTGTAAGAGAGTATGGGGAGTTTGAGAGAGTTTGGTGTGTTGAGTGTAGGGAGTTTGAGAGACTCTCCCAAAATCTCTACTTTTTTGAGAGATTTGGAGTGAGGCAAAAATACACTATAAACTTCCTAGAACTCCCCGGAACTCCCAAAAAAAACAAACTCCCTATCATTCTAATTTTACCACTAACAGGGAGTTTAAGAGTTTTTTTCAAACTCCCCCACGACTAACGGGGTTTTCTAGGGAGTTGGGGAGACTCTTCTAAACTCTCCCACGAATAACGGGGATTTTGAGAGACTCACTCGAACTCCCTCACGAGTAACGGGAAAAAACACAACTACACCCAACTCCCCCAACTCCCTTGAGGACTAACACCCTGTGAATCTCATGTTTAGCAGGTAATGTAGGAAAATTGTTATCGGAAAGAACAAAACTTTGAGAAATTGATATAAGAGGCTCACTTTCAGAAAGACTTGCCGGGTTTGAAGATCCACAAAATATGTTCCAAATGGAACCATTTTTACCCCCCTGGAATACAAATAAAACTCCAAGATGATGAAGAAGGAGAAAACTCGTCAACTCTTAGAAAATTCCTAGAATCATTTTCCATCCATTGAATTTGTATCACAACATATTTGAATCTTTCGAACATATTTTACCCACACCAAACTCTCCATCTGAAGCCATTAACAGAACAAAAGAAAACCAACATAATGCGAGTCTAACATTTGAAGATTTGTTTTTGAACTTCTCTATGCATTTTAATCCATAGATGTTCCATACAAGCGATAAAGTTTTATAACGTAAGAAAAAAGGTGTTATCTGAGTTACCTTCATAATCAGAGAATAAAATAAAAAATCTAAAATAAAAAGCGACCAAGAACCCTATTACCTAATAAATCTCTACCCCAAGGGGAAGGATCATAGATCCGTCTTTGGACGACGGAGAAGTTCAGAAATAACACACTCCTAAACTGGATCAATCATGGATGATTGAAACGAGAAGGAGGCTGGGTTCTTGGAAAAACTCGCTATTGAAAGAGTTCCACAAAAGTCGGAGGAGGAGAGGGTGTTTTTGGAAAAAAACACCCAAATTTATTCCATGATATCTTTCCTGAAATTACAAAACAAATGTCTCGAAAAAACCAGAATAAACTAAACCCACCAACAGTTTTAGTGGAACTAAATTTAACAAAGGGAAAATGACGAAACCAAAAATAGTTTCATCAAGAAGACCAGAATAAACTAACATCACCAATAGTTCGGGTGGGACCAAATCTAATAAAGGAAAACTGATGAAACCAAATATGATTTCATCAAAAAAAGCCAAAATAAACTAATAGTACAAACAGTTCTAGTGGAACCAAATCTAACAAAGAGTGAGCATCATCTAAAATATCATAATAAATTAACATCACCAACAGTTCTGGTTGAACCAAATTTATTAAAGGTAACATGATGACGCCAAAAATAGTTTCATCCAAAAGGCCAGAATAAAATAACATCACCAACAATTCCACTGGAGCCAAATACAAAGGGAAAATGATGAAAGGAAAAATGATTTTATCAAAAAGACAAGAATAAACTAACACCGCCAACAATTCTGGTGAAACGAAATCTAACTAGAGAAACGGCAAAGTCAAAAATTGTTTCATCAATAAAACTAGAAGAAACTAACAACACCAACAACCCTGGTGAAAACAAATCTAACAAAGGGAAAATGACGAACCAAAAATTGTTTCAATCTGCATAAAAACAACATGTATACAGTTTTATCTAACCATAACAATCAACAAAATAGTTGGTGAAACCAAAAAGTCGTTTCAATCCGAGCAAGGAAAACGCTGATGAGCATTTTTAACCGTTTTTTTAAGCTTTTCATTTTTCTTTTTCTCTTGATGAGCATTTTTCTTCACCATGTTAACTAGTTTTTGTAATTTTCATTTCTATTTTTTTTATTTTAGGTCATATCTTGTTTCAATTTATAATTCCTACTTTATAAGTGTTAGACCACTGCTCGGTCAACCTCGTAAGTGTTGTTATCTCAAGCTTGTTTGCCAATGTTAGTGATCAAAACTATAAGTCTGGATTTCTAGTCTACTTATAGTAATGTCTCGGACTAGGATAGGTTGTGTAGTTGAGAATTAGACTTCACGGCGTTCATCATTTGAAGGCGGAGAACTACTATGGAGAGCTTGTGAAACTTTATCAACTAAAAGGCATGTGAAGACTAAAACTCATTTATCACTTGGAAAGTCTATTTCTACTCTATCTCCTATATTGAGACAAAAGTCGTATTACTATATAGTATTTGATTATGCACATTTGAGATTTCGAGTTGAATTTAACTCGCTTACATATTTCTCGAAATATGTGTCGGTAAGCTTTCGCTTCAACCAAGTTCATCTTATATTCTTGGCGAAAGTCAAATGATAATCATGTTAAAATCGCCGAGTAATATCTTACATGGTTTGTGTGGTACAATCATTTGGTGTAGACTTGGAAAGTTTCGTTATGATTATTTCAATAACTTGAAAATTCCTTTGATGTTAATAGTTCGTGAAAACAGCTATTGTCATCCTCTTAGAATGTTTCAATGATTGAAATAGAGTTTAGAACACTTAACCATCATTGGATTATAAACATAGTATGTGTTCTTTCATATATGTGATCCATGACCGGAACTATAGTATGCATACCCGTATGTGTACCTGTTAGTTGTGAAATTCCGAGAGCGTAAATACACATACCCGTACGCGTACTGGAGAAGGGTTTGGGTCCGAGAATTTCTGCTGTGTTTGGAAGTATTCTTACCCGTTTGCATACTGGCGAACGCAAACTCAGTCCGGCTACTTTAAGTATGTGTACCCGTTTGCACACTTGAGTGATTAAAGTTCTAAAATCGGTTTGTTCATGAACTAATACATTTATATAACAAGGAATGCATTCTATGCAAACCGTGGATATAATGTTCATGAATTGATTCGAGTGAATCGAACCGATTTTGCTTCAATTGTGTTCTTGTATACTTCTATGAGAATATAGCAATTGAACAACTCTATAACTAGTTTCATTTGAGTCATTTGAACTAGTTGTGGTTAAGATGAATAAGGTTGATATGAGAGTGTTCATATATCTAACTTCGGTTAACTACTGTTGAGCCAACCTAGTGTACACGTTTAGGCGTGGTTACTCAAACCTAAACGAAGGTACATTTTATTTTTGTATAACAAGCTAAGTTCGATCTAACGGTTGAAAGATATTAGCTTGAGTCTAATCAGGTTTTCATCTAATGGTGAATATTGAATGCTTTATTACCAAGGTAACTTAGATTGCAAACCCTGATTTGAAAACTATATAAAGGAGAACACTAGCAACTGGGAAACCTAATCCCCACACCTCCCGTGTGATACTAGTTGTATAAGCTAGAGTCGATTCTCCTTTAACCTTAGGTTTTCACGAAACCCTGTAGGTTAATGACTTAAAGACTTCATTGGGATTGTGAATCCAGACTCAACTATTTTCTCTGTAGTTGCATGTTCTGATCTTACTTCTTTTATCGTATTGAGTACTATCTTCTCTAAGATTTGCTCGAGATTATATCTCCGATAGGTAAGATTAAAAGTAGTCACAAACATCTTCGTCTCATCGTTTGTGATTCCACAGTATCTTGTTTTGCTACCATATAATTAAGATTATTGCGAGGTGATTGATAATACTAGGCCGTTCTTCGGGAATATAAGTCTGGTTTATCAATTGGTTCCTGTGCACCTTGATTTATCAAAAGACGGATCAAAACTCATAGATATTTCTGTGGGAGAAAGATTTATCTACTCCAATAGACTTTTCTGTGTGAGACAGATTTTTTTTATCAAGTCTTTGACTTTGGGTCGTAACAACTCTTGGTTGTGGGTGAGATTAGCTAAGGGAATTAAGTGCGTGGAATCCTGCTGGGGTTCAAATTATGGACGCCTATCAAGCTGATTTTTATGATTATGGACTACAATAGCCTTACCTTTTGAATCCTTGCTCCTCGCTCGCATTACGCCACTGATCCTGTCTGCACAAACTGGGCCTTTGGTCACGGAGGCCTATATTAAATTATTTTAGAACCCTGATTTTGGGCATACCAAAATCTTATTAGGAATACCTAATAAATACAAAAAAGGGATGTGAAATAACAAAATCAGAAGCCCCCTTAACCAATTATTTTTTAATGGCAAATCTGCCCTTTTAGGATTAGTGTTAATACAAATTATTAGTTAAAATAATTTTGATTAGTGATTAGTGATTAGTTTTAAGATTATTTAGTTAGATTGTTTTGGAGAAGGAGAAGGGGAAAATGAGAAAAAAACTTGTATTTGATTCAATGGATGAGGAAGGTGCACTTCTATCTTATGTTTAATCTCACTTTTGTAGCTTAAAATCATAAAAAGTTTGTTGTTTTTTCACTAAGGTTCGGCGAGTCTGGAATATGTTCGGGTTAATATATCAGCCGAACCCACATGGATATTGACAACTAATGAACAGTTCGTCAAGCTGAAAGTGTTATTATTATGAGCCGAACCAACTAGTTCGGCTTGTTTAAAAATGTCATAATGAGCCGAACCTGATCCTGTGTGATATGGAAGAAAAATTATGTTAGGTTCGGCTTATATTGAGAAAATATTAAGCGCCGAACCTTTTGGTAGTACATGGTTCGGCTATTTACATAAGTATTATATAAGCCGAACCTGATCATTTATATTCCTGATAATTATTGGGGTTAGAATTTTGTATTGGTTCGGCACATAATATGAATATCGCAATAGCCGAACCTCGTAAATGTGCTAGGTTCGGCACATATTATGATTATCGAATACGCCGAACCCCTATGCATCTCTATTTGTGACTAGGTTCGGCTTGAAATTTCATGATATTTCATGCCGAACTGTTCATATACACTTACAGGAAGCTTTTGTGAAGAACAATTCAGCTAACAACGCAACTCAATTTTGATCCGAACCCAACACTGTAACCGTCACTTAATCGATGAAAAACAGCAAATAGGAGATTGGGTTTGTAAAACTTACTTTCTTATCCTCATTTCCGGAGTTGGAGATGCAGTTGGTTCAATTTCTGGTTCAATTTCAGTTTCTACACCTTCATCTTCAATTGGTTCTTCTTCTTCAATTGATGGATTAGAAGACGATTTGGTTTGCCTAGTCCCAGCTTTTCTTGGTACGAGTCATTATGTAATTGAGTTTAATCGACGATCAAATTTTTACGAATCGAAAATTAATCACGGTGATGAAATATTTTTTTTCCCGAGAGGGAAAGAGTTCGGCTAGAGGAGGAAGAAGAAGAGATGTTAAGGAAAACTGATTTTGATTTTCTAAAAAACTGATTTTAGATTTTTGTATTAAGGGCATATATGTAATTGAACTACCCATAGATTATCCCTTATAAGGTCACCCAAGATGGGACTATTGCTTTGTATGCCTAGAAAGATTTTGGTATGCCCAAACTCAAGGTTATTATTTTAGGCCACTATAGTAAGTTAGTCTGTTTTTTATGGGGATGGAGCCTTCTTCATAAAGCCTCAAGGCACTATATGCAGAGGACGTCCCTATCTTGGCCGATTGATCGTGATTTCGCACAGTATTGTGTTTTTCACCACTTTAAAAAGATGAAAAATAGTGAAGAGAAGTAAAGAAGTACTCCTCTTGGCTAAGGAATAATTTATCATGCATATACATGCACCAATCCAAAATGGTTACCCACTAGCTTGTAAAATTTGGAGCCCACATCTTAATGTTGGTAGTCAAGTGAAAAAAATTTCAATTTTCTCGATACTTTACATAATATGCTGACAAAGAAATTTAAGCAACATAACATGCCGTTAGCAGTACCGGCATGCTCGATAATTAATTAACTGTGCCGAATAGTGGCAAACATTTATGAAAATTTGCAACAAATACCGACATGGTTTTTTCGGTTGAATACAATGCCGGTTTGCCTTTCAAAATGGGGGATATTGTTGGCTGGCATGGACGTAGTATGAATACAATGTCGGAATGCTGCTGCCGGCAATGTATTCATACTATGTCCTTGCCGGCACCAAGCTATTTCAGCTGCAACAGTGGTGGATTCAAAAAAAAAAATCAAATTTTCAACACATTGGCACCTTTACCTGAGTATTGGGAGTGCTTCTACAATCATCCTTCATTTTTACCAAAAAAGGTTCCCTCTCAATTTTTTTCCCACCTTCTACTCTCACCTCACTCACCCATATACAAATAAAAATACACACTAATCATTTATCAAATAATCTTATGAATTTACTAATTATAATTAAGCACTAAGCATGATTAGTGAGGGGTAGATTAGGTATTAGGTAAAATACTTAGATAAGGGGTGACCCTGATTTGATATTTATATCCAGTTTTTGTCCTTTTCCTCCATTCCCCAATTAGTTTAAGTATTCCCAATCGCGCGTTCTTTTGTTAGTGCTCGTTAGTGCTATTTGAAGAATAATATTTCAAAAAGAAATATTTCAAGAAACAGTTCAATAGCCTAACTTAACATATTTCAAAAATAAAAAAAATAAAATCTAAAGACTTAAAGGCCTAAACAAATAAAGCTCCCACGTTGAACGGTGAGGAAACCCTCGCTTCCTATTGGTCGAAATAGGTTTTTTTTGAGTTTTGTGAAACGAGCATTTTGGTGTGGACACTTGACAACGTATCATTGGTTTAAAAAAATAGGAAAAAGATTAACAAAAAGAAACCAAATTCAATTTGGAATTCATGACGTGACAATATTTAGGTGAGGAAACTTGGCAACGTATGATTGGTTTATAAATTTCAAACTTAAAAGGAAAATCTAACTTACCGTGTTTGGAATTCTATGAAAGTCCAAATTCAATTTGGAAATCGAGTAATTACTATATTAGGATTCTTTTTTCGGGGAAAAAAATCCACATATTTTTTGTCAAAATAAAAGGAAAAAATAAATAAAATATGCATATATTCTCCATCTATTTAATGTATTTGCCCCTCCATACCAAATCAAAAATACATCGACGCGAGGAGAGACGAAGCCCCGCGCACACCAAATCAAAAATACATCGCCACGGGAGAGGCGAAGCCCCGCGCACAGCAAATCAAAAATGATCGCCACGGGACAGGGCGAAGCCCCGAGCACACCAAGTTAAAAGGAAAAATAAATAAAATCTGCACATATTCTCCACATATTTAATGTATTTATCCCGGACACACCAAATCAAAACTACATCACCATGGGCGCACACCAAGTTAAAAAGAAAAAGTAAATAAAATTTGCAAATATTCTCCACCTATTTAATGTATTTTTCCCATGCACACCGTATCAAAAATGCATTGACGGGGCGTGACGAAGCCGCGCACACTCCAAAATAAAAGCACCGGGCACAAATCTAGTCTAGTAAAAATAAAACCTTAACAAGCTGATTTTTAAGATTATGGACTTCAATAGCCTTTACCTGTTGAATCCTTGCTCCTCCTCGCACTATGCCACAGATCCTGTCTGCACAAACTGGGCCTTAGGTCACGGAGGCCTATATTAAGTTATTTTAGGCCACTCTATAGCAACTAGCAAGTTAGTCTGTTTTTTCAGGGGATGGAACCTCCTTCATACATCCTCAAGGCACCATATGTAGAGGAGGTCCCTATCTTGTCCGGTTGATCGTGATTTCGCACAATTTTGCGTGTTTTCACCACTTTAAAAAGATAACAAATAGTGAATGAAGTAAAGAAGTACTCCTCTTGGCTAAGCAATAATTTATCATGCATATACATGCACCAATCCTTAATTGTTACCCACTAGCTTGTAAAATTTGGAGCCCACAGGTTAATGTTGTCCGGTGAAAACAACATGTAATGAGTATTTGAGTATCATGGGTTTTATGATGTATCATTGTCTATAACTAGTGTTTCTGCCCCTTAAAACCCTGTTATGGGTTTCTTGACGTACCCTTTGTTAAGAACTAGTGTTTGGACCGTCGAATATATATGGCCTCCTGAAGAAGATCGATGAGGGGAACAAATGTAATATATGCTACTACTTATGCTAGAGGGCTCAGCCATAGGTAGGATGCATTCCCAGCACCAACAACACTGATAAGTACCTTAAATTATAACTTGTTAATGAGGTTGTACTCAAACATGATCTTTTTCGTCATGATTTCCTTGGAAAGGAATATCATACTAACTGTTCAAGGTAATGTAGATTTCGTCTAACTTTTCAAATAGTGAAGATTAGCATCAATAGATTCAATAACGATGATACAATTAGAAATCATTATTCAATTTTAGGACAAAATTTCACCAACAAAATATAGTGGAAAGCTTAATTTGTTTCATATGCAAAAAGAGAAAAAAACCCAACTTATTGAATAGTTTTTGATGGCAATGCAACATCCAATGATTTGCAAGTTGCTTGTAACCCATAGAAAAAGTTGTGGATATCATTTCTTACTTCTTGACGATAAGAAAAGTTTTTCCATATAATTGAGGAGCTTCATGATTTCGAATAGCCAAGTAAAACCAAACCTTAAAGTCTTCAAAGGTAAAAAAAACAAGAACCTGCAAATACGTTGATTGGGATCTATATAAAATGTATCGTCACTCTCATACCTCAGGGATGGCCATGAGGCCATGCAGGTAATGTCTTCTTATTGCATCGGCCCACCGCCCACATCCTCAAACGGGCTACCAAAGCCAAAATATACACCGCTCAGAGAAAAAAAACATAAAACAGTTCCATTTTACTGAAAACAGAACGATTTCAGCAGTATAAACCAATAATTTGTCACGGTTTCCTCTGTAGTACGTACAACTGTACAAGTACAATGGGATGGCTTTTGGCAAATTGCTTAGTACCCTTGTTGGGAAGGTCGAGTTTAGTGATTTTAGGGTCCATAAAGATATGATTCACGCCAATATTGTCTTGCAATCTTTTTCTTAAGTGTAGATATCATTTTGTCGAAAGGAAGATTGGAAAAAAAAAGAGAGAATAAGTTTAGAAATATAATATCTCCCAAAACATATATAAGTGGCCTCTGTCTTTAGTAAAATCGACAAATCACTATCATTTGTACGATGTACAGTCTTTAGCCAATTGAATCATATACTCTAGGAGGGCCTCCTCCAATCGTATGTATTCAATGTTATCAACTGTACGGAGCTGAATATAATTATATATACACAGCCATTATTGATTCACACGAAGGGCGGCTATACATTGATGTTGAACGTTTAACAACTGTCAACACCAACACCGTTCACGCACTGATTTGGGGAGTTTGATTCTTTGTAATCCAATCGCAGTTTAGTTGGTCTTTTTAGAGAATGATTGTATTAGGAAGGTGTCTGGAAATAGCAGAGATATGCAAACAAAATTGGAACCATTATTGATGAATTTTCAGATGCAAATATCTTATATTTTGTGGGTACGGAATTATGAGAATACCAATAATTGAATACGATCTTTGTCCATCAATATGATTAGGACTTAGCCGACTAAGAGCCAGGCTGCCCAAATCTTCACATCAGGATAAAATGACAGTTTCTAAGTTCATTTTTCTTGATTGCTGCAATTTTTCTTGAGGCCGCCTGAAATTATCTCTGTTTTCACTTCTTTGTTTCACAGTTCTCTTATTACTTTCTTGTAGATTCTCTTTGTACAATTTTCTCTTCTTGTTTAGGTACTACCTTATTTTTTCTTTGGTTTTTCCTTTGTTTTTTTTACTCTTTCTTTCGGTTTGTTCTGAATATCCGGAAAATAAATAAATTATAAATACGTACCTTTCTTTCTGAAAGAAAAATAAATTTTCCATTAGAGAAAAAATAATATATAAGTACGCTCCATTTCTATATATCCCTCCAACATCTCTCCTAGATGCATCCTTGATCCCAAGACCATTGATCAAGTTTGTCTTCTATGTTTTGCTACTATATATTCACGGCGTATCACTTCATCATTTGTAACTGATGAATCTTTGGATATCAGCAGCGTATACCCTCGTGTAATAGCCCTTTAATTAGTTAACTAAAATCCATATTTAAGAAAAAAAAAATCTACATGTCCCATATTTTCTTTTGGGAAAAGTCTTTCTCATAATATTCATCCGTACAAGAATTATTAGAAAAAATCCGTTCCATATGGTATAAATGGTGATGCACAAGTTTGTCGAACTTTTTGGACAAGTTATTATGCTACCAATAGCTTGTCCATGTAGTTCTTTTAGGAGTTTGAAAAAGATGACAAACTCTTACTCCTTCACTCATCTCATATTCTCACTTTCCCTCATTTTGGAGGACCATAGAATGGCAAAAGATGAAAAAGACTCGATGTTTCGTTTTCCTAGTGTTTTTTTGTCATCGTTTTCTATGTCTTTTTTTTTGGATCGGTAAATAAGTAATTTTATTGAGACTTAAACCACCAAATAATACAAATACAAGGAATTAGTCACCGACCAAGGTAGGACAAGGAATCCATCTGGAGAAAAAAGAAAATTAAGCAACCAAAAGAAACCAAAAAGAAAACCTCTACAGTAAACACATAAATATATGCGAGGTGATTTTCTCGTGGTGGTTCGAAAACCATTGTTTTCTATGTCTTCCGACTCCTATCACACACTTTATCATCATGTCAATGTCTTTTGGAGAAAAATAGAAATGCGCTCATCCCACTAATAAATCTACCTATAGGTCACATGACAAGTGGTATGGTGAACTTATTATTTTTCTTCTAGCACCTCTTTTAAATGAATTTTATCTTTTCCAAAAAAAAAAAAAAAATACGATGGTGCATTTCGTGTGGTAAATGATTTAAGGGTACCAAAAATTTCAACACCTATTTACATCTACGATCCCTTTTTATGATACTATTATATAACGTAAAATGGATCATTTGTCCAAATATTTTTAAATCACGGTTAAAATGGACGAGTAAAAAATAGTTTGGATGAAATGGTCAAAAGAAAAAGTAAGGATGAAACTGGTTTCATTCTAACTTAAATTTAAAAATAGCAAGGATGAAACTGGATACATCCTGTGTAAATTAAAAATAAGAAAAAATATTTGAAAATGGGCACGATGAAACTGGTTACATCCTGCCTATTTTTACATTTTTGTCAATTTAAACAGTATCAAAATCTAACTGTCCATTTCACCCAGGAATTGTTGATTTTGGTCTTTTTAACCAATTTTGTGATTATATAAATCATCGAAAAGAAAACAAGATATTTCTTTTGACCATTCAGGCGCTCGGAAGATAAGGGAATGGACGATACCCATGATAATTGCCGTAGTGTGATAGTCATTTATTTGGATCAACTGTAAAAGTTCATTCCAATGATCCTTTATTCGTGAAACCATATCTATTCTTATGATCGTAAAACTTTTCTTTCAATTATTTATAGGAAGAGTATCATTTTCTGGGACAGTTATAACCTGAAACTTTACCTTGCTGGTCAAGAAAATAAAAACAACATTGTTGATAGGCAAACCAATTTACTTCCGAATATACTAAAATCTTCGTAAGACAAAAGTGATTTTACCTCGTTTTATAAAAAGTGAATTATTTTTTTTGATACGCGAAAGTCGGATCCAGGCCCCTATCCGAACCCAGCCAGTTGGATTGGCCCCACCGTCGGATCCAACACCGCTAAACCCACTATACAACTAATCTATTTAAAACTTTTAAGGCGGTGGGGATTGAACCCCTGACTTACTCCATATTGAAGTTGATGGTATACCACTGAGCTATGCTCTTGGACCCCTAAAAAAAAGTTAATTTGATACCATGCCAAAATCCCTAATAGGTTACCGTTAGAGTCTAATCACTTCCGAAATATATGCCTTCGCAAGCATTTTTCTGTTTTCCTCTTTTACTGTTAGATTTTGCCCATGGCCCAAACTTCAAAGCAATGGAACCCCCCCGGCCATGGGAGAGATTTCCAATCTTAGTCCCACTCCCCATCGTTGTTTGCAATTTTTCATCGAAAGAGACTCACGAATGACAGTCATCATTGATGGGTGATAACGACTGTCGGCATTGCCATCAGATGACACGTGTCTGCATATTGAGTCACACAAAATACAGTCCATTAATTGCTGCCTCCAGTGAAACCATTTGCAACGGGATGATCCTAGACTGACCCTAATAAATCTGGATGGAGATCCAATGGCTTTTAGGTGCACTTCCTAAATTTGTATTGCGAAGGGTTAAAGTCGGTCCCCGACTCTCGCATAGTTAGATTCGAAGTTTATTGTTACAGTAAAGCTAGCATTTCGTCCGCAACATGTGAAAATTTGTTTTTCTGAGTGTATGTCCAGTGAGCGGGATTTTTATATATAAAATTGATCAATTAATCCAATAACGACAAATCCTAGATGAAAAAGACATGTAAAATTTGATACTGTTTAAATAGACGAAAATGTAAAATTAGCCAGATGTAAACAGTTTCATCCTACCCATTTTCAAATACTTTTTCTTATTTTTAATTCATTAAATTGGTCAAAAAGACCAATTGCAACAAATCCTGGGTGAAATATATTCTTAGGTCTGGATACTGTTCATATATCCAAAAAAACAGAAAAATACTGTTCATTTAGCCAAAATGAATATTTGACCCAGAATCTTTTTTATTTATTAACCTGAAGAGACAAATATGTCCCTATCTTCTTCAAATAGCTACTGGACTGAAGAAGAACAAAGTAATCAAATAAAAACAGAGTATTTCATTGCAGATCAAATAAAAACAGAGTAAAAAAAATGAGTACTTTATTGCTCTGTTTTACGAATTAAAACAGAGTGCGTCAAACAGAGCAAAACAGAGTGCGTGAAACAGAGCAAAAAACAGAGTGCGTGAAACGTTGCAGATCCTTCATCTCTGCCTCATGCCAACCACAATTGCCATCACCTGCACATCTGTAATGTCATCTCCTGCATCATTCCATTGCAATACCAACCAATCCACCTAACACTTCACTAGAACCAGTTTCTCCATCATCAAAACAACACCACCACTACCCATTAACTACATTACTGCCACCAGATCCAACAACTGAAGCTGCAACTAATAGCAGTACCTGCATCATTCAAATAAACAATGTTAGACAGATACAATAACAACAATTGCTTAATTTTGCAAGTGCAACTGAAATTTCTGTTCTAACTCACAATAAGAGATAGCCTGTATAGTATTCATTTCTAACATAAGTGAAACACTCTTTAGCAGAGTTTGCATTTCTTTCATTAATCCAAACAAAGAATACTCCTTTTAATACAATCTATACTAATCTCACAATTGTCAATTCCTCCCCATTCATCAACTGGCATAATTGTTTTCGGCACGACATTCTTAATATCAGCGCAAGACGTAATCAGATACATTAAGTAATAAATACATCACGCACCTGGTTATATCCAGCGGTGGGACTATTATTCCAACTTTAGTTTCAGTAATCAACACAGGATGTACCTGTGTACGTCAAGAAATAGTACAGGATGTCATGTACTTTCCCATCTATCTGTTCTTTTTCTTCGCATAAGTTGAGACTATACTTTTTAAAATAAGAAAATTAGTAAGGCTTATGTAATTGTGAAAAGAGATTATACTGTTACTGCATTATCAGTGAAACAAAATTTAACACATTGCAAAATCCAACACATTGCAAAACATAATGAAACTGGTTTCATCCTAGCCTAAATATCAGTGAAACCAAATTTAAAACAGGATGTAACTGGTTTCATCCTAGTTTAAACAAGGGTGAAAACAAATTCAAAATTTTTTAAAACATGATGAAACTGGTTTCATCCCTGCCTAAATATCGATGAAACCAAATTTAAAACATGATGTAACTGGTTTCATCCAAGCCTAATTTAAACATGGGTGAAAATCGATTAAAATTTTTTTAAAACATGATGTAACTGGTTTCATCCCAGCCTTAATATGGGTGAAAAAAAATACAACCCAATTTAAAACATGATGTAACTGGTTTCATCCCCTGCCTAAATATCGATGAAACCAAATTTAAAACAGGATGTAACTGGTTTCATCCAAGCCTAATTTAAACATGGGTGAAAACCAATAAATTTTTTTTTAAAACATGATGTAACGGGTTTCATCCAAGTTTAAATATGGGTGAAAACAAATACAACCCAATTTAAAAACATGACGTAACTGGTTTCATCAATAAATTAATCTGAATAGCTTCAAATGGACATTTCTATTCCAACATCAAAACAAACAAAACACACTCCAATTAGACAACTGAATAAGAAAGGAAGAAACATAACAAAAAAAGGCAAAAAAGGTGGTACCTTGACACAGATACCACATCCAATACACAGATCCTCATAGATGTAAGCAATCTTTCCAGCTACAGTAACCTCAATACACAGTTTCTCTGTTGAAAACCCAAGTTAGGAAATTGAAAACCAAAATCCTAAATTACAAAGATTTAATAATTCAGAATAAGCCCCAAATCCGATTGAAAACAAAGAGTTGTTCAATTACAGTTAGCATAAGATGGAGAAACCGATTTCTGATAGTGTTGATTTTCACTGTAGATGGTGAGAGACGTTGATGGTGGGTATGAGAAGATACAGAAACCGATTTGAGAAGACCCCAAATTCTTATTGTTGATGGTGAGAGACGTTGACTGTGGATGGTTATGGAAATGGTGGAAAATGGGATCGAGAAATTGATGAGTTCTGGTAATAAAATCATGAAAAACAATCAGGATCGAGAAACTTACCAGTGAAATTGATGGAAGAAATCAATGGATTCGGTGGAGAGCAGTTGAAGAAGGGTTTTGGAGATAATTGATGGTGGTGCTGGTGGTGGTGATGAAATCTTTTTGAAGATAGATTTTGATTTTTCCACGGTGGTGATGGCGGAGATGGAGAACGAGATGTTTCTGGTAGAGGGTGGCGGAATTTTTGAGAAGATGAAGATGAAGATGAAGGCATTTTTTTAGTTTTTTTGAAGAAAGAAGAAGAACGTGTCGAGGTATAGGTGGACGTGGCAGGGTAGTTGTGTCCATTTCACACAAAAGATTCTTTTGGACATTTGACCCATACTGAAAGCTTACAAGTCCATATGCCCAGGAAACACACAATTTTGGCTATATAGCCCATTTTCTGTCTTTAATTTACATCAGGATGCATCCAGTTTCACCCTCGCTATTTTTTAAGTTTAAGCAAGAATGAATACAGATTCATTCTTGCTATTTTTTTGGTGTCCATTTCACCCATACTAATTTTTATTCATCCATTAGAACCATGTTTTAAAAATATTTGGGTAATTGACCCAATTTTTCGGATTTATAACATGCACTGATGTATTGTTCGGCTTTTGTTAGGCTAACGCCGAACCCACGCCCCTACTCAAATCTAGCAAGTTGGTTTGGCCCCACTGCAAGGCCTAACCCCGCCAAATCTCTTTATACAAACTTTCACGGCAGATGAAAAAGACATGTAAAATTTGATACTGTTTAAATGGACGAGAATGTAAAATTAGCCAGATGTAAACAGTTTCATCCTACCCATTTTCAAATACTTTTTCTTATTTTTAATTTACATCAGGATGCATCCAGTTTCACCCTCGCTATTTTTTAAGTTTAAGCAAGAATGAATCCAGATTCATTCTTGCTATTTTTTGGTGTCCATTTCACCCATACTAATTTTTATTCGTCCATTAGAACCATGTTTTAAAAATATTTGGGCAATTGACCCAATTTCTCGGATTTATAACAGGTATTGATGTATTGTTCGGCTTTTGCTAGGCTAACGCCGAACCCACGCCCCTACTCAAATCTAGCAAGTTTGTTTGGCCCCACTGCAAGGCCTAACCCCGCCAAATCTCTTTATACAAACTTTCACGGCAGGGATTGAATTGAACCTCTGACTTCCTTCTTATTGGAGTTGATAGAATACGACTGAACTATGCCCTTGGACTCTTTTAGAAGCCGGTTTAGGGTCATCGGATTTATCCAAATCTGAAGTTTTCATAAAATTTCTTTGACTGGAACACCATAAGGTCTGCTCTCTAAGTTCCTGTCTTGTCAAAAATGTTCTAAAACTACCAACTATCCAATATCATGGGAACTGAAAACCTTAAAGTGAAGAATTAAAAATTAATTAGGTGGTAAAACCTTATCAACTTCTTGTGTCATTTTCACTGCATTTGGACATTGTCGAGGGTGGTACGTGATCAAACGCTGGCTACAGACAAACTCGTACAATTATTAATTCAGGGAAAAGTTCTAGGAATATCAAATTTCAACACCTATTTAATGGTGTTTATATATAGGCTACAAGCTAGGGAAGTTATAACCTAGTTAGCAATTCGGACAACGGGAAAAGTTCGGGACGACATACGACGCGTATTATTCGTTTTTACGGGTTGTGAAGCCGGTCAACTATTCGGTCAACCGTTCGTGAGTCGGGATAGTTCGGAACGGCATAGTACGTGTGTTATTCGTTTTAGAGATATGCATTCGGCGCACAAAATTCGGCGTACATTAATTGATATGTTAAGACTACTATTCTGTGGATTGTGCATGAGTTTTTAAATTTTGGAGTATATGTATAATATATACAATTGTAACACCAACAAAGACGTGGTTTAGTGGTTTGACTGGTAGTCCAGTGAACTATAGGTCAGAAGTTCGAGACGAACAAACCGAACTATCCGCGAATCCGAATAGCACGCGAATAATGCGGGCAGCTCAGAAAAGCCACGTAATAAAGTCAGTATTGCAAACGCCCGCGAATAAAACGCGATACGGTACGTTGCTGAATAATTCGCGAATTATACACGAATCATTCGCCGAATTACTAACTAGGAGTTGTAATCACAATTCCCGCATGAAAGTGCAAGTTGACGTCGATAGATGTAGGTCTTGTATGCAGCACCTATAAGGCTATACCCGGATTTAATTGCCTTTGCCAATTTACTTACTTCTCGAGTTAGTTTATTTCTATTTTATTTTCGAAAAAGAGGTTAGTCTCAGTTAATATATTGATAGAGCCGATTAAGAAAACCGGTAACCTTACAGAAAATTATCAAGATCATACAACAATCATACAAGTTACTATATTTCTACCGATTATTGCCCGTCAATTCCATTCCTTTAGACCTACGAACAATTTCAGAGGACCTTCTTCTCTCTCGCAAAAAAGAGGACCAAACAACAAGGGTCAAAGCACACCGCGATGATTGGATCAAATCCAACCCAATGTTCCTCAGCAAATGTAAATTACATAAACTGCAGTTTTTAAGGTTTAGATTGCTTAAAGCAATCAAGGTAGCGCTTACCCAAGTAGCAGTAACAGTAACCAAGTAGTATCCAAAGTGTCTAATATAGCAGTAATATCCAATGTGTCTTAAATAGCTGTGGTAATCTGAATCTGTCTTCAAGTGTCTGGATCGGAACGAAACGGCCTGACTCGATTTTGGAAATTTAGCAACAGTTGTAATAGTTGATGATGAACTTGATCTGGGTTGATTCAAATCTTCTTTAGCTGGTAAATGAATAGCTTGCCGGAAATCTCCTCTGAATTTTTCAGACCACCGGAAAAAATCTTCATCGAATTTGTGGTAACAAACTTCTTTACCCGTAAGGAAAACATTAACATAACTATAAAAACACAAGCCGATAAATCAAAGCAAAAGGCAGGATGATTAGATCCAGAGATGGAAAAAGTAATTCTAACATTAAACCTCTGGATCTAGAATTGATAATGAACATTATCCTTCAATCTAGAATAAACAAACACATAAAATCCTAACATAACTAAAGAAACAACTATATCCAAATCGAGCACATGAAGAAGAGCAGATCTACTCCTAGCTGCCGGATATGTAACTGAAGCTTGGGTTAGTCTATTTCTATTGCATAAACTGCATGTCATACAAAATCCCCTACATGATCTTGTTAGACATATTACTTTGCTCTAGGATACATGCGAATAGAAAGCTTCATTGAAGAAAACATTTATTATCAAAAGTAAATATCTCGGCATATTTTTTTCTTACACAAATTAAGAAGAAACTCATGGGTTGAAATTCAAAGAAATAATTTGGTAGAATCCAAAGCTCACCTAACATATGCAAGAGAAGACATAAACATTGTTATTAGTAACATTAAAACTCTAGCAAAAGGAGAGAACGTTTTGGGAACAAAGAATCAAATCCACTTGGATTCTCAGTATCGGTAAAATACGCACATATTTCACTTGGATTATAATTCACAGAGTAAGAACAAAATACTCTCATTAAAACACTAGCATGGGGAATGGGGAATGGGTATATGATAACATGACTTGATCCAAGAGATGTTAATTTCTCATTTTTAGAATGTTTTTAAAGATGAGAATACTATTACTTCAAACTTATTTGTTGCGGAATATTCTAATGTTCTTTCTGAATCAGAGAGTAGGTTACCTGCAGATTACTTGGAGATTACTTGATAACAATGTGGGTAGCTTTACCAGAGTCAGTAAGTTCATAAATTGAAATCTCCGCTGATTTTCAATTCACAAAATTGGTTAAATGACCCAAAATATTTTTTTCTGGGTGTAAAAGAGAAGTAACATTTGATACTGTTTAGATACCCGCGGATTTAAAAGATACTTTTCTAATATCCTTAGCTGGGTGTTACACCCAGAATTTTATTTTTATCAAAGTTAATTTTTATACAATAGACTAAAATGTCGTTCTCTATCATTTGATCGTTTGACACCGTACAATCAAGATCATATTCAAACATATATGAATTTTCAGTGACCGAATTTGGTTCTAATAGTTTCGGTATGAGAGTTCATTTAATGGTTACGATGGTTTTGATGTTAAACGATCTTACCAACATCTCATCAGTTTAATCTCATTTGAAAAAGCGGGGGTCTAACAACCACACCCAATATTTCATTTTGGCAATTTGTATGGACTAACTCCAATATACTTCCAAGAGATTCAACTAGACAGTCAGACTCAATCAAGAAAAATACATCCAAGAGTTATATCTCTATTTCTCAATGTAATCAGCAAATCAAACAAATAGAGATCCGCGAGCCTGATTATTATGAGAAACAACTTGAACGGTACCAAAGACCAATGTTCAAGTGCCAATAAATTTATATCAACAACCAAAGGTTGGATTACATAACTTATTGAACTACGCACAACCTGTGATGTTTCAATTATATAGAAAATATAATGCGGAAAAGAAATAACACAGACACCAGAAATTTTGTTAACGAGGAAACCGCAAATGCAGAAAAACCCTGGGACCTAGTCCATATTTGAACACCATACTGTATTAAGCCGCTACATACTCTAGCCTACTACAAGTTAATTTTGGACTGGAATGTAGTTGAGCCCTAACCAATCTCACACTGATTTAGGTACAGTCGCGTTCCTTACACCTCTGAATCCAAGCTGGACTTTACGCAGTTGATTACCTTATCTGATCTCACCCACAACTAAGAGTTGCTACGACCCACAGTCGAAGACTTGATAAAAAAAATCTGTTTCACATAGAAAAGTCTATTGAATAGAACCATGTAAACCACGCTTGGGGACTGAGGATCAGCATGAAGTTCCTTCACCGTCAGTCAAGGACTTCTTCAATACGAGAGAGATGGTCAATCAAGAATCATGGAATTCACAAAAGTAAATCAAACTGAAGAGGAAGCCACTTCAACGCTCCCTCCAGCAGAAGCTGCTTCAATGGTCTATTCAAGAGCCGCCTCAACGCTCTCTCCGGGACCCACGTTTGCTTCAGAATCCTGCTTCAACACTCTTTCCAGGAGCCGGTTCAACGTTCGCACCAGAAGCCACTTTAACATCCTCTCGATCCGTTTCAACACACAAGCTACATCAATAATCTGCGCTTTGGTCAAGTTATATTTGATGTACTCATTACTCAACATACGTCTCATCCATCTTTCATAAGGGCCCAGCGGAGCATGACAAACCTTGAAGTCGATAGGAGAAGGGTTATCTTGTGGAACGAATATTTTCAGATAGTTGAAAGGGCGCAATGAACAACTCATCATCTATGTTTGGCATATCTTTGAAGCTGTCAACACTCCCTGACTTGGCATCAACATTATCCCCAGAAGACATCTTAGCAGGACCCCTTTTGTTCATCCTACAATAAAATAAAAGTGGGGGAGTCAGTACTTATATGAAAACGCATGGGATGTGTAGTCACGCACGACAAGACATACATTCACGTTAAAATATACCAGGCTGGGCAAAGCAAACAAGGATGGTATTGGGCCACGTTAGCAAACGAGGCCGGTGTTAGTCAAGTCCGTAAAGACGGTGTTGGTCGATATCGCAAGGCTAATATCCCGTCACGCAAGAAAGACTGATATCACGTCACGTAAGTAGGACGGTTTTGGGTCACGTCAGGCCGGTATTGGTCAAGGCTGATCAAGGTCACAAGGATGGTACTGGTCCACGTCAGCAAACAAGGCTGGTATTGAGCCACGTTAGAAAACAAAGCCAGTGTTGGTCAAATCCGCGAAGCCGGTGTTGATCAAGGTCACAAGGCCAAACGAAACAAGACAGCAAGGCCGGTGTCGATCGAAGCAACAATGTCCGCCAGCAAGGTCGGGGTTCGTCAAATCAGCAAGGCCGGTGTTGGTCAAGGGGCAAGTCTGGTGTTGGGGTGAGGCAACACGTATGGTGTTTGGTCGAAGCAGGCACAGCCGGCCCCAAGCAAAGCCGACATGCGGCGGGTCCCGCTTGATCAGGCACATCCAACCCAGATTGGTCGAAGCAGGCACAACTGGCCCCATGCAAAGCAGGCACGCGGTGGGTCCCACGTTCGAGCAAGGCAGGCATAACAAGCCCATGTTTGAGCAAGGAAGGAATAACAAGCCCACGTTCGAGCAAGCAGGCGCATGATGAGTCCCACGATCGAGCGAAACAGGCGCAACAATCCGTTGAGCAGGCACATCAGCCCCACGCTCGTGCGGAGCAATCACGAAGCAGGCTCTCGACCGAAGCAGGCATATCAAGGTCGATCAAAGCAGGCAAGACCGACATCATGCTAGGGGAACGCTCGCCTGGACGCCTCTTGAACGTGACATGCTCCAAGGACAGGACAACTCGTCTCTCCTGGTAACATCTAACTTTGTCTCATAAGTTTTATCTGTATATGTCACCATCTAATGCCTACCCCACAATAGTGTAACCATTATGTGCTAGGCAGGGGACTTAATGTTGATGGTGGATTTTATTTCAGGGCGAAAATTGTGAAACCAAATTTATGCGCTGACATCCTGCAAAGGATAAAGTCACTGATAAAATGATGAATACTTCTTCACTTCGCTAATTTACCTAGAATGGAGCATGTGGCAACAATCCCATGTACCCTGTGAATTTATAGCATTATTAATGCATGCTTAGCCTTGTATTTCCTGCAGAACTCTCATTATTAGTGCGACATGACGACTGAGTGTTGCTCTCAGCAGAGTAACACGAATCTCCAAGTGTTAATAATGAAGCATACACGAAATCCCCGTACATGCCACATCTCTCGGTGTGTTATACTAGCCCGATTGAGCATATTTGAATCTGGACTGTCCATATCAGTCTCAGAAACAATCACGACCAGGTAAGTTGGCCGCATGATTTCACCAGCCTAGAAGATCTTCAGCAGGAGAAAGCTACCACCTTAATGACCACCAGCGGTCCCATTTATGCCCTGGTCGGTCGAATACATACCACGCCTCCCAAACGGCCACCGAACACCAGCCTAGAATGTGATGGTTGGGCTGGTGTGGAGCAGCTTGGAAAAGCGTGTGCGCACAAGACCGTCTGCGGCAGTCTCAAATTCATCACGACCGTCCAACTTCACCAGCATGATTGGACGGTGTGGATTATCCCATGACCGGTTGGACAAAGCTTTTCCTGCACACCGGCGGGCCCCCTTCACGCCTGCATAATCGATCCTCCCCTGACCTAGCCACAGAACCATGTACGGTTTCCCGAAGTTAGGCCCACGTGAAAGCTTAAAGGGTCGCAGGAAATTCCACTAAAGGTCTCAAATTGATCACGACCATCCAACTTCACCGGCATGATTGGATGGCTTAGATCAGACCCATAGCCGTCAGGCAAGTATTGACATGTTCATCACCGTCCCAATATGGGCCCCACATGGTCGGCCTCCCCAAAAGAGGAGCATGGCTTGCTAATTCGTCCAACCAAAGTAGCGTGGACGTGAAACCCTAATTAGGGTTTGCGGCACATCACATGTGTCGCAAATCAGTCTCAACCATCCATCTTCGCAGGCATAGATGGAGGGCGTAGATGTAGATTCAAAGGGCCCAGGGAATGACAACATAATCACCGTGGTCCCGTCTACATGTGTGACCAATCGGCCAAGGCCGACCATGACTAGGTGCCTCGATTCGTGCGCCCAAACTAGGCATGGTCGTGCGGTCCCAATCGCAAAACGATATCGACCACTCAACTTCGCCGGACAAATTGAGTGGCTTATATCACATCTCCATGGGACAGTGAGGTACAAACACGAACGCTGGCAAGCCGTATGCACGCATGCCCGATCGGTTTTGCCAAAAGCCTCTCCCATGCTTGGATTCGACCAAGATGAAAAGGGTACTTGCGCACCTCCTAAACCCTAATCCGATGGTCGCAGATGTGGGTCGCAAGTCATCTCGTCCGTCCACATTCGCCAGCTTGGACGGACATCCTAAGACAGGAGTTAGGCGACCAGTCAGGCATCACCACGATTATCGTCCACCACTCTTCCACACAGAGTGATCGGCCAAGTCAGGGCTTACCTGTACAGCCTCCAAACGATCACTCGAAGATGGCTGGACGTGATGTTATTTTAAGACGCTTAATTCGTGACTTACTCCGTTAATCCTGAAAACAACGATGCTTCATACATTCTGAATATATTCGATGCATTACATGCATAGAATACACACGATATTTCATAAATATCGACTTCCTAAATAACTTAGTTATTTAATCTAGCATCACATGCTACTTTATGTGGGTCCCACGATCCACACATTCGAGACATATAACATGTGACAAACTGGGGGATACATACTGGGGTATTGGTCTGGCGGTTCACAGCGTGCAGCGCGCAACGCGCCATCATAAGAACGTGTCAGGAAGTCATGGACGGTTAGTGATGATGGGAGAAGTGGGATTTACCTGATTGTGTGATAATTACCACGACTCCACTACTCCATTACTCCACTTCCCATGAGAAACGTGGGTTAGACGCAATCACTTGTATAAATAGGTTCTCCTTCCTATTTCCGAACAAGAGACGAAGACAGAAACCAAGTGTTGATACAACCGTATCCAAACACCAGAACTGATAGCTTACATTCTGCAAGCCAGTTCAGCTTTCTGATACAAGTCAGACACAGCCAACACCTTCTTCGCTTACCTCCCTAAGATCAACCCCATATCCTTCACTTTGTGACCGGAGCAAGTCTGGAACGACCATTTCTTGGTTTAGGCCAGAGTTGTACATATTGATTTCTCGAATCAAAATAACTCCCGTGCAGTGCATTTGTTTAGGGTTTAGATTCGTTTCTCATCCACACACCCACATTACCAAAAACCGCAGAAACAGTTTTCACCCATAAACAAGCTTATAAAGCTATGGCTTCAGCGATCGGTGAATTGTGTGGGTTTGCTGAGCCGATGGGTCTGTCTCCGGATCACAAGACGGTAAAAATGCTAATAAAAATAAATGTCACAGGATCGCTTCCAAGGCGTGTTTTAGTCAAAGCTCAAGAAGATGAAGCATGGGTGTCTGTGAGATTTGCAGAGTGCTAGACCATAGAGCAGAAACTTGTCTTGAGGGTGAAGTAGTTTTGGTGAATGAATCTCCATCTGGGAGTGAAAATAGAACTGAGGTATGGATGGATGTAGGTCATGTTGATATGAGAAAACATGGGATGAGCAAAGCAGCAATCACTTATCTAGAACTAGAGGAAGCCAGAGTTTCAATAGAAGGAATGTAAGAGGAAGGTTTGGTGGTTGTGAATGAGGAAGATGGGGTTGAGTTATTTCTTATTGCTGAGGATACGATTTCAGGGGAGTTAACACAAATTGCTGAATAAATTGTGCTGGAAACTACAAGAAGTATGGAAGATAAGAAAATGGTCGATGAGAGAAACAAAATTAAAGGAAAATCAAAAGTGGTTGCTGCACCAGTGGGTGAGATTGTTTATCCAACTTTGAAAGATGTGTTATCTACTGGGACTTTAGTGATTCGAGAAGGTGGTAAAAAAGTGGATCTAGAGGAGGCGATAAAGCATCTGGATAAAGCTAAAGAGTATCAATTAAAAGCGCGAACTCTCTTGGACTTCTCTGTGAACATAGTGGAACCTAAAAGAAAGAAGAGGAAGTACAAAAAGAAGGCAACTGTGGTTGATGAGAATGTCAAAAAATCTAAGGTGGATCAGTACATCAAGTCTTCTGGTGAGATCATTTTAGGAAACATATCTCACAAAAATGAATTTTCTAGTTTTTCAAAGTCTGATAACTTTGTTTGCAATCTTTCTGATTCTATTCTTAATCTTCTTTTTCCTTCTCCTTCGCATTGCTATGGTGAAGATGATTCCAATATAATCTTGGCTAATCCTCAAATGATTAGTATCCCTATTGAACGACATGATGACCCCTATGATATGTTCAATGACTACATCATTGATACACCTGCTAATCCATATCTGAGCCAAGATGCTGGAACGCGTAGCGAGATAGTGCTCTCTGCTAATGTAAACAATCAGGTACACTTTCTGATAAACCTTAACTCCTTTAATAATAAGAGTATATATATACATGATAATGGGTGTAAGCATGTTCTGGTTTACTCAAGAAATGCGAAGTATGAATTAATTGGGGTCTGGAATGAGAAGCATGAATTTTGTTGGAAGCTTGTGTGTAAGAATGTGAATTTGCATGAGTATAAAGATAGAGGGACATATGTGTACTTGATTGATGTGGCTATTTTAAATATGCATAATTATGTATGGTACAAAGAATGTATTCAATTTGGAAGCTTGAAAATTATGTCTTGGAACTGTCAAGGGTGTGGAAAATTTTTTATTAGGGAGTATTTTAAGGATTTAGTCAAATCAGTCCAACCGGATATAATTTTCCTTAGTGAGACTAAGCAAATCAGGTCTAACGTTGAGAGTCTTTTCAGATCAGTTATGCACGATAATATGATTGTGATGGATCCAATAGGAAGGTCAGGAGGAGTTGCCTTAGGTTGGGTAGACACGGTCAAATTAAATTTAAGTCAGGCGTCAAGTTCATCAATGTTTGCATAACTGACCAAATAACTAGAAAGGATTGGATTCTGAGCTGCCTTTATGGACACCAACATGATAAGAACATTACTTGGAACTTCTTGATACAAATGTCTTTAGTTACCACTCTTCCTTGGATGGTAATTGGAGACCTCAATTTCACTTTAAATAAGGAAGAAACTAAAGGAGCGGGTAGAATAAATAGATTGGATATAGATAGATCAATTGAGGCAGTTAACCAGGCAAGGATGGTTGATGTAGGGTTTTATGGTTATCTGTTTAGTGGTTGAATCACAGAAATGACACAAAATTAATTGAGAAAAGATTAAATAGAAGTTTAGCGAACAAAGGGTGGTTGGATTTATTTCCAGATGTTAAGGTGGTTCATTTAAGTGCAATTGCTTCTGATCATAGTCCAATAATTCTGAGCACTAACCATGTCATGAATGATGGGGATAAACCGTTTAAGTGTTTTGGTACTTGGTTAGAAAATGAGTCTTGTATTGATGTTATAAATGATTCTTGGTTAACTCATCATGATGGATCTCCGGATTTTAAAGTAGTCAAAAAACTTTTTGTTGCTAAGAAAAAAATAAGTCTGTGGAATAAAACTCAGTTTGGTAATATTAGTTTAAAACTATAACAAGCGAAAAATGATCTAGAATGTGCCAATAATAACCCTCTTTTAACCAATAAATCTGGAATCATGAAAAATCTGAGTCTTCAAGTTGAAAAATGGTATGAAATAAATGAGTCGTTTTTGAAAATTAAAAGTGGTGATAAAATGTTGAATTTGGGTGACAAAAATTCTGGTTACTTCCATGGTCTAGTGAGAACTAGAATAGGAACTCTTTTAGTTCTTTAAAAGATGAAAAAAATTTACGGGTTGAGGGTAGAGCTAATATTAATGAAGTTCTTTATAAGCACTTCTCTAATATGGCCTCTACTACTAACCTAGTTGTCAATGATGACTTAATTTCCAATATCTGTTGCATGGTGTCTGATGAGGATAACTATACCCTCATGAAAATGCCGGGGTATGATGAAATTAGGGATATCGTGTTTAAATTGGCTCCGAATTCTTCCCCTGGTCCTGATGGGTTCTCATCTGTCTTTTTTTAAAAAAACTGGGATTTAGTGTCAATTGATATTGTAAATATTGTTCAAATATTTTTTAGTTCAGGCTTCCTTCTTAAAGAATTAAATAACAATTTTATTTCTCTTATTCCTAAAACCAAATTTCTAGATGAATCTTCCCACTTCAGACCGATAAGTTTGTGTAATACGACGTATAAGATTATTTCTAAGTTACTTGCAAATCGCATGAAACCTCTTTTGGATAAACTTATCTCTCCATTTCGGTCTGCTTATGTCCCTAATTGACAAATATCTGATAATATTGTTGTTGCGCATGAAATAATCAATACTATGAAAAAGAAAAAAAGGTAAAAAAGGTTTTATGAGGTTAAAAATAGACATGTCGAAGGCGTTTGATATAGTGGAATGGAAGTTCTTAGTAGCTGTTATGAAAAAATGGGCTTTGGGAATGACTGGTGTAATTTAATAAAACAATGTATGGAAACTACTAGCTCTGTTGTGCTCCTTAATGGTTCACCTGGTAAACATTTCTTCCCTACTAGAGGAATCAGGCAAGGAGATCCTCTATCTCATTACCTATTCATTTTATGTATGGAAGCTCTTTCTCGGTATCTTATGCTTTCCCAAAAGAAGGGGTTAATCCATGGTATTAAGGTTACCAAGAATGCTCCCCCTATTAATCATCTGATGTTTGAAGATGATTGCCTGATTTTCAGCAATGCTGATTTGGTTGGGAGTAAAAATATTCTCAATATTTTAACTGAATTCAGTGAAGGTTCGAGCCAACTAATTAACTTTCAGAAATCTGGGATCTTCTTTAGTAGCAAAGTTCCCAATAAGTTTCAGAAAATCATGATAAAAAATTTAAAAGTTCAAAAGATAAAAATGGATGATAGGTATCTTGGTTCGCCGTTGTTCACCAACACTTCTAAAATTGTTTGCTTTGAGCCGATATTGGAAAAAATAGCCAGTATATTGAAGGGTTGGAAATGTATAAATATGTCTGGGGAAGGTAGAGTTGTCCCAGCTAAAACTGTGATAGAAAATATACCAAACTACCAAATGAATTGTTTTCGTATAACGAAACACACTTTAAACAAAATTAAGTCGCTCCAACGTGACTTTTTCTGAGGAAAAAAAGAGGGTAAATCCAAAGGGATATATTTGAAATCTTGGGATCCTATTTGTAAAAACAAACTAGAAGGTGGTTTAGGTTTTAGGAACATTCATATAACGAATTAAGCTATGATAACAAAAATAAGGTGGAGGCTTGTGGCTTACCCTAAGTCTCTCTGGGATACAATTTTTAAGCTAAAATACTTTCCCAATAGTGACATTCTTGATAACAATTTTAAAATAAAAGTTACGGATTCCTGGTTATGGAAAGGAATAGCAAAAAGCTTTCAGCATCTTAGGAAATACAGCTACTGGGAGGTTAACAATGGGAAGGATATTGATGTCCTAACCCATAAGTGGCTTCTAGGAGTTGATAGTATTGTTCAAACTCTGGATTCCTTTGGGTATTGTGGCTTTAATAAAGTGTGTGATCTTTTCAATTCTGAGTCGTCTGACTGGGATAAAAACAAACTTAAATTGTGTTTTGATGAGGAAACCATACATAAAATCTTAAAAATCAGGATAGATAGGAACAAAATGACAAGTTAAAGTGGAGTCTAACACCAAATGGTGAATTCTCTGTTAAGTCACTTTATAAACAATTAAATGAGGATATGGAACATTTGCCAAGTACCAATGGTGTTAGGACTGGTACTTGGAATAGCTAGAATGTGGAATATGGGGGTTATGCCTAGGATAAAAGTCTTTTTGTGGAAATGTTTGCATGATATTCTCCCTGTGGGAGAAAGAATTGGTAAAATTTTGCCGGATGTCAATACTACATGTGCTCTCTGTAATGGGGCAATTGAAAGTCTAGACCATCTCTTCATGAAATGTGAGTTTGTTAAAAATGTTTGGAAACACTTACCGTATAATACTAGTAGTGCGAAAACTAAAAGTAATACTTTGAATAATTGGATTCAAACTTGGTTTCAAAACAAAAATAAATTCCAGCATGATGATATTAGCTGGGAAAACATTTGTGCTATCACTATGTGGTTTGTTTGGAAAGCTAGGTGTGAAAGTTTCTTCAACAGAAGTAAACCAAATCACAAGGATACTGCATTTCAGATCATGATTCATATATCGGCAACAAAGAAGTTGGATGTGTCTAAGAAGTATGGTTTTGAAGAAAGAAAACAAGGGAAAGCCTATTTTTCTGTGCTCAACAACAACAATGATTCTAACAAGTATATAATCATGTTTGCTACAGATTCTACAAGAAAGTTCAGAGGAGCAAGGTGCATTACTGCACCCCAAGGTGTAGACAGCAAGGAAATGAAGTAGGCCTTGATATCTGTGATGCAGTGGTTGTCAACAACAAAATTCAAGAATATCGCAGTATTTTGGCAGGTGGGGGAGTCATCTAGTGACTCAAATCAGTTGGAAGGCAAAGTAAATTTGAAAAAATATATGTTGGACAAGGATTTCTGTAGCTACTTTAATTACTTTAAATTTTTTGAAGTTCACATTTGTAATACTTTGGAAGCTAATGTTGTATTGATGGGGATGTATAGACTTAGAAAGCTTTTTGGAAAAGATTGGTCTTAGTGAAACAAGGAAAAGAGAAACATGAGGAACTGGCTTGAAGTCTTAGATAGAATGGATAATCAATCTAAAGGACAAACAAGTTTTACATCTGGTTTCTCACAAGAAGATTAAGATGTTAATGAAATTTCTAGTGGGGAAGACAGGGTCAGTGATATTGGTATCAACAGGGATGGAAAAGGGAGGAAAGAAAGTTTCGATAATGTCAGCACTTATGGTGAAGGCAAAAGAGACGTATCTTATATTATGGGAAGAGGAAGGAAGGATAGCAATACCAAAAATGTCGCAAAGGATGGCGTAGAAAGGAAATCTTTCAAGAATTCATTATATGAAAAAGGAAGTACGAGCAGAGTTCCGGGTGATATGAATTCTACGAATACCAACAATGAAAAGACTAGGTATAATCCTCAGGATAATAGTCAATTTGGGTATGTAACTGTAACGTCAGACTCTATTATTGATGATAATTAAGTTCTCTTTTGCCAAAAAAAAAAAAAAAAAGTACTTACCTCAATAAAAGAGTGGCCGACTGGTGATGCATTCCAAAGCTTAATGTATATATCCTCGTTTAGGTCTCACGGAGTTGTTGGACTTAGGAACTCAGAAAAGCTGCATTTTATTGAGTTTAGGGAGCAATTTTTATTAGCAAAAGAATTTTCAAACATGGACACAACTTATGGTCCAACAATGGGTCAATATTATTGTGCTTATGAAAGCTAATCAAGGACGAGTGTGTATAATGAGATATACAATTATTTATTTATTTATTTGAAGCACATAAATTCATACATAAGTGCTCGTAGAATGAGGGGGATAAATATAAATAATGTATGTCTAAATATGAATTTTGTACCCAAAGTGATTAACCCACCTAATCAACCCTAATTAGAAAATATGATTAAGAAATTCCAAATGGAGTGGAAAGAACGGATTGTGTACGTCCACGATACCACATTGGGAAAGTGGGCCCTTCTTAGATGTGTCTAATTTCAATAATCCACTTTTGCTAAGCTACAAGTTATAATTATGTATTCAAATTAGTGACCCACTTAGTGCTAATATCATCATGAGAATCTGATTTTGTAATCGGATAATTTTTTGGTGAATAATCCTTTTCGCAAAAAACAACTTGGAATAAAGTTTACAAGACACTGATGTTTGAGCTCCTGATGTTTGATTCATTTGAGACCTAATGTTTATATTAAAAAACTAATAATACCCATTTTAGTATGTTAATTAATAAAAAAATTAAGAATCATTTTATATGATTTAAGTTAAGTACGAAAGACATATAAAAGTATTAGAAATTCTAAAAGTATGTATAGAATATGCGCAATTATATTTAGGGCGATCTCAAGTGATTCTTTCATGCCTTATTGCAATATTTTATACATCCTTAGAAAGTGAAATGGAAACTTATATTAATACGTTAGGTATCAATGTGTTCTTCTTTTATCTTATCTCAGCGACTCAGCGAGACAAGGATTATTCAACCAGTGATAGTATAATCTGAAAACAGTGATAGTCTAAAAAAAAAAAAAAACAAACAGAAAGAAAGAAAGAAAAGAAAAAGATCACCAAACGGTCCGAACCCTGAAAATCATCTTCATGGTATTGGTAACCATAAAAACCAGTTTCTCTTTATGTTGCCCACGGTTTTCTTACTTCCCACTAGGATTCGAGAACTCTAAATAGAATATACAGAGTAAAATTTTAATTTATTTAATTATGTGTATGAATTCCAGTTTGATAAAGCAATATATATTTAAGGTCGACAAGAAAAACAAAAAAATTCTTCCAAAGATACGGCATGGGAGTAGATCAGTGACTATGAAGATGAGAAGTAAGAAGACTATAACCTAGCCAGCTAGAGAGGATGAAGCAAGAGGTCTATATATTCCAGATTAATCTAACTCCTTGTTATCATTTGTTAGCAAAAAGGTCGAGCTAGCATGTACGTATCCTTCTTTTCTTTATTACAACATGGGTTAATTAATGATGATGAAACTAGTCGCAAAGTTATGATAAACAATTCATATTAGGGACCTAATGAAAAAATATTGACTCAAAATATTTTGCTCTTCCAAGAATAATTTTGGTTACTCTCATATACTAATGACTTTTATCTTTGTTGATTGTTTTCATAACAAAAAGAAAAAAAAAAAAAGAAGAAGAAGAAAAAGAACTTCATTGCCCTAAGCAAAAGTAAAAGAAATTGTGATACTATAGGTGTGGTTTTAACTCCAAATTCCATCTTTCTTACATTTTTTTACCGAAACTTACTTGTTTTTTTTTTTTCCATTCACAACTGCACTTGCCGTCTAAAGGCCAGCTACAGTTTTTAAAGAAAAATCAATCCAAAGATTGGACCTCATTATACAAAACAAAAAAACAACCAACCAAAAATCGCCAGTAAAGGAAAACAAAATATAGCATGGACTGGAAGAAATCAGCAAACACACGAAAGCATTTTCACGACACATGTGCATATACAATCAAGTAGGTTTTTTGATCTTAGTTCTATTTTTTAAGTATTGAACCGTATGTTAAATTGCGAAATGAAATGAAATAAAATAAAAAATATATTATACCTTAATAATCCAACTTTTTTTATGATTTTGAGGAAACTAGAGGACAATAATATTGTCCTTTGAATCCAAGTAGAGTCGGAACGATTCCGTATGAAACTAACAACCACACATAATTTTGGATTTCATACCTTCTAAAATTACATGATACAAAGAACCAAATTATCATCAAAGAAAAAGTTGTAGCACTTGATTAGTCTTATTCCAATAGGATATTTAAGTAGTGTTTAGCACTTGATTAGTGCTTGAGTGAGTCATGAGTATTTTGACTCATAATGGTCGGATAATTCCCTGTCAATTCAAGAGAATGGTAATTATATTACAAGGATTGATGATGTTTTCTTAACGTTGTTTAACGTCCCATTTTAGCATGTGAAAAAGAATTAATTTCCTATCGGATTGCAAAGCTACTAGTGAGTCGGTGTTTTGATTTTGTAACTTATGCCGACTTGCCCCCACACGGATTCGGAATATCTATCCACCTTTTTCAGTCAATTTCATCATGCCAATGCCAAAACTCGCCTTTTGGAAACTGACGTATACATATTGTATGGACGTAAAGAAAACAGGACCGGGAAAGTTCGCCAGGGGTCCGATGGACCTCTTCATTTTGCGGCGTCAACCAGAAGATATCATTGCTTGCCAGTTGCCACCATACCGAAGTGAGAAAATTAATCTTCTTTTGAATTCTTTTTCCTGCCTTTTCAACCAAAAACAAAACAGGTTTCAACGACCATTTTAATGCATTCTTGTACTAAAATGGTCACTTGCCGACTAACTGTTTCTCCGATAGCTCTCCCACAATAGGGACTATACGAGAAGAATGAAATGGCGAAGCCCAAACGAAAATTGTTTGGGAAAGATATTCAAGAAAATTATGCACGCATTAATGAACAATATTATGGAATCTGCTTTTGCATGCAAGTCTCATTCTTGGACGGCCTTTGAAATTTTGAAAACTGCATACAACAAGTGAAAGCTAGTTGATGCGGATACTAGTTGGTTGGTGAAAAGTTAGATGGTATGGTGTAGCTTAAGCGAGACCACACTAGATGCTAGTTTGTGTAGACCTAATTATGCCAGAGCAAGTCGACAGAAATTAAGAGACAGCAAAATGGTACATTCATGATGATGTACTAGAAAACTTGCTGGAGAGAGTTGAGAGACCCCATGAAAAGATGATTTAACCTCTATATGATCGATAATGTTCTTATCAAATATGTACCATACAGTTTTTACGAACTTAAAAAGCATAAGAAAACAGATTATAATGGGGTAAGATTTTATGTACATTGAGTGACTGAGATACTTGTGAATCGTAGATGAAAATGAATGATACGTGTAGTTTAATCACTGATTTGTACATTCATACATTATTCTCTCGTACTTTGTACTTGTAAGCAGATTAGTTGGGTATAATGCTTTGATGTAAATGGAATTTTGTGTTTGGGCGATAATGGGCGCTCAGCAGGTTTCCAGGATTCCATGTGTTTCTGTACATGCATTATTTCTTCACGGATTTGGTGTTTCGGATTAGAGACGCACCCCAAAATCTGATCCACAGGTGTAAGAGACAAACCAGGACTCCGACATTCAGAGAGCAGAAATGCAAAGATACAAAAACACTTTCTATCCCGGAAAAATGAGCCAGGTTTGACACCAACACGATGTTACAATTTGGTTCGCCTTTGTGATCTTTGCATGAGCCCAAAAGGATTAACACTTTGTTTATCAGTAGAATTTAGGTTGCGAAGAACAAATCATGTTACTATAGTAGAGTGGTAAAGTTTATGGTTATCTTTAGGCGATGATATCAGTGACTTAAGTTCGAAATTTATCCGCCCCAAATTCTTTATCGATCAAAGAACTAGCGAGAAAAAAAAGCCCCAAACCTCAACTTAGATCACAATTCACAACCTAGCAGTACTGGCATTGGGTTAAGCCCAGCAAAAACAAAAATGAGCCGCCAAGGCTCGTAGCCCATCTAAGATGCATCAAAGAACTCTGCTTATGTCACAAATTAACCACAAGAATCTTCACCACAAGAATCAAGTATGCTTCATTTGTTGGTGCAATAAAGAATTGCTACTTGCTAGCCAGTGTACTATTTTAGTGATGACATACGGTTGATTTAAGATGGCACCTCGGTCCGTTTATCGTTTATGTAGGCCTATCCATACTCCTAAAGAGGTTGGCCAACAGCTTATTCCAGTTGCGGTTTCCGTCATTTTGGAGGAAGCGTGACACGAGAATACAAGATATCCTCATTCAGTATAAAATCTTTAACTCATTTTTTTTTTATGGTACTCTATCTTCCAAAGTTTATAAAACCCACCCCATTCAACTCTTGTACTCTATTTGTTTACGTTTCTCTGAGTCCATATCTTCAAACCTCTCAACTGGCTTCTTTCATTCTTTCGTTCTTTAAATAACCTCAAGCAACCCATTCTTCTCGACATATATCTCTCTCTAGTCTCTCCGTCACTCTACTCTACTTGGAGACTCCATTTTGAGAATTTGATCAAACACCATAAGTGTAAAAAAATCATTGTTATAGAATGTCACCAGATCAAACACCAAACAGTTCAGACGGAGAAAGTAGTACTACTAGAACTAGTAACTTAGCTGAAGTTTCATATTTATCTTCTCAATTTGACCAACAACAACAGATTAAGAACCTTGCCATCTCAAATCAAGAAAAACACCAAGTATCCGAGGAACCTACTGATGAGCCCAAGACAGGAAAAAGAATGAGAGATGGTGGGAAACATCCAACATATAGAGGAGTAAGAATGCGCAGTTGGGGTAAATGGGTATCAGAAATTAGAGAACCGAGAAAGAAATCAAGGATCTGGCTTGGTACATTTCCGACACCGGAAATGGCAGCAAGAGCACATGATGTAGCTGCTTTGAGTATCAAAGGTAAATCTGCCGTTCTTAATTTCCCCGAATTCGCTTCTTCATTACCTCTTCCAGCTTCTACTTCACCTCGTGATATCCAAGCTGCTGCTACTAAAGCTGCAACAATGGAAAACTTAAATAATTCAGTATCATCACCGTCTCCGTCATCAACAGCCTCACCCTCATCAACATCAACGTCGTTTTCATCTTTGTGTTCGACTACTCCAACAACGGCTACATCCTCTTTTCCCGGCACTCCGGAAAATCTTACAACAACAACCGACGATGAATTAACTGAAATTGTTGAATTACCACAACTAAGTTCTTATTTCGACGAATCACAGCAAAACGAGTACATCTTTGTCGATGATTCTTCTATTGATAGTGATTGGTTCTATCCGACTCCATGGCTACAAAGTCCTAGTGATGATTGTAGGTTCTTTTCTCATCTTCCTGAATCTTCATTTTCTACCACATTTAATTCTTTGTTGTGGGATTATTAATTTAGTCGTGTTTTTACCACCAATGTTGCCAAAAGAAGATTGATTGATACGACATTCACATCAATAACAACAAACTCTACCGGATATTAATTATTGTTGGTTGCTGATAAAATTTAGCTAATAATGATTTCATCTGACATTTTGGTATTATCTACAAAATCAAGCTAATACTAATAATATTAACTAAGCAAAAAGCAAGAAACTAAAGGTGTAATGTTGTAATCTTTTGTAAATCACTGAACTAACAACCATAATGAACAGAAAAACATGAAAAGAATCGAATCATTTTCTCCAAGTGTGTTCCAAACTTTGTGTCTGATATGGTAGTAGGTGTGTATATATCTACTGTAAGTTTTCATTCAAAAACGTACGTACAGTATGTTGAACTTGGAGGGTCGAAAAACGATTGAAGGAGGGTTTACAGATTGAACCCAGTTTAAGCGAAGATTAATCAAATATTCAAAACTTGTTTTTTAGAGAAAGAAAGGGTTTATAATGAGAAAATATATATAGTAAAACTTGATAAATTAATTGCTTTGGATCAAAAGATTTATTATTTTTGCGAAGTTATTAATTCATCAAGTTAAAATTTAGTTTATATAAATCTAACTGGGATCCAATATTTTTATTATTTTAAGATTTAATGAACTAATTAGTTCATCGAAGTTTACTGTAGTACAATTTCGAAAGGTCATTCTATTAACTTACAGTTTAGATTAATCAGAGCTTATATGATGCTTAAAATGATTAGAAACGGCTCAGAAGTTCGTACAGCTAACTCAGGCCCAAAGATGGGGTATAGTATACTGCACCTAGTTACCATTTAAGTGACTAATTTTTTGGTGTTTTCACATTAACACCCACCACTTTGTATAACTACAGACTAATTTTCGTGGGTTTTGGGTTCCAAATCCTAAATTTCATTTTCTTGGTTGTTCTTGAACCCAGAAACAATTTGTACTTGGCAAGGATGTAAACCCACAGGTATCAAGCACCATGATCAACTTACGTATATGCTTAGCATGAGTTTCATTATCTATATGCTTCAAAAGAAAAAGAAAAAAAAACTCCATTTATATTAATTCTTTTCACTCATTTATCATCCAATCCAATGCAACTATGTTGGAAGTCAAGTCTAACCAAGACTATGACTTAAAACAGATTTTAGAAGTGCCGTGAAGAATATATGCACACGGATGACGTGAAGACTATATGCACACGAATACCGTACATGGTTGCTTGACAAACAAGCATAGAAGTTTCGAGAAGGTGTTTTTTTGTTCAGGAAAGACTTGAATCTGAAGTTTACTTTGTCTAGAAGTTTTGATTATTTAGGAGTTTGAGTTTTATTAGGTATGTTTTAGTATTTCCTTTCTTGAGAACAATCGGTGATATTGAGCTATATAAATAGGCTGAAAAGCCATGAACTTATGTACACCAGAATTATTAATCAATTGAGTTATTAAAAATTCTCTCTTATGTTTCTTTCATAAGTCTTTGTATATCAGATATCTACATCTGGTATCAGAGCATTCTGATCTTAGATCTATGGTTTAATCAAAGAAGAAGAAGATGACTACAAACTTGAGTTCAATCAAGGTTCCAGTTTTTAAAGGAAAGAACTTTGAGCATTGGAGAATACAGATGAAGAATATATTCTCATATCAAGATGTATGGGATATCGTTAGTACTGGATATGCTGAACCAGCAGCAGGAGTTGAACTTACTGCAGCTGAACAAACAACTTTAACAGAAAATAGAAAAAAGAATTCGAAAGCTACCTATATTCTGCATCAAGGAATTCATGAATCTATCATGGATAAAGTTGTGTACATCAAAGAGGTTAAGAAAGCTTGGGACTCTTTAACAAACTACTACAAACGTTTGACAAAGTAAAGAAGGTGAGACTACAAACCCTAAAAAGAAAGTATGAATTGTTACAGATGGAGTCAACATAATTGATTGCAGATTTCTTCTCAAAAACATTGAGTCTTGTTAATAAGATGAAAGACAATGGAGATATTATTGAAGACACTGCCATCATAGAGAAAATACTGCGTAGCTTACCAGAAAAGTTTGAATCTAAAGTAACAACAATTGAAGAGTGTAATACAATATCTGATTTGAGTATTGATGATGTGTTGGGTTCTTTGCAAGCATATGAGCAAAGAATATTGGAGAAGTCAGTTGTGAAACCAGTTGAGGAAGCCTTACAAAGTCAGATAAACTGGAACAATGAAGCAAACTCAAGAAGATATCAAGGAAGAAAATTTGTTGATAGGTTTAAAGTCCGCTGCTTTAATTGCCAACAAATTGGTCACTTCAAAGTGAATGTCCTGAACCACAGAAAGATAGTTCCTATAAAAACAATAATAGTGGAGCTTACAACAACAAAGCTGTAGGCTACAACAACAGTGGAGGTTACAACAATAGAGTTGGAGGTTACAATAAAAATGGTGGAGTGTACAACAACAAAGCTGGAGGTCATAACAACAAAGATGGTGGATATAAAGCCGATAATTAATAAAGAAAATATTGCAGAAGAACAAGATGAAGAAACTCTCTTGTTAGCTTGTTACTCAGCAGAAGAACAACCACAAGAACAATGGTATTTGGACACAGGTTGCAGCAATCATATGACTGGAAGGAAATATTTATTTGCAAGTCTTGATGAGTCTGTGAGATACACTGTAAAATTTGGAAACAACTCAACAGTTCCAATTATGGTAAAAGGCATGATAGGAATAAGACTCAAGAATGGTGCACAATCTTACATAACTGATGAATTTTATGTACCAAATCTTCATCAAAACCTATTAAGTATTGGTCAGCTTTCAGAAAAAGGATTCTCTATGAACACCTACAATGGGGTTTGTATAATTAGAGATAAAAGAAGGAGATTGATTGCTAGAGTTCATATGACTAAGAACAAACTGTTTCCTTTAAAGATTCATCATCAAATAGAGAGATGTTACAACTCTACTATTGATGAAAATTCTTGGTTATGGCATAGAAGAATGGGGCATGAAAATTTTCATAATTTACAAATTCTTGCCAGAAAAGAGATGGTCTCAGGATTACCAAATATTGAATCTCCTGAATCAAGGTGTGGAGATTGCATTTTTGGGAAACAACATAGAGATCCATTTCCCATTGGAAAAGCAAGAAGAGCTGAGAAATTATTGGAATTGGTTCATAGTGATTTATGTGGACCAATTGAAGTAGAATCTCGTGGTGGAAATATGTATTTTATTACCTTCATTGATGATCTTAGCAGACAAGGATGGGTTTATTTATTGAAACAAAATAATGATGCCTTTCTAGCATTCGAAAGCTTTAAGGCATATGATGAAAAACAAAGTGGTAACAGTATAAAGGTTTTACGTACAGATAGAGGCACTGAATAGACTGTGGTTGATTCTTTCATGCAAGCAAATGACTGCAAGATACACACCACAACAAAATGGTGCAGCTGAAAGGAGAAATCGCACCAATATGGAGATGGTACGTACATTGAGAAAAGCAAAGAATTTACCTAAAGATTATTGGGAAGAAGCTGTTGATTGTGCTGTCTATGTACTAAATAGATGTCCAACAAGAAGTGTGATTGATATGACACCTGAGGAAGCATGGAGTGGAAGAAAACCCAATGTGAGACATCTTAAAGTATTTGGGTGCATAGCATATGCACACATACCTAAAGAAATACGTAAGAAGCTTGATGACAAAAGTGAAAAGTGTATTTTCATTGGTTACAGTAATGCAACCAAAGGCTACAAATTATTGAATCCATAAACAGGAAAGTTAGTAATCAGCAGAGATGTGATTTTTGAAGAAGACGCTAAATGGGAATGGAACAAAGAAGTATCAAGAAGAAAGGTTAATGAAACAATATTAGTTGAAGAAGGAAAAGAAAGAATTGAAGATGAAGAAAGAATTGAAGAAGAAGAAAGAATTGGAAATGAAGAAAGAATTGAAGATGAAAAAAGAACTGATGGAATAGCACAACAAAATACAAGACCAGTACGTAAGCGTAATGTACCATCTCGACTGAATGATTATGTTATTAACACAGATGATGAAGAAGATGAAAAAGTGAACTTTGCTTTGTTTGGAGACTGTGATCCATTGGTGTTTGAAGTTGCCTCAAAGGATCAAGGGTGGAGACAAGCTATGGAAGCTGAGATATAAGCAATAGAAAAGAATAACACATGGAAGCTAAATTCTCTACATAGAAGCAATTGAAAAGGCTATTGGTGTTAAATGGGTATATAAGACAAAGTATAAACCAAATGGTGAGAAAGAACGTCTTAAAGCAAGACTTGTAGCTAAAGGCTATAAGCAAAAACCAGGTATTGATTATTTTGAAGTTTTTGCACCTGTTGCAAGACTAGATACTATTAGAATGATCATAGCCCTAGCAACACAGAATCAGTGGAAAATATTTCAGATGGATGTGAAGTCAGCTTTATTAAATGGAGTGTTAGAAGAGGAAGTTTACATTGATCAGCCCATTGGTTTTATCAAGAAAGGAAAAGAAAACCAAGTCTACAAATTAAACAAAGCATTGTACGGCTTGAAGCAAGCACCACGTGCTTGGTATACAAGAATTGATACATGCTTTCTTGAAAAAGGTTTTGAGAAGTGTCCATATGAACATACTTTGTATGTAAATAAATATGCTCAAGGGAATCAGATCATAGTTTGTCTCTATGTAGATGATCTTATCTTCACAGGAAATAATGCTGAGATGATTAATGAATTCAGGGAGGCCATGATTAGAGAATTTGAGATGACATATTTGAGTTTGATGCCGTATTTTCTTGGGCTTGAATGGAGCGTTTAAAGATGAGTAATTGTAAAGCAATTAGGACTCCAGTAGAAGAAAGGTTGAAGCTAGAAAAAGGAGGAAGTAGAGAATGTGTTAATCCCACATATTTCAAACTTCTTGTAGGAAATCTAAGATACTTAACTTCTACAAGACCTGACATAGTATATGGAGTAGAACTTGTTAGCAGGTTCATGGAATCACCATTTCAATCTCATCTGCAAGCAGCAAAAAGAATCTTAAAGTATGTGAAAGGAACTATTAATCTAGGGATTTTTTACAGTGCTTCAAGGAATGCTGAATTAGTAGGATACACTGATAGTGTTGGGTTGGTGACACTGAAGAAAGAAAAAGCACTTCAGGGTTTGCTTTTCATATGGGATATGGATACTTTTCTTGGTCATCAAAGAAGCAACAGGTGGTTGCATTATCAACAGCAGAAGCAGAATATATTGCAACAACTTCTTGTGCCACTCAAGTTGTGTGGTTAAGAAGAATGTTAAGTTCATTGAATCATGAACAGATAAATCCAACAAGGATTATATGTGACAACAACTCAGCAATTGCACTCACAAGGAATCCTGTTTTTCATGGAAGAAGCAAGCACATTGATATAAAATATCATTACATTCGTGAGTTAGTTAAGAATGGAGAAGTAGTTGTGAACTTTTGTCCAATTTCTGAACAAGTTGCAGACATTTTTACAAAATCATTGAAGGCTGACATATTTGAGAATTTTTACGAGAAAGACTTGGAATGACTAGTCTACATAGTCTTGGTTTGAGGGAGGCTGTTGGAAGTCAAGTCTAACCAAGACTATGACTTAAAACAGATTTTAGAAGTGACGTGAAGAATATATGCACACGGATGACCTGAAGACTATATGCACATGAATACCGTACATGGTTGCTTGACAAACAAGCATAGAAGTTTCGAGAAGGTGTTAGACTTGAATCTGAAGTTTACTTTGTCTAGAAGTTTTGATTATTTAAGAGTTTGAGTTTTATTAGGTATGTTTTAGTTTTTCTATTTTTGAGAACAATCGGTGATATTGAGCTATATAAATAGGCTGAAAAGCTATGAACTTATGTACACCAGAATTATTAATCAATTGAGTTATTAAGAACTCTCTCTTATGTTTCTTTCATAAGTCTTTGTATATCAGACATCTACAAACTGTATAAAAATATTGCATTTTCTTTTTATAATTGAAGCAAGCACCATGATCAACTTATGTCGTTAAATATAACCAATAGAAATCCCAGTTTTCATTTTTTACATTGAAATCTGGATTTTAGATGGATAGAATCATCCAAACTTTTGAATTGAATTTGAAATGGTAGAGAACGTATCATCAAAGACAATACCACGGGATGATGCTGCTCTAATCAAATACCATAGAAGAAAGTAAAAAATGGAGCATGATAGAATGTGGGTTGGCAAAACGAGAATTGCGAACAATAATTTGCAAGAACCTTGTACATATATGTACACGGGTGACTCTGCACAAGGTTAAGTGATAAGAGGATACCGGAGGCTTGGGTCTCCATGGTGCTTGGTCATTTTAGCATTGCCATTATGCCAAGGTCTGTCATGACTTGTCATGATCATAATAAGGTAGATGCACACATTTTTGTTTTTCATCACCTTAAAAAGACAGCAAATAGTGAAAAGAAAAAGTACTCCGATCGCTGAGCTATGTATGATTTGATCAAAGCATACACATGCTCCAATCCTTAAATGTCACCCACTAGCTTGTAAAACTTGGAGCCCACTTTAATGGTGTCTAGAGAAAACAGCATATATCATGAGTAAATAAATGGTTCTCTTTAAACTGAAAGAAATGCCTAGCTAAAAAAGTAACGGCCGGAAAGCCATGGATATGTCTGTCCAAGGTAGGTTTTGCATTGATCTATCAAATCTACAACATGTGTGTATGAATGCTCCATTTAAGGATAGTAGGGTAATATTTTATCATGGGTTTTACGATGTATCATTATCAGTAACTAGTATTTCTCCAACTTGCAACAGTGAAAATTAGCGTCAATAATGATCATAAAATGAATGATCATTCAGTTTCACGACCTTATTTCTCCAACAAAATAGTGGAGCAGCGCAAACTTAATTTGTTTCATATTCAAAAAGAGAAAAAAACAAAATTAATGAATATAGTTCTGATTGCAACGCAACATAGGATGATTTGTTTGTGACCCCATGGAAAAGGTTGTGGATACCATTCACCAAATTATTTGATGTTTCACTAACAGCAAGTTCTTGTGAAAATCCCAAAATATTCAATCTACTCACGAGCAAACCTCATGGCAGGTTTGGAATCCGTCCAACCTGTAAGACATGGCAGATCAGTTTTTGAGGGTATTTTGGAAGGGTGACTCTAGTCTTGTGCATTGACTTCGCACTTCATTGTTGAGCGCGGTAAGTCCCTATTGTCCATTCTCTTGTCTTGGCTGGAAAAGTAAAATAACGAACGTCGGGTTTAGTCATTTTAGGGTTGTCAAAAAAAAAAAAAAAAAAAAAGAAGACTGAAGAATGAGAATTATAAAGCTTGGGGAAACATATATAGGTGGTATTGTCTTTATTAAAATCGATAAGTCACTGTCATTCGTACGATTACATCTAAATATGGCAATCAATTCATCATATATATAGGATGGCCTACGTTTCAATGTTCAACGTTATCAAGTGTACGAATTATCTGCAAATGCAGGCATTACTGATTCACACGAGGGCCTATTGTTTACCTCGACGTTGAATGCTTAACAAACTGTCAACACCAACAACGATTCACGCACTAATTTCGAGTTTGATTCTTTTTATTCCAATCGCAGTTGATCATTTTAAAGGATGATTGTCAAAAAACAAAATACACAACAAGGCAATAAACCATGTATCAAGTATCAACGTATTCAGATTCATGAGGTGTTGTTACCCATGCAACAGTTCGTTGACGTACGGTGTAGCAGTGATTAGTCATCTCATGATTCACTTTTCGGCCATTTTGGAGGATTACAGTGCCTAATGAAGACAAAGACTCACAGATTTATTGTCCCAGTGTTCTTGGCAATCTTTTCAGCTCCAATAACACACCTTTATCCTGTTTATGTGTTTAGAAGGAAAAAAACGCTCCCATCTAACTAATAAATCTACGATGGTACGTCCTCAGCAAGTGGTAGACTAAATTAATGGTTCTCATCTTCTGCTTTCTTTCAAAAGAGAATTTGCTACTTTAATCGTAGTGGTAACTTTTATCAAGTAGAATATGAGCCTATGTGTACTGTTTCAGTGTTTAGATAGCGCTTTAGACATTAAAAAGCCTTTATCCTTGTTAGTGGTCCAAAATTTTTAAAAACGATGGAACCACCGGCAGTGGGAGGGAACTCCACTCTCAGGTCTCTGTTGTTTGCAAAGACTGACCATGCGCATTGATGGTTTGATATCGACTGTCGGCATTACCATCACATGACACGGTTTTACTTCTCAGTCGCACAAAACAATTTCTTTGTGCCGCTTGCAAATTAGTTGCAATAAGATTTCCCCTAAAGAAGTTTATACGACTAATTAAGAAACCAATATAATGGGAAATCAAAATTTTATTTGGATGATTAACACCATGCATGTCAGTTTCTTAAGATTACATTTGGACATTGTCGAGGAAGGTACGTACGCGGTCAGGTCAGCCTATCGATACAGACAATCTCGTACGATTATTTATTCAAGAAAGAGTTCAGGGAATTTATAACTTCAACACCAATTTAATGGTGTAAATATAAGCTGCAAGCTAGGGAAGGAACTAGTGGTTGCAGTTGCCGCACTAAAATGTCTGATGACATCGACAGAATACCCCTAAGGCCCTAGTGTAGTTGGGGATTCAGTTATTTTACGGGTTGGTCAATGTCATAGAAATCCCTTCATGATCTTGTCGAACATGTTTGATCTACTTCAAGTTGGTATATGTATAAGTCTGTCCTTTGATGGGGAAGCCCATCAAAATGAAGACTTAATGATGGCTGATTTTCACCAAAATTCAAAATTTACTAGTGAATTTCTAAATTTTGAAGCAAATTGAATTTTGGTAAATACCTTCGGCCCAATATCAATGATACAGTTTCGCTTCCTTATTCACTATGTTCGCATAGAGGGGCATCAACAGAAAATCAAATATTGCAGTTAATGCTATATTGGATACATTTACACCAAAAAGCGAAAGAAAATCTACTTCTGCACACTCATTTAATGTTGTTTGTCGAACACAATACCGTCAACAGACTCAACACATAGTCGCAGTCTAATCAATGGTCCCTTGTAATCTCCATTAAATTTCCGATCATCCAGTATATACTATATGTTTGTTGACGCGTACCATCCATCCAATGTTGATACAACGAAACTCTCTCTCCAGTTTACAGTTTCTTGTTCATTTTTTCTCTACTTGTATTACCTGGGCATTACCATTCCAAGGTAAAACCTAAAGTTCGCACAGACACACACCTCTGGGCCTGGGGTTTTCAAACTGCCAAATTCTGTGAGTACTATTGAGTAATGGTATCTGTATCTTCTGAAGAAAAAACACCTAAATAATAACACTGAGTTAACTAACGTTGGCAGTGAGATCTACTAAGTTGTTCACCGCAGGATGTTTACATTCACCTCAAAGGTTTTACTACTCTCTTAGATAATAATAACAGCCGAGATTATTGTCAAAAATTCAACTTTGGGTATCCATTCTGGAGGCATGATATCATTCTGGAATGATAAATGGGTCGGGAATACATCCCTTACAGAAAATTTCAATCTTCTTTCCAAATTAGATAGATTACAGTGTGATAGTTTGGCTGATCATATTACACCTGATGGTGCTTGGAAATTTGATTTCAAGAGAGACCTTAATAATTCAGAAGTGGCGCAGTTTGCTGACCTGTTATGTGTCATTGGAAGTAATCCACCATCCACTGATGACTTACCGAATACGAGAAGGTGGGCTCTTCATACTTCAGGTTGTTTCACTGTTAATTCTCTATATGAGAATTTTGTTGCTGCTGAGGGTGTAGCTGATTTTCCATATCATTTTGTCTGGAATGCCGGAGTTCCTCCTAAAGTTAACTTCCTAGTTTGGTGTGAAGTACATGGTAAACTGAATTCTTTGGATATGTTACAACACAAAGGTATGGACATCTACAGCTCTTGTGTTCTTTGCGGGGATAGTTCCGAGTCTCAGGATCATATTTTACTTCATTGTAAGGTAGCTCACAATATTTGGATGGCTGTTACTCCTTCGAAACATTGGTCTTGGGTGTTTCCAGGAACCATGTTTAGTTTTGCTCTATCATGGTCTTTCAATATGTTGTCCCCTTCAGGTAGAGTAGTGTGGGACTTGTTACCAGCTGCAGTCATATGGGTTTTGTGGAGAGAGCGTAACTGTCGTACTTTTGAAGAAAACTACAGTTTCAAAACAGATGCAGACCTTGCTACAGATGTTAAGTCCCTTGTTTTATCATGGGCAGAAGCTTGTGGAAAGAAGGTTCACCTGAACTGCTCTTATATTGTATCCAATTGAGAGACGATATTCTCCTAATTTTCTGTTTTTTGCTTTTGTTTCTGCCTACCTATTGTAGACATTTGTAAATTCTTATCTCCTTAATGAATTTCTCTATTCTTATCAAAAAAAAAAAAAAAGATTATTGTCAAAGAAAACCATACGGTTTTCAATCAGCGTGTCTTTACACTTAAGTTTCAGCTCGGCACTACTAGTAGTTATGAATTCATAGAGTAGTACCAGACTACCAGTATGATTTCATTTGGTCTTCATTTAAACTTCTTTAAGTTTATATGAATCATTATACTCAACTCCCGGACAGCAAAATGGTAACCCACCAACCAAACCGGCAAACCATAATTATAAAAATAAGAAATTCCCAGTAGAGTGAAAATAATGGTTTTTATATGACCACTTGTACCTCTTTGGGAAAGTGGATCCATCTTACATGTGTCTAATTTGTAGCAATTCACTTTCTTTTACAAACAAGACAATTTATGTATAAAATTAGTAACCCACTTAGGGCTAATATCATCATGAAAATCTGAGTATAACATCGTATTTCTGGTGAATAATCCTTTTTCACAGAGAACAACTCGGAATAATTTGATCTTTGATAGATTTGAGACCGTACGTTTATAGTAAAAAAAGTATCAAGACCCATTATATATGATTTAAGTCAATTAGAAGATATGCTATTATTAGAAACCCTAAAAGTGAAATACACAAGTGAATTCAGGAAAAAAAACCCGGGGAATGAAGACGAGTATTGGTCATGCTTGGAATGATAGCAATATGCGCATGAGATTCACTTCAATTATTGAGTCACCTAAATTGATTATTCCGTGTTTCATTGCAATTCTATATGATTGTACATAATTTATTTGTATGCGTATGGAAAATTACTAAAACCTGTTGGAAATCGGAATGGTCATTACAAGGTTGACCAGCAATGAGTCTAAACGTGTCAAAAAAAAGCTAGGGAAGAAAAAAAAGATAAAAAATAAAAACTTGTTTATTTAAATTAAGGACATGCAGTTCACCCGAAGAAGAAAAGAAAATTAAGGATGTATGTGGTCACAATGGAACAATTTCCACAGCAGTTTTCTCTTTACATTTTTATATGATTGCAATATTTCAAGTTCTCATAGTTGAACTCCAAAAATCTGGTCATGTTGAGAGAGGCCAAATAATTCAGATATTTGAATATTTTACTTATTGTTCATCATGATCACCACACCAAATCAAAGGAAAACGTAAAGACCAACAGAGTCGGACACTAACTCATGATAAGTGATAACCATGAAATCCAGATATCGATTTTCTTTTGATGACTTCTCATTAGGATGCAAGAAAACTAAAATATTAAATTTGGACTTATATATATGGAACTCCAATAAAGTAAATGAATATTATACCAATTTATCTTTTGGTCGACATGAAAAACAAATATTTCTTTTAAAGAGTACAACGTTACATAGCTAGGAGTGGTAGAATATAAAGGTGACTGAGAAGTGATGGCAACCATAGTAAGCTAGCCAGCTAGAATGAATGAAGTAAAAGGTCCGGAATTTCCAAATGTAGTTCTTTGTTTCTGATTTATTAGCAAAAGTTGGAGCTACTTTTATTACCACTTGGGTTGATTAGAGCAACTGCAGTGGTGCGATCAAAACCAAAGATCAAAGATCAAAAAAAAGATCAAATTTTGGGTTTAGTCCGTGTTGTCACGTAACGGTGGCGATTAAAATTTGGTCGCGCGTAATTTAAAGATCCGCCCCAAAAAAATTTCATCGGGCGTATCTCAAATGTCCGCCCAATCAATCACCAGGCGGACTTTAAGTTTACGCCTGTCAACAGGCGTACTTTAAGTTTACGCCTCATTTTTTTTTTTTTTTTTTTAATTTGAATTTTCATCGGGCGTAATTTAAATCTCCGCCCGTTAACAAGCGTACTTTAAATTTACGCCCAGCAACAAGCGTACTTTAAATTTACGCCCGACTATATTAGGATTTGGTATTTGGTCGCGACCAAATATGGTCTAGAATTTGATCTTTGGCTGGGATTTGATCTTTACTCCGTCCCACTGCGTCACGATCTCATCCCAAATTTTTGGTTATACTCGCCCATTGTGGATGCTCTTAGTGGATGAAACTATTCGAAAATTAGGATTAAGAGAAAAAAACATTACCTTTAGAAAAATATCCGAGAAAAATACTGACTCAAATTTTGCTCTTCCAAGGCTAATTTTGAAGACTCCATTCTTCAGTGCATGAATATTCGACTTTATCCAATTGCTTGTTTTACTGCAAAAAGAACAGGAAAGAAGACTCGAATTTCTAATAAAATAAGACTAAGTGATGATTATATAGCTTATGCAAGTATAGATATTTTGTTTAGCGAAACTTTTTACATTCCCTCAATTCACAGCTGCACTTGTCGCTTAAAGACCAGCTACAGTAGTCAAACAAAAACCAATGGTAAGAAGGAAACCCGATCATACAGAAACCAAACAACAAGCAAACAAAACCAAAAGCGAAAGAAAACCAACAGGCCATGGCAGGCTCTACCAGTAGCACGGACCAGCAGAGTAAAAGTCCTACGTACCAAGGTCATGGTGACACCACTCTTGCTGCTAACAGTTCTTATGCTGAACTTTTCATGTGTAAAACCCACTCAATAATATTAACCTTAATTAATCCCCAAGTAGACGATAGATTGTGACCCCTCTAGATTGTGTAGATCCTATAAGAGGAAAATATTTTGTATTTTTTCTATACTAAATCAAGGATATTTTGTGAACTTCACTTTAATCGTTTCTATTGTGTTACAAGTTTTTCTTGCTTGAGGACGAAATGATGTGATGTTTATAAAGAATGAAAGCTTAATTCAGGAATAAAGACTAAAATGTTTTTGATTATTACTTAATTAATTATCATTTTTCCAAAAAACACAAGTCACTAAAACCCTATCAACTCACTTCTCATTTTCTTAATATAACCTCTGCTTTCGAAAAAAAACTCAGTTCTCATTTACATTTTTATACAGTTTTCACAGGAATGCAAGAACTCTCAGATATAGAACTATGGATAGAAATTTCCACAGTTCTCTGTATTGCGAACAATTTTCTTATAAATGTATTGGTGGAATATAATTTATATTCGGATATAGTTGTTAGCTCAGTGTTTAGAAAGAAATATTAATGAAACATCGACAATTAATTAGTGGATACCACTATTCATCTGTATCCATTATCATCTCAAATATAGATTAAAGTTAAGGAAAGTACTATATACATAGTCATAGGTAGCACTTGATTATACTTATTCCAACAGGAGCATTAGTGTTTAGCTCCACCAGGAATGCAGTTTAAACTTTAAAGACTCATTACTATTTTGACGCCTAATGGTCGTATAAAATGTTGTCAATGCAATACTAATTGTGTTTAATAATATCTTCACCTAGAGCTTTTCCTTTATACTCCACTTGTTACAGAAATTATACATATGTATACAATTATAGATATTATATATATTTTCTTAACTTCAACGTCCCATTTTGGCAAAGAGTAGCTTTCCTAATTAAGTATCAAAAATTAGTTGGCATCATAATCTTTGGTAAAAGACCTTTAAATAATTGTTTCTAATCCCACTCAATAATCTTAACTGAGTATGGGTTGCATCTATATTAGCTCAAGGTTTTGTAATGATTCGATCGGAACTAATGGGATTATTGGGATGGCTGGATCTTTTTTTCTCTTTTTTTGCCTCGCTATCTGGGCTTGTAGGTAGTAGTGGGCTTGTTCTTATAGAGAAGGATTCAACTTTAATATCCTTGGGCATTAGAGACTTCTTTTTTTTTTTATAAAGAAAGAAATATTTTTGCCACTGTTTTCTTTTCTCTTCCTGTTAACCTATGAAATCGTAGGATTTGTTTTCCTGGTGACGGATGGACTTGCAGATCATTCCTTAGAAGGAAATCAAGTAGCATCCGAAAATTATACGGGGCCATATTGTACCTTCTTTTTAAACCAAAATGTAGACGAAGACTCGAGAGCCTAATTAGAAATTCACCGAATAATTCGTGAATTACTTTGGAACGTTAGTTCACGTATTTCTAAGCATCGAATCTCCGGCTAATCATTTGCTAGATTATTGTGTTAACCACTAAACTCATCACTCCTTGTTATGTGCATTGACATAACATATAGTATTCCATTTAAATTGTAAACCATCAAGGGCTAGTCCAGTTGGTCAGGTGTCTGATTTTCAAATAAGAAAATCAACGGATCGAGTCTTCAGTAGAGAGTTTCGAGATTTCATGAAATACTTCTTTTATGCAAATTAAAGTTTAACTTAATGTTTCTTCTTTCTTATTAAAAATGAAAAAGTTTAAATTCTTAATGTATCTTCTTTCTTATTAAAAATGAAAAATCCTAAAAATATAGAATACACATCCAAGATTATAAAACAAGAAGGTTTTCCCTATTTCCCATCCCAATTTTTCTTATTTCCGATCCCTTCATCATTTCTAAAATCAATTTCACTTTTCAATTTTGGTTTCTCCTATGTACCATCCATAAAAGTCAAGTTGACTTTCTATGATTATTACCATTTTTATTTGTTTTCTTCTTCTTTGATCTTGTTTTTCCATTAAACAAAATAAAAAACTATCAGGTTATAAATCCTAAATTAGTGTAATTATTATTATAGTACGTACACCCATTCCTTTAATTTTTATCATTAAATTTACGAGATGTATGTGAATTAATGGACAGTTAATGGGTAAACCATTATTATGGAAGACTCCATTATTGATCCATAAAAATGATTAGTTTTTGATCCTCAAAAATGCATTCAGAAGGAAGAATTTGATTCTAGTTACATTTAATTTGGATGCATGCACTTATATTTTCGGGTGATCATTGTTGTTTGTATGCCAGTGCACTATGATGACGATGATCCGTGGATAATTTTTTCCTTCTTCAGTCGTTTGAATTTCCAGTGACAACTGGTAATAAAGTTCTGTTACAAAGATTTTTTAATTTCAATTATTGGAAATCATGAAAGGAAGAATTTTTCTTTGGCTCATGATTTTGGTTCATCTACCTGACCTGCTTACTGTTATCCCTCAACATGTATGCGTATTTCAATTGGTACTTCTTTTTTTCTAATTAATTTACGAAGAACCGGTGATGCATTATGGAGATAGAGTAGAAGAGTTAATTGTTGATGGTGGAGATGGAGATGGAAACGTTACCTAGGGTTTGTTTTTCTTAGCTGTAGGGTGATTTTACCGTTGGGTGTAAATAAAAAGTCAAAGCTAGTATTTAGGATTTATGAAAATTTATATGGGTAGTACTTAGCAGTGTAGTCAATTTCGGCCGTCTCGGCCGAGATCTCAGCGATTTTTCCGTTTTCGGCCATTGGACAGCCGATAAGAACAATCTCGCCGAGACGATATCTCACTGGAATCTTGCCGGAATTATTCAATCTCGGCTGCTATCTCGGACGGAATTTCGTTTTACCTTTGACTGTTCCATGGTTTCCATTAAATTGAAGCTCCTCAATTTGACGGTATCATGGTTTTCATGAGTCCTTTATTTTATTTTCTGAACTAAAAGTCAAATAATACTAATATTCTTGAGAGAGACAGACAGAAATAATCAAAAGAAACACCATACATGAATCAGTATAACCACTTCCCAATCGATAAACCCCACTAAAAACCTCTATTGCAGGACCTTCGTATGTTTTAGTGAGAAAGATTTTTTCCAATCTAACACCGTCATCAACCCTGTTGATATTAAAAATCTCTCACTAATCTTGTTTCATTGATCTCCTTTTATATTCTCTTTTTAATTTCTCCAAACCTATTATCCATTAAACGAGCTTTTCCATGGAAGATTTCAGTAAGCAGAACCAAAGTCTTAACCTTAATGCTTCCATATAAATTACTCATGTGAGAGGGTTCGAAGAAAGAAAGAGAGACACTTAGTTGTAAAGAAAAATGAGCCAGTTAATTGTATATTCCCTCTTCTCATTCCTCTCCTTCATTTTCTTAATGCTAACAACGGTGCTTCCTTTCAATTGAACCGAAAGGCATGCGAATAGCTGTTAACTTGTGGTACATGAGAATTATGTATTGGATTACGTGTGTTAGTTATACAGTATAAAGGTTGTTTTCTTAATGAATATTTGTGCTTTCTTAGTGAATATTAGTTTTTGTTTTGGCTAATTTGATAGCATTCCATTATATCTTGATATATAGAAATTATTCATATATAGAAGTTGGAACCGAAATTATACCGAGATTTGGAAACGGAATCTCCCCGAGACAACGTTGTACCAATGTGTCGTTAGGGACCGAGACAAACCGAAATCCGAAATCAACTACATTGATACTTAGGATAATTGGGGATAGGATTTTAGGGGATTGAAAATAGGAGAAATGGGGATTGGAAATAGAGAAAACCAACAAGAATGCCTTTCGTTGTAATCTGATATGTACCGAACTAAAAATATAGCTAAACAGAGTCATATACGTGTTTGCGCATCTCCATACTTTTACCGAATTACGCTTAATAAACGGGTTTGTTGATGAAGTTTTCGTTTTATTTAGCCGGATGAAACGCGCATTTTTGGCTGTCCGAGTTGTTATCTGTCGACATATTGCTAACTTGGCTCAAGAGGTATTACATAGCCTGGTGTAATTCCTCCTCTCTAGTTAATAAAATCATTTTCTGCTCTTTAGTGTCTGCATGTATAAGAAAAGGTAAAGCGGGTAAGTCGGTGTATTTTTGGCTAATGTCCTACGTAGATTTACTGGATCTATCCACGCGACATGTCATGGACTCCTCTGTTTTGAAACTGACGTGCACATAGTGTTCCCGTACGGGTGAAAAGAAAATTAGACCAAAAAACTGTGCAGTGGTCCGACGGACCAGTTGATATTGCGGCGTCAACAAAATCAAGTGAAGAGATTCTTCTTCTAAACTTTTTTTCGCTGACTTTGACATAATTTCACCGACCGTCTCACGTGCATACTAGCAGTAAGGTCACCTGCCGACTAATTGTTTCTCCCGCCGCCCACCACTTTTCGAAGGTTATAGTGATCATAAGAGAAGAATATTTTCCAAGCTTATAGTGATGATAAGAGAAGAATAAAATGTACTCCCTCCCGCTCTAAAAGATAGGCAAGTTTGTGTTTAATTTAATACACAAATCTACCTATCTTTTAGAGACGGAGGAAGTACATAATTGCATCAGGGTAAAAGTGTAAAATGAATTGTGCCGCCACAATAATAATTAAAGCACAACATGATACATCACTTGACGTAGCACAATATCGCACATCAAGCTATCTTCATGTGGTGTGTTCGGCTTGACTAATCGGCATGATAACAAAACACAACATGCAGCTTCGATAAGCACGAAGTACAACACATCACGTTAAAAAAGCATGTTATAACATATAGGGATTAATAAACACATATAAAAAATTATAATTTTCATTAGATCCACTGGATTGATGACTTCGGAATGAAATTTAATAACCCCTTGTAACAATTTTGTAAATATGAAAGATGAAAATAACGTTATTTGTTGGATTTGAGAAAAAATCCTGAAGAAAAAGGCATATATTTTTTCCTAAATTTTTATTGGTAAAGTTAGAAAACAAACAAATTTATTTAAAATCAGAAACAAAGAAAATACAAGAAGATAGACCAAATGGTAAAACATTGTAAACCAAAGAGATAATTTTAGCAAAAATTGGTAACAACGTAGACCAAAGCGATCACTACTAGAAAATGGGTCTGTTGCTACACGTCGTTCGTATGGCAAGAACCCATGAGCAAAAAAGCATTTTTTTTAATTTCATTATTCATTTATTTCCAATTTTATTTTATTTTAAAAATCGGTTACTACACAACTGGTGATGCAATAATGCCGTGAGTGCATTAATAAAATATCCATTGCAACACCATTATGTGTGACAACGTGTTCATAAACAGGGACGATGTACAATAAAATTGTATAAAAAAAACATTTCGCTCACATGAATTGAGTTGGAACAAAGAATTCAAATTGAATAAAACGAACAAATATCTGTTACAAATTATGGTTATTCCAACTTTGACATAAGAAAAGATTTACACAATCTTCAAGCAAACAAACTTCAAAAAAAATTTAAACTTCAAACTAGACCTATTATTCCATGCTAAATCCATCCCAGTTGTCCACTGCTAGGCGTCGCGTTCCTGCTAAACAGATCAAAACAAACACCACCAAGGTAAAAGAACATCACAGAATGGCATAAAATCATCATGTCTAAAAAGATTAATTGGGCTATAAGAGAAATATTAAATATAACACCAACATGCAAAGAGTAAATATCATACTAACATACCAACAATTATGACCACTTAAAAGTTAATTCCCATGTTTGTTTGAGATAGTCAGAATTCTATAAATTGAAAATCAAGGAAAAAGATACTTACAATCATTTTGCGATCTGTACAGTTGCTCCCCAAGTATGTTAGACTGCTCCGCAGGTCTAACGAGATGCTCCTCATGTCTGTACGGCTGATTCGCAGGTCTAACAAGATGTTCCTCATGTTTATAGTATGCATCTTTGATCAGAAGAGTAATTTTTATGTAGTGACTGACTAGCAATCTTTTGGGCTCACTAGCAACCACAGAGTGTGCATCTTTGATCAGAAGAGTAATTTTCAGCAGCTTAATGCGTACATCAGAAAATTTTATGTAGAATTAGAGTCCAGCGAACTTGCAGCCATCTTTAAAGTAGGATTTTATCATAGAAAAATGATAAAAAAATAGCTGTTATAAGGGAAAATAGATAAGATAAGTTTACCAACTCTTTTTTCCATCACATTGGACACTAATCATATGGCACGCTAAATAAACAAACATAATATTAACTTATGCTAAGTATGTTTACCTGAAGTTCACCCCACAACCAGTACTTCGACACTGTATCCTGCTTATCCCAGTGCTTGGTCCAGTTGAACCTCCGAGATTGTTTTAGCAATACCCCAATGGCGTCAGAATATCGCACTTGATTGGATCCTTTAGGTTTTCCATCACAAACAACTTCTTTCTTTTCTTGCCTCTTTGCCATAAAAGATGCAAGAGTGGTATCACGTCAGACCTTTCTCTCTTCAGGGACAACAGCTGCTTAGAGACAAAAGTTAGCAATCTATGGTATTACTAAAATACATCTAGACACAGCAGTATTAAAGAACACAATTTAGTATTGTCCAGTAGCTAAGGTATTGAAGTGCTCACCAAACTCACCATTTTGCTTATTTTCCATCCTGTGTAGAACCATAAAAACCAAAAAAAAAAAAATCAAAAAGAAATCAGAACATAAGCAAATTCAACATAAGCTTGATCTGTAAGCAGGATCACTAATAGTTTGCAACCAAATCACAATTGTGCAGTTTAAAATATTTGTTTTCTTCATTTGACTATAGTTAATTCAAGGTAACATATTATGTTCTTTGCTTGAACTAACAGCACGACATTGGAATCAATTTAGTTCAGAACTATCACATTCCCAATGATTTGGATTAGCATCTCCGACCACAAATGGATATTATACTACTGAATAAGAGAACATAAGAACCAAACCACATACATATGGAGTAGATTATAAAATCAGTTGCAAAGAATTCAATTTTGATCATATTCAAAACCAAATAAAATAAAAATATTAACAGAGTCCAACACGAACAATCAATTATTGTTGTTGCAGGAGTAGATTATAGAATCAGTTAACAGAGTCCAAACAGAATTACGGAAGGGTTTGCATGATTTTGCTGAACAAATGCCTATCTATATTTCGACCTGGGGTGCATACCCTACCAACTCACAGTAAGAAAGAGGCGACTATATAATCTACGAATCAATGAATGAAGAGATATCCAACCATAAACCAAGATAATTTATGTGAAGATGATAAGACAATTTAACTTAATCGAACATAATCGAAATAAACAGATAGCTATCTAGTCAATAGATATACAACAAAAGGCGCTATACAATGAGAACATAGATTAGGAAAAGAACATACAATGAAGAAAAACAAAAGGAACTTTCTGAATATAGATCAGGAAACTCAAGCAAATGCACCAGAGCATTGTAATGAACATACAGTGAGACACTTTACAATGAGAACGAGGCCCAAATCCCAGAAAAAATAAGAATCAGACTCAATGGCCCTAACAATCAAACATGAGAACCAAATAAAAAAAAATCTAACCTTACAGGAAAACCAAATAAACCAACCCTATAAGAACAGAACAAAAAAGAAAAAAAAAGGGATTGAAAAATTACTCTTCCTCAGATTGCATCTTCAAATCGAATGAAAAAAAAAATCTACAAAACAAAAATTAAAAACATTAAAACCCAAATTAAGGATACCCCGAATTGAAACTTTAGGGAGATGTGACAAATTGACCTGCTATGAGACTCTGGAGAGTGACGAAAACAAAACCCCCAAATTAGTCAGGAGTGTTGTGTATATCTCTAGACAAAAATTACGGAAAAATATCCAGAGTATAACTTATGATGATCTTCGCAGTAGTGGCACTAATACATGAGAAATGATAAATTAGGGTTATACCTTTTGATGTTCGAGAGAGAAAATTAGAGATTTCAAGTCTTTCTGTATGTGACCTTTTTTTATGGGATTCTGGGTGTGATTTAAGACTGTGCAGATTCGAGAGAACAAGTTTTTCTTTAATTTCGAGCAGAAGATGGAAGTTTTTTTTAGGGTTTGGAGAGATTTTATTTTTTCTTCCGTTTTGGAGAGAAAAACTGAATTTGTTTTAGTTATGAAGATGCGAAAACTTTGGGGGATTGAGCGAACTTTGGGGGATTTTAGTGGGAATTTGATTTTCATGAAAATTTTCGAGGGAAATTTGGCGCTAGATTTTGTAAACAAAGTTCTAGGGTTAAGTTGCAGAGTTAGGAGGAAGAAAAGTGCAGAGATTTGGGGTTTAGATGTGGAGAAGATAGGTTGATGTTTCTTGTATTTGTTAGCAATAAGAAAACACGCGGAACACCACCCCTTTTTTATCAAAATAAAAAAAGACACGTGGTCCATGGGAAATAACTTCTTTTCCTTTTCTAATTTTATTGACTGATAAATTCATAAGAAAAAAAAACATTAAAATAAACTTGGCCTCCTAGATTTTTGTATGACGTTGTATTTTTGTTTATGGCTTTGCTTTATCATGTGACGTGTATCACATGGTACATTTTCAAGAAGCACATTTTATTTTTTTTATTTTTTTGAAGCAAGAAGTACTCTATTATTATTTTATTTTTTTTTATTTTTTTTTGCTTTAAGCAAGAAGCACATTTTATGTTGAACGATATAAAGGTTTTATACAACGTCTTGACATATAATAATTTGGATTATAAATAGCAAATCACGGATTTATGATAAAATTTTATTCTCGAATGGCGACTTTCAGTTTTCATCGGACCAAAAAAGCTAGCTAATCTTGAGCGTAAAATTATCCTATTGAAATTGAGCGCATTCGGAGCCATAGTTAGCAAACATTGTTTAATCAATTTTCGACATAACTCCTTGAGGATTTCGATCTACTAATTCATTTGATTCGGGAAAACTGAAATAAATCCACTTGTAAAACGGAAAATTGAAAGCTAATTAATCTTGATCGTAAATTGAAAAAGTAGTTAATCTTGATCGCATAATTAAAAATACACTTGATAGAAATTGAGTGTGACCCGGAACCTTATATAGCAAACCTTGTCTAATCAATTTTCAATTTATCTCTTCAGGGATTTCGATTTGCTAATTCATCGGAATCGGAAAAACCGAAACTAAGTCACTTGTAAATTGGAAAAGTTCAATGCTAACTTTCTTCATCGGAAATTGAAGTTAATCAAAAAACTGAAAGCTAGTTAACATTGACCGGAAAATTAAAAATACATTCAACATGTATTAGTGTAGTCGGAACCATAGTTTACCAATCTCGTTTAATCAATTCTCGAGTTATGTCTTCTACAATTTAAATCTACCGATTCATCGGAATTGGGAAAATTGAAAGTAAATCCACTTCTAACCTGAAAAACTGTTAATTTTCTGGATCGGAAATTTAAGTTAATCGATAAACTTAAAGCTAGTTAACGTTCACTACAAAATTATAGCTTGTTGATTATTTTCCATGAATAAATTTATTACATTACACGAAACTTTTGTTACCAGAGAAAGAGAATAAATTCCTAGCCCTAGTTTCCAACTCCAGCCATGCCTCTCCTTTAATCATCATATAACCCAAGCCCCAACAGAATTATTGCTTATAAGACTTTCGATACAGAAGATACATAGTAATTATTTTTATTTTTAATTTATGTTTAATAAAAATTACTGACGCCATGAATGCAATGAAAAATAAAAGAAAAAACAAGACACGTGTTTGTTGGTTCGCCGGGACAGGGGCAAGGGCATTTTTCGAGATAGAGGATCCTAAGCCCGAAGCACAAGAAGTAACACGATTTTCTTTTTTTATTAATATTAGAAACTCATTATATTGATTTATTAATCTTTTATTAATTTTAGAAATTCATTATATTGATTTATAAATTTTTATAAATAGTTATAGCAGCACCAGTGCGGAAAAAAGAGAGTCAAAATTTTATTAATTATTTTATTTGTACATATTGCCACACCGATGTGGCGTAAAATAGACTTGTTGCAGCAGTTAAAAGTTACATGAGGCAAAAGGGTACTTTTTTGCCTCGACTATTTATAGGTGTGGCAAAAGGTCTTACTTAATGTCACACCTGTTGTGTGGTGAGGTTAAAACCTACCTATTGCCTCAGTCTTTGTTGATGTGTGGCAAAGTAGTGTAGCAATAGACTTAGTTTCTTGTAGTAGATCCATTCTCATCATCTTCAGTAAATTCAAAAGTGGGTCGTTGGACCTGACCATGCCAAGAGTTGTGCACAATCATTTCTTTCTAAAACATGTGTGTATATGTATTGTGTTGATCGAGGAAACTTAAGCAGTTCATATATCCATTTCCTAAGAATTCGCCAAAGTGGTTGAGTTAGCCATTGGCTGCACACTGATGTGGTACATCGTGTTCTATCCACAACGTTTAAAAAGAACACTTACCGTGAAATCTGGTTTACACGCAAATTTTATTTTTTAAAAGCATTTGAATAAAATCGTTTACATAAAAACAGGTTGTAGCGAGATAATAATGTTGTTGGAAAGTTTGATGTTACAGTGTAGCTTTAGTGAGACAACGCTAAATTCAAATTGTGTGGATCTTATTATGCTAGATCGAATTTATAAAAGTTCAGACACAACAACAGGTGCATTCATGATAATGTAATAGAAAACTTGTGTGCAAGAGTTCAGAGTCTTCAGACCTCACGAAAAGATGATTAAACTATATGATATATTGTAAGCGTTAAGCACTATAGGTTGTACTATAAAACTATGTTACCATCTTAAAGCATTCAAAAGAGTAGTAATACATCCATCCAAAGAAAATCCATAATTTCCCTCGTTGAACTCTTTTGGAGATGTGGCGCGATCTTAAAAGTGAATGCCATAAATTGTTAGAGCCCCATATTTTCAAATCAATTATAATCTTTTCAATGTTATCTCTCAGTGGATTATGGTAAATGGGGATTGGATAAAAAAAATAAAATAATAATAAGGCAGGTTTCTATTTGTATGATTAACATGGAGGTAGTCAAATCAGAATACTATAAACTTTCATAGATTTTTAATTTGAGCGACCTATAGATTCTCTGAAAATCCAGAGATCTCTATCGATTTTAAGAGCGTATAATATAGAGTCTTTGTGACTTATAGATACAAATTTAGCGGATTTTAGAGAGATTTTGTGATTTGTAGAGACGAAAAATGTATAACATATAATAAAAAATTCAAAATATCTACCAACTTTTTTATTATGCAAATTACAATGTTAACAAAAGTACCATGAATAAATCGTAAGATAAGTGTTGATTGTCACGCGACACAAATGAAGGATAACGAGTGTATAATGAATGTAAAACAACTAGAGTCTAGTTGCTTGACTATTGTAAAATAAATAAAAAGAAGACTTGTATGTTAATTTGATGCTTATTAGAAATAACCCAAATTTCTATATAGTCTTCAAAAATCTCACCTATTTAGGATAGATTTTTGGCATGCCTAGTTTCTTACGAAATTTCTCCAAAGTCTCTAAAATCTACAAATTCATGACTTATAATATAAATCCAATAACAAGGGTGATTGAGTGATTCTTAAGAAATCCCAACCCAATAACATAGAGTTTTAGAGAATTAGAAAGACTTAAAAAAAAAAGAGTCTTTATCCACTAACGAGATAATTATGAGACTCTCTTAGAATCTCTATTAACTAACAATAGATTTGATAACTCTCCAAGAGACCTTGAAATTCCGGTTTGACTACCTCCATGTAAGGTACTTCTAAATGGTAGATAAATATGAATGATCGTGTACCTAAATCACTTATATGTAGTAAATGTTGTCCTTATCTTTCAAGAAGTTTGTTACTTGGTCTTGCACCTTTTTGAAAAGGGATACAAATGTTGTTGCGGATATCATGACTAAGAAATACTGACTCAGTGGTAGCGATGTATGGTTATCAGAGCCTGAAAAGATATTTTCCCTTGTAATCTTCAGTATTCATCTAATAAAATCTCCCTTATCTAAAAAATAAATAATCATGGATATGTAAGCGCCTACAATCTTCTTGGCGTATCTTGATTAGACCCGATCATGTTTGACGTAAAGGCCCTATTGGGAGAATAGTCCAGCATTCCATATGTTCCAGGACATGCATTATTTCTTCTTGGATATTTTTGTTTTGTATTAGAAATGCACCTTTATCATGGTACATTAAATTCAGAGATGTAAGTGACGAATCAGGACATGGACATAGAAAACACTCAGAAAGCAGAGATACAATTAAAAAAAGTCCCTGACCTTATCACAACCCGATGAAAGACATTGATATTTGTTAGAGCACTGCTCGGTCGAACTCGCATGCGTTTCTATCTTAAGCATGTTTGTCAATGTTAGTGATCAAAACTAAAAGTCTTGATTTCTAGTCTACTTATAGATAAGTCTTGGACTAGGATAGAAAGTGTAGTTGAGCTCAATACTTCATGGCGATCATCATACAAAGACGAAGAACTACTCAAGGAACTGTTGGAACTTCATCGATTAAAAGGTATGTGTAGACTTGAACTTATCTATCACTCAAAAGTCTATCTACTCTATCTTCTATCTTGAGACAAAATTCGTTTTGCTATATAGACTTTGATTATACACATTTGCTATTTTGAATCGAGTTTATCTCGTTTATCTATTTATCGAAATATGTGTTGGTAAGCTTTCATTTTGTCCAAGTTCATCTTTACTAGTGACGAAAGTCATGTTAAGTTTCAATCACTTGAAAATGGCTTTGACGAAAAATAGTTTCTGAACAACAACTATATAACGTCCTCTAAGAATGTTTCAATGATTGAAATGAGAGTTTAAATTATATAACCATGGTTGGATATAAGCATTGTGTGGTAACTCATACATGTATAAGTCCTTATTCCTGATGAGTGCCAAATATTGCATATATTTATCCCTTTTTGTTGGCAATTTAACTCATCTTTTGTGCGTTAATTCTACATTTTATCCCATATTCTGTATTTTCATTGTTTTCAAGAATAAATATTTTTATTAATTAATTTTGCATTTTTAGGTAATAAATAAAGTTCGGATGAGTCGCGGAGCGAAAAGAGCAGAAAAGTAGTGAAAAGCCGGGAGAAATTACGCAAGGAAGCCGCGAAGAATGGTGCGCACAACCTCATTTTCTACACACAAAAGCGCCTCCGTTCTCAGCCATCAGATCAGTTCCCAGAAGCATCCGATGGTCGCTCCTTCATAGAGCATCAAAATCTGAAGTCTCTGCCAAGCACCACAGCGCTGAAATTCCAAGCCTTCAGATTAGATGGTAGTTGAATCCAACGGTCGTTCCCTTGCTGTTCATCAACGTTTGATATCTCCGCCTTACACTACAACACCTAACTCCATCTGGCGTCGTTGATTTTGTTGTATGATATAATCCAGCGGTCGCTACAAGCTTCACTTCATCTCACCGTCCGATTGATCTTTCATCTCCCTATCCCACGGCGCAGCGTCGCAGATCATCACATTCGATACACTCGCCTCACACCCTAGCAACCCGAGCACCTACACCTCAAACAAACGCACCCTTCCCTTTCTCCATCGAACCACCTCCTCCATCACCCCCCTCTGCAGAACCGCCATGCCCCGTACCACCACCATGTCCGTCCCATCACCACCACCTCACCCCAAATCACTCCACTAATTTCTCCCCAACTCTATTCTACCTAAACCCATCACGTACCATCTTTAATCATCATTTACAACCTCAATTTCTCATCTCTGCCTGAAACCCTAGGTGAGAAATTGGGGATATATATGATGATTAAAGCATCAATTGGAGCTCGAGAGGAACGAGAAGAAGCAGGAGAAGATTGGGTCGACGAGATGGAGCGAATATCTCATCAACAGTAGGTAAATCAATTTCACCAAACCCTAGTTCTACTAATTTTGGGGGAAAATTGGGGGAAAACCCTAAATGGGTAATTGGGTATAAATTGGTGTTGTGGGGAGTGTGTGAAGGACACGATATACCTCTCTGGACTAGCCAGTAGAGAATTTGCTACAAATTGTTATGAACTTCAAATTTCAGTGTTTCAGTTGAGAGTTGCAAGTTGCTTATGTGTTGAGTTATCTGATATGTTGCTAGTTATGTATGAATTATCTATGTTAGTGTATGTATGTTGCCACTACATGGTTAGCATGAGCTAATCAACTTCAGGCCAAGGCTCAGTGAAGCCTTGTGCACTGTCAAGTGTAATTGAGCTAGGATAGTTACTTCCTGTTGCTATGTTTTGATTGTGTAAATGAGAGAGGCCAATGCTCATAGAGCCTGTGATTGGCTGTACTGTCAAAAGACAGCCAATGCTAGGGGTAGACTAGTGAGCAAGTTGGTGTTCTTCCATTTCTAGTTGTATGCTTAGGAATGAACATAACCTAGACCATGTCACTTGATTAGGACACAAGGTGGATCATATGCTTTGGCTTACCCACCACTTCTCTTTCAGTCACTTTTATTTTTCAGTCCTGTATGCTTGTAGTTCAGTTACTTTTCTTGCCTTTCATTTTCTTGCATTTTGTAGCTACTGTGCACTGAAGTCAGTGCACTGAACTCACCCTGCCCTTGGCTGCCAAGCCTTGGTTATTTGCTGCTTTTCTTGGCTGTTTCTTTGCTGCTTTACTTTCCAAGCCTTGGTTCCTTGTCTGTTATCTTTCCCTGCTGTGGTTCTTAGCCTGTTTCTCTATTGCTTTACCTTGCATCTTTGGTTCATGCCATTTACATGCCCTTAGCTCACTGCCATAGTGCATTGTCACCATTGTTAGCCTAGGAAAACTTCTTATATGCTCCTCTCCCTGTGGACAAACCCCTACTCATCACTATATTATAAATCTTGACCTTGTATACTTGCAAGCATATTGTGTGCATCTTAGAATCCACAACAAGTTTTTGGCGCCGTTGCCGGGGAGCTGGCTGCCATATTTTTGAAGTTTTCATAGCTGTTGTGGCCTTGTTGTGCTCGCCTAGTTGTGTGTGTTCATTGCTATCTTGTTCACTTGCTAACTGCTGCTGGAGCTGTGCATTATTTGTTGTTGCTACCAAGTCTGCTGCAAAGCCTGCTGCAAAGCCTGCTGCTGCTGTTGCCTTCTCTGCTGAGCTGTTGCTGTTGCTGCTGCTGGTGCTGCTGCCAAGCCAAAGCCAAAGCCTGCTTTCTCTGTTGGCTGCTGTTGGTGCTGCCAAGCTGCTGCTGCTGCTGTTGTGCCAAGCCTGCTGCCAAGCCAACTGGGCTGCCAACTGAAGCTGTCAACTGGGCTTGTGCAACCTCTGCTGCTGGGCTGATCCAACTTTGCTGCTGGGCTTGAACCAACTGAGCTGGGCTAGTAACTTCTGCTTGGGCTTCAACCTGCTCTTGGGCTTGCACTGTTGCTGGGCTCCGTTGCTGCTGCTGCTGGGCTCTGCTACACTGCTGCTGCTGGGCTTGGACGTGAGCTGCTAGGACGATCCTAAAGCCCAACTGGGCCTTGCAACTAAAAGGGGACTAAAAGCCTATTTTTGGGCTTCCCTCCAAAAACAAGTAAGCCTAACCCATGAGTTAACCCACTTGGGCCTCATTTAAATTCAAATTTGGGCTTGTAATAATTTATTTAATTATTTATTTTGGGATTGTAATAATTTTTATTTTCTTTTTCTTTTTTTTATTTGGGATTGTAATAATTTTTATTTTCTTTTTGTTTTTCTTTTTTTCTTTTATTTTTCTTTTTTCTTTTATGGGTTTGTTTTAATTATTATTATTGTTTTTATTTTCTTTTATGAGTTGTGATTTATGCTAGGTTTAGTTCAAAAATTTTCAAAAACCCAAAATTTTTAAACCAAAAACAAAACCCCTTCTTTAAACCAAAACCCATTCAAAACCAAATCTTCATAACCCTGTGGGCCAAATTGTTTCCGATTGCTCTGTCTGACCAACATGTTAGTTAAGGTACCTACTAGGACATGATTGTGACCTACAGAGACCAGACAAACAGACTTGTTAGAATTAACCCAGACGAACCTATCGAAATTCTAAGTTCTGAGGGAGACAGTCCAGATCAACCAGAAACAATGGGAGAACCACGTACCCTCAAGGATTATATGTACCCAACTAGAGCCAGTCAACCTTCTTGTATTTTGCTGCCCGAGGCTAATGGCCATTATGAGCTGAAATCTAGCACAATACAGATGCTTCCTATTTTTAGAGGTGTTGAGAATGAAAACCCGTACCACCACGTGAGAGAATTCGAGGAAATTTGTGGAACTCTGCGTTTCACTCAAATGACCGACGAAACCCTGAAGTTAAGGCTTTTTCCTTTCCCTGAAAGATAAGGCAAAGGCCTGGCTCTATGCTTTACAGCCTCAATCCATCATGACATGGGATGACCTCATAAAGGAGTTTTTCAAAAAGTTTTTCCCGAACCACAAGACTGCGACAATTCGTCAAAGTCTGAATAGCTTTGTGCAATTAGAAGGTGAGACCTTAGCTAGATACCTGGAGAGATTCAATGAATTATTGCTCCAATGTCCCCATCATGGTTTTGAAAAATGGAGACTTGTGCAAATTTTGTATGAAGGTCTAGATGTGTCCACCCGAACAACGGTTGAGTCGATGTGTAATGGTCTATTCGTAGAAAAACTGCTGACGCGTCTTGGGACTTCTTGATTGAAGTAGCTGAAAAGACGCAACAGTGGGAATCCATCCGTGAAACCAGAAAGACTACATCCGAAGCAAAGGCTTTTAGGATTGAAGCGGATTTTGAGGGTAGAGCAAACATGGCATCAATAGTTAGGAGATTAGAAGAGTTAGAACTACATAAAAATTCAAAACCTTCCACCACTACTCTCCGAGAACATGTCGCTTCATCTGTTTGTGCTGCTTGTAACGACCCCAACCATCAATTCCAAAATTGTCCAGATTTGCTTGCATCCAGGAGTCTAGGCTTGAACAGGCACATGCCATGTTTCAGAAACCAGAGCATAACCCTTATTCACAGACCTACAATCCAGGATGGAGAAACCACCCTAACTTTTCATGGTCAAAAGGACCCACTCAAGGAGGACCATCTCAACCAATCAGAGCTAACCCAATCAGAGCTATCAAAACAATCAGGGATATCAGAACAATCAAGGTTATCAACACCCGAGAAACCCTCAACAACAATCAAACTCTCAACAACAATCATATCCTCAACACAATACCGACAAGAGATTCCACCTTAGAGGAAATGTTCCAGAGTTTGATGCAAAGTCAGAAAAATCTAGATCAAAAGATGGATCAAATATGTGAGAGAGAAAAGGGTAAACTTCCGAGCCAACCCCAACAAAATCCAAAGAGGATATTTCAAACAGGCACAACATCCTGCACTGAAACCTCACCTGATCAAATCCATGCCATTACCACCCTCCGAAGTGGTAAAGTCATCGAGAACAACGTAGGCGAACCTAATGAGTCTGATACAAATTCCACGTTGTCTCCACAACCCCAGAAAACCAAAGAATCTGAGCAAGTTGGAAAATCTGACAATTCTACTGCTGTGAATGTCCCTTTGCCAACTCATCTTCCTGTTGCTCCATTTCCTCAAAGATTGATCTATCAACAGAAAAGTACCCATTACAATGAGATGTTAGATCTGTTCAAGAGAGTCAACATCAACATTCCTTTTCTTGAAGCAATCAAGCAAATCCCTGCTTATGCCAAATTCCTCAAAGACTTGTGTACTCAAAAGCGCAAGCTCAATGTGCAAAAACGTGCTTTCTTAGCTGAGCAGGTGAGTTCCATCATTCTGAACAAACTCCACCCAAGTTTAGGGATCCAGGATGTCCAACAATTTCTTGCACTATAGGAGAACACACGGTCAATAAAGCGTTATTAGACCTAGGTGCAAGTGTTAACCTACTGCCATATTCTGTTTATGAGCAGTTAGGTCTTGGGGAGTTGAAACCAACATCTATCACTCTACAACTGGCAGACCGATCTGTCAAGATTCCTCGTGGAGTGGTGGAAGATGTTTTGATCAAGGTTGACAAATTCTATTTTCCCGTAGACTTCATTGTCTTAGACACTCAACCTGTACAAAACCCAGACTGTCACATTCCTGTCATCTTAGGACGTCCTTTCTTGGCTACGTCCAACGCGATCATCAACTGTCGGAATGGAGTGTTAAAACTGTCTTTTGGTAACATGACGGTAGAATTGAATGTGTTCGATATTAGTCAACAACCTGTGAATCTTGATGATGATGATGTGCATGAAGTTAATATGATTGAAGGATTAATGCAAGATTCGTTGACTAACATTCTATCCGTGACCCCTTTCAAGCATGTATGGAGAACTTTAACCCTGATTTCTATGATGATGCATACTGTAGTGACGTCCTATCTCTGCTCGAATCTGTACCTCAAATGGACGTCACTGAAAGGAAATATGAAGTGGAACAACCCCTATTCTCTGATTCCAAGCTTATTCCATCCATTGTTGAGCCACCCAAGCTTGAATTGAAACCATTGCCTAGTACGTTGAAGTACGCATTCCTAGGTTCTTCTGATACTTTACCTGTCATTATTTCATCATGTTTAGACACGGAACAGGAAAGTAAGCTTTTAGAAGTACTTAAGGAACACAAAGAGGCCTTAGGATGGACCATCTCAGATCTCAAAGGAATTAGTCCCACCATTTGCATGCACCACATTAACCTTGAAGAGAATGCCAAACCATCGAGGGAAATGCAAAGGAGACTTAATCCTAACATGAGAGATGTAGTCAAAGGAGAGATCCTGAAACTACTTGATGCGGGTATCATATACCCAATTCCCGATAGCAAATGGGTGAGTCCCCATTCAGTTGTGCCTAAGAAGTCAGGCATTACTGTTGTTCAGAACGACAAGAATGAATTAGTCCCTACTCGTACAATCACAGGATGGCGAGTATGCATCGACTACAGGAAGTTGAACACAGTAACAAGGAAGGATCACTTCCCGCTCCCTTTCATTGACCAAATGCTAGAACGTGTGTCTGGACACAGTCACTACTGTTTTCTAGATGGCTTTTCCGGTTATAACCCCATTTTGATTGTGGAGATTTTTGATGTTTGGGGGATAGACTTCATGGGTCCATTTCCCATGTCTGACAGCAAGTTGTACATCCTAGTCGCAGTTGATTACGTTTCTAAGTGGGTAGAAGCCATAGCAACCAGAACAAATGACCACAAGGTGGTACTTTCATTTCTAAAGGAGAACATATTTTCACGTTTTGGTACCCCTAGAGCTATCATCAGTGACGGCGGTTCACATTTTCGTAACAAGTACTTTGAGTCTTTAGTACGCAAGTATGGCATAACTCACAAGGTTGCTACTCCGTACCACCCTCAGACTAGTGGACAAGTGGAAGTGTCTAATAGGGAAATTAAGCACATTCTGGAGAAGACGGTCAACCCGTCCAGGAAAGATTGGTCATTGAGATTGAATGATGCTTTGTGGGCCTATAGAACAGCTTATAAGACACCAATTGGCATGTCCCCCTATCGTCTAGTGTATGGAAAGCCGTGCCATCTACCTGTGGAATTAGAACATCGTGCCTACTGGGCAATCAAAGAGCTGAACTTTTCTCTGGACGAAGCTGGAATTCAAAGGAAACTTCAACTCAACGAGTTGGAAGAATTGAGAAATGAGGCTTATGACAGTGCCAAGCTGTACAAGCAGAAGATGAAGATATTTCATGATAAGCGTATTCTGCGCAAATCCTTCACTCCTGGTCAGAAAGTCTTGCTGTATGACTCCCGATTACATCTTTTTCCAGGAAAACTGCGTTCCAGATGGAAGGGTCCGTACCTAGTACGCACAGTTTTTCCTCATGGAGCTGTAGAGCTGGAGGATGTCTCCAACAAGAACGTTTTCAAAGTCAACGGGCAGAGATTAAAGCCATTCCTTGAGCCATTTCCACCCGACATTGAAACAACCGACCTGGAGGACCCAGTCTATGTGGACTAAACTGGTCCACTCTTTCCCTAAATAACCAAACAGTTTTCCAAATGTTTCCCTAAAAACCAAAATTTTCGTTTTCCCATCAAAACCAAATGTTCCCAACAAAACCAAATTTTTTCCAAAAAGTCCAATCCCATTAAAAACCAAAATTTTCTTGTAGATAATGTGTTAGTTAAATTTCCTTTTGTGTATATTTTGTGCTCATCCATTGTGACTGCTAATATGATGGATTTTTGCCTTGAATAACGGAGTTTTAATCGAGAGTCGCCGTACAATCGGGTATTCTCTCTCCTTTTACTCTACTCAGCATGTTCCTCTTCATATATTGTTTTATAATTCTTTCCATATTTTGAAACATTGAGGACAATGTTTAGTTTAGGTTTGGGGGTATAGAGTAGATACCATGATAATTGCATAATTGAAAACGAACTCCTTCTTCTTTTGAAAAAAATTGAAAAATCAAAATTCAAAAAAAAATTAAAAAAAAAAAAAATCATAAAAATGGAGCTCATTTACCTTGAAATGTTGACTCTTGTGCAAATATGTATTTTTATTAGGAGTCTTAGTCTAGATATTTAGGCACCCTGATTCTAGCACAATTCACATAGTGATAAGAAATTTGCACGCGCACGATCTACCAATACATGTATGGCCTCGATCTTCAAGGTGTTTGATAGGAAGTTACGATTGCCAATCACTTTAGAATACTGAACGAAACTGGACTAGCTTGTTCTTTGGTTGGTTGGGATAGAAGGTGGAGGTTACATTAAGAAAGACAACCATCGAATTTAACTGGGTGCATCAAAAAGGGCTACCTCTTGCAAAGTGTCATGTAATTTTTTTTCCTTTTGTATATGTATCAAAAGTGTTTCTTGTTAAAAAAAAAAAAAAAAAAAAAAAAAAAAAAAAAAAAAAAACGATGTATATATTCAAAAAAAAAAAAAAAAAAAAAATATCAGAAAAATACAAAAAAAATCAAGTATTTATCAATTCCATCATCTCTTGTTCCAAAAATAAAAGAGAATAGTCAATGTAAATAAGAGTCATGTAAATAGTCATCTTTTGTGTTTTTGTTGTAAGCAAGGAGGGTGTATGCCATTGATGTACAACGCGAGTAATTGTGAAATACCTCCAACTCATTCACAATTCTCGTAAAGTCCGGACAGCTAGCTAGATTTCGACCTCAGTTCTTAGCCTGAGAAACTATCTCTTGGTGATTAGTAGTCATGACTTCAGATCTTTCTTTACACATGTGTAGATACACTTTACACTCTTATCACATGTCTTTTTTGTTATCAGTGCTAGGATTGTGCCTTCGATAGCTAGATTGACATCTCCATTTTGCTGTGAGCTTAACTGTTTTGCACATGTCACATTTGATGGAATCTGAGCTTATATTTTGACCTAGAACTTTGTAGGTACGTTCTAAGCAAACCTTCACGAGACTTCAACTCGTCCACTAGGGACACTTAGTGGTTTAAAAGGCTTAGTGCATACGCTAAATGCATTCGAGAGACCAGCGACAGTGGTATAGTTAGGATTTCCTTAGTTTTGTTTTACTTGAGGACAAGTAAAATTCAGGTTTGGGGGTATTTGATGAGTGCCAAATATTGTATATTTATCCCTTTTTGTTGGCATTTAACTCATCTTTTGTGTTAATTCTACATTTTATCCCATATTCTGTATTTTCATTGTTTTCAAGAATAAATATTTTTATTAATTAATTTTGCATTTTTAGGTAATAAATAAAGTTCGGATGAGTCGCGGAGCGAAAAGAGCAGAAAAGTAGTGAAAAGCCGGGAGAAATTACGCAAGGAAGCCGCGAAGAATGGTGCGCACAACCTCATTTTCTACACACAAAAGCGCCTCCGTTCTCAGTCAGATCAGTTCCCAGAAGCATCCGATGGTCGCTCCTTCATAGAGCATCAAAATCTGAAGTCTCTGCCAAGCACCACAGCGCTGAAATTCCAAGCCTTCAGATTAGATGGTAGTTGAATCCAACGGTCGCTCCCTTGCTGTTCATCAACGTTTGATATCTCCGCCTTACACTACAACACCTAACTCCATCTGGCGTCGTTGATTTTGTTGTATATATAATCCAGCGGTCGCTACAAGCTTCACTTCATCTCACCGTCCGATTGATCTTTCATCTCCCTATCCCACGGCTCAGCGTCGCAGATCATCAACTCGATACACTCGCCTCACACCCTAGCGACCGAGCACCTACACCTCAAACAAACGCACCCTTCCCTTTCTCCATCGAACCATCTCCTCCATCACCCCCTCTGCAGAACCGCCATGCCCCGTACCACCACCATGTCCGTCTCCATCACCACCACCTCACCCCAAATCACTCCACTTTTCTCCCCAACTCTATTCTACCTAAACCCATCACGTACCATCTCTTTATCATCATTTACAACCTCAATTTCTCATCTCTCTGCCTGAAACCCTAGGTGAGAAATTGGGGATATATATGATGATTAAAGCATCAATTGGAGCTCGAGAGGAACGAGAAGAAGCAGGAGAAGATTGGGTCGACGAGATGGAGCGAATATCTCATCAACAATAGGTAAATCAATTTCACCAAACCCTAGTTCTACTGATTTTGGGGGAAAATTGGGGGAAAACCCTAAATGGGTAATTGGGTATAAATTGGTGTTGTGGGGAGTGTGTGAAGGACACGATATACCTCTCTGGACTAGCCAGTAGAGAATTTGCTACAAATTGTTATGAACTTCAAATTTCAGTGTTTCAGTTGAGAGTTGCAAGTTGCTTATGTGTTGAGTTATCTGATATGTTGCTAGTTATGTATGAATTATCTATGTTAGTGTATGTATGTTGCCACTACATGGTTAGCATGAGCTAATCAACTTCAGTCCAAGGCTCAGTGAAGCCTTGTGCACTGTCAAGTGTAATTGAGCTAGGATAGTTACTTCCTGTTGCTATGTTTTGATTGTGTAAATGAGAGAGGCCAATGCTCATAGAGCCTGTGATTGGCTGTACTGTCAAAAGACAGCCAATGCTAGGGGTAGACTAGTGAGCAAGTTGGTGTTCTTCCATTTCTAGTTGTATGCTTAGGAATGAACATAACCTAGACCATGTCACTTGATTAGGACACAAGGTGGATCATATGCTTTGGCTTACCCACCACTTCTCTTTCAGTCACTTTTATTTTTCAGTCCTGTATGCTTGTAGTTCAGTTACTTTTCTTGCCTTTCATTTTCTTGCATTTTGTAGCTACTGTGCACTGAAGTCAGTGCACTGAACTCACCCTGCCCTTGGCTGCCAAGCCTTGGTTATTTGCTGCTTTTCTTGGCTGTTTCTTTGCTGCTTTACTTTCCAAGCCTTGGTTCCTTGTCTGTTATCTTTCCCTGCTGTGGTTCTTAGCCTGTTTCTCTATTGCTTTACCTTGCATCTTTGGTTCATGCCATTTACATGCCCTTAGCTCACTGCCATAGTGCATTGTCACCATTGTTAGCCTAGGAAAACTTCTTATATGCTCCTCTCTCTGTGGACAAACCCCTACTCATCACTATATTATAAATCTTGACCTTGTATACTTGCAAGTGTTTTGTGTGCATCTTGATCATCACAACAATTCCTTGAACCAAAGTATGCGTACTTTGCTGCTCAGGAACCGGAACTAGTGTCCGCGTACCCAGTCCGCGTACTGTCGGAGGTTCTCATCCCGAGAATTTCTGCTGGAGTTTGTGAATTGAAAACAAACTTATTCCAGGTACTTAAGTTCGCGTACCATTACGCGTACTTAAGTTTGTTATTTTCTAAAAACGATTATTCGTAAACTTAAACTTATATAAACTGAGGAATGCAAGTTTGCAAACCGTGGCTATAAAGTTCATGAATCGATTCAAGTGAATCAAATCGTTTTTTTTCAATTGTGTCTATTATAAATATCTAAGCAATTGAACAACTCTCTAACTAGTTCATTTGAGTCATTTGAACTAGTTATGGTAAAGAAGAATATGGTTGATATGAAAGTGCTCATATGGCTAACCATTTGGTTAACTATTGTTGAACCAACTAAATGTACATGTTTGGGTACGGTTACATAAACCTAGATAAACGTGCATTTCATTTGTGTGTAACAAGCTAAGTGTCGATCTAACGTTTGAAAGATATTAGCTTGAATCTAATCAGGTCTTCATCTAACGGTGAATATTGAATGCTTTGTTACTAAGCTAACATTGATTACAAACCCTGATTTGAAAGACTATATAAGGGAGAACTCTAGCAACTAGGAAACCTAATCCCCACACCTCCTGTGTGATACTAGTTGTATTAGCTAGAGTCAATTCTCCTTTAACCTTAGGTTTCTACCGAGACCCTGTAGGTTAACGACTTGAAGACTTCATTGGGATTGTGAAGCCTGACCGATACTACTTTTCTTGTAGTTGTGTGATCTGATCTTGTTGTTTCTATCGTACTAAGTACAATCGTAAGATTGGCTTGAGATTGATTTCTCCGATAGGCAAGATATAAAAGAAGTCACAAACATATTTGTCTCATCGTTTGTGATTCCGCAATATCTTCTTTCGCTAGTTGATTAAGATTATTGTGAGGTGATTGATAATACTAGGCTGTTCTTTGGGAATACAATTCCGGGTTATCAATTGGTTCCTGTTCACCTTGATTTATCAAAAGATAGAAGAAAAACTCGTAGGTATTTCTGTGGGAGTCAGATTTATCCATTAATGTAGATTTTTCCGTGTGATACAGATTTGTTTATTAAAGTCTTCGACTTTGGGTCGTAGCAACTCTTAGTTGTGGGTGAGATCAGCTAAGGGAATCAAGTGCGTAGTATCCTGCTGGGATCAGAGAAGTAAGGAGAGCAACTGTAACTTGAATCAGTGTGAGATTGATTGGGGTTCAACTACAGTCCAGACCGAAGTTAGTTTGTAGTATGCTAGTGTCTGTAGCGGCTTAATACAGTGTGTGTTCAATCTGGACTAGGTCCCGGGGTTTTTCTGCATTTGCGGTTTCCTCGTTAACAAAACTTCTAGTGTCTGTGTTATTTCTTTTCCGCATTGTATTTTGTTATATTATTGAAATGTCACAGGTTGTATGTTGAATCAATCAATTGGGAAATCCAACCTTTGGTTGTTGATTGAAATTGATTGATACTTGAACATTGGTCTTTGGTACCGTTAAAGTGATTTCTCTTGTATTCAATTAGACTCGCAGATTTCTATTTGCTTGAGTAAGTATTGAATCGAGAAAGAAAGATATAACTCTTTGATATACTTTTATTAAGATTGAGCCTAACTGTATGTTGATTCTCTTAAAAGTATATTGGAGTTAGTCCATACAAATTGCTAATCGAAATATTGGGTGTGGTTGTTAGACCCCCGCTTTTTCAATATTTACAATTAGGAACTTACCGTAAGCTAAATAGTTAATCCCCAAAAAAAAGAATATGTTTTATCATAGTGGATCTTGCGGCTTGATTCATACTCTTACCTTTCCGGTTCTTAAGTCTAGAATCAAAAGAATGTATTTTTGGTTGGAAAGATTTAGTTTTGGTTCTACCAAGAAGCAGAGTAAAACCTAGATATTTATCTGTGTCATTCATTTCATTCATGTTAATTTTTTTTTGCAAGATTATGCTTAGCACTAGGACCAAATTATGACTAAAATAAAATTGGACTTACCAAAACGCAACATTTGACCAGAGACCTTTCCAAATTGGTCTTAAAGATTCATGATACCAACTACATTATGCATATCAGCTCTAGTAAAAATGAGGATGTCATCAACAAACATGGGATGGGTGATACCTGGAGCATTTATAGCTTCCTTAACACCAAAAATCATGTTTCAGCATTTAAAAGAAGCCTAGAAAGATATTCTATATAAAGGATAAAAAGATAAGAGGCAAATATAAGAGGAAAGGGGATCACCTTGCCTAATACCTCCACTAAGAGAGAAACTGTTACTAGGAGAGTCATTCATAAAAATGGAAATCTTAGTGATAAAAATGCATTGTTCAATATATTTGTCAAACTTATCAGCAAAACAAATTTCCGAACACACCTAATAAAAAAGAAGAATTAATTGGGATTTCGGGATATGGAAAGTAATTGGGGGATATTTTAGTGTTCATGTCGGCATGGAAAACCATGTCGATTTTGATTGTCGGCACTGAAAAACCATGTCGTCATGAATAATAAAATATCCCTCAATTACTTTCCATATCCCCCAATTAATCGTTCATAAAAAAGGGCCCTCTAGTCTATCGAAATCCTTTGAGAGGTCAAGTTTTATAGCCATAGTACCGCTTTATCCCTCTTTATGCTTCATGGTGTGGATCATCTCATGAGTAACTATAATGTTACCATGAATGGCTCTATCTGGTACATAACAGCTTGCTTCATAAGGTGAAACCAAGTGTTTCAGATTGAGCTTTATTTTATCAGCTAGGATCTTAGATATCACTTTACAAATTGTATTACATAAACCAATTGGTATAAAATCAACAGGATTTTTGGCACTATCAGTCTTTGAGTCTTAGGAATCAAAGACAAGTAGGTTTTATTGAACTCAGTAGGCATATACCCATTAAAAAAAACTTTGAACACCTTCTACCACATCCTTACCTACGATATCCCAATTGGATTAGTAAAGCCCTGGTTTGAAACCATCTAGGCATGGAGAGCTCCAAGCAGACATATGCTTGATAGTAAGATATATTTCATTACTAGTGGGAATTCTAGAAAGATTGTGATTTTCCTGGACAATTATAATAGTGGGTATAATGTCAAAAGTATCATAAAAATGCAAGGATTAGTAGTGTTACTCACATAGCTAAAATGAGAAACAAGCATATTAAAGATATCATTCCTATCATTATACAAGACATCAATAGAATCACATAAACTGTCAATGTTTGTTTCTAAATATTCTCCTATTATTAGCCAGAGTGTAAAATATTTAATATTATTTTCCATATCAGTAATGTATTCATCACCAGACTTTTGTTTGTAGAATTCAGATTTTATACTATACCAGTTATCCAAATTCTTAGTAATGCTAACAATTCTATCATGTTGAATACTAGAAAGATTTTCTTTTTAAACCATCTCAAGCTGATTTTGCAGCTTAATGATATTTCTATCAATATCTCAATCTTATTCTATGGAGACAGTCTTCTTCTAGTGCATTGATGTTTAATAAAAAGTTTAAAAGCGGGAGAATCATTAACATCAACGATCCAAGTAATATGAAGTTGGTTTTTAAATGGAATATGCTCCTTCCAAATGGAAAAATTTAAAAGGTTTCCAACTATTTGTAATTTCTTTAGTAACAAGCAATATAGGACATAGATTAAAACCATTTTGACTTAAATGAAACAGTTTGGATTGAGAGAAAAACCTCTTCCAATCCAGATTCCATAGAGCCATATCAGATCACCTAGAGGTGCACAATATCTTCATTTTACACTTGGATGGGTACTGTAACCGTTTAAGTAGTGACCTTTTGGGAACAGAGGCCCAAAAAATAAAAGTTTGCTTAGAGGCAAACAGTACTCAGGGCCGGCCCTGCACTGTCTGCCGCTGCATTATATATACCTGCCTTCCACAATAGGCAAAAATATACATCTCCCTTTTCCAAACTGTTTTTTGATCGGCCTCTCTCTCTCTCTCCAAAAGTTTATAAAACCCCAACTCAACTTTCTTTTTTTGTTTATGTTTCACTCAGTCCATCTTCAAACCTCTCAATTGGCTTCTTTCTTTCTCCAAATAACCTCAAAGCAATCCATTCTTCTTGACATCTCTCTCTACTCGGTGACTCTGTTCTGAGAAATTGATCAAAGATCAAACAGCACTAATTCATGGATTATAAAATGCCAATTCATCATCAAATACCAAGCTATTTAGAAGGAGAAAGTAGTACAACTAGTAACTTATCTCATGAACTGTCATATTCATCGTCCCAATCTGATCAACAACTACAGACTAAGAAAATTGCTATCTCAAATCAAGAAGAATCTGAGGAACCCACAACAGGAAAAAGAATGAGAGATGGTGGAAACCATCCAACATACAGAGGAGTGCGAATGCGTAATTGGGGTAAATGGGTATCGGAAATTAGAGAACCAAGAAAGAAATCAAGGATCTGGCTTGGTACATTTCCGACACCGGAAATGGCAGCAAGAGCACATGACGTTGCTGCTTTAAGTATCAAAGGTAAAACTGCCGTTCTTAATTTCCCTGAACTCGCTTCTTCACTACCTCGTCCAGCTTCTACTTCACCTCGTGATATCCAAGCTGCTGCTACTAAAGCTGCACTAATGGAAAACTTAAATAATTCAGTATCAACGCCGTCTCAGTCATCAACAGCATCATCACCCTCATTATCACCATCAACGTCGTTTTCGTCTCTATGTTCTGCTATTCCAACCGCTACATCCTCTTCTTCGGATACTTCGGTATATACTACTACAACTGATGAAGATGAATTAACTGAAATTGTTGAATTGCCTCAACTTAGTTCTTATTTCGACGAATCACAGCAAAACGACTACATCTTTATCAATGATTCTTCAATTGATAGTAATTGGTTTTATCCGACTCCATGGCTACAAAGTCCAACAGTTGATTGTGGGTTCATTTCTGATCATCTTCCTGAATCTTCATTTTCTACCACATTTAACTCTTTGTTGTGGGATTACTAATTTAGTCATGTTTTATTCTTCGACTTTTTTTTTTTTTTTTTCCGAACTCAGGTTCGATGAATATAGTGACATCGGCGGTTTTATTATGCGATGTTGCCGAAAGAGGATTGATTGTTATGGCATTTATAATACCAATTGAACTTCTAACGGCTTACGAATAATCTACGCCTGATATGTGTTGATTGTCTGGTAAATGGAAACTACTGCCCACCATTGGGGTTATTTTGTTCATTCAATCATTATTTAGACCCTCAGATTAGTGAGTTCAGTTTGCGAACAGTCTTTTTCTGACACTTCAACTTATGGTACACATACACCCACGAGATCAGACATAATTTGGAATACAATTGGCAAAAAGGGATTCGATTATTTTTATTTTCTTATGTTCTTGCTTAGTCATGATTTAACTTCAATCCAAATATATAGGCATCATGCCACTTGCATGCAGCTTGTTCTCATGTTAGTCTGTACCCTGACGTGTTTTGACGTTGAAGCCCTAGATTCTGAGGATGCAGAACCCATTGGGAAAAAAGAAGAAGTAAAGATGGCATGAACAAGATTTTACTACATCCAAAATGCCCTCGTTTCTCTTCCCTCTTAAACATCTTCAAGAATCGGAGATCTTACAATCTTACTAATATTGGTGGTAAAGAAATATGCAAGAGAGTCCCTGCTAGTATTTGTTGGAATGTGTAGTTGGAGCGAAACCCCAGAGTTTTCAGTGGTAGGAAGCGCAAAATTGATTCCGTAATCACTGACTCGAAAGTTAATGCATTCCACTGGGCTTCTACTTCTCATAATCTGTCTGGGGTTCATCTTGATGATGTCATTGTTAATTGGAAAGGGTTATTCTTTGATCCTCCATAGTTTTTCATCTTAATTTGCGGGTTTCTATGTCTGTTTTTCTTCCCCTGTCAATGTTGGGTGGTTGTAGCTTTGCTACTTTATAAATTGTATATCTTCTTAATATATTTTCTTTACCGATCAAAAAAATAAATAAAAAAATGTTGGTTATTTTCCGTCATTTTCAGTTTAATTTCAACTGTATGTATATTTGATTTTGTACAAGAAAAGTGAAACTCCCTTGTATGATACTTGAATTTTGCACACAGATTAACTAACAGTGAAATTTCTTTTTTCTTTTACATCTGTGCTGGCAGTTTTCTATGAATGTTCGTTGATTTTCATTGTGTGTAGAATTCAACATGATAAAGAGTTTGTTTGAAATTTTGGTGAAAAAATATGAAGATCTTTTACATAAAAGATAAAACCCTGTCTAAAATTTTACTTAAATCGGTAGTAAAAGTGCCTCAACGATACCAAGTAAAAGTGCCACTTGCCTTCCCCACTCGTTGATTGACCAAAAGAAATTTCGAAACCGGATTATGCTTTTACACCCTTAAATGAGATTTACCTTTGCATTCTTTTGTTCGACTCCCCACAACATAGATTCTTCTTTATAACCCCCTGTTACCTAGAATCTTGACTCCGCCAGAAATTCAATTCATCTCACAAGAGAGTACATGAAAGACCTCTTACAGCTTTTGAGTTTGTTAACAGCGAAGCGGAGATTACACAAAATGAGAGGCAGCAGATGTGGGCTTTAGACATGGAGCTTAGCTATTTTAGCCATGCCACAGGTCTGCTATGACCGGTCATGGTCATGACATGGTGGGTTTTGGCTTTCCATTGATTTGTCAAATCTATGAATGCATGTATGATGGTGGTGGGGTACGTAATATTGATCATGGGTCTTATGATATTTCATCATCAGTAACGGGTGTTTCTGCCCCTTCAAACCACATATCATGGATTTTCATCATGTATCCTTATCAATAACGACCATATATAGAATATCTGGCCTGCCGAAGAAAATCGATGAGAGGAACAAATTTATTGAAGAATATCAAAATAAACGGGATTAATCCAACTGGCTTATATTCTAGCGCTCAGTCGAAGAATGTTTTACTTAAAACATCTGTACTCAAGACTGAATCTTCTCATCATGAATTCATCCAGAAGCTCCTAGTTTGGAGAGGACGTGCCAGCACGTTTATGCACAACATGCTATCTTAAGACTTGAGCACAACACTGCACACAACGCAACACACGACACAGTACCATAAATTTATGTGTTGTGTGCAAGACTAACCAGGACAGTGTCACAACATAATATAGTACACAGACAAGCACGAAACACTGCATGCTTAGCACTCTCCAATGTATTCCATTTCGTGTTCTGCTGGCACGATTTACATTCTTAAGTGGGGATAATTGGCCCGACCAGCCCAATATCATTTTAGATATTTACTGTCGAAAGTTCAGCAGATTTCGCCTAGCTTTTCAAACCGTGAAAATTAGCATCAATAATGATGATGGAAAGTGAATGACAAAAAATTTAGGACATATATTAAGACCCATGAACATGGTTTGGGATATTGAGACCGTAAGGATAAGTTTTTAGATTAAGTCTAATAATGTGGGTCTTTAGATTAAGTCCAATAAGGTAGGTTTAAACTCTATTAGGGTTTTGGGGTCTTGTATTAATATTCAAAGTGAATGAATGAGAAAGGCAGAACTTAATATTCATAAAATCTAACATGGCATCAAGAGCCAGAGTTGATTAACAAGAACCCGAGAACCCTAATCCAGTAAACATGGCGGATGATACAGAATCATCAAAAAGAGGAAAAGTTGTAGAGAACAGCAGAGGAGGTAGAGGATATGGCAATGTACATGCGCATAATTTGAACATCTCAGCAGCAGCGACAACTCATTCTGGCGCTGGTTCTTCAGTAGATGGATCAGGATTGACGGGCGTGACTGCAAGTCAGGTCCAGCAGGTGCTTGAATATTTAAATTCAAGAAAATTCAATTCCCAGCTACAAGGTAAGACAAATCAAACATCCTGGATTATAGATATAGGAGCTACAAATCATGTCACGTGTAAAAGAGATGATATGATAAATGTGAAAGATATTAGAGCATGCTCTGTGGGACTGCCAGACGGAAAACATGCCCAGTCTGAGAAAATAGGAACTGTTGTTCTTCCTGGTGGTTTGAGATTGGACAATGTGCTTTATGTGCCACAGATAACTTGTAACTTAATTTCAGTTACACAGCTCATTGATGAGGTAGTATGCAATGTCCAATGTACTAACAGTTTATGTCTTATACAGGACCGGTTGACGAGGAAGGTGATTGGAGTGGGTGAGCGACGAGGTGGACTATATATTTTCTGTGGTGTGCCTCCAGTTAAAGTGCTTGCGGTTAGTAATGATACGTATGAGCTGTGGCATCGACGATTGAGACATCCATCAGAGAAAGTGTTACAACAGTTACCAGGTGTGGGTAGATTATTGAAGAACAATAATGATGCGTGTGATATTTGTCCGCGTGCAAAACATCGTAGAAGTAGCCTTGCTAGTAGTTTGAGTGAATCCAGTTGTAGTTTTGATTTGGTTCATATAGATTTATGGGGCCCTTATAAGACGCATTCGTCTTTTGGAGCTCAATATTTTCTGCCAATAGTAGATGATTTTTCAAGAGGTGTGTGGATTTATTTAATTCAAAGCAAAACTGAGGTTGAAACAATATTTCTTAACTTTATTGCTCTTGTGAAACGTCAATTTGGTAAAGAAATCAAAATTGTTAGAAGTGATAATGGAACTGAATTTCATGCGTTGCGTGGATATTTTAAGACTAATGGGATAGTTTTTGATACGTCATGTGTAGGAACACCTTAACAGAATGGAAGAGTTGAGAGAAAACATCAACACATAATGAATGTGGCAAGAGCTTTAAGATTCCAAGCAAATTTACCGATCCGTTTTTGGGGAGAATGTGCATTAACGGCTGCGTATCTGATTAATCGTACGCCTACACCTATTCTAAACAACAAAACTCCATATGAAGTTTTATTTGGGAAACCGTCCCCATACAATCAGTTGAGAGTGTTTGGTTGCTTGTGTTATGTGCATGATCAAAGTAGTAAAGGGGATAAGTTCGCAAGTCGAGGTAGGAGATGTGTGTTTCTTGGTTATCCTTTTGGGAAAAAGGCGTGGCAAGTATATGATTTAGATAAAAGACAATTTCTGGTTTCAAGAGATGTAGAGTTTTATGAACATCAGTTTCCTTACATATCCAGGGTACCTAATAAGCCAACTGAGATAGTTCGGGCTAAGAATGATGTGTGTTGGAGTGATGATGAAGAAAGAGGAGTAGAAGAAATGGTGCAGAGAGAGGATGAAATAGTTACTGAGAACCCGAAAGACATTACTGAGAACCCAGAATACATTATTGAGAACCCAGAATACATTACTGAGAACCCAGAAGACATTACTGAGAACCCAGAAGACATTACTGAGAACCCAGAATATATTACTGAGAACCCAGGAGACATTACTGAGAACCCAGAATATATTACTGAGAACCCAGAAGACATTACTGAGAACCCTGAAGATATTACTGAGAACCGTGTGGTCTTAAATGAAGAGGTGCATGAAGCTAATTTGGGTGAGATGGGTAAAGGAAAGCGACAGAAGATTCCGTCTAGTCGACTCAAAGGTTTTGTGACGCACACCGTACGATAAAATAATCCATCCTGTACTCACTCTCCACAATCATCATCCTCAGGTACGCCGTATCCTTTGACATATTATGTTAGTTGTGATAGATTTTCTGCAGTTCATAGAAAATTTCTTGCAGCAATTACTGCTGGGTCTGCACCTTCAAGCTTCAAAGAAGCTATGAAGCATCCAGGATGGCGCAAAGCAATGGCAGAAGAAATACGAGCCTTGGAAGAACAAGGAACATGGGAATTAGAAGAATTACTGCAGGGAAAGAAGGCACTCGGCAGTAAATGGATTTATACAGAAAAGTATGATGAGAATGGACAGTTGGTGCGACTCAAACCTAGACTGGTTATTTTTGGGAATCATCAAGTTGAAGGGTTGGATTACAATGAGACATTTGCACCAGTGGCGAAAATGACGACAGTGCGGACTTTTCTAGCTGTTGCAACGACTAAGAACTTGGAAGTGCATCAGATGGATGTGCATAATGCATTTCTTCATGGAGATTTGGAGGAAGAAGTGTATACGAAGATACCACTCGGATTTGCTAAAGATAAGTCTAATATGGTGTGTAGGATGAAGAAATCTTTATATGGTTTAAAACAGGCTCCTCGGTGTTGGTTTGCAAAATTGTCTGCGGCTTTGAAGAGTTATGGTTTTCGACAGTCGTATTCAGATTATTCTCTTTTTACTATGACCAAGGGAAAGATGCAGCTTAATGTTTTGGTCTATGTTGATGATTTGATTGTTGCGGGCAATGATTTGGTTGCGCTTCATCAGTTCAAAATATACTTGGGACAATTTTTCAAGATGAATGATTTGGAAAAACTGAAGTATTTTCTGGGTTTGGAGGTGGCTCGGAGTAAACAAGGTTTTTATATATGTCAGAGAAAATATGCATTACATATCATCATCGAAACAGGTTTATTAGGTGCAAAACCTGCAGAATTTCCAATGGAAACAAATCATCGTCTTTCTTTGGACAAAGGAGATTGGTTTACAAATGTGGAGAAGTATAGAAGACTAGTTGGTCGTTTGATTTACTTGTCCGTGACTAGACCGGACCTGGCATATTCCGTGCATATTTTGTCTCAATTTATGCAACGGCCAAGACTAGCACATAGGGAAGCAGCTCTTCGTGTGGTTCGATATTTGAAGAAGAATCCTAGACAGGGAATTCTGTTGCGCTCTGATAGTGGTCTTAATTTAAAAGGATGGTGTGACTCAGATTGGGCGAGTTGTCCCTTAACTAGACGCTCATTTACTGGACGGTTTGTTCTTCTTGGAGATTCACAGGTGTCATGGAAAACTAAAAAGCAACATACTGTTTCTCGTTCATCGGCTGAAGCGGAATATCGTTCTATGGCGGCAGCTACGTGTGAATTAAAATGGTTGAAACAATTACTGCGTGATTTGGGAGTTCATCATACACATGGAATGCGCCTTCTATGTGATAGTCAGTCGGCTTTATATATTGCTCAGAATCCAGTTTTTCATGAGCGAACGAAGCATATTGAAGTTGACTGTCATCTGGTTAAAGATGCTATAATACAGAAGATTATCACGCCTTCGTATACTCCTACAACAGTGCAATTGGCGGATATTTTTACTAAATCTTTAGGGAAAGAATTTCAGTTTCTTACGTCCAAAATGGGCATGTGTGACCTCCATGCTCCGTCTTGAGGGAGGGTATTAAGACCCATGAATATGATCTGAGATATTGAGACCGTGAGGGTAAGTCTTTAAATTAAGTCCAATAATGTGGGTCTTTAGATTAAGTCCAATAAGGTAGGTTTAAACTCTATTAGGGTTTTGGGGTCTTGTATTAATATTCAACATGAATGAATGAGAAAGACAGAACTTAATATTCATAAAATCTGACAACATAAATTCACTAGCAAAGTATAGTGCAGCCTGCAAACTTTAATTGTTTCCTGTACAAAAAAGAGAAAAATTAGAAATTATGGAACAGTATTATAATGGCAATGCAACATAGGATGATTTGTTTGTAAACAGTAAACCTATTGCAAAAAGTCGTGGATATCACTAACCTAAATTATCTGTTCTTAACGATAGGAAAAGAATAAGAGAATTTTACTTCTTTTTTTCCTTGTAAAAGATGAAGATTAATGATTTTTACAAGGTAAGTAAGATCAATACCTTAAAGTCTTCGAAGGCCAAAAAAAAAATAATAAATAAATAAAAATTGTTGTTCGGGAAAATCAAGCAGTACAATGGATGATCTGCTATGGAATTCGGAAGTAATCTTGCTTTATATATTTTTTTCCTTCCAAGTTTCCAACAATTCTAACCTTTTATCTCAGTGGGAGAAAAAAAATCCACCCACATTACAAAATGATCCACTGCTATATGTTTCATACTCGGGGCTCAAATTTTGGAACGATGAACCTCAGCCGTGGCCAGTGGGGACTGGGGAGAGAATACCGCATTTAGTGTTTTCCAGTGGCAATTTTTCAAGCAAAAACGGACCTGACAAATGGCAGTCAACACTAACAGATAGCATGATATGGACTGTCTGCACTGCCATCACATGACACGTTTTTAGTTCTTTCATATAATACAAAAGAATGCTACCCCTTGTAAGCTGTTAGCAATGTCGGAAAATCGTCACGGCTACGGGTAGCAAATATGTGAGGGTTACCGATCCGATCCAATAAGTCTAAGTGGGTGAAATTGGTTTGTCCTATAAATTGTTTTATTTTATATGATCAATAAACCTCTAAGCAGTCTAGTACCCCAGTAGGCAGTAGCAGTGTTGCAGGTCTATAATGAGAAATGAAAAAGAGATTAAGCGTCAATTTTCGTATGTCAATTTCACACTACATCTGGAGTCTGGATATTGACAAACCCGTACGAGTGTTTATCAATAAAAAGTTCGCAAGAGATTTAGATTTATGTGTTATTTTCCGGGAGTGGCAAACTAAAAACAAACATTGCACTTAATGGCGTGGAGCCGTTCATACATTTGCACACAGAAGCAAAGAAAAACTTCTGCAGACTAATTTGATGATGTTTGTTGAACACATATAGTCAAATGACTCGAGAAGGTTCCTTGTTCACCATATAGTCCACCTCCTCTAATCCAAAGTTTTCTGATCATCTGATATATATGTTTGGTGACATATTACCATCCATCCGATGTTGACACAACAGAGCTCTCTCTCTAATTTTCCAGGTTTCAGTTGACCTTCCAGTATTTGTCCGTTGTTTCTCTACCTGTATTACGGGGCATTACTATTCAAGGTAAAAAAGCTTAGAGTTGAATATGCTATAGCATTCACATTCGGTGCAGGAGTTACTTTATTTTTAGTTTCAAAGCGCCAAACTACTCATGGCTCCTAATAGGGTACTAATTTGTATGGGGACGTACCATTGTAAAAGTGAATGATATTATTATTATTTTTATTTTTTTGATAGTATTATTACAAGAAACTAATTGAAAGCCTAACAAGCTAAGCTCCAAACAGCGTTCTACTATACTAGTTGAACAGGTTGTCGTGCTAGCTTACATTATTTTTATTATTATTTATTTATTTTTTGTTTGTTTTTTGATAAAACAAGGAACCTTTTTCATCGATGGAATTTCAAGATTACAATGAGTTTAAGAGCGAAAATAATAGAATACAAAGTAACAAGAACATACCGTAAAAGTACAATACCGAGAAATCTGACAAGAGAAAGAGAAGGATTACCGGAATAAGACAAATACAAGTATGAATAAGATCCGATAAAATCAGAGGAATAATGATTTTTCTCGGAAGTAAATCTCAACCATTTAGTTTGTTTTTCTTCTTTAGAAAGATATGCTCCCAAAATAGGAGTGATTTGCTCAAATTTCTTGTAACTAGTCATGAAGCTTCCGTCGTCAAAGAAATCACCGATGAAGATGAAGATTTCGTCGTAGAAGAGCATCACTATCGATCTTAGAACTCAACCCACTAACCAAGAACCATCATTAAAGCGAAGATAAACCTCAAAAGAGTAGATAAACCCACCACAATGTTGTAGATAAGTAGAAAACATAATAAAAATTAAGCTAAAACTACTAACCAACCTAAAAAAACACAAGAAATAATGAAGAAATCTGCTAAAATTTGATCCAAAATGGACCATATCTGAGCGGACAAAGATTGTCCTTGATGGCTTTATTGTTGAAAAGGAAGGAATGGTAGAGGAGGAGAAGAAATCCCCCGTTGTAAGCATGAATGATATTTTGTATTATATGACATTTAGTATATTCCCAAAAAAATTGGTACCTATATTAGTGATTTTGAAAATCTTTTTGAGCGATAATAAAGGTTTTATAGATCACGAAGGGGAGTACAAAAGAATTATAAAGAAAAATAGATAATAGAAAAAAAATGATCCCGGTCAAAGCAATAAAAAAAAAAAAATCTAGGGATCAAAGTACACTGCGGACCAATTCTGTACAACAGTTTCGAAGGAGACACATTCAAAATCTTTAAAACCCAGAGACATTAAAATAAGGCATTGGCCATTCAAATAGTATGAAGTATGAACTGTGTTGTGAGCTTTTGCTATAAAGATAAGAGCGTTCTTTTCTTTCCAGGTACACCATGGAATAGCCGCAGATTCCAAATTCTATTCTTCTGGTTATCGAAATGAGTAAACTTCCAAGACCATAAAGCAGACGGAACATTATCAGGAACAATGTAACGAAGCTTCATCTCTTTAATAAAATGCATCCAAACCTTTTTCACATGGAAATTTTGAAATTGATTAAGAGGTTTCAAAAATGGTATATACACAGCTAAATAACATCACTTTGATAGTGATATGATCCATCAATATGACCTACTGAGTTATTGTCTCATGATATTCCTACGCTTGTGGGGGAAAAAAAACTATCAAGTATTAGTATTTTTATTTTTGAAGGGATCAATATTATTATTATTTAGTGATCAATCCAGCAAAATTTATACTTTCTTGGCGAACACATAGTAGAACTAGTTGCTTAATAGATTAGAATTCAGATATCATCCCTTCGATATCAATAAATTTTTATGTAAAAATCATTTTTTTGAGACAAATAACATATGCTTTTTTTTCTTAATGTTTTTATCTTTGATGTATTTGATCCGGAATGAGTGGCATTAATAAATTTACTCTTTCAATAAAAAGAACAAAAAAGAAAAATATAACAAGTTACTTAGAAAATTATACCATTTTTACCCAATGTGTCCTCAAATTATTATGTCCCCGAATTAGTATTACCAGTATTATGAATACTAGAAGTTAGAATGTACACCATTGTATATCCATAAATTTTTATTTATTTTTATTTTTAATAAACTTCAAAGTATATGAATTCTAATTTTCTAATACACACAATTCACGATGATGCTTCAACAAAAATAAAAGAAAACTCATAAAAAGAGAACTCACAACTATCAAAAGAGTAACCCACCAACCAAACCCTAATTAAGAAATTCTAACTTCTAAGTATGGTTTGTATAAGTCCACATCTACCTGTTTGGGAAAATGGTCATCTTAGAGCAACTGCAGTGGTGCGATCAAAACCAAAGATCAAAGATCAAAAAAAAGATCAAATTTTGGGTTTAGTCCGTGTTGTCACGTAACGGTGGCGATTAAAATTTGGTCGCGCGTAATTTAAAGATCCGCCCCAAAAAAATTTCATCGGGCGTATCTCAAATGTCCGCCCAATCAATCACCAGGCGGACTTTAAGTTTACGCCTGTCAACAGGCGTACTTTAAGTTTACGCCTCATTTTTTTTTTTTTTTTTTAATTTGAATTTTCATCGGGCGTAATTTAAATCTCCGCCCGTTAACAAGCGTACTTTAAATTTACGCCCAGCAACAAGCGTACTTTAAATTTACGCCCGACTATATTAGGATTTGGTATTTGGTCGCGACCAAATATGGTCTGGAATTTGATCTTTGGCTGGGATTTGATCTTTACTCCGTCCCACTACGTCACGATCTCATCCCAAATTTTTGGTTATACTCGCCCAGTGTGGATGCTCTTAGATGTGTCTAATTTTCAACAATTCACTTTCTTTAACAAAAGAAAATTATGTATAACAATCAGTGACCCACTTAGTGCTATTGTCATCATGAAAATCTGATTATATAATTGTATATTTGTTAAATAATCCTTTTCACCAAGACCAACTTGGAATAAAGTTGCAAGACATTGATCTTTGATAGATTTGAGACCATTTGAGACCTTATATTTACAGTAAAAGAAGTATGAAGACCCATTTTATATTATCAGAAACCCTAAAAGAAGTATTAAACAATGTATATTAGTTTAAAGTACAACATTAAAATACTAATTGAATTCGAATATAGATGGGGTTTAATAATGTATTATTGTTGATGCTTGGAGTGATAGCATACGTAAGCTTGTAGATAGATGTATGAAAGTTGAAATTATGAATATGCGGATGAGAGGATGAGCAATTCAATTTTGAGTGATAGCATACGTAAGGAACTGCAATAATGCGACTAAAATCAAAGACCAAAAATCAAAAAATAATTAAAAATTTGGGTTTAGTCCATGGTGGTACGCTAAAATTTGGTCAAGCACACATTATACCCTGCCCCATTCAAACTCATATTAAATGTTCGCCTCTCATCAGGCTCACATTATACCTTCGCCCCATTTTACACTTGCCTCTCATCAGGCTCACATTATACATTCGTCCCACTCATCAGCCTCACATTATACCTTCGCCCCACCATCATACGGATTTTATACTTACGCCCCGCTATAAACGGACATTATACCTACGCTTGGTATCAGACACACTTTTAATGTCCGCTCGACTATATTTGATTTTGGTCTTGATTCCATGTCAAATATACTTTGAGATTTGGTTTTAGTCCGGGTTTTGCTCTTTAATCCGATCGACTATGTCCGCTTTGTGGACCATATTTATATTTTTACTCGCCCAGTGTGGTTGCTCTTAGGTGATTATTTCACGCTTCATTACTATTTTCAAAAATATAAATGAAAACTTATAAAAACAATGAACCCGATTAATACACGTACAACAGAAATTTACAAATAGCTTGAAACCTACTGTTCGTTGCCCATGTATATACCAAGATTTAGCTAACCCAAGTTACGATCATTTTTTTATACAAGTGTTTGTCTTCTAATGTTTTTTTACTGGGTTCAGTTCAAAGAACCCAAGCGACAGTTGCAGGTATAAACTGCCTCACTTTTCTTGGCATCCAACGGCCACATTCAGACCAGCATTTAACAAGTTGGTCCACTCGTTTGGCAGAATATACCACGACACACTCGAGGCCACTTTAGAGTGCAACAGGGTATGATTTGCTTTGCTTGCAAAAAACCATTTCCTTGGAAAAGGCAAGAGCAGTATCAAAACAATGGATGACTGCTTGCGACGTGCTCGTTTTTTCTTTCTAGTTTATTCCAATTTGTTTGGCACAAAAGGTTTAGACGAACAAAAGGACTCCCAGTAGGCTCTTTTTATTACTGTTTCTCATACTTGAGTCCAAAAGTTGGTCATGTTAACAAAAATTCAGATATTTTGAATATTATACTCATTGTTCTTGCAAGATCACCACACCAAATCTTAAAGAAATTTCGAAAATACCAAATCCGGGGAACGGAAAACAAGATCACCGCACCCTAACAATCATCCCCATGATAACCATAAAACCCAAAGTATCTTTAGGTTTCTCACATCTTTCTACTTCCCATGAGGATGCAAGTACACTAGAGTATGAATTTGGATTTATATATGGAACTCCAGAAAGAGTAGAAGAATATTATAATATGTCGACAAGAAAAGCAAACAGTTCTCTTAAAGATACAATATAGGAGTAGACCTCACAGTAAGCTAGCCAGCTAGAATGGATTAAGGTAAAGTTCCAGACATTCCAAATCAAATTTCTTGTTATGATTTGTTAGTAAAAGGCAAAGCTAGCAAACAACCATTTTTATTACAACATGGATTAATTAGTGGATGAAACTGTTCGCAATATCATGAAAAACATAGGTATATTTTACCATTAGAAAAATATCGGTGAAAAATGTTGGCTCAAAATATTTTGCACTTCCAAGGATAATTGTGGAGACTTCAATGGATGAATGACTTTATCTGGTCCCTATTGATTGTATTAAGAAAAACTAAACCCTTCATTCTCTATGAAAAGTTATAATTTTATGATATTTAACAAATTGCACCCCCCCCCCCCCCCCCCCCCCCCCCCCCCCTCAATTTCACAGCTGCAGTGCTGCGGTATTCAACGAACAACCAATCAAAAGATGGGAACCCCATCATATAGAAACAAAAGAACGAGCAATCAGAAACAAAAGCAAAAGAGAACAAATCCTAAAATACTCATGCATGCCGGGGAAGGCTATAGCAGTAGCATAGACTAGAGTAACAGTCCTACTAAGCTCACTGCAGTGACATACTTGTACAATGATAACAGTTCTTGTGCTGAACTTTTCATGTTTGCATGTTTTTAACTCCACTCAAAGATATTCACCTTAATTAATCCCCAAGTAGACGATAGATAGTGACTCCTATTCATTCTTTTACCTGTGTAGACCCTATAAGGGGAAATTCAGAAAGATATAGTTTATTTTTTGTATTTTCTTCCCTGAGGACAAAATGATGTGATGCTTATAAAGAATAAAAGCTTAATTTAGGAACAGAGACTACAATGTTTTGGATATTACTTAATTAAGTATTAGTTTTCCAAAAAACACCAAGTCACTAAAACCCTACCAAAGGCATCTTTAATATAACCATAATAACGAACTTGCCTCACTTCTCGTAATTTTGTTGTTCCCACAAGGATGCAACAACTCTAAAATAATAAACTTTGGATTGAACTTTGAACTTAAAATATCAAAGATATTGACAAATGTCGTCAATATAGTGTTTAAAAATTGAAGTGTATAAGAATTATACATGATGAGAACAAACTTGTTGGAAATTTTATCCAAATATTTCTTGATATTTGTAAAACAATTATAACTTAAACATGGACAATTAGTGGATACAACTATTCATGACAGTATGTGTATATCTTTTGCAATCTTTAAAACTAATTAAATTTTTAGAAAATTAATATAGGATTTAATATATAGCACTTGATTAGATATTTTCGATTAAGCAGTATTAGTATATGGCTCCACTTGTTGGAATCATACAATTTCGAGGGACAAATAAGTCGGTACTATTTTGGCGCTTAATGGTCGGATAAAATGGTGTCAATGCCGCACTTATCATGCTTGGTACTATCTTTTTCGAGTGCTTTTCTTTTTTACTAAACAAGAGTATTTATATTTCCATATCACGAAAAAATTAGGGCAACCCACTCACAAATCATATACAATTATACATATTTGCTTAATTTTAACGTCCCATTTTAATAATGAAAATCTTTCCTGATCAAGCAAAAAAAATATGAAAAAGCTCCAAATGAAAAATGATTCTACACCCTTACCAAAGTATAAGAAGAAGAAAAAAAAACGCTCAAAACAAGCTAAGAGCACTAATGAATGTCAAAGTAAATCTTACACCAATTTCTCATCACTTCCTTAGAATCTACTTCTTCAAAAAATTTGAAATCCAAGGACCAAATAAACAACATATAGACTGCCTTGTGAGCAACAGCTATAGCAGAATTAGGATTGCCATTGAAGACTCTATTATTTCTCTCCTTCCATAAACACCATATGATTGCTACATGAACAAGTCTCCATATTTCAGTTTTAGCTTTGTCAGACAAAGTAAGTTGCCAAGCTTGCAGAGCTGGAACCACATTTTCAGGCATAATATATAACCATTTCAGTTTCAAAGTCAAAATATCCCATACTGATTTTTCGAACTCACAATGAAGAAAGAGATGAGGAGTAGTTTCTGGAGCAGTGCAGAACAGGCAGGTTGAAGGCACATCAATTCTTCTTCTCTGCAACATGTCTCTAGTTGGAAGCCTTCCATGAGCAATTAACCAAAGAAAGAAACTATTTTTTGGAGGACAATGTAAGCTCCAGATATATGAGAATTCAGTTGATGGTGCCATATCCTCCAAAGAAAGTCTGTCATAAGTTGATTTAACTGAAAAGCATTCATTTGATGTAAGAGGCCAGTAGAGTTCATCTTTAAGAGATAGATTAAACTTGAATGCTTGCAAATCAGCTAGCAGCAGATCCAATTCAATTTGAGCAGCAACATTAATTCTTCTAGGAAGCTGAAAATTCCAAGAAACAGTATTGCCAGTTATAACACCCATATCAGCTGCAGAATTTTGCTTGGTTCTTGATAAAGCATGAAGATTTGGGAAGTAATCTTTAATTGGATGCTCATACAACCAGTTGTCAATCCAGAACTTAACCAAAACCCCATCATTAACTTTGAATCTAACAAACTTCAAGAATGTAGAATTTGACTTCATGATAACTTTCCACACAGACCTGCCAAAGGTGCAACTAGGAATCTTAGGGCACAAAATAGAGTTACTGGTTTCATATTTTTCATCAATAACCTTTCTCCAACGGACATCATCTTCAATAGCATATCTCCAAGACCATTTGGCAAGCAAAGCATGACTAAAAACCTTTAAATTCTTAACACCCAAACCACCAAACTTTTTCTTCTTATGCAAAATCTCCCACTTGACAGGGTGAATCTTCTTCCTTCCTTTATTATCAGACCATAAGAAATCTCTCATTATCTTTTCTAGCTTCCTTGCAATTGAGAATGGCATCTCAAAGAGGGACATGTAATAAACAGGGAGACTGGCAAGTACACTGTTAATAAGAGTGATCTTACCAGCTCTTGAGAGAAGAGGCTTTTGCCAACCAGGAAGTCTAGCAATGAATTTATCCACCACCCTGTCCCACTTAGCCACACCACCACATTTGTCTGACTTTTTGCAAAGTTAATCTTCAAACCTGTGAGCATCTCAAAAGACAACAGAATTAGTCTCAAATTTTTCACCTGCTCAATGTCAGCATCCAGAAAAATAAGTGTGTCATCTACAAATTGCAAATGACTCACAAGCAAACCATTAGGCTTAACTTGAAAACCAGATAATAAACCTTGTTCTTGTGCTCTCTTAATCATAAAATTGAGAGCTTCACCAACTAACAAAAACAAGAAAGGAGAGATTGGGTCTCCTTGCCTGATTCCTTTTTTACTCTTAAAATACAAAGCTGCACTACCATTTATAAGAACAGAAAATCTTGTGAATTCAACACAACATCTAATCCATTTTCTCCAATTAGAACCAAAGCCCATTAACTGAAAAATTTCATCCAAAAAGTCCCAGTTAACATGATCAAATGCTTTTTCAAAATCTACTTTGCAAAGAATACCTGGCTTGCCACTTATGATTCTAGAATCAATTATCTCATTTGCAATTAATACTCCATCCATGATTTGTCTTCTTTTGATAAAAGCAGTTTGATTCTGAAAAATGATAGTAGGCAAAGTTTGCTTAAACCTCTCTGCAAGAACTTTAGAAACAATTTTGTAAGCTCCATGAATAAGACTAATTGGCCTTAAATATTTAATTTCTTCAATTGAATCCTTTTTTGGAATTAATGATACGAAAGTATTCTTCAACCTCCAATCTAAAAAGGATTTCTCTTGTAATTCCTTTGTAACATTTAGAAAATCAGCTTTAATAAAATCCCAACATAAGAGATAAAAGCTTACAGGAAACCCATCAGGCCCTGGGGCTTTGTTTTGCCCTAGAACTTTGATTGCTGCCAAGCACTCTTCCTCATCAATATCTCTTTCCAATCAAGCACATAAACTTCAGAAATAGTTGAGAAATTCATACCCTCCATGTTTACTGTCATTGAGGCTGATTTTGAAAAATGTTCTGAAAAACGTCCACAATGCCATTCTTGATTTCATTCTCATTTGAAGTAGTAGAACTATTAACCTTGATTGAACCAATGTAACTTCTTCTTCTCCTATCATTAGAAATTCTGTGAAAATACTTGGTGTTTTTCTCAAAATTCTTTGTGTGTGATACTCTTGCTCTACTTCTCATCTTTTCAGCTTTAAGAATTGTTAACTTGCAGTATTCTTGCCTTGCTGAAGCTCTCTCGTCCCATTGAGTTTCTGTGAGTCCATTGTTAGCATTCTCCAAAGCATCCAATTCAATAAAAATATCTTCCAGCTCCCCAAGCCTCAGATCAAGATTCCCAAAGTGCATTCTACTCCACTCCTTTAGCTTTACCTTTAAAAGTTATAGCTTTTTGCAAAAAATAAATCATGCATTCCCTGTAACAACAAAAGACAACCGCATTTCTTTGACAAAGGGGAGAAAATCAAGGTGAGAAAACCAGAAAAACTCAAAGTGAAAAGGAGATGGTCCATGCTTCACACCTTCACAGATTAGAGCAATTGGATTGTGACCTGAGCAAGGTCTTGCAAGGGCTTGTTGAATTACTTTTGGATAAAAACTTTCCCAAGAAGCATACACTGGGATTCTACCAATACGACTTCTAATGCTCTGAGTTTGATTATTTGTCCATGTGTAAGTTGCACCCAATAAAGGAAGATCAATCAAATGATGCTTAGAAATAAAATTGTTAAATCTTCTCATACCAGGAGTAGAATCTCTACCCGAGGTTCTTTCATGAGAAAATCTAATCTCATTGAAATCCCCTCCAATAACCCGGGAAAATTGCCAAAAACACCGCACCTCTTCAATTTCTCTCCAGAAAAGCTTCACTTCTTCAGTATTGGAAGCACAAGGTGCATAAACACCCGTGCACATCCACTCAAATGAATTTGAGATAGTCTTACAGTGAAGAGTGATAGAGACCGGACCAATTAAGGAATCAATAACTTCAACCTTTGACGAATCCCACATGCATAATATCCCTCCATAACTACCGTGAGAAGGGGAGTCTAACCATTTAACATTTCTATTGCTCTAGCATTGCCAAACCAAAAGATCATTACACTGTTGAATTTTAGTCTCTTGAAGGAAAATAATACTTGGCTTCCAATCATTAATATTCTTCTTAACAATGTCTCTACGATTTAAATCATTGAGACCTCTAATATTCCAAAAAATTGTTTTAAAATCCATGAAAGATTAAAACAAAAATCCCAAAGAAGAAAGAAGATTATACTGACTTGTTGTTCTCCAAATTGAAATTGAATAAATGAACTCTTAGAGTATCCATCATAGCATCATCAATTTCCGTCCGTGAACCCTTGAAGTTAATACCCAATTTTGGAAAAATATGTACCATCTGCATCAAGACCCGCTCAAAATCTTTCCTTAGAATTGGATCAATTTTTAATTTTAAAGTGCTCCATTTTTCAAAAGTGATCAAAAAGAAATCAAGTTTCCGTGAAGATTGATTGACTTGCTTGCTAGGAATTAAAGCTTCTGACGTTGGTGGTGGTGGTGTATTGGCACAACCAGAAGAATCTATCATCTGTAAATATGGAATTGAAACGACAGTCTTGAGGTACTCGTTAACCTCGTCTTCTTTTTGGAAAGTTGGAAAGATAGCCGTTGAAATGGGTGATTTTGAATCTGATGAAGTAGTTGGACTTAAATCTTCCGCACGTGCAAGAATACTACCTTTACTTTCAAATTTTTGACCCGAATTTGAAGTAGAATCCACCGAATCCATCGAGTCCGTATTCGAAACCCGCGATCTCTTTCCTTTGCTGTTGGAGGTAAATTCAAATTTTGAATTTGAAGTAACATTAACTGTCTTTCCTTTTTCAGCGCAAGAAAATTTCTTGAGCATATTCATTCGGCTAGAATCAATCGGTCTAAGAATATTTCGAGGAATTTTAGCCCAATCTTCATTGAATGACACATTTTCTACCAGATTAACAGCTGTAGATCCTGTAACTACTACCTCCAAATTCTGCACTGTAATTTTGTGATGGCTAAGATCAAAAACTCCATTGATGATGTTGAAAGCTGAAATCATTACTGGAAAAGAGTATTCCCCGAAACAAAACACAAACGAAGTGCTTAAGCCATTAAAATTTTTGACCTTGATTCATACTGCCGAGGCATCTGACCAATTACGAGTAGAAGGGTGAATTTCCAATAATCCACCAAAAAGTAAACCAAACTCCTCGAAGAATTTGTCACCCCAAATATCAAAAGGGACTCCTTTAATCTTCATCCAAGTTCCATCTATGGAAAGTGCTGGAAGAGCAACTGCATTTTCCACATTCCACCATGGCATCAATATGATAAAACAGTCATCAAAATCCTAATGCCCTTTGCTTGATAAATTTTTTTTGTCAATCAAAGAAGCAAAGAAAAAAGCTTTCTTAGCTGCAAACGGGAAGATATCAAAACCGTTATCTAAAGAAATTTTTTTTGCTATCTCCAGCCCAATAGAATTCCAAGAAGAAACTTCAATGGATGTTTCAATATTAACCGCTTGATCCCAATTTGCTTGATCCCTATTTTCATTATCAGATTCAACATGTTGCGCTTGTGGTTCAATCTGTGTAATATTCTACTCCATGGGCACAGATTGCGACTCAACCTGTGAAGGTGAAGAATTCTTATGCATGAAAATATCAGAGAATCCGTGAACAAAGGGTAACCATCTAGATGAATTTTCAGCTGGGAAACACATGTAGTGCTTAATCTTATCACAAGAATAAGAAACCCTAAAAAGCTCACCATATCTGTTTTGATCACGAGAGAAAAGTATATGTTCATTGCCTCTGTGAAAAATCCAATACCATTTACCATAAAAGCTCTTTTTCGATTCTCTCTGCATGATGTTTTTCATCCAAATCACTCCCTCATTACTGATCTGAACCTGCAGAACTTTGTTTGTATCCCTGGTTTTCTCATCAAAGAAGATACCATTAGATCGAGATGTAAGAATAAACGATTTGAACCTACAATCAATAATGATTCTTTTTTCTGTATGAGGTTGAATACGCTTTGTGTGTTTCTTCCTCGAAATTGTTTTCCATCCTTGATTCTCCAACTCCTTTGATGTATCTGCTGCTATTGTCTTTTCGCCATGACTGATAACACGAACCTTTTCAACCCATGATGTAGAACCCTGAAAAATCTTCAACGAATCTTGTGAACCCTGCTTGCCCTGAGAACCCTACCTGCTTGAATCCAAAAACCCTAAACTATGTAGTTGAGAAGATGAATTTCTCCCCATTTTTGCCGCGAGAAAACCGGACATTCTCCCACTTCTCTCAGTGTATTGGTGCTCGTTCAGTTTCGAGCAAGTTGATGTATGGTGATTATAATCTCACTGAATATTGGGATGTACCTTCTTCCTTCTTGATCATGCATATATCATGTGTGCGTTTTTAATCTCACTGAATATTGGGATTATAATGGTTTCTAACAAAGGATGGAACCACGCTCAAGTCAAGGTTGGGTCCGGGCTCCCCTAAATTTTCTAGAGTCTTTTAAAACTTATGTCTTTGTCCCTCTTTGTAACTAGTTAAAGTCGAGATGAATAAATAAGAATAATCCTACATTTGCCGAGTGATTCTGTTAGGATTCGAGACCAATACGATAGAAAAAAGATAGAAATCCTTTGAATTGGGGATTAGCCAAGGGTTTAAGCAAAGCTCATTAATTATATTGATTTGATTGATACCATAAACCCTAGAACAAACAATGAATTTATATAGAAAACCTAGCTTGAATCCTAAGCAAATAACAAATAAGGAAACACAAACTCATTCCTAAAATAACTAATATTTCTAATCGGTGTTGGTATCCCAACATCCCCAACCCCTTGAGACACAACTTGTCTTCAAGTTGGATGAAAACTAAAATAAAACATAGATAAATAATTTGCTAAAATATATCTAGCCTAAAAATATAGTTGGTTTCCCAACATCCCAAACCCCTCGAAACGAAACTTGTCCTCAAGTTGGATCATTAGAATAGTTTACTATGAAAACATCATCATCAGCTTCCAATAGTAACACTTGGGCTGCCCGTTTGCATAAATGACCAGGTGTATAAGCTTCATCACAATGAAAGCATAAGCCCTGCTTTTTCCTTTCTTCCTGCTCGAACTTAGAAATTCGACGTACTTGAACTGTAGTAGATGTAGTTTTCGTAACAAGTTTTGATGCAGCGTGTATAGATTTTGTTGCTTTGAACCTTGATGTTGCATCTATAGCTTCCTATTGACGAATTTCCAAATCAAAAGCTTCAGATAAGCTCGAAGGACGAAGCATACGAACACCTGCACTTATATCTTCACGATGTCCCGAAAGAAAAATGCTAACTTGATGTGACTCTGGCATATCGGGCACAAAGTTAAGCAATTTTTCAAATTCAGTAATGAACTCACGAGCTGAACCTGTTTTCCCTAACTTAGAGAGGCTGGCACATGGATCAGTATATTTCCGTGAACTAAAACGTGCTCGAATTGTATGAGAAAACTGTTCCCATGTTAATTGTCCTAAGGAGCTAGATATCCAACGATACCAAGATATAGAATCCCCCTCGAGATGGACAGCAGCCATGCTTACCTTTTTAGCCTCTTGTACACCAACCATGGAAAAATATTGTTCGGCATTGAAAATTCATCCTTCCGTATCAGTTCCATTGAATACAGGAAATTTCAAATTAATCTGGCTTGCACGACTGATAGGAGCAGTACCAACTCGACCATTATTACCATTTGAGTTTTGTGTGTCATCCTTCTCACCATTTGAATTTTGTGTGTCAACCTTCTCGCCATTCTTCTCAGCGATGTTCTCAACAATATTATGTTGTTGCGTTTGGAAAAAGGTTGCAATAGATTCCAAAGCTACAGTGGCCCTTTACCGATCTTCAATAGCTTTTTGACGATCTTATTTCATCTCGGCAAGCACTGATTCCAAATTCTTATTTAATACAGCGATTTGTTCTTCTAAGTTTTTCATCGTCATTGTCGAAGTCCAAGAGAAAAACTTGCTTGACAGAAGGAACGAGGACCCAAACTCACCCGGTATTAGTGGATAACGAGCAGCTAATTAACAGGAGGCAAAAACTTGAATAACCACCATCGCGGAAACTGAGGTACTGTATTGTTTGTGCTTGATAATTAATGAAAGGAACAACAGCAAATCTTAGATAGTCCAACAATCAAAACTTACCCGACCAGTAATTGGTGAAGCCCTCTTGGTGGTGCCGTACTTTGTTCACAATTTCACGGTATTTTTATTTTTTATTGTTTTTTTTGAACGGAGTGGCGGAGGATGGTTTGGGGGGGGGGGGGAAATTGGGGTGGAAGAGTGGTTTCAGATCGCTGGCTCTGTACCAGATGTTAGGATTCGAGACCAAAACGATAGAAAAAAGATAGAAATCCTTTGAATAGGGGATTAGCCAAGGGTTTAAGCAAAGCTCATTAATTATATTGATTTGATTGATACCATAAACCCTAAAATAAACTCTGAATTTATATAGAAAACCTAGCTTAAATCCTAAACAAATAACAAATAAGGAAACACAAACTCATTCCTAAAATAACTAATATTCCTTATCGATGTTGGTATCCCAACATATTCTTACATGTTGCAAGTTCTTACGTTACAGGCTGTTTGTTTTTCTTTTTCATTTGGATTTTTGGGACCTTTAATCATAGTTAGTCCCTTGTTTCGAATCTCAAACTAAATGAAAAAAATAGAAGAAAATGTGAAATGAGGGATTTTGCGGAAAATAAAGTATATGCCGACTTGCCAAACATTGATACAGATTTAGCAAATCAATGCAAATATTTAGGTCGGACTCTCCAGTAATGCCACGTGTCATGAACCCCTCTTTCAGAAGCTGACGTGTGCAGAGTGTTCCCGACTTCCCGTACACGTGAAAAGAAAATAAGATTCACCACAGTGAGAAGTACATAGTGGTCCGGCGGACCAGTTCAATTTGCGGCGTCAACCAAAATCAACGACCATTTCACATGCATATACTACTGTTGAAGTCACTTTCCGACTTAGCTTCTCCGGTCGTCCTCCACTTTTTGAAGGTCACAGCAACTATATGAGAAGAAGAGGACCAAACTAAAGTTGATTAAGAAAGAAAATCAAAGAATTATGCTCTCATATATGATGGGATGATGCACATTATGTGTCTGTTTCGCACGCATACATCATATTTGGAGAGCCTTGTAAACTTGAAAATCGTTTATAACAAGTCAAAACTGGTTGTTGCGTGTAGCCAGTAGTTGTTGGTGAAAAGTTTGATATTACTAGAAAGCTTAAGGGAGGCCACACACTGGTTGTTGCGAATAGCTTGAGTAGACCTAATGTTGCTAGAGCGACTTGACCTTTGAAAAAAAGGGTACATTCATGATAATGTACTAGAAAACTTGCTCGAGACGGATGAGACCCCGCGAAAAGATGATTAAGCGTATATATGATTATAAAAAAAATAGATTATATTATGGGGTAAGTTCTTATGTACATTGTATGATTAAGGTACCTCTGTAAAACTCAAACTTGGATTAAGGTTCATATTCACATTATGGTTCTTCTTTATGTACCGTAGTACTTGGATTAGTCAGTCTGACCATGTCTTCCGTAAATGGAACTTTATGTTTAGGTCATATTGGGTGTTTTAGTCAGCAGTCCAGCACACCATGTGTTTCGGTAAATCCATTATTTCTTCTCGAATATTGGTGGTTCACCATCTCCGTTATCTTAAACTCAAACTCCTCACCGACCTACCAACACCTTGATATATGAATATGAACCAACGTGTAGTTAAATCACTGGTATTTACGTACATCTTCTTTATGTGCCTTGTACTTGGAATCTCAAATCATGTTTGACGTAAATGAAATTATGTGGTTATAGGCGATATTGGGCGTTTTAGTCTGTAGTCTTGCATACCATGTGTTCACATTATTTCTTCTCGGATAATGGTGGTTTGATTAGAAATGCACCACCTCCGGGTAGATGTGTAAATTGTCGAGCACAACACGTTAAGATTTGAGCACATCCAAGCTCAACACGTGACTTAGCCGAGCATGGCCCAGCATGTTAGTTTGGTGGCATGTCCTGGACTAGCCTAATCGATACAGTGGCACAGCATGGCATGCGATACGGATAAGCACGTGGTACAACACATCATGTTAAGAAACCACGTTCTAATATGTATAAAACGCTAGAAAATACATTCTATTTCGTGTATATTTCACAAAAGAGTCTTTAATCTAGCCAATTTTAGACGTTTGATCATCGTCATATTGACTTATTTTCATAGCATCGCATAAAATACCTAAATATTTGAAAAATATTTATTTTGAAAAACACAAAATAAATATGCCTGACCCAGCACATCACCGCACAACAAGTTTATTTTTCCGGCACAACACAACACAATATGTCATCTAGCACGACACAGCACGACACGACACACAACACGTGACTTCGTGGACTCTGTGTTGGGCCGGCACGTTTTGTACCTCTACCTCCGTGAATCAAAATGGTGCTCTAATTCAAAAGTGTAAGTGACAAAACCAGGAAATTGCCGTGCAGACTGAGAAATAAAAGAAGAAGACCCCAAACCTTTTTGGTCTCACAACCCAATGTAACAGACAAACAACCCATAAGTATCGATAGTTTGACGTTCACAACTAAAAACATTACTTCTGCTTTTTTGATTAAAATTCCATAAACTTTCATTTATGATACAATAAATCGAGATCACATGGATTTTAAGAACATCAAATTGAACTTCAAAATACAAATTAAGTATATTATGTTGGGAGGAACTTCCTATAAGATAAATAGTTGAGCCCAACAAAACAATGCTACTAGCTCATCAAAGATGAAATGGATGACCATCATTTATTTCCCTTTGCCATGAACCGAAAATCTACCTTGCGGTAGCAATTTTTCCTCCGTGACTTGATTTTTGCAACGTGATTTTAAAACAGCCTCGTGACACAAAATTCGCATTATAATAGGAGACTTGCTTCATTACCAAAATCTGCACCTTGGCCTAAACTCTACCAAATGACGTCATAGCTCAAAATCTATTTAATGACCCATCACCCAAATCGAGTCCAATTTTGTGCACACTCCTTTGCACATAACAAAGTAATCTTATTGATTGTCTTAAACAGATGGTTAAGGTTAACTATTTAATGAATCATTATTTTTTAATTAATTTTGTATCTTAAAAAGGTAAGAGGATAAATCATATTTTCCTATTACCTAAAATATAGCGTGATGGTTGTTTTGGAAAAAGTACGTGATGATCATTCATTAGCTCATCATCGTGATGAATTATGCAGATATGTCACAAGAAAACCTCTAATGATGGCTTTATATGTAAATTATGATTAAAATTTTACTCAAAGAAAATTAGTGATTAACTTCACTATAAACATAAGATGAAAAGTTATTAAAAATGGATAATCACTAGAAATAAGGTTAAAGTAGACAATGATTCAGTCTGTCTACTATCCAAGAAAAAAAAGTTTGAGCATATTTATTACAATATATTATTTAGGCGAGGATGAATATCATGATCAACATAACATGAATATGGGGAAAAAAGAGAAGAAGATAACCGTGATATATTTTAGGTAATGGAAAGATGATCTTACCTTTTTTAAGGTTAAAATTAAATTAAAACAAAAGAGAAAACAATTTCTCATATGAGTAAACGTTTGTTAAGAAACAACCAATAAGGTTGTTTTGTTACGTGCTCAGTACTCTTTAAAGGAGTGTGCACAAAATTGGACTCACTCAAGTCCATGGATTTAGACAATTTATTGTATTATATTGAAAAATAAAATATTCTAAATTCGGTAATTTTATCGTTAATTAAACAAACTATCGTTTTTGTAGGTTGGCATAAATTAGGTTTTTGTTTAAGATTCGGTGCAATAACATTCCGTCTAGATGCCAACCAATATTGAAAGTAGTGGGAGTTGAGCATTTGGGGGTCACCGATATTTTTCGGTGTTTCTATAGGTGTATGTGTTGTTGTTAGGTAACGATCACTTTCTTATACCAATGCATGGATTGTTTCTAAAAATAAGTCATGTCACCATTGCTTTTGTTGAAACAAGCTTAATTCAAATCTTCACTAGTAGTTTTAGAGGAAGTCCTGTTATGGAAGAACTTCATCTTTCAAGTTCCATGCACCTCAGCATTGGAATAAATCATGTGAGTTCAAATCTAATAGTGGAAGCTTAAAACGGATTCCAAAATGTCAAGCCAAATTACATTGTGCATTATTCCAAATGGTGTTCTATCATGATCCACAAAATCGCCGGTCAAAAAAGGACAATTTGAAAACAAAATCCATCCAAAAAATGAGCGCAAAATCGGAATGGCGCTCAGCGTAATTCGAATTGTTGTGTGGGTTTAGATTCCAAGTTATCTTCCACGAAACTTAGGAACATGCCTTAAAAAAGTGTGGATGACTCCAACTCCGGACCCATAAAATTGATATTCCACATTTTTTCCAAAATCGAAATATCATTCATCCCACCGTTGACTTGCTCAAAATAAATTGAATGAATTTTCCATGATAATTATAGTAAGAGGCAAAGTGACGAAGCCATACATTTTTTCGTGTGGGTGCAAAATTTATATGATAAAAACCGCTCATATAAGGATTACCGGTCGGAGGTCGCGCGATTTTTTTCCGCGTTTTAATTGATGTTCTAGTATAATTTGAGTGATTATCAGATTATGAAAATTTTTAATTAAGCTAAACATGGTGTTTATATCGTTTTTTTTTTTTTAATATTCAGATTATACATCTAATGTGTTTTTATTTATTTTGTACCAGTTTTTATAACTTATACCCCATTAGGAGTCATATTTCAGTTCTATCATACATATTTGTCCCCATAAGTCATGTAAATTTCAAAATTACCAAGCCTAAATTAGTCAAAATTTGAAATCAATGATATGCGTTTTAATGATGGAATCAATGATATTTGTCTATATATTCCTCCGTCGCTGAATAGGCATATTAGGACAAATTTATTACTAAAAGCATTAAGGGTGAGATATTTTAAAAATATGACATTCTCTCTAATGTGTCTCATAATTTTCATGTGAAATTTATTATTCCCCAGAAAAGTCAATTGTTGTCCAAATTAGAATATAGTATTTTTAAGATGTTTAAATTAGAATTTGTTAGTTTGTGTTTTCCATTGTTTTTACTCCTCTGTTTTCCTTCATCACCGATAACAAGCCTTAACACCACCTGAAATCTTTTCTGCTGAGATCATCTCATGTGGAGCAATCTGGGCAGACCAATAACTAATCGATCTCTTGTTTAACTTCTCTTACCTAAAATCTTTATTAAATATTTGGTTTTTCTTCTTTAAAGCGTTTTCTTTCCTACTTTTTAGGTTTTCATTCTGGTTTTCAGATTGGGTAGTGTTGTTGGGTGTATTCAAGTTCTCTGGATTGTATTAAGATGGTGATTAATAGGTGGAAGTTGGGTTTCTCCAAACAGACCACCTCATGTCCAACTTCATCAACAACATCAACAGCAACAAATCCAACAACTTATCTGACTTCAACAGCAACGGCAGCTCCGAATTACTCGACAACAAACACTACAACAACAACAATATTAGATACAAAGACTCCGTTCAAGATTCCGACGGTTCAGACGATTCATACCGACTCATACCTTTCCAGAAATCAGACTTTGTTTTATATTAGACAGTTACTTTAGTTTAGATTTTTTAATTATCCTTCAAAACCTTGATAAATTGTTGGATCACTTGATGATCCCAATACATCTGCTCTATGTAGTATTGTTACTTTGTTTGATTTGTTTAGAACAAAACAAACAGGACCATTTGAACTTGTCTTGCAACCTTGTTCTTGGTTTATTGGAAAGGTTGGTGTGAGTATGGTCAATTTCGTAAAATAAGATAGCTTTGAATGGAAAAATTATAATGATATTGCAACTGCCTTAATTTGTGCTGCTTATATAACAACAAACCTTTGTAATGATACTGATTTTAAATCAGAGCTATTAATGTGATCAGAATTTTCCTAAAAAGTGGAAAAGCTCGTATTCATTTTTTTTTAACACTTTGATGGACGTAAGCCGTAGGGGTGAGCATGGGCGGGTATGGACCGGTTTTCGCCTCATCCGCACAATCCATTGCACTACGGATTTCAAATTTGGCATCCGCATCCAATCCATATCCAACGTATGTTGCATCCAACGGATGCACGGATGGACGGATTGGATGCGGATAATCCAATGGATTTGTTTTAGTTAAAATTTATAGTAAAGAAAATAAGCTGACACAAATGACTCCTTATAAAACCTACATATCCTATATATGTATACAAATATAAATATGTCATGTTCAACACCCCAAGCAAACATCTTTAAAATTCCTAAATGATCCATAGTATTTTCTAGAACTATATAAATTCCCTTAATTCAACGGATATGGATGTCCAACGGATTTTCAAGGTTGCATCCGGGCCCGATCCATTGTCCGTTGGATTTCAAAAATTTCATCCGCATCCAACCCATTAACGAACGACCCGGACATCCATCCACAAATGAACGGTTGGTCCGGTTAAATCCGCGGATTACGGTCGAAATGCTCACCCCTAGTAAGCCGTAAGCTGTAACCGTGTATGTAGTGTTTGGTAGCTAATAACAAGGGTGTGCACTTGCTACCCCTACCCATTGGGCTTCAAAGCGTAAATTTTCTAGCCCAGCTAATAACAAGGGTGTGCACTTGCTACCCCTACCCATTGGGCTTCAAAGCGTAAATTTTCTAGCCCATAATTTTCTCCAAACCTAATTTTGCTTTCCTGCTACCACTAACAAGACTTTACTTCCCCCTTAGTCTAATTTCTACCTTGGCCGCTGATAGGGGCCAAAAGAAAATGTTTGCTACTACTAGAAAAAAAATACTCTAGGCTGGCCCTGCACTGACTGCCGCCGCGTAATACCTGCCTTACACTCTATGCAAAAATGTACAAACTTTCATGGTCGGCCTCTCTCTCCCAAAGTTTATAAAAACCCCATTCGAGTTTCCTACTTGTTTATGTTTCATTTAGTCCATCTTCAAACCTCTCAATTGGTCCCTCTTTCACTAAGTACCCTCAAGCAACCATTCTTTTAGACATCCATCTCTCTCTCCATCACTCCAATTTGGTGACTCTGTTTTGAGAAATTGATCACAGATCATTTAACTGCGCCAATTCATGGGTCATAAGATGGTACTAGATCAAACACCAAACAATTTAAAAGGCGAAAGTAGTACTACTAGTAACCCATGCCATGAACCTTCAAATTTATCGTCCCAATGTGATCAACAACAACAGAATAAGAAAATTCCTATCTCAAATCAACAAGGACAACAAGAATCCGAGAATCCTACAACTGGGAAACGAATGAGAGACGGTGGAAAACATCCAACATACTGTGGAGTACGAATGCGTAATTGGGGTAAATGGGTATCAGAAATAAGAGAACCAAAGAAGAAATCAAGGATCTGGCTTGGCACATTTCCAACACCAGAAATGGCAGCAAGAGCACATGATGTTGCTGCTTTAAGTATCAAAGGTAACTCTGCTGTCCTTAATTTCCCCGAACTAGCTTCTTTATTACCTCGTCCAGCTTCTTTATCACCTCGTGATATTCAAGCTGCTGCTTCTAAAGCTGCAACACTGGAAAACTTCAATAATTCATCATCGTCGCCGTCTCAGTCATCAACAGCAACATCACCCTCAATATCACCATCAACGTCGTTTTCTTCTCTATATTCTGCTACTCCAACCGCAACATCCTATTCTTCTGATACTTCGATATATACTACTACAACTGAAGATGAATTAACTGAAATTGTTGAATTGCCTCAACTTAGTTCTTATTTTGAAGAATCACAAGAACTGCAGCAAAACGAATACATCTTCCTAAATGATTCTTCTATTGATAATAATTGGTTTTATCCGACTCCATGGCTACAAAGTCCAAGTAGTGATGATTGTGGGTTCTTTTCTCATCTTCCAGAATCTTCATTTTCTACCACATTCAATTCTTTGTTGTGGGATTACTAATTTAGTCATGCCCCATTTTGTTCTTCGATCTTCTTTTATCGAAGTTAGATCATTGGTATCACCATCCAATGATTTCGGCATCCGTGATGTTGCCGAAAGAGGACTGACAGCTACGACATTTCTAACAGATATTAGCACCGTAAAAATTTCTTCCCACGGCTTATGAATCTACGTTCTATATGGGTTTGTTCATTCAATCTTTTTTTAGACCCTCGAATTATTGAGTTCAGTTGCAAGCATAGTCTTTCTCTGACACCACAACGTATGGGTACACAACTACACATACCCACGAGAACAGACAAAGTTTGGAATATAATTGGAAAAAGGATTCAATTATTTTTATTCTCTTCTATTCGTTCTTCTTACTTAGTCATGATATATAGACACCCGGCTATTTACCAACACTACACTGTTAATGGGGAGTACTAGTTTACTAGCTCTCCAGTATACTGATACCGCATTAGCAGCCACGAAATTTGCACACCGGTTGTTCATGATAGTGTGGAACATAAAGTTTTCGAAAACTGAAGCCCTAGATTCTGGTGATGACCCGTTGGGAAGAAAAAGTAAAGATCAAATGGACAAGATTTTTCCTATATCCAAAATGTTGGGTATTTTCCATCATTTTCTGTTTCATTTTGTGTGTATGTAACTATGTTGTTGTGCAAAAGAAAATTTAATAAAGGAATGAGTTTTTCATTTAAAAGAACACAACTTGTGTATGTAATCTATCGTTTGACAATTCTCTCCCCAATTTTCTAACCATCTGCCGTATAGCGTGTTTCTATACTCTACTCTGCGGTGGATTCTTACTTTAAGACTGGGTCTTACGAAGATGCTCAGGTTCTTCCCAAGACAAAAAATCGTGGCTGAAATCCCCTCTTCTCGCAAACCTTCCTGATGTGGTAATCCCAGCGAAAAGACTCCGGATACAGGCAATGGTTAGCCGTTCTAAAAAAGTGAAGAACGGATAGCCATCAACAGTTTTAGTTTTAAAACCCTTGTTACTTAGTGGGGCCAAGAGAGATTTTAGTTTAAAGACTAACTTATATAAACCGGATAATCATCATTCGTTGTGGCGAAATTCAGTGAGACCAACAGAGAAATAAGTGGGGTTTTAGGATTTGGTGGACCCAACTAATTAGAAAACAGATAATCATCATCCGTTTTTCTCTTAAAACTGGAAATAACCATAAGGGCCGCGCTCTTCCCAAGCTTATGTGGAAAGGCAATTGGGAAGAGGTTGGACATCTCCATAAGACCCCGTCTAAAATAGCATAACTTGCTTAATATTCAGGTACAAGACATTGCATGCTTGGCCCATTCTAATGTGATCATGCCGTGTTGTGCCAAGTTCCAACACCATTTACGCCCCTAATGGGGACACTAAAAACTGGCTCTCTTGTTTGGCTCCCTCTTTAAGAGCAGTTCCTATGGAATGAACAAACCATCAAGTTTTGTTGATTTTGATCCCACTATGAACTCAACAAACATAAAAAATGGATGTTCAAACCAACAAATTTGTTGGTTTGTTCATTGAGTTGGATGATGTAGCGCGTGCTTGGTGAAAGGCCGGGCGACCGTGTTACAGACGAGCGACCGTGTTACAAACGAGCGACCGTGTTACAAACGAGCGAGCACTGTACAAACGCGGGCGATCAAAGAACCATCACGGGCGAGCATTGTACAAACGCCAAGTACAACTCCCGATTTTTTAATACTTTTTTAACCTATTTTATCTCACTTTTTCCTATTTTATCTCACTTCATCTTATTTTATCTCACCTAAAAATTATTTTTTATTTTTGTCCTACAAAATATTTTATATCAAAAAGAAATATGGGGCCCTGTAAACCAAATCTGTTCATTTTGTTCTAGTTTTCCATAATGGAAAACGCAATTTGTTCATCCACGCGGCTCAACAAAAAACTTATTTGTTGATTGTCATAGAAATTGCCCTAAATCCCTTTCGAAAAGAATATGAATATGGCATTACATATTTCTACTGTGGAAGGTGTAGCACATTTAACAAAAAAGTCGTGGATGCCATCAATTCTTCTCAACAAATAAGAAAATAATAAGAGAGGGTTCATTTTCTTTTCTTTTTTTTCGGATAAATGAACAAATTTAAAAGAACTTGATTGGGAACTGCAGAGCTGCCCCACCCAAAAAAAAAGAAATCTTTACTACAAAATGATTTATTTTCTACATGTTTCGTGTAATCATCAGGGATCAGCATAGTTGGTCAGGAGCCTGATTCTTAAGTAGAAATTTTCAGCAGATCGAATCTCCGCTCAAAATCAAAAGATTTCGTGAATAAATTAAAATTTAAGTTCTTAATGTATTTCTTTCCTATGGAGAAAAAAAAAATGAAAAGACATGCACATGGCTCAGACATCAAACCGGTGAACGGCCGTGAGGGCTGAGGAGAGAATCCCTTTCTAGGCTTGATAGTTTGTGATACAGACTGTCGGCACTGCCATCACATGACACGTTAATACAACTTGAATCGCAAAACAATACCACCACATGTAAACCTATCAGCAACAAACTAAAATCCGTTACGAAGCCACTTTTTTTTTTCGAGAAAGAGGCAAGCCTCGTATATTGATCTTAGAACTCCAATTCAAGATTGGGATTGATTACAAGACTGATTCTAGAATTTTCAACAGCTACACAGATTTCAAAGAGTTTAAACAAACAACAAGGGCAATCAAACATGTTAACAACATAGTCCCAAGCCCTAAAATGAACAAGATTTCCTTCCATTTCTAACTGATTGCATCGTAACAGGACAGGTTTAAGTGGTCTTGGTTGGAACAAGAGAAACATTTACATACCAAGCCACTATAACTGGAAATATATATTCCCTCCATTTCTAAATAATTAATAGACTGGTTTCATGTGTAATTTATACACGAAACCAGCCTTCTTTTTTTTTTTTTAAATTGAGGTGGTATATATTTGGTGGATATCACCTTGTCAATTCGTTATGTCCACTTCACTACATCTGGACATTGTCGAGGGAGGTACGTGATCAAGCTAGGAAAGTCCCCGGATATTGACAAACCCGTACGAGTAATTATTCATCAAAAAGCTCGCAAGAAATTTCGATTTATGTTGGCAGTGGCAAACTAAAAACAAACTTTGCATTTAATGGCGTGGGGCCATGGCTCTCATTTATACGGAAAAGCAAAGAAAAACTTCTACTTCTGCAAACTCATTTATTGATATGTTTGTTGAACACATATAGTCAAAGGAGTCGAGAAGGTCCCTAGATCACCATATCCTAGTTAGCAATTCGGGATTCGGCAAACGTACGGAACGACAAACTTACGAGTATTATACGGTTTTGTAAAATTCAGATTCGGTCCAAAATTCGGTCAACGGGACGTGATTCGTCAGTAATTCGGAACGACATACGTACGTGTATAATTCGATTTATAAATGTGAGTTCGGCTCTGAAAATTCGGTATCTATATATAACAAATAATTTGTATTTATAAGGTCATAGATCAATTTTTATGCATATGTGTGAGTTATTTAAAGAAAAAATAAACTTTATATGATGATATTAATAATATATACAACATTAGTTATCCAAGAGGACGTCGTATGGTGGTTTAGATGCTTGGTTAGTGAGTTTGAGATCTCTCTCACCTTCACCTTCAAATCTCTTCAGTCGTTTTTGTTTCATAAAAATTACAACACGTCTAATATTCGGTCGTGTATGCTCCGGAGGCAGTAAAGCCCAAAAAGTGGAGTCTTTGAAAAGTAAAAGCTAAAGAATTTATGGCGAATTAAGCTGACGTATCATTCGGGATACGTAAAATTCGTGAACGATTCGCGAATAATCCGGGAATGCCACATAATACGCGACTTGGGTTCGGAGTTGCAAACGTACGCGAATAAGACGGTAAAATTCGTGATACGGAAAAATTCGCGAATGATTCGCGAATCAATCGCGAACGATTCGCGAATCAATCGCGAACTTACTAACTAAGACCATACCACCCACCTCCTCTTATCTAGAGTTTTCTGATCATCTAATGTTTGGTGACATATACCATTCATCCGATGTTGACACAACAGAGCTCTCTCTCCAGTTTTCCAGCCAGGTTTCAGTTGCTCTTCCGCTACCTGTTCTTTGTTTTCTCTACTTGTATTACCTGGGCATTACTATTCAAAGGTAAAAGCTAGAGGTGAATATGATGGAGCATTCACACTCGGTACATGCATGTTATAACTGCAATTTTTTTTTGTTTTGATTTTTTTTTGATAAACAAAGAAGAAAGAATACAAACTAATAAGAACATACCGTAAAAGTACAATACCGAGAAATCCGACAATAAAAAGAGAAGGATTACCGGAGTAAGACAAATACAAATATGATAAAATCCGATTAAATCGGATTTTTCTCGGAATTAACTTTCAACCATTTAATTTTTTTTTCTTCTATAGAAAGATGTGCTCCCAAAGTAGGAGTGATATGCTTAAATCTCTTGTAACTAGTGATGAAGCTTCCGTCGTCAAAAAGACCACCTATGGAGATTCCGTCGACGGCTAAGTTGATGATGAAGATTCCAATGAAAATTCCGTCGTCGGAGACAACCAAGATGAAGATTTCGTCGTTGGAGAGCATGGATAGCATCACTATTAATCTTAAAACGCAACCCAATAACCAAGAATCGTCATTAAAACGAAGATAAACCTCAAAAGAGTAGATAAAATCACCATGACGGTGTAGATAAGTAGAAAATATAATAAAAACTACACTAAATTACTAGTTAACCTAGAAAACAAGGAATAATGAAAAAATTTGTTCAGATCTAATCTTGATGATTTTGTTGGAGAAGAAGGGATGAGAGAGAGAGAAGGAGAGCAACTATATTTGTCTCAAGATGTTTATATTCATCTCGAAAGGAATCTATTCCTTTGCGAGGTAAATGTAAGTATCCTGAAATTTTTACTATTGACATGGAAAAAAGAACTTTGCAGCAGGTGATAATGATATCAACTGGACGTTTCTTACCATTAGAGCGAGGCGAGTTTCTCTCTAGCTATATGAATATGCTTTGCAGGAATGCTTTTCCACACTTTACCACTCGGTGGGTGAACTATTGTAAATAGGCTTACTCCATGTCTCCATCGTGTCCCCAGGTTAGTAGTAGTGCTAGCATCGTGAATAACTGAAGTATGAGTAGAGAAATCAAATCGGCGTATGTAGTGTAACCCACCAACCATGCCCTAATTAGAAAAATAGGCAGAGAAAAGTATACATCCACTGATCCACATCTAGAGGTTTGGGGAAATGGGTCCGGCTTAGATGTGTCTAATTTTCAACAGTTCACTTTCGCGACAAACGGAAATTAGTATAAAAATTAGTGCCCCAGTTAGTGCTAATGTCATCATGAAAATTTTGGTGAATAATCCTTTTCACAAAGACCAACTTGGAATAAAGTTGCAAGACATTGGTCATTGACAGATTTAAAACCTTGTGTTTATAGTAAAAAAAGTGTTAGAACTATTTTATATAGTAGATGAATTCATCAAGTAGATGATATACTATTATTAGAAACCCTAAAAGCTGGGTTGTCACGCGTCGCGACACGACGCGAACACGGACATTATAAAATCTCAAAAAATTATGACGCAGAATAAGAATAAGGATTTTTGGTTTTTTTATGAGCAAGGATTTTTCTGAGCAAGGATTTAGCTTTTTCTGAGCAAAGATTTTTCTGAGCAAGGATTTTTTAGCTTTTTCTGAGCAAGGATTTTTTAGCTTTTTATGAATAAGAACAATTTAGTTTGTGTTTTTAGTTTTTATCTGTGTTGTTTTTGGTGTCTATGGAACATTTCTTCGCTGTTTGGGCGATATTTTCTTCGTCTTTTGGACGATTTTATCTTCGCTTTAATAGTGATTCTTTCAAATCTCCACGGTGTTCCTTGGCTTGCTATTCTCAATTCATCAAGAACATCAACGATTCCGCTCAGTGTGGATTCATCTTCAACATGAGGGACGTAGGGCACCCGGATTCACTTGGATCTACAAGATTTTGGACAAAATACTCTATTTCATTTGAAGAAGATAATCATTTTAATGGTCGGAGTTGATTCATCACTACTCCATCTACAAAAATTGGATGTCTTTGCGGTTCATAGCTCTTTTTTCGCGATGTACTTGCAATTGGTGTCGTCATTTGTATTTGGGTTTTGATTATCTTGTATTTTTGTGTTTTTGACAATCTTGTAAGCAAACATGTAATCATCATTTTTGTTTTAATGAACTGAAATGTGATTTCCAAAAAAATAAAAAATAAAAAATAATATATAAAGAATGATGAATAATACTCCCTTTAAAATATGATTGTCTTGTCACTTAATGCTCATAAGATTGGTATTTCCCCACATATTTTCCTAATTTGTGCTACTTTGAAATCAGTGCATAACATAAAAAATAGTGTAGAAAATCATTAAAACTAAGGAATTAAATGAATTTGAAGTTTGTACAAGGGAAAAGAAATATTCTCTGCCTCTTTTTTAATATACGTATTTTATCGTCTAAACCCGGACGGAGGGAGTATTAGAATAGTTGCCTCAAGGAAGGAAAATCAGAATGGAGAAAACTTGAAGAGGTAGGAATTACAATCATTGTATTCATGCACAAGATAACAACTAATCACTGCATTGAAAAATGTACAAAAACAATTAAAATAGATGAGAGACAGTGTTAATTCGCATTGGAGAATACTAATTTTTATGGATTTTCCAAATTTGCATTTATAGAGAGTGAAGTTTTGCACTCCGATACAAATTAATGTCATCTCTAATATATTTTACTTGTTTTTTGCATTTTTCAATGCAATGATTGGTTGTTATTTTGTGAATGATAACAACCATTTTTGAAAGTATAATTTAAAGCGCATAAAAACAGTAATCTGTTTAAGGGGAAATCAGGAGAAGACAAAGAATAGAAGAATAAGGAAGATGTATCTTATTGATAGATACATCAGTATTACATAGCATAGTGAGGCTTTATATACAATTATAGGGAAAACCATAACTATCTAGATGGGTCACACATCTATGGACCGTAGGCCTTGTAACACTCCCCCTTGTGCGGTCCAATAGAACTTCGTGTGTAGTGCTTCATATATAGTGCTTCGAATGTAAATCTTCATATTTAGTTCTCTCCTTGATGACTAGTTGTGTCTAAGTCAATTGCTTCATTAAAACAATGACAAGGAAAAACCCTGTGGGACAAAACCTTGGTACAACTGTACATATGTAGTACTTCACATGTTATCTCGTACATTACATGTGGTTCATTACATAAAATACGATCTTCAAGGACTGACTAGTCTATATTAATCACCTCGTTAAACTTCATCAGCAAAAACACATAGGGACAAATCCTGAACTAAAGAAAAAGAGTACAATATTAAGCAAACTTAGAACATAGTTGGACTCGAATATGTTGCCTCATTAAAATCTTGACAAGGAAAATCAAATGGGACAAACCCTTGACGAAGGGAAAAGAGTGCAATGTGACAAATGCAAGTAAAGGTGATCTGTTGCAGATGATCACTTTGCTCCGTCGAAGTTGACTAGTTGTTTCATAACTCCTAAGGCAGAAAATCCTCGTGAGAAACAATAGCTTTAGTTGGGAAATTATTTCCCGGCGTTTGTTGTTGTCTTATTAAAAACCTTACCGAGTAACAAAACCCTGTGGAAAAAAATAACCTCGATGAAGGAAAAGAGTATAACACAACTTCAATTTCGAAGTAAAATATGTCGACATCATATCCTTAGATCCTCCCCTTGATGTTGGCATGTCTCCCTGATTACTTTTAGAGTTATTCAGTTCCTTTAGTCGGGTACTTTTCGAAACTGAATATCGGAAATGACTTAGAAAATAATCTACCATATCTCCCCCTGATTACTTTCGTTGGAGAAGAGATTATTGTTCCTTCATAATCAAAACCCTTTGGATTGCAGTTCCTTTAGCATTCCTTTTTTATGTCTTTGCAAGGATAAAGCAAACTCATGTCAATGATTACAATTAAGTATATGATTACGTTCATTATACCATTCCAATGACGTTGCGTCGGCGCTAAGCTATATCTAGCTAACAAGTTCACTGAGGATGTAACATTTGATCGAATACATTATGCTAAGTACAATAATGCGTCTATTGTACTTAGATAAGGGAAATTAATCTCCCGACACATCTTCGTCATCTTCCTTTAAACGAATTGGTCATCTACTTACATTTGAACCTCGACTAACCATGGGAGTGCTAGCAGGATGCATATCCTTGTTAAATTGTCTGACAACTGTAGACCTATGCAAACTGGTGGAATAATATATCACAAGCTCAATTTTCGATCGATCTTTCCCCTGGTTTCTCATCTCAAATTTGGATTTAGAGTAGCTTGTAGGATCTCTTATTACATTAAGAGCTCCCATCATTTTTGTACCATTGACATAGATAGCTATAATTCCAAATCAAGAACTTGCTTGTGAATACGCAAGGAAAAATACCTTACTTGTCTATCCCCTCCAAATCAAATAGTGACTTAAACGGTTATACTACATTCACATGATTGTTTCAATCCGTAAGTGAACGTCCAGTCTAATTGTAAATGCACTTTTTGGTCTAAAGTCACTTGATTTGGGTAACAAAAAGCTATCAAGCCCTTTTGTAAATATCTTCCATCTCTTAATTCTTTTAGAGATATGTAACAACCACATACATATGCTGCATTTCAAGTCCGTTTGAAAATTACCAAGCTAACTAAGTAGCGGAACGCGATAACGTTCATTACAAGAGGACAATTTCAGGGCTTTGTGAGAAACCTCACGCCACAAGGTGAGTCTTGATACTTTGAGACTTCATTCTTCCCACTGTGTTTTATGACAAATAATCATATATAATGTCCCATAGGCTTTACACTTGGTTGGTTAGCACTACCACACCAAATACCTGTATATTTGTCAAAGAACCAAGTTCTACCTGGACTGTGTATGCCAAATATGCTCTTTGTTGACATTAAACAATAATAAGCATGGTTCGATCTCATCGTGCTCTATTTCCTTGAGCAACTATATATAAAAATAATCATTAATATGTTCGCACGATCTTTCCATTGGCTCGTGTGTGTTCTCATAATCCTTTAGGATTTCATTGTTCTATGGAATCATTAAAATTCGAAGCGTCCTCCAATATTTATTCATGGACATAGTTAGAGTCAATAAAATGAGATGATTTCATTAATGATACAAATTAGGTTGTGTCTTACTCATCTACTTCCTTTCTAGTTGAGTATTGATCGAACCCGGTGGTCTCTCCATCTTCTTTTATGGAGCCACGACCTTAACTACAGTTACACCAAGTGTAGTTGCAACACCTTATTCTATGGTGTACCCCACACTGAGGATTCCTAACCTTGTAGGAACATTTGCAGCTGGTATGTGTGATCTTGTCACGTTGCCGATAGCAGTGCACTTTCTGAAATTGATTACTCTATTCATTTCACATTTACATTTGTGGAGTATAAGAATCAATATGAGACATAGTGGGAACACACCACGACAATTCATGTCGTTCCCTTAGAAAATACTTTTTCTTATCTCCCCCTAACGACGGGAATTATCTCATTAAAATAACAACCCGCAAATCTAGCGGTAAGAGATATCCTGCCAAAGGTTTTAACACGCGGATAATTGTTGGGAGTAAATATCCAACATAACTACTTAATCGTTTTCATGAATCATCATAGTACGATGTGGACTCGTAATGGCACATATATAGTGCAACCAAAAATGCGTAAGAATACGAATGTCATGCTTATATCCAGTTACCAACGTTTACGCAGAAAAGGTTCACTAATATTGGGTTCTAAAAAAATTTAAGTAAAGGTGCGATTAATATTGCATATCCCCCAATAAGTTAAAGGTAGGTTTGTACGCATAACTATGCCTTAGACATCATCTGTAACCTTTGATGATATCCTTTGCGAGACCGCTGCATTGATCTTATTAAATATGCAATAACCATCAAGTTATTTTGATGTGCACTAGCTAGCATTTACAAGGGGTGGTCATACCTTATATGTATAATATGTGCTAGTAGTTTTCCAAACACAAAACTTCTTGGGAACTATATATAACTAGTTAAAAATGTCAAAACATCCACGAGAGCCATAAGTCACTTTAATGGTCCGCATTCTGCATGGATATTTTTCTTTGTAGTATGGATTGTTTACCATTTTCATATTAGGATGGTCTCGATCCTGTTTTACTGAAGACTTTGTAAAATGAGTTATGTTCTTACTTACTTCAAAGCATAATGGGAAGGGGGGTTGCGCATCTAGTACTATAGAAAACACTTATTCAGAGATATGCCGTCACTTCGCATTCTGTCAATCTTTTTCCCGTTGTCTCGTTCACTCCAATAAAGTGATGTACGTATGAGTCATTTCAAAACGATCATCATGTCACAACCAAAATGGATTTATGGTTATGCCAAAGCCTGTATGAGTCAATACCCAATATTTCATTGTCGGGGTCAATATGGATTCAATAATTCAAATATTAGTGATTTACATTTCACTAAATAGACTCATAAATTTCTCTAAGTATATGCTTCCTTCCATATTCATTAAAGATACTAACAGATGCAATCAATTACATTCTCATCGCCGTGAGTTTCCATATGATATCCACTTACATGGGTTTCTTTGGAATTTAACAAGGTGTGATTAGCTCTCGGTACATATAGAGATTTTGTGACTTTAATCTTTGTTTCCTCTTGGAAACAAAGTTTGAGAAGTGTTTCGCTCGATGATCAGATCATCGTAGTCACACTAAATTATAAGGAATTAGTTAAATAACTAGTGTATATTCCTTAAGTTAGTGGAAGGAAAAACCACTATCAGTTAGACATCGAGTCTTTTTCGGAGAGATTTAATAAGTGGTGTGGCATTATTACGTAACAAAAGGGTATTTATCTCAAGTATTTTTGAGTGTTACGATTCATGTGGATGAAATGCACATGATGATCTTTATACCTCAAGTGCTTTAGAGTATTTTTGTCTCGTGGTAAGGATATACTTTTCATTCCATAAGTAAAGATAGTGGATCTAGTTCAATTGAATGAGATAATCAAATTTGGGTAAGTTTATTGGTAAGGAAGAGTTGTTCTTTCCATTAAAGTTGATGTCTACAGTATGACCTTCCTCCAACTCTTTAGAATGTTCTAGTTTACCAATATTGGTATGATTTAACACGTCTAACCCTCTGTTCTTTGAGGTTCTTTCCGTATTTATCCTTGGCACAATTACCTCAATTTGAGAAATTTTCTTTATCCCAATGTAAACATTGTTGTTTAAGAGAATCTCACATGCCTCCCAACCACTTACATCAGTTTGAATAGCTTACTAAAGACCGTGAATCTCTTGTTAACATACCTCAACATCTACTGTTACTTTAGCATAATGGATGAAGTTGAAAAGATAATAATGGAAAGATTTTTATGACTCATATCACCTTTTGTAAATCCCTTCTATACACAAATGACTCCTGTATTAGAGGCTCCTTAATGGCACTCAAGTACTTCTGAGTCCAAAAGGTCAAATTCTAATCGAGTAGGTTTAGTCAAAACCGGTAAACGGTTTGGTCAAGGACCGGTCCATAGGGTTGAATAGGTTATGGTTAACAAAAGTGCACATATATGGTCAATTATATATGAAGTACTTAGACCCATTGATAATAAACTTGAAACTATTATCATAGAGGCCCAAATATATTGTTAACCCTAAAATTGGAAATTTCATGACCCAACTGTGGTGATCAAAAACAAATTTTAAACGTATCCGATGATGATGAATTTTTTTATAGAGGATTCATAAAAGTGTTCCGCTAACCATAACAAAATTTCATGGTAATTTCACGGCTAGATAAAAATATATACATGACGTCGTATGGCTGTTCCAATTCACGTTTCTGCGGACACAGCTGGAAATATCACGTACTTTTAAGTACTTCCCATAGCTGGATCTTTTTGAAATTTATACAGTCCCTCAAAAAGAAAAATATATAACATGTACCGAAAACACAGAATAATCCAACGGTTGTAATTCTTAAAATTTAAGTTTTATTATGTTGTTATAAACTAGGGTTTTTATGAACATAGACAGTTTCATTAAAATCTGGTTTTGGAGATTGCATCATATTCTGATTTGATTGAAAAATTTGTATAGAGTATGTAATACATAATTGGGTTGAACATATTCAAATTTCGTGAAAATCGAACGGTGAAATCTCTATGTTTGACAATCATATATTCGTGGAACCCTAGAAAATACTATTAAAACGAAATTCTTTTGTTAAAAAGAAATACCTGATAATGCATCCATAATATTATAACAATAAAATCACAACCACGCTAATCTTTAAGAAGTAATCCATCACAGTTCTCGAACGATTAAAAAAATTTGCACAGTTGATAGAGTCGTGTTGATAACGTTTTTAAGGGGAAATCAGGAGAAGACTAAGAATAGAAGAAAAGGGAAGAGAGATCTTATTGATAGATATATACATTAGTATTACATAACATAGTGAGGATTTATACACAACCATAGGGAAAACCCTAACTATCTAGACGGGCCGCACATCTATGGGTCGTAGTCTCTGTAACATAATCCAATTACCCAACCAATCAGCGTACAACAAAAATTTATATATAGCTTGAAATTAATTGTTGTTGCCTAGGGACGGCCCTAGTAAGGGGCTAATCCGGGCTATAGCCCGTCCCTATTTTTAGCTTAATAAAAAATTTGTACATGAATTTTTTTTAAAATTAGTAATTAGCCCACCACTATATCTGATTAATAATTGTAGTTGTGGAACAAATAATTTTTAGCCCACGATCTTGTTCAAAACACATAATTGTGTTTTTGACACATTCATTTACTTTCCCATTTTTCTTCTATAAACCATAAACTCATTTCTCCAATCGCTTTTCGTAATTAAAATTTGCGGATTTTAACCTTATACTTTTCCATTTATCTAATATTTTATAGGTAAGTTCCATGTAATCATTTATCATGCAACTTGTTCTAAAAAAGATTGTGGCGGCCTTCGGCCACATTGACAACCAGTGATATTCTAGCCCTATCCTAAAAATATTTCTGGGTTCGTCCCTGTTGTTGCCTATGCCAATGCCAAAGAAGCTTCCAAACCCAACTTAAGATTATTTTTAAATAAGTGTACTTATCTCTGGATGTTCTTCTATGGAGTTTATTCCAAAGAACCCAAGTAACAATTATAGGTATAAACTGCTGCACTTTTCGTGACGTCTTTAGCGTTTTCCCTTTATTATGCAGCAGGACATGATTTGCAGTTTCCATCACACTACCACATATGACATAATTATTATCATTTGGGATAAATAAATTTATTTTGATACTCGATATAATATGGAAGGACTACTTCATTTAAGGCCATCTGATTTTGAGTTTACTAAGTTATTTGAAGGAATCAAGTTAAGGTTCAAGTTTCTTTTTTTCTCTTTTAGGAAAAAAACTCTGAATTTCTCGGAAATTCTCTTCATGGCGATTTTTTTCCCCGATTCTCAAACTCAGCCTCTCAATCGAATCAATCAGTTTGACAGTGTGCTAACCAAACTTCTCCGTTGTTTAAGGACGGATCTTTGATCCTTCCACTTAGGACCGGGATTTATTGGTTAGTGGAGTTTGAGTAATCGCTTTCCTTTTTTTATACCTTTTAAGTTTTTAGGGTTTAGTTTTTCTTTTCTTCCCATGATTACTGGACGAACTACGGCAAGAACAATGAGAATGTTAATAAATCAGCAGCGCAAAGAGGGCTTAACATCTTTTACTAAAGAAGAATACGTAGGAAGGTATGATGGTTCAAAGGACCGGAGAGAAGATTTTTCCAGCTGGAACGCAAGTCTTTTTCGATAGAAGTAGATTACTATGGCAAGATCAAAATTGTGAAGATCACGGAAATAAGAAGGAATGGATATCGGGCTTGGCTAGAACTCCATCCACAGATGATTGATTGGATAAAGAAGATATTTGACAACATTCTGGATGAAGACACGGAGGATAAATGGAAGGAGAGGTGGGAGATGATGTTTAATTAGCACAGATTCAAAACAATAACGAGGGTTTCTATTTAAGAGTCTCAAGATTCAGGAGTAGTGCTGAAGGTAAGACATTTAGTCTTTGTTTCCCTTGTGGTGAAAGCAATCAGTGATGGCATGCTTTATCCCTAGTTCTGAAGAATTTTGTAACTGAAAACTCGACTGGGCAAGGAAGTCTACGAGGAAGTTTGAGGCCTGTTGCAGAGTTTCCAAATTTACCTCAGTAGAAGGAGATGAGGGGTGTTGTGAAAGTATCAAAGAACATAGGATGGGGAAGAATAATTGTTATGGTTAAAAAGAGACTTGGTTGGAACAGATTCTTAAAGATGGATGAAGCAAATAAGTTCACTGCTCTTGTTACTTTGGAAGGATACGAATGGAGAAGTTTATGGAAATCGAGTATTTGGGAGGAAAATGGTGTATAATCAAAGTTTATAAATGGAAAGTGAAGAAATAATAAATTTTCCAAACAACAATCAGGGAAATGATAGGGATAAGCTAAAAAGTCCAGTGTTGGCTAAGTAACAGGCTAGAGCCGAGACTATAGTTCCTATGGAGATGATTAGCAAACCAGAAAAATGGCTTAACTCAGTCTCTATGCATGAAAGTGATGATAATGCAGGAGGAAGAGATGAAAGACGCAGGAGAATGAAAGGTTTCATTCCACATAGTTCTGAGTTTGGACAGGTTAATCTGGAAGTTGCATAAGGTAGTTGTGTTTTTTACCAAGGCGTAATTCTGATGGTCTTAATGAAAGTCTTAGCCGAAGCGCGAATTCAAGAACAGCTCCGGGGTCTAGATACACTCCACTAATGCATAATGACGATTCAGTGACTGAGACCTTGGAGAATACTTCTTCAACAGGGAAATCACATAGAAATGTGATGGAAGATACAGTGGTGCATAATTTAGAAGAGGTGAAGCAACATAACGAGGTAGAAGATGAGAACCTAATAGAGAATACAGTACAGTCTCTAGTTCAAGTGGCCTGTAGCTATGGTAACATAAATCCAGGGCAACAGGAAACTTTGAGAAATAACATGACATAATTGGTTTTACGGTATCGGCAGAGATTTAAAAGAACAGATGCTGCTGATGGAGTTAAAGAAGAGGATAACAATAATGACGATGCTTCAGAGGGGCAGAAAATGTCATTGAACATGAAGAGGAGAATGCGACTGTGACTGGGAGTGTTGAAGAAACAAACAGTGCAAAAGGAATTCGTGATGCAAGAGAAGAAATAATCACCAATGGATTTTAAAATTTTATGTTGGAACATAAGCGGCATGAAAGATTTCGATAAGAAAATTTCCGTGAAGAATTTGATTCTTTCGCAGAGGTGTGCAGTTTGTTTGCTTCAGGAAACGAAAATGCAAAGCATGACTGATTGGTTTGTTCGTCGGCTCTGGTATGATGAAAAATTTGGTTGGACTTACATTCCTTCAAATGGAAATAGTGGAGGAATTCTTACCATTTGGGACAGCAGCAGATTTGAGAAGATGGACAAAAGGATTGGCTTAAATAATATCACTGTATGTTTCTCGACAAGAATCAATGGGTCTCAATGGGCAATTTCTAATGTGTATAGCCCTTGCGAACATGATCCAAGGACGAATTTCTGGCAGGATATGCCTGAAGTGAGGAGTTGGTGGATAGGGCTGATTTGCATAGCCGACGACATGAATGCAGTCCGTTCTAGTAAGAACAGGAATCATGGTGATGGAGATAGCCGTAATACAACAATGTTAAACACTTTTATTCTGGAGAACGAGTTGATTGACCAACCTTTGATAGGTGGTGCTTTTACATGGTCTGACAACCAAGTTGATCCGTTGATGTGTAGACTGGATCGTTTTCTTTTCATCCATGATTTTGAGGAGGTGTTTCCGAATGCGTTACAGGTGGTACCAACGAGAACAATCTCAGATCACAACCCACTTTTGGTTATTTCTGGATAGGTTATGCCTTCTAAACTGTATTTCAAGCTAGATAGGTTGTGGATTGAGCACAAAGTTTTTGCTCAGAACGTGAAGCTATGGTGGGAGAGATGAAACTAATATAGGAGATGAGACTAACACAGAGAAAGAAGAGATGAGACTTAAACAAAACTTCTTGTTATTGATTCACTTAAAACTTAATAAATTACACAAAGTTGTAATGCATATATATATACATGAGTTCCTTGAGATGCAACGTAAACAGGTTTCCTAACTAAAGAGAATTGCCTAATATACAAGAAATTCTAAAAATAACAAACTCTAAAAATAACAAACTCTGAAAGCTTAGCCGTGTATAATTGTTGGGTCACAATATACACGGACTAGGTGTTGTGTTAACACCCTCCCGCAAGCGTAACGGGTTATCCTGAACCGTAAGCTTGAACCGTAACACAGAAAACCGATCTGTAGAAAGTGGTTTGGTGAAGATATCTGCAATTTGATCTTTAGATGAGATAAACCGAACATCAAGAAGTTTAGAAGTCACTTGATCACGAACAAAGTGATAATCAATTTCTATATGTTTTGTCCGAGCATGAAAAATAGGATTAACTGTGAGATAGGTGGCACCAAGATTGTCACACCATAATATTGGAGGTGAGTGAGTAGAAACACGAAGTTCAGAGAGAAGTGAATGAATCCACATAATTTCAGCAGTAGCAATAGCAAGACCTCGATATTCAGCTTCAGTACTAGAACGAGAAACTGTTTTCTGTTTACGAGCACTCCAAGAAATAATGTTACCACCCAAATAAACACAATAACCACTTGTAGAACGACGATCATCCAGTGAACCGGCCCAGTCAGAATCAGTATACGCACTAAAATATAGGGTTAAAGACGGAGAAGGCTTAAGAAGTAGACCAAACGTACTTGTGTGCTTAAGATAACGAAGAATGCGCTTGACTAATCCCCAGTGAAATTCAGTAGGAGCATGCATAAATTGACAAACTTTATTTACAGCAAATGCAAGATCTGGACGAGTAAACGTTAAATATTGCAAAGCTCCAACAATGCTACGATACTCAGTAGCATCTGTCAATAAAGTACTACGATCAGAAGAAATGTCTCCAGAAGTACTAAGGGGAGTAGTAATTGGCTTTACCCCATCCATTTTGGCTCGAATAAGAAGATCATGAGCATACCGTTGTTGAGATAGAAATAACCCCGAAGAAGTACGAATAGCCTCAATTCCAAGAAAATAAGATAACTGACCAAGATCTTTAATTGCAAATTCTTGCTGTAAACGAGTGAGAATAGAGGCAATACCCGAAGAACTAGAACCAGTAACAATGATATCATCAACATAGACCAACGAGTAGAGAACACCATGAGTGCCTTTAGAAATAAACAAGGAGGAATCACACTTTGAAGTAACAAACTCAATTTGTAATAAAAAATTACTAAGTCTGTGATACCATGCACGAGGAGCCTGTTTAAGTCCATAAAGAGAACGATGTAACTTGCAAACATGCGTAGGGAAACGAGAATCAACATAACCTGGAGGTTGTTTCATGTAGACATCTTCATGAAGTTCTCCATGCAAGAAAGCATTCTGGACATCAAGTTGATGAATAGGCCAGTTGGAGGACAAAGCCAATGTAAGAATAATACGGATAATACACGGTTTAACGACCGGACTAAACGTTTCAGAGTAATCAATACCTTCCTGTTGATTATATCCTTTGGCAACTAGGAGAGACTTACGACGAGAAATTGTACCATCAGGATTACGTTTGATCCGGAAAACCCACTTGCATCCAATGGCATTCATAGAAGGATGATACGGAACTAAAGACCAAGTACCATTGCGAAGCAAGGCATTAACCTCATCGTCGGAAGACTGACGCCATTGAGGATCCTTATGAGCCTGAGAAATACATGTTGGTTCAAGAGAAGAGTCACAAATAAGAGCATACCTTGAATTTGGTTTAAAAATACCATCTTTATCCCTGGTGGTCATGGAGTGAGGAACAGTAGAAGATATTGGGATAGAAACGGAAGTATCATCGGAGACAGATAAAGGAGAGGCATCAGGAGTGGGTGACGGCTGAAGTGGGGCATAGGCAGACACGGAAGTGGGCGACGGCTGAAGGGGGGCAGAGGCAGACACGGAAGTAGGGACCAACAGTGATTGAGTTGAAACAGGTGGTGGCATCGAAGTAGAAGTGGAGGCAGGGACTGGCAGCGGCAGAACGGGAGAAGCAGGTGCTGGCACTGGACGAGGAACGGAAACATGAAATGGCTGCGGTGATTGCGGCTGATCAGGAGAAGCATGTGCTGACGAAAGCTGTGGACGTATACAAGACGACACAAAAGTGGGAAAAACAGAAAAGGAAGAGTTTACCTGGGAAGAAGACGACGCCGGCAAGGTTGATGACGCGGATGCAAAGGGAAAGGTAGTCTCATCAAAAACAACATGTCGACTGATGTAGATACGACCCGTGGGAATATGAAGACACCGATAACCTTTATGAGAAGGACTATAGCCAATAAAGACACAAGGAGAAGACAAAGCATCCATTTTATGAGACCGATACGGACGCAAGTGAGGATAACAAAGACAACCAAAAACACGAAGAGAAGTGTAATCAGGCGGAATACCAAAAAGAGCTTCATAGGGAGAAGAGTTATTGACAGAGGTCGAAGGAACACGATTCATCAAATAACAAGCAATGTAAAAGGAATCATACCAATACGAGGATGGTGCAGAGGAAATATTGAGAATAGTAAGACCAGTTTCACGAATATGACGATGACGACGTTCAACTAAACCATTTTGTTCAGAAGTATGAGGACAAGAGAAAAGATGAAAAATACCAAGTTCTTGAAGGTGTGGAGTAAGTTTCCGATATTTAGCAGCATTATCAGATTGAAAGATTTTTATTTTTCGACTAAAAATATTTTCAACGTGCTTTTGGAACAGAAAGAAGATGAAGAAAACATCAGACTTTTTAGACATAGGAAACATCCAAGTAAAACGACTATACGCATCAATAAATATAACATAATATTTATATCCTTCATTAGATAAAATATTATAGGGTCCCCATACATCGGAGAGAATTAAATCTAACGGATTCAAATAAACAGTTCGACTGGACGGAAAAGGTAATTTGTGACTCCGATGCTCATGACAAAAAGAACAAAAACTAATGGTTTGACTCGAAACTGGAAGAGAAAACTGAGAAATAACTTTGCGAACTGTGCGCATCATCGGATGACCCATCCTAGCATGCCAAGACTGTAAACTGGCACGTTCTCCAATGCAAGCATGAGGAATTTTGGACGAAACATCAAGTTGATAGAGACCACCCTTCCTAATGCCGCGAAGAAGAACCTTCCCGGTACATCGATCCTTCACAAGACAAAAATTTGGATGAAATTCAAATAAGACATTGTTATCAGAAGTGAAACGAGAAACAGATAAGAGATTATGAGCGATTTTTGGTGTAAAGAGAACATTACGAAGATGCAACTTACGGTTGGGAGATCCCAAAACAGAGGAACCAACATTAGAAATTGGTATAGAGGAACCATTACCCATCTGAATTTGATCAGGACCAGTGTATTCAGTAGGAAATTGAAGACGAGAGAAGTCATTAGTGATGTGATCTGTAGCACCGCTGTCAGGTGTCCACGAAGGTGATGGTAGAAGACCAGGCCCATAAGCAGCGTAGGCCCGTGGTACAGAGGATGGTGGTGGACGTCTGGATGGACGGAAACTCTTGTCATAACGGTTCCAGCAATCTTGGGACGCATGGTTAGAACGCCCACATAACTGGCAGACAACAGCAAGATTATCAGAAGTAACAGGCCCACGAAAACAGTCAGAACGAGGCCCACGAGAGTTATCAAAGGAAACAGGTCCAAGTCCACGAGAGGTATTGCCGCCAGGCCCACGATATTTGTTAAAATTTCTGTTGTTGCCAGGCCCACGAGAGGAACTGAATGAAGACCCAGAAGACATAGAAGAACCAGCAGAGGAAGAAACCTTCGGAGAATATGGTCGAGACTGTTGAGCAACATTGGCAATTGGCTGAGAGGCAGAAGCTTGAGTTTGCTGAGTAACCCGTAGCTCAAAAGTCAAAAGAAAAGTAAGGAAATCCTCCACAGACAGAGAGCTCATAGTGGTCGTTAATGAAGTGACAATAGCATCATAAGAACTATCTAAACCATCCAAAAGACAATGACGGAATTCCTTATCTGGAACGGTAGTGTTGGCAGCAGCAAGACTATCAACAAAGTCCCTAGCATGATCAATATAGGATCTCATGGTTTGGGACCCTTTCTTAAGGGCACACAACTCACAGTGAAGATGATGGACTTGAGCATCTGACTTTGAAGCATACAATGATTCGAGGGATCCCCAGATTTCTTTTGCTGTGTTAAGGCGATGAACGTGTCTAAAAACAGAAAGAGTGAGTGAAGAGAATAACCAACTTACAAGGATTTTATCTTGTTTAACCCAAGAGAGAAATTCTGGTGTAGGAGCAGCACCGTCAACAGGAGCAGCCGGACAAGATGTGGAAGCAGTGATATGATCTTCAAGATCATGACCTTGAAGGTAGGGCAAGAACTGAGCACGCCACAGGTTGTAGTTTGTTTCATCCAGCTTCACTGTTATGATGTGATGAGGCTGGGATAATTATAAAGAAGACATACCAGAGTTGAGAACAGTTGAAATAGATGATGAAGCTGTGGACATTGCGAAAGAAAGAGGATCGACTAACCTAATGATACCAAGATGAAACTAATATAGGAGATGATACTAACACAGAGAAAGAAGAGATGAGACTTAAACAGAACTTCTTGTTATTGATTCACTTAAAACTTAATAAATTACACAAAGTTGTAATGCATATATATATACATGAGTTCCTTGGGATGCAAGGTAAACAGGTTTCCTAACTAAAGAGAATTGCCTAATATACAAGGAATTCTAAAAATAACAAACTCTAAAAATAACAAACTCTGAAAGCTTAGCCGTGTATAATTTTTGGGTCACAATATACACGGACTAGGTGTTGTGTTAACAGGGAGAGCTTGACTTATTCCGGCAGTGCAAGCACACAGTTCTTTCTAAAGCTTCAGAATTTGAAACACCTAATTAAGCCTTGGAAAAAGCAAGAGTGTGATCATATTTCAAGAAATAAAAACAATCTTACAACTAGAATTCACGAGTTAAACATTTTGGAGGAAACGGTTACACTTCTTCATAATCAAATAGAAGAGAGAAATCTGTGTAAGCTGAAGTTGAGAAACATTGAAGCAATGGAAGAAAAAAATGGCATTTGAGATCGAAACAAAACAAATTTAGGTGGGGATATTCGAATACTAGATACTTTCATAGTATGGATAGTGCAAGGAAAAAGCGAAATGCAATCACAAAACTTCAGGCCGGTGGAGTAGACTGTTCTGATCAACACATAATCAAGGTAGAAATTCGAATCTACTATATTAATCTGTTTACTCAGAAGGATGAGGTGAACTCGAATATGAGAAATTTATATTTTCCGAAAATTAAAGAGGTGGACAGATTGTGGCTTGAACGTATGTTCACCTAGGAGGAAGTTTGGATATGGTTAAGAAAATGGGGTGTAACAAAGTTCCGGGGCCAGACGGATTCACTGCTGAATTTTTCAAGAATTGCTGGAGTACTCTAAAGGATGACTTCATGAGGCTAGTAAAGGACTTCCACAAGTTTTGTTCAATCGATTGGCGTTTTAATTGTTCTTTTATAACTCTTATCCCAAAATGAGGATTCTTGCACTCCTAAAGACTATAGGCCTTTAAGTCTTATGGGTATGGTGTATAAGATCATTTCAAAGGTTCTCGAAGTTCAGCTGAAGATTGTGATGTCGATGTTGATCTCTTATCCATGGTAAACAAATTCTAGATGGTGTTTTAATTGCAAATGAATGTGTTGATAGCAGGTTGAAGGCTAGGAAACCTGGAATTCTTTGTAAGATCGATAGATATGGAGAAATCTTTTGATAATGTTAATTGGAATGCTTTGTTTACAATTTTTCAAAAACATGATTTTGGTGATAAATGGATCTCTTGGATTAAATGGTGTGTAACCACTATTCATTTATCTGTTCTCGTGAATGGTGGCTCTACGGAAAAATTTAAACCAATTTAGGGTTTAAGGCAAAGTGACTCTTTATCTCTATATCTTGTTCTCTTGGTGGTGGAAATTCTTTCAAAACTAATAAACGATGCGGTGGAGAGAGGTCATCTCTCTGGTTTCCAAGTGGTGGAACAAGGGTCTATTATTTCTCACCTTCAATTTGCGGATGATACTTTGATTTTCATCGATGCAACAGTGGAGAAAGTTACACGTTTATTCATCATCTTGGCTGTTTTTGAAACCATCACGGGGCTGAAGTTGAATCTAGATAAGAGTGTCATGATCAGTGTGGGAGCCTATGGGTGATTGACGATCTCGCCAGAGAGTTAGGTTGTAAGACAAAGAAGCTTGTTTTCACATACCTTGGTATTCCAATTGGAGCTCATTGGCGTAGCACTTCATTGTGGGATCATGTTTTTCTCATAATTGAACAAAAGTTAGCTTCGTGGAAAAAAGACAACTCAATAAATCAGGTAGGTTAATTCTTATCAAGAGTTGTCTTTCGAGTTTACCTATCTATTATCTTTCACTTTTTCATCTTCGGATGAGTGTGAAAAAGAGAATGATTAAGATTATGCGTAACTTATTATGGGAGCGGTGGAAGGTATAAGGAAAATGGTTTGGGTTTCTTGGAAGAAAATTTGTGTGCCAAAGGTGAACGGGGGTCTAGGTGTGAAGAATTTTAGGAAAAAAAAATCAATCCTTGCTAATCAAGTGGATTTGGAGATTTTCGAAGAACGAAAATAGCCTTTGGAGGAAAATAGTGAAGGAAGATTTCTCTTATAATTCTAATCTTCTAATTCTCGACGTGGATAATATTCCTCAAGGTAGGAGCCTATGGAAGAATGTCACTGATATGGTGTCAATAGTCCCGAACATGACGAGCTTCACGGTAAGGAATGGGAAAGGTATACGTTTCTGGAAGGATCATTGGCTTGATAAGGGAACTTTACAGGATCTTTTTTCCGGTTGTTTTCAAGGAAGCAAGGATGAAGAATGCTACAGTCTCGGACATGATTGTAAATGGAGAGTGGGTATGCGATTTCAAGGGGTCTTTAAATATGAACGAGCAATTAGAATGGGATTACTAAAATGTGATTTACATCATGTTCCAAATTTGGTGGAGGAGGATGAAAAAATGAAGATTATGGAAAATTTCAGCACTTCGAAATGTCATGAGAAACTCACGTGAGTATGAATGCGGTTTCAATAAATTTCTTCGGAAATCTCATATCCCTACTAGCTAACAAGGTTAATTTTATTTTGTGGGAAATTTTTCGTGATTCTCTTCCAACTGGGGATATGTTGCGCCATCGTGGTGTTAACATAAAAAGTGAGCACTGCGTCTTACGCAATGATACCAGGGAATCTGCGAATCATATGTTTCTCCATTGTACGTATTCTTTTGAGATTTGGAAATACTTCATCAAAGCCTTTAGAATCGCCTGGCCTATACCAAGTACGTTACTCCAACTATTTGAAGCTTGGTCCACCAATGTGTTGGGTTTTGTGGAAGGAAAGGAGTGGAAGGGTTTTTGGAGGTCCACATAAGTGTGTGCAAGAAACTATTGATTTGGTTAAGCATGCAATTGGTAGTTTTATGGTCTCGCGATAATGATACTTTCAAGTATGTTGATCCTAGTCTATATGAAGTAATTGGGAAACTCTAATGTGTATGTAATTGCGATTTTGGTCTTGGTTTGATCTTTGGTCCTCTTTTCTTTTTAATATAACCTTCTCTTCCGAAAAATAAATAAATTAATGTTTAAGTTTTTTTTGGTGTGAAAAGTTCAAATTTTAAAAAGGTATATTTTTTTAGACAATATTTTTTCCTCGCGTTTTTAGGGGCCACTCAAAAGGATTTAGGGGCCATCAATAAAACAAAAAAGGTCACCCAAAGGGAAAATGTAGCCAGCCCTTATCTCGCGTAATTCGTAATGGCGAAATTACCCTTATATATTCGGAGGATCCTCCGATTGCAATCGGAAGCCAAAATATTACCCAGACTTCCGATTGTAGTCGGTGCAGTATTAGAATGATTTCTGTTTCATTTTTTCCATTTCTTTTTATTTTTGAGTTGTTAGAGTTATAGAGAAGAAGGTGAAGGAAAAAAGGGAAAACCCATTTTATCACTACAAACACTAGTACAAACCTTCACATAGGCCACGTTTTTTAGTGTACAGTCCAGCCACGTTTCAGGTTATTTGTGTGGCTATTGGTCATCAGTATAACTATATCCACATTTTGTTTTACCATGTAGCCATAGTGCACCATTTAGTCATGGGTTTATTCCTAAACCCATCAACTGTATCCATAGGGTATCGTTTGGTCATGGTTTTCAGTTTAATCCAATCACATGTAGCCATAGATGCGTATATGGCCACATTAAATAATTTTGTATGTGTCAAAAGTGTCGGATGACAATAGACACACCTTTTAGACTGTGACGGAAAGAGGATTTATTTAGCCACATTGGTTTGTTTATGTGTCCATAATATCTGGTTTATTAGACACGCATATACTAAGGAATTGACACATTATATCAAACATGACAAAAGATTGACATATGGTTACTCCATATTTTTTTTTGGGAGGATTATGATATGGCTACACGAAAAACAAATTGTGAACATAGCGTCGGATCCATTAGACACATGAGATTGAATTTTAACTTTTAAAGTACTAGCCATGGTTGTTACCGAGTCTTTTCTAGGCCAAATGCTCCTAGTATGCTTAATTTTCAAGCAACATATGCTAGGGTAATGTTTATGCATGTTCACTGCAATAAAGAAACCTCAAGCTCTGGTGTATAGAAGGATACATTACAAGTGATTGTGGCTTCCAAGGTAATTGCAATACAGCAGGTGCAGCCGGGTGTTTTGTGAAAATAAAACACGTATAGTGGAGTTCTGTTGTGTTACTTTCTCCCAGAATTCCCGATATATAACCATGCCAAAATCCAAAATAGTAAACCATATCTTAAACTTTTCATACAAATCTAGAAGGGACTGTAAACGACAGGAGCCATCTGTGAGACCAACCAAACCTGTTTAACTTATCAATTCACAAAAGCTTGTATATTTTTAGCCAATATATTTAATGAAAAAATTTAGATCTACAACCAATATTTTTTACTTACCTCTTTCCAAAAGAAAAAAACAAAAATACTACATCAAATTGATTTTGGAGCCGGCCACTCCAAAACTACGATTGCAGTAGGAATGCATTTCTTTTGCTCTTTATATAACAAGACAAAACAATACCATAATCAAATTATTGATGTTTTAGATGCAGAGTTCGTGTCCTACAATTCGAGTGTCAAACTTATAGAGGCATCTGATGGCATAAAAATGACTTCGTCAAAGCTCAGGGACAACGTAAAGTGTTGAATAGCCACAACGAACCTGCAACAGGAAAATAGGGTTCTGAGTTCAAAAAAAAACAAGGAAGAAAGAACGAGGGCACAACAATTAATACAAGGTGTCAGCCCAACTCAACATAAATTGTGGTCAAGACTTCTTACAAAGAGGACTTTCACGAAATATGGGAAAAACCCTGTCAAGTATGGTATTCAAAACGGTTGAGGGTTAAATTGGAACAAGGAAAATGAGATTAAAATTCACTATTCTTCACAGGCTACACAATACAAACTCCTCACACAAGCAAGTGAACCGCTCCATGCAATTCACTTAGGAAAAAGCATCAGTCCGCCCCCAAATGCTTTCACCATAAAATTGAGAACCATAAGACCTTTAGCACCATCATTTTAAATGTTTTTTTTGTGGTTAATGAACTGGAGTTTCCATCATATATCTACAGGGTTACGAATCTAATTTGGGTACTTGGAATTCAATTTCACCATATGCTTTGAGTAATGTTATGAAGTGTATAAAAGATTTCTGAAATACAAGTACAACATGTAGTTATAGTGCATGTGCCCATAAATATATTCAAGCAATAGGACAAAAACATACCAACTCTCATTCTCTTGGATATCTATTTAAAAGTGACCAGAGTAGCAAGTTGTAAAGTACAGTAATAGAAATTTCAATTGAAGTTCCATATGAGACACGGATAAAATGATGTTATTCATTTTACAAAGAATAAAGCACGCAAACATACAGAAAGCATGCTAAGGAACAGGATTAAACATAAGTTCCATCTTTATCGTTCTTTCAATATCATGTCACTAACCAAATAACCACAGATTAAAGGAAATAAAGCGATGTACCTGCGGGAGTGTGTCATTTTGGCTTGCGTATAAGTAAACCTCGGCAGTCAGTTCGGAAGTAATCATTTCGGGATTCTTTACCCAAGTCTTGTGGATCTACAGACGGCAAGATATTATCATTCGCAGAAAAGATTACTGTACTGAATTCCTCATCGTTGCCATCGTCATCTCTATAATTTTTGGGAGGTGTCACAAAAACAATAGACTTTTTCTTATCTAACTGGTCTTTGACATAAAATACCTGCTTAGCTTGTGAGGCTAAAATAAAAGGATCATTTTTGTATCCCAACATAGTAAGGTCAACAATCTTGTAGCTAAGAGCATCTCTTTTGACCCCACGTTTATTATCAACCCAATTGCACTTGAACAGATGAACTTTTCTTTCACAGTAATCTAACTCCCATATCTCTTGCAAGACACCATAATAAGAGGCTTTACCATATGTAACATCATCATCTCTAGATATGTGCATGTCATTTGCTGCAACGCTAACCCCACTATTCTGGTGAATTCTACCATCACGGGATCTTGTGCGGAATAGATATCCATTGATGCGATATACAGTGTATTTCGTTACCTCGTAGTGCGGGCCGTGTGATATCCATCTTAAGTTCTCTGAGATACTTTCTCTGTCGTCTGCCAACTCTTTTTCAACCTGAAATTCATTATTAGGATGAACCTTGAGTTTAAAGGAATATAACACATCAAACAAGACACTTTTTCTATGACCTATTACCTCATTTTTTAACCAAGCGCCAAAAGTGTTAGAGTGCTCTTTCTCTAGCCATGCTCGCTTTTTAGTAGAATAGTTAGTTTCCAAATATAGCTTGTGTCGGCTGGTATGTACAATAACCAAATGTTATTATACTTTGTACAAAAAAAAAACAGGAAAAAAAACAGGAAAAAAAAACAAATTAATACTTACTCTATGTAAGGCTCAATTTCAGGCGTGTTCTGCATTACATAGAAATGTGCTTGTCTCAACTGTTCAGGGGTAACTATACACGGCTCTTCAGCTGATAACGGTTCTCCCTCCTGAGATGTATTATGCCTATCTAGTGGAATACCAATTGTCCTGATGCTTTTATGGTACTCACAATATATCTCAATCGTCTCTTCTGCAACATTCTCTTCGGCAATGCATCCACAAGGTTGATTCTTGTTTCGCACATGCCCCTTTATAACCTTCATACACCTTTCGAAAGGATACATCCATCGAAAGCAAACCGGACCGCATAACTTCACTTCCCTGGTAAGATGTACAGTTAAATGAATCATGATGTCAAAGAAGGATGGAAGAAAATACTTCTCTAGTAAGCATAACGTCACACAGAGATCCTCTTGCAATTTATCTAGCTCTTCCACCATGATTTCTTTGGCAGATATTGATCTGAAAAAGAAACAAAACCTGATAATAGCATATCTCACAGGTGTAGGCATAATTGATCGAATAGCGACGGGCAAAAATTGTTGCATAAGCATATGGTAATCATGTGATTTGAGTCCGATCAGCTTACGCTCTTTTAGGTTCACAAGGGTGGAAAAATCCGAACAATACCCTTCTGGAACTCTTAACTCGGATAGTGTCTCCAAGAATATGTCTTTTTCTTCCGTAGTTAATGTATAACATGCTGCGGGAAGTATCGTTCCTTTGTCATCTGTCTTAGGGTGTAACTCCGATTTTAACCCCAAACGCACCAAATCCTTTCTGGCGTTTAATCCATCTTTTGTATTCCCGTTGTGCAGCAACGTTCCAACAAGACTTTGTCCCACATTCTTTTCGACATGCATGAAATCAATACAATGTTGGACATCATTATAGCGCCAATATCTAAGTAGTCGCTGCCATATGTTGTACTTGCTCCAGTAAGTGGTTTCCCTGCCTTCCTCTTCCTCACCTGACCTATCGACTTCTTTTGATATTTTTCTGATGCGCTCAATTTTCGTTTTTCCGATGCGCTTCATCTTTCCACCTTTTCCAGGTGTAGCCTGCACGTCTTCCCCTTGAGTATTCGTCCCCTTCTTTCCCCATGAATTCTTTATACATTTTACCTCCTCATATATTTCTTCCCGGTCATTGGTTCTGGAGCAGTCTCCCACTCTTGTTTTCCGCCAAATGCCCCCTTCTGCCTTCTGAACGGATGCTCATAGGGTAAAAATCTTCTATAACCAACATAAACATTCTTGTTTGAGTCATGAAGCCTAATACTGTGCGTTTTTTTACGACACACACACACCATGATATCCAGCGTAGCGACAACCACATAGTGTACCAAGAGCAGGATAATCGTTTATCGTCCACAAAACAACTGCACGTAGAGTAAACATTTCTTGGGCATATGCATCCCATGTTCTCTTTCCCTTCTCAAATAAGAATTGAAAATCTTTAACAAGAGGTTCTAAAAAGACATCGATGTTGTTTCCTGGCGCACCATCTATAAGTAACGACAACATGATGAACTTTCTCTTCATACACAGCCCCGGTGGAAGGTTGTAAATCACAACCAAAACTGGCCATACACTGTGATGTTTGGTGCCTGTGTTTACATCAACTCCATCAGCCGAAACAGCTAACCGCAGATTTCTTGGATCACCTTTAATTTCTGGGAAATTGTTATCTATCTCTCTCCAAGCATGTGAGTCTGCCGGATGACGTAAAACACCGTCTTTGTTTCTAGTGGTATCGTGCCATATCAAATCTTTTGCTGTGTGCTTCGATTGAAACAGCCGCTGAAATCTTGGGATGATGTCGAAGTACCACAATACCTTTGCTGGAACATTCTCGTAAACTTTACCATCCCTGTCAACTTTCCATCTGGGTGCTTTACAAGTAGGACACACTTTTTCATCCTTGTACTCATTCCAATAAAGAATGCAGTTGTTGATACATGCATGTATCTTTGTGTACCCTGAACCCATTGATTTCAATATTTTTTTTGCCTGATATGTACTCCTCGCCATTAAATTACCTTCTTTGGGAAGCATGTCCTTTAACAAGGGTAACAATTCATTAAAAAACATGTCTGATGCACCGTGCTTACTCTTCAACTTAAACAACTGCACAATTGCAGACAACTTTGTGAAGTTGGGACATCCTTCGTATAAGGGCTTTTCAGCATTTTCAAGTAACTTTTTAAACTTTATAGGGTCATCTGCGAACTCTTCTGCAGCCTGCATCATATCTATAGTGTCTGGAGCATCAGTGGGAGTTCCCATTCCAAAATCTTCGTCTGGAGCATCAGTGGGAGTTCCCATTTCAAATTCAGCGTGCATACCATTGTTGACGTTAACTGGCTTACTACTAGTTATTGCCTCATCCTTTTCCCCATGCTTATTCCAAATAGTATACGTTTGATCGATTCCATTTACGAATAAATGATCTTCTACGTCGCCAACGGAGCATGCACAGAGATTTAAACAATTTGTACACGGACACAACATAAGAAATTCATCATATGTCTCACCCTCCTCCTTGAGATGGTTGACAGCATACCGCAGAAACGCCGCAACTCCTTCTCTATAACGTTTCTTCGTTCTATCAGTACTCATCCAGGATTTATCCATTCTGAAACGCAAAGAGACCAGTAGATCCATCAGTTGCACTCCAATGAAAGCAAAAACTGATAAATCAATTCAGAAATACAAGCTTAGCATTAACTAATAAATGTTTCATTTCAAAATAATAGTTATCCCCTAACTTGACAATTTAGACATACAAGTCTTGAAATTACCAATAAATTCAGCACCATTTGAAACATAAAAAATTTATATGGACAAACATGGTAATAACAGATGAAACAGGCAATATGCAATTTCCCTCATACAAACCGATAATCATGCCACACAAACCCATAATCAGACATCCAGTATTAACTCAGGAAAATTGGTCTAGTACTTTCAGTAAATGGAGTCATTTCAAGTTTTGGAATAACACATACTGAAGGGTCTGTATGTCAGCCGCAGTTGGGAGATTTCGCGAGAATGAATTGCAGCAGCTCTAGGGTCAGTGTGTTTGTTAAATTAGAGTAAACACTGATCTGTGCTCTAATTGATTAACTTAGAAATCAAAATGTCATTTCAAATAAGTACTCTAATTGATTAACTTAGAAATATCAGATCATAAGTAGTATGTCCCTAGTTCTATAATTGACATAGTTGGCAACTTTTATATCTCTGGGAGCTCAAATCTTCTTCTTTAGACAGATGTGAAGTCACATCTGTCGAGAAAGAGCTCTAATGTTCATGAAGAATGATTGCACAATGACAATGAGAAAAAAAATACGAAGTACTTAACACTGGTGCATAGTACATCAAGGCTTGAAAAACATACCTATAAGTAACTTTGAGTCAGTTTTAGTGATTCTTTAAAAAAATGCCTTCCTTTTCTGGCTTTTCTCTCCTCGTCTCAAAGTGCTGATTTAGTAGAAATTAGATCCAGAAACAACAAATCCCAGGCAACTGTTGCAAAAAGTTAAGAATTTTATCATTGCAAATTTTCAAATTCTTCCAAAGGTCTTAACTGAAAATGCTCGAAACTGCACGATAGTATTATACATAAAGCAAATCACTAAATCTGTCTCTCATGGAACTGGAAACTCAATGCTTTCACTGAAGAATAATGACACCCCTGAAACAGATTGAAAACAAATACATGTACCTACAATACATCACCCATTTAGCTACAGATTCAAAAACAAATAGGATAACATCAACCATTTAGTTTTATGAAACATCACCAGATTGAATGAAACATCACCCATTCAGCTACAATACATCACCCATTTAGCTACCCATTTTACTAGTCCCTCTAATAGGATAACATCACCAGATAAGTTCTATGAAACATGCTCACAGATTCAACATGATGTACTGAACAACAAAGCAGTAGTGAGCACAGATTCTATATGTTGCAGGAAAAATAATAGACACAAACTTTAGTGCAGCGAAAAAGAATTTTAGTGCACAAACTTCAGACACAAACTTTACTCAACAGATTCTATATGTTGCAGGAGTTAAAACAACATTTCAGGCAAACATGGGGTATATCATTCAAGACAGAGCATGAAAAGTTCAGAGGTTTAACTAAATTACAATGAGGTTACAGTTCAACAAGCTATCATGATAATTATCAGAGATAATAACTTTAAGGTTTGAGAATGATACCTCCAGTATAAACTGGGTTTAGGCACTACCACATATTGTGATGCTCCTTCTTACCCCCTCCTTGGTTTGTATTTCAGCCTCACAAGTACCTGGTTGCTCAAAAGAGATTGTCAGGACTAACAAATTCAGAGAGCATCAATGTTGACTAACATCAAGGGAACCAGATGAAGCTAACACAGAGTGCAGTGGGTTACAACAAAATTCAAAAAGCTAACATAGTAACACTTATTACTACGCAAAAATCATCTAGTATAATGAGAATTTCAGCAATATAAGAATGAATGCTACAACATACCTAAGATGGGAGTAAATCAGACTGATTTTAGGGTTGAATCTATAGATATTCTAAAACATCAAGGGGCAATAATCCCGCCCAAAAGTTATTTCTTTTGATTTCAACCCCAAAATAAAAAGGTTAGGGTTCAAATAAAAAAATAATTGACTGGGATTATTACCGCTAGATGTTCTCAATATTCTTGATTTCATCAGATTTTCATCCTATGGAGGTGCAGAAATATTTCCAAAATTGAAGACTAAATCTTCCCTAAAAATCCCCTTATTTTCTGCCAGAATATCAGTTGGAGAATTTTTTTCCTTAAGATAGAGAGATATGGATGAAGTGATTTAGAGATTTTAGGGATGAACTGATAGGCGTACATGCCTGTTTGAGAAGATACCCATTTTACATTGTTAACATCAAAACCGAGCATGTGTTTGTCTTTTTTTTTTTTTAAAGTTAAATTATTTCCCCACACAAATTTAATTAAAATTAAATTATAGTTAATTATAAATTATTCAATTAAAATTAAATTATAAATTATTCGATTAAAAAAATTAGTACTCGAACTCGTTCCGAATCGATCAATATTTCAGGTGAAGTGTCGAGTCTTGATTATGTAATAACTAAATTTTGATTTGTAATAACTAAATTTTTACGTGTCTCGATTCCAAAGGACGAAGTTCCGTTTTCATCAGTTTTACTCGAACTCGTTCCGAATCGATCAATATTTCAGGTGAAGTGTCGAGTCTTGATTATGTAACTAAATTTTGATCATGTAATAACTAAATTTTGATTATGTAATAACTAAATTATGATTATGTAATAACTAAATTTTGTCGTGTCTCGATTCCAAAGGACGAAGTTCCGTTTTCATCAGTTTTACTCGAACTCGTTTCGAATCGATCAATATTTCAGGTGAAGTGTCGAGTCTTGATTATGTAACTAAATTTTGATCATGTTATAACTAAATTTTGATTATGTAATAACTAAATTATGATTATGTAATAACTAAATTTTGTCGTGTCTCGATTCCAAAGGACGAAGTTCCGTTTTCATCAGTTTTACTCGAACTCGTTCTGAATCGATCAATATTTCAGGTGAAGTGTCGAGTCTTGATTATGTAACTAAATTTTGATCATGTAATAACTAAATTTTTATTATGTAATAACTAAATTTTGATTATGTAATAACTAAATTTTTACGTGTCTCGATTCCAAAGGACGAAGTTCCGTTTTCATCAGTTTTACTCGAACTCGTTCCGAATCGATCAATATTTCAGGTGAAGTGTCGAGTCTTGATTATGTAACTAAATTTTGATCATGTAATAACTAAATTTTGATTATGTAATAACTAAATTATGATTATGTAATAACTAAATTTTGTCGTGTCTCGATTCCAAAGGACGAAGTTCCGTTTTCATCAGTTTTACTCGAACTCGTTTCGAATCGATCAATATTTCAGGTGAAGTGTCGAGTCTTGATTATGTAACTAAATTTTGATCATGTAATAACTAAATTTTTATTATGTAATAACTAAATTTTGATTATGTAATAACTAAATTTTTCCGTGTCTCGATTCCAAAGGACGAAGTTCCGTTTTCATTAGTTTTACTCGAACTCGTTTCGAATCGATCAATATTTCAGGTGAAGTGTCGAGTCTTGATTATGTAACTAAATTTTGATCATGTTATAACTAAATTTTTATTATGTAATAACTAAATTATGATTATGTAATAACTAAATTTTGTAGTGTCTCGATTCCAAAGGACGAAGTTCCGTTTTCATCAGTTTTACTCGAACTCGTTCCGAATCGATCAATATTTCAGGTGAAGTGTCGAGTCTTGATTATGTAACTAAATTTTGATCATGTAATAACTAAATTTTTATTATGTAATAACTAAATTTTTCCGTGGCTCGATTCCAAAGGACGAAGTTCCATTTTCATCAGTTTTACTCGAACTCGTTCCGAATCGATCAATATTTCAGGTGAAGTGTCGAGTCTTGATTATGTAACTAAATTTTGATCATGTAATAACTAAATTTTGATTATGTAATAACTAAATTATGATTATGTAATAACTAAATTTTTCCGTGTCTCGATTCCAAAGGACGAAGTTCCGTTTTCATCAGTTTTACTCGAACTCGTTTCGAATCGATCAATATTTCAGGTGAAGTGTCGAGTCTTGATTATGTAACTAAATTTTGATCTTGTTATAACTAAATTTTGATTATGTAATAACTAAATTATGATTATGTAATAACTAAATTTTGTCGTGTCTCGATTCCAAAGGACGAAGTTCCGTTTTCATCAGTTTTACTCGAACTCGTTTCGAATCGATCAATATTTCAGGTGAAGTGTCGAGTCTTGATTATGTAACTAAATTTTGATCATGTATAACTAAATTTTTATTATGTAATAAATTTTGATTATGTAATAACTAAATTTTTCCGTGTCTCGATTCCAAAGGACGAAGTTCCGTTTTCATCAGTTTTACTCGAACTCGTTTCGAATCGATCAATTTTCAGGTGAAGTGTCGAGTCTTGATTATGTAACTAAATTTTGATCATGTAATAACTAAATTTTGATTATGTAATAACTAAATTATGATTATGTAATAACTAAATTTTGTCGTGTCTCGATTCCAAAGGACGAAGTTCCGTTTTCATCAGTTTTACTCGAACTCGTTTCGAATCGATCAATATTCAGGTGAAGTGTCGAGTCTTGATTATGTAACTAAATTTTGATCATGTAATAACTAAATTTTATTATGTAATAAAAATTTTTCCGTGTCTCGATTCCAAAACAAGTTCCATTTTCATCAGTTTTACTCGAACTCGTTTCGAATCGATCAATATTTCAGGTGAAGTGTCGAGTCTTGATTATGTAACTAAATTTTGATCATGTATAACTAAATTTTATTATGTAATACTAAATTATGATATGTATAACTAAATTTTGTAGTGTCTCGATTCCAAAGGACGAAGTTCCGTTTTCATCAGTTTTACTCGAACTCGTTCCGAATCGATCAATATTTCAGGTGAAGTGTCGAGTCTTGATTATGTAACTAAATTTTGATCATGTAACTAAATTTTTATTATAATAACTAAATTTTTCCGTGTCTCGATTCCAAGGACGAAGTTCCATTTTCATCAGTTTTACTCGAACTCGTTTCGAATCGATCAATATTTCAGGTGAAGTGTCGAGTCTTGATTATGTAACTAAATTTTGATCATGTAATAACTAAATTTTTATTATGTAATAACTAAATTATGATTATGTAATAACTAAATTTTGTCGTGTCTCGATTCCAAAGGACGAAGTTCCGTTTCATCAGTTTTACTCGAACTCGTTTCGAATCGATCAATATTTCAGGTGAAGTGTCGAGTCTTGATTATGTAACTAAATTTTGATCATGTAATAACTAAATTTTATTATGTAATAACTAAATTTTGATTATGTAATAACTAAATTTTCCGTGTCTCGATTCCAAAGGACGAAGTTCCGTTTTCATCAGTTTTACTCGAACTCGTTTCGAATCGATCAATATTTCAGGTGAAGTGTCGAGTCTTGATTATGTAACTAAATTTTGATCATGTTATAACTAAATTTTTATTATGTAATAACTAAATTATGATTATGTAATAACTAAATTTTGTTGTCTCGATTCCAAAGGACGAAGTTCCGTTTTCATCAGTTTTACTCGAACTCGTTCCGAATCGATCAATATTTCAGGTGAAGTGTCGATCTTGATTATGTAACTAAATTTTGATCATGTAATAACTAATTTTTATTATGTAATAACTAAATTTTTCCGTGTCTCGATTCCAAAGGACGAAGTTCCATTTTCATCAGTTTTACTCGAACTCGTTCCGAATCGATCAATATTTCAGGTGAAGTTCGAGTCTTGATTATGTAACTAAATTTTGATCATGTAATAACTAAATTTTGATTATGTAATAACTAATTATGATTATGTAATAACTAAATTTTTTCCGTGTCTCGATTCCAAAGGACGAAGATCCGTTTTCATCAGTTTTACTCGAACTCGTTTCGAATCGATCAATATTTCAGGTGAAGTGTCGAGTCTTGATTATGTAACTAAATTTTGATCTTGTTATAACTAAATTTTGATTATGTAATAACTAAATTATGATTATGTAATAACTAAATTTTGTCGTGTCTCGATTCCAAAGGACGAAGTTCCGTTTTCATCAGTTTTACTCGAACTCGTTTCGAATCGATCAATATTTCAGGTGAAGTGTCGAGTCTTGATTATGTAACTAAATTTTGATCATGTAATAACTAATTTTTATTATGTAATAACTAAATTTTGATTATGTAATAACTAAATTTTTCCGTGTCTCGATTCCAAAGGACGAAGTTCCGTTTTCATCAGTTTTACTCGAACTCGTTTCGAATCGATCAATATTTCAGGTGAAGTGTCGAGTCTTGATTATGTAACTAAATTTTGATCATGTAATAACTAAATTTTGATCATGTAATAACTTATGATTATACTAAATTTTGATCATGTAATAACTAATTTTTATTATGTAATAACTAAATTTTGATTATGTAATAACTAAATTTTTCCGTGTCTCGATTCCAAAGGACGAAGTTCCATTTTCATCAGTTTTACTCGAACTCGTTCAGAATCGATCAATATTTCAGGTGAAGTGTCGAGTCTTGATTATGTAACTAAATTTTGATTATGTAATAAAAAAAAAGTAAAAAGAAAAAAAGGAAAAAAATGAAAAAAAATTTAAGTAAAAAATGAAAAATAATGAAAAATTTATGCCACATTTATGTCCAGCCCAGTCAATTACATGGTTTAAGCTAACACTCCAGCCCAGTCCATTACATGGTTTAAGCTAACACTCCAGCCCAGTCCATTACGATTTTACTTATGTTATTTCAAAATGCATCGAATAGGATGTCCATAGTAAATCTAACGGTGAATATATTTATCACAAGCCCAACCAATAGTTAGATTAATAGGGAAGAACCTCTTATCTTACGCTATGTAACACCTCAAAATTCTGTTCGTTTTATCTTTCCTCCTAAACCAGAGTTACAGAGCGGAGAGAACTAGAGAAACCTAAGCAGAGTAAAAAGGGGATAAAGTTCTAGGCTTAAAATCAGGGAAACATTGAGATTTGTTAGAGTAAAAAGGGAAATCGGATTTCTAAAGTTTGGAAATATTTTTAGGTCTACCGTAGGATCAAAATCAAATGGTATTTTCTTAGGAGATTTTTCCGAAAAAAGGAAATCGTAGACCAAACTCAATCGATTTTTCAGTTCACCCTAAATAATTTTGAGCGGGATGAAAATGAAACGCAAAATATTTTCGGCGGGATTATTCAATCTGTGCGACTTTATAAAGGGCCGTATGGTGTTGAATTGCATGGCTAAATCTTATAAAGGTATATCCTGTTCTCAATCTTTCTTTCGTCTAAAAAGCTTAGTTATTCAAACCCTAATTGATTCAAACCTTAATTTTTGAATCAGACCCAATTGATTCAAAGGTTAAGTTTTGACTCAAACCCTAATTCTTAATTTTTGATTCATTGAAAGCAGGGTTTATGCACCTGTTTATTTCTTATTAAGAAGAACAATGGTGTGCATGCATGTTTAAGCTTTTCCTATGTTATGCTTAGGATCTTTATGCAGATTGTATTCTAAGTTGCATAGTGGCTGGATAACAACTCAGTCTTCTATGGTTATGGAAATGCTATTCTTTTATGTTTTTTTTCTTTTTTCCGATGAATCTGATTAATGTTTTTCACACTGCAAACAATAGTTTAAGCTTCTGTGGTTCTCCCTGAAACCACTCGACATCACATTCTTATCTCATTTAGCTGGCCACATTCTCTGTCGTGTATACTCCCGTGTCATTGACGTTTTGTATAATGGGATTATAATTATGTCAGAGCTAGGTCAATTGAATGTTATTCCTTGGTTTTTTTATCTGTCTATTCTGATGAATGTTTTTCACATTGCAAACCAATAGTTTAAACTTCTGTGGTTCTCCCTGAAACCACTAGAAATCACATTTTTATCTCATTTTCATCAACTTTAGCTGGTCAGTAAGCTTCCATCTGTCGTGTATACTCCCGAGTCATTGACATTTTGTATAATGGGATTATAATTATGTCGGAGATCGGCATCCGTCGTTTGTTTTAGGGAACTTGGTAGGTTTACATAATTGTGTATGTTTGAACTGGAGTCTTGCTTGAGTTCTTTCAATGCTCTAGTAAAAACCTCAGCGATTAATAATTTTTTAATGTTATATCTTTTAACAATTCTGAGACGGCATCCTGCTCTTGCATCTAATCATACTAATCAAGACCATGTTAGTACTGACATAATCAAGACCATGTTAATTGACTGTTATTTAATTTTTGCTTGTGTCTAGCTTAATAACTTTTGACTTTTGATTGAAAAGAATTCAGACCTTATTTGATTGAATCATATACATGTATATGCAGTTTCCTATATGACTACACAAGAGAATTCGAGTTGGGAGCCAGAGTATGATGATGATGAGTATGCTGAAAATGAGACTGCAGCCAGCCCTGGAGGCTCAAGCCTTGCAGAATTTAGGAGAGTCAGAGGATGAAGACGAAGATTCCGATGGTAGTCGCACCGGTTCCGATGGTGATAACTCCAGTTCTGATGATGAATCGACTGAAAGTCCTGAACAGCCTGGTAATGCTATACTAGCTTGTCTGTTTTTGTTTGCTTTGGACTTAAAAAATATGAGTACACTCTTACACCATGTTTACTCTTATTTTGGGTTTTTGAACTATAAAAAGACACAGGAGCTCCAAACAATACAGTAGAGTCTAAGGAGAATAATGTTCGAGGTTTAACAAGATTGAAGAAGCTAAAGAAAAATTTTGACGGCGAGAAGCATGTGATAGAATTTGATAATTTTGGTCGATTTAAGGGGAAATATAAAGCTGAAATTGCTAGTTACATGGGTGTATTGGTACGTCGAGACGTTGGTCTAAGGCACTTGAAGTGGAAGGAAGTGAATTCAGTGATGAGGGATAAGTTATGGCACGAACTATTGGTATGTATATGCTGATCTATATTGATTTTTAATACTATATTTGTTATTAATTTGTTACCTGCCGTTAACATCTCCATATTTTGGCAGCGGTTTTATGAAATTGAGGAGACTATGAGAAGACAAATTATGAAATATTTTGGGGAACATTTGCGCAACTTCAGAAGAAAGTTGTATGTAAAGTTCATAGTGCCCAATTTGGGTAAACCTGCTAAACTAAATACTGTTCCTAAACAATATCGTGTCATTGTGAACCAAGAACAATGGGACAAGTTCGTAAAGTGGAGGTTGTCTGATAAATGCAAGGTTGTATATTGCACGTTTTAGTTTGGAAATATTGATATTAATTTCATTAATTAGTCTAACTTTTTTATGAATGAAATTCTTTAAATCTGTATGCTCAGGAGTTGTCCATTAGGGGAGCTAAGGCGCGTAAGAACCACAAATATAACCACAGGACGGGAAGAGCAGGGTATGCAGGGCTGTTGGAAAAATTAGTAAGTCCAGTTTGTTATACAAAATTATTATTATTTCCAGTTTAAATTATAGTATTATCTATCTAATTTTTCTTCTTGTGTATTTTATAATTACTAGATTAATGAGAAAGAGATCCTTGAAGATGAAAATCCTTCACGGTCTTTACTATGGAGGAAGGCACATCAAAACAAAAATGGAGAATACGATGACGATGATGTTAGGGAAAAAGCAGCTCAGCTTGTAAGACGACTGAAACTATCTAGCTATTTGTTTTGTGCTTGAGTAAATGTGAAAATAATTTTGATTTAATTGATTATCACTTCTAATCCCTTAATTCTTTTTTTGTGCAGGAGGATTTTGATAAGCAGCTGGAAGATGGAACTTTGAGAAAACAACCAGGCAATGATTCTATCACCCTTGTGTTTGGGGAAGAACATGCTGGGCGTGTAAGATGTATAGGCAAGGGAGTGACTCCAACAACATACTGGCACCTGCCACGGAAAGGAGCATCCAAGGAGCACATTGAACTGAAGAAACAACTGGAAGATGAAAGACGCGCGAACCAAATGGAGAGAGATAGGAAGGATGCAGAAATGAAGGAAATGAAGGCAGCAATGAAGGCACAAGAAGAAATGATGAGCAGCTTAATGTCTCAGCTAAAATCTCAAGGCATATTGAAAAAGAAAATCAAAAGCAAAAAGGCACGGGTATGTTTAACATCATCCAAGTAATTTTGATTAAGTATGTATTTCCTAATAATTCTGCAGTATCTAATATGTCAACTGCACTATATAGAAATCTCCTATTAGAGAGAAGTCTCTTATGCTTGAATTCCCTGTTACAAGCATTTCTCCGACTGAAAGGAATGAATCTAATACAAATAGAAATGACCCTGAATCTGAAAATGTATCTCAGTCTACGGGATCGAAAGATAGTTCTGAACTCCAAATGGTATGTTTCTTTTGCAGGTATTTAAAATATATAGTGCTTTGAGAGTTCCATTTTTTGTTGATGTTAATATAGCGTATATTTTTGTAGTCTGGAAAATACAAACAAAAGTCTCCTGCATCTGAGCATCTACCCCTTAGTTCACCAGACAATTCTCAATCGAAAGACAAAACTGAACTTTCAACGGTATGTCCTTTTCACAGGCATTTAAGCATTTTGAGATTTGAATCTGTTGATGTCAATATAACATTTCTGTTTTGCAGATTGGTAAATGCAAACTGGCTCATGCTTCACTGAGAAATATCATTGCATGGGGTTCGGTTCTTCCATCAGTGCCAGGTCAGAAGGTTCATGGAGATCCACTCCGGGATGATTGTGTCAGAGTGACGGTTGAAAAGTCGATATTAAAGAATCATTGTTTGCCAGTCCCATCTACTCATCTCAAAACAGTAGAGGATGCTAAAAAATCTATAGTAGCTTGGCCTAAAGAGTTTGTGATCTCTTGCTCTAGTGTAAGTTGCTTTATTATACATGTTTATTACCTTCTGCATCCTGACCATATAACTGTTAACATGGTTTTTTCCCTTAATTATACATCCACTGGCTTGCTGCAGGGCCATCCACTTTCAGACCCAGGTGAACATGATTCTGACCCAAACGATGAATATGATTCTGACCCAAACACTAAGAAGACAAACAAGAAGAAACCTTCATATATGAAGAGCGGGGAACTAAAGTCTCGGAGATCCAGCAAGAGACTCAAGACTGCAGCCTAATTATTAATAGAAATAGTCGTGGACTATAGGATTTGGATGTTTAAACTTTTAAGTCTCTCTTTGAAAGTTTGTTTTCTCAAGGTTACTGCACAATTATCAGATTGAGATGTTTATTATATTGTGAAATGAAATTATTTTGGTACAATTCTAATTGTAGTCTTCATTAATTTTTTATGGATGGTTATTTAGGTGATTTTTGAATAGCTACATTGAAAACACTTGATGTGTCCAAAAGGTGAACAATAGCTACATTCAAAACACTTGATGTGTCCAAAAGGTGAACAAAAGCTACATTCAAAAAACTTGATGTGTCCAAAAGGTGAACAATAGCTACATTGAAAACACTTGATGTGTCTAAAAGTTGAACAATAGCTACATTCAAAAAACTTGATGTGTCCAAAAGGTGAACAATAGCTACATTGAAAACACTTGATGTATCCAAAAGGTGAACAATAGCTACATTCAACACACTTGATGTGTCTTTCGAAAAAATTTAGCCACGGTGCTACAAATTTTTAGTAGCCATAACTTATTAATTGGCCATGTAAAATGTTTATCATGTGTCCAAAAATATGGATGGCCATGGTACCATAGATTAAACGTGACTACAAATCATGTATTAGCCATGTTAAATTATTTTCTGTGTGTCCAAATGATAGAGATGGCCATGGTTGAGAAAAATTAGTGTGACCGCAACTCATGAATTGGCCATGATAAAATGAATTTTGCGTGTCCAATTGATGACAAAGGCCACGACTACAATAAAATTTACGTGACTTTAAGGTAAACTTTAGCCACATATAATTAAATTGTGTGTCTATAAGGATCCTATGGCCACGGTGATAGTGAAAATGCTTAACTACCAAAACAATATTGAGTACCATATAGACACGGTTTTAGAGTTATGGCCATGGTTAATCATATTTTATAGCCACTCAAAGTTTATGCAGCCATAGGGATACCTTTTTGTCTCGGCACCTGATGCCACATTTTTGGAGTGAAAAAAATCCATGACCAAAAGCCTATGGACACGGTGATTAAGTGTGGACAATGTGAAGATTTGTACTAGTGAAAAATGGATGGATATGAAGAAGAAGGTGAGAATCATGGCGAAGAACAAAATGTTGAGGGTTCACGACCGTTTAGAGAAGACGATTTGGGATATATGTTGAATGATCCAAACTTTTGTGGAGAGGAAAACCTAGACGACCCTTTCATGGAAGAAAATGGAGAATCGCCTGATATTGAAGCTAACGATGCATGTAAAACACAGGTATTGTGTTAAGAAACTCAAATACTCGATTTGCATGCGTTTGTGTGCTTTTGTAAACAAGAAAAACCGATTATTGCATGCATTGAATGCCATGAACTACCCAGATTCGGTAGATAATTTCTCGAATAAACTTACGAATATAACACACTGAGTACCAAATATGTATATTCGGTAGTTCCAAGATAGTAGTTTACTGCCGAATATGAGAAAAAACCCCAAACTGGTTTTCCAAAAAATCTACATTCGGTAGTTATGTAGAGTTATTTACCCCCGAATGGCCCCAAAAACGAATTCCTCAAAAAATTTCAAAACTCAGTATTCTTATCCTTTACAATCGTTAATAGTTTAACATTATTTGACTGCCGAATATAACAGTGGCCTCAAAATAAAACTTCCGAAAACTTGAAAATCGGATGTTTATCGATTAAAGTTATCTCCCGGTTATTTATATTCGGCTGTTTTACTATATATTTTAGCTTCCGATTATATCATTTTTTGCACTCACTAAACTGTGTACATTCATTTGCATAAATCGAGTGTTTTGGGTAACCGATAGGATTCTGAATATAGTATATTCGGAAGTTTGGCTTATTTAATAACCTCCGATTATTGTATAATAATTTGTTGCTTTCATATGCAGGTCGTTGAAGAGTTTGTTGATGATTTCTATTTGAGGCCCGACACTTCCCTATACTATGCAAACGATTTGGTATACTCATTACTACTTTTTTTTTCAAAATTTATATGTTAAATGGTTATGCTTATTAGATTTGTTTTGTTTTATGCACGTTTAGACATTTGGAAGTAAGAAGGAGGCAAAGGAATGGCTTATGAACAAGGCAAAAGATAACATGTGCGTGGTAGTTCAAAATAATCATGTTAGTGACACTCGATTTGAAATGATTTGTGAGCGAGGTGGGACGCGAAAGAGTCACGAGGGAAAAAATAGTAAGTACGTACGGAAGACGAATAGGAAATACCGAAGCAATACCAAGAAGATAGGATGCCCATTTAAGATTGTCTTCTATAAACCCGATGGTATTAAAGGTAAAGAGTATAAAATGTATAAAGTTGATAACGGTTGTCACAACCATGATGATCCGTTGGATTTAATTGGACATGTAATGGTTGCCAAGTTAAAACCACATCAAATGCAGACGGTGAGGTCTATGCGGATCCAAAAAGCGAGTGCGATCTTAAGTAAAATAAAGGCGGACGACCCCGACAACTTGTCTTCTTTGTCTACAATTAAGTCGACCCTAGCTACGATCAAAAGGACTGAATGGGATGGTAGAACGGTCATGCAACAATCGGAGTGGTTAGCGGAGTTACACGGCTACACCTTGAGAAGGGAAGAAAAGGATGGTATAGTGGTTCGTATTTTCTTGGCACATCCCGAAATGATCCAATTGGCTCAATGCTTTCATCAAATTTTGTTGATAGATGCTACTTATAAGACAAACAAGTATAACATGCCTTTGTTGAACATTGCTTGCCATACTTCGGAAAAAAACACGTTTACGATTGCATGGGGTTTAATGGATCATGAAAACAATGTGAGTTTCATTTGGATGTTGGAGACGTTGAGGTCCATTTATAACGGTGATAATTTTCCAAGGGTTATTGTAACGGATAACGATGTCCCGGATTCGGAGGATAATTTTTTTTGGTAAAGTCCCGGATGTACGATGTCCCAAAAATCAGAATTTGGGAAAAACTGATACTTTTCAAATTTTGAACTTGAAATAATCGGAAGTTAACTTAGTTACCAAAACTTCCGAATATGGGTTGTCTAACCTTCTATATTGGCCCTTGGAACCACCTAGAGCCATGGCATGGTTTGTTTTGAACTTGTAATATTCGGAAGATAATTTTTTTTGGTAAAGTCCCGAATGTAAGATGGCCCAAAAATCAGAATTTGGGAAAAACTGATACTTTTCAAATTTTGAACTTGAAATAATCGGAAGTTAACTTAGTTACCAAAACTTCCGAGTATGGGTTGTCTAACCTTCTATATTGTCCCTTGGAACCACCTAGAGCCATGGCATGGTTTTTTTTGAACTTGTAATATTCGGAGGATAATTTTTTTTGGTAAAGTCCCGGATGTACGATGGCCCAAAAATCAGAATTTGGGAAAAACTGATACTTTTCAAATTTTGAACTTAAAATAATCGGAAGTTAACTTAGTTACCAAAACTTCCGAATATGGGTTGTCTAACCTTCTATATTGGCCCTTCGAACAACCTAGAGCCATGGCATGGTTTGTTTTGAACTTGTAATATTCAGAGGATAATTTTTTTTGGTAAAGTCCCGAATGTAAGATGGCCCAAAAATCATAATTTGGGAAAAACTGATACTTTTCAAATTTTGAACTTGAAATAATCGGAAGTTAACTTAGTTACCAAAACTTCCGAATATGGGTTGTCTAACCTTCTATATTGGCCCTTGGAACAACCTAGAGCCATGGCATGGTTTGTTTTGAACTTGTAATATTCAGAGGATAATTTTTTTTGGTAAAGTCCCGAATGTAAGATGGCCCAAAAATCAGAATTTGGGAAAAACTGATACTTTTCAAATTTTGAACTTGAAATAATCGGAAGTTAACTTAGTTACCAAAACTTCCGAATGTACAACACAAATCATTGTCATTTGAACTTGTCTAACTTAGTTACCCAAACTTCCGAATGTACAACACAAATCATTGTCATTTATCTGCTCTTCTTTACTTTACAACCGTGACTACCTCCCAGTCCTGCACGACCACGGGTTTGAGAACCTTCAGTTGGAGCAGCTTCAGTTGGAGCACCTTCAGCGCTCGATGAAGCTCGAGTTCTTTTACCCGTCTTTGATACTGCCACCTTGGGAGGATGCCTCTTCGTGACTTTCTCCCGAAACTGGGCAGCATAATCTTCGTTATCCATATTATCAACTAGGTCTCTAGCCTCTTTGATCTTCTCAGCTGGCATGGGATCTCCGCTCTTCAGGAATGCAGTTAACATTTTGGAAATACGCTTGAACCTATTCACTTTTTTTTTATACGTAATGACATAACATCAAACGGTAATTACCTAAGATTTATAGGAATAATATAAAATGAACAAAAATATAAGAACACGCACCAGTCTATCATAACCAGCTGGTTTGTCTTTGATGATACAATTATAACTTGAACCCGCCGCAGTAGTGTTGGATTTGATTTCACGGATAACCAAAGGATGTGATACCTTGTTATACCAACTCATATAGTCTGGAGAATTTTCATCACCTCGGGTGGTTCGTCTACCACTATTGATAATGAAGTCATTCCTCTTATCCCAGTTATCAAGAACAGTAGGTGGGCCTGTGTGAACAATCGTGAGATTATCACCACTAGAAGAGCACAACTCCAACTCTAATTTGTAGTAATCCCCCATTTTCTCCACAGGTTGATGTTGTATATACCCGTGTTGTCGCAGCACCCTAGAGGGGTTATACATCACATATCCTGTGGGGTGCCACAATGGTCCAAAATAAAGGGACAAATCCAACCGAACATTTATATGCCCACTGGCTCGATCTTCCTTGTATGGATCAAAGCATACGTCCGAGGCCTTCAATTGGTCCAAAATCTCCCTCATGCGAATCAACTGCTGCTCTTTTGTCCTAGAACGGTTGTCTTCAAATATATACTTTGTTCCTCTAGGAGTACCTTTGCACCACCCCGGGTTCTCTCTGGCCAACTTCAGGATAGGGAAGTGGTCATAGATCCATGCCTATATACATAAGAAACCAAGTTTTAGTAAATAGATTGTGTATATTCGGTAGTAATTTCCAAAAATTATTTCCGATTATATATAATCGGAAATAAAACTGAGTACCTATCCACCGAATACCCAACATTCGGAAATAGATATGGATAATTTCCTAACGAATATGCATTTGGAGTTCAATAACCTATGTTTTTTCTGGCCTGTATATTCGGTAGTAATATCAAAAGAATATTTCCGATTATATATAATCGGAAATAAAACTGAGTATCTATCCACCGAATATCCAACATTCGAAAATAGATATGGATCATTTCCTAACGAATATGCGTCATTTCGAGTTCAGTAACCTATGTTTTTTCTGGCCTGTATATTCGGTAGTAATATCAAAATAATATTTCCGATTATATATAATCGGAAAACAAAATAAGTACCTAGCCACCGAATAACCAACATTCGGAAAAAGAGATGGATCATTTCCCACCGAATATGCGTCATTTGGAGTTCAGTAACCTATAGTTTTTCTGGCCTGTATATTCGGTTCTAATAACAAAAGAATATTTTCGATTATATATAATCGGAAAACAAAATAAGTACCTAGCCACCGAATAACCAACATTCGGAAAAAGAGATGGATCATTTCCTACCGAATATGCGTCATTTGGAGTTATGAATATGCATCATATGTATTGTCTACCGAATAACTATAAAGTGAGTTATAGAGTTAAAGAAAAAACCTGCAATAGAGCCACGTTCCCGGCAACTTGGCAGGTTCCTAGCCTCGAAGCCTTTCTCAACTCTTCCATCAAGAATGCTAGGCATGCCTTGCCCCAAGAATAGTCACCGACTTCATGGAGAGGATCCAAAAGTTGTATAAGGTTGGCGTCGATACGGTTGCCAGAAGTATTGGGGAATATGACACATCCCAATACACAAAGGAGATATGCGGTGGCAGCGTGGTTCACTTGCTCATCAGTTAACGTTCCATTCTTTTCCTTCTCCAAGGTGCCTCGGAACATATTCATCAAAGCTGTAATGTTGATCTGTCTTGTTCTGTAACTTGCATGCCTCCTAAACTCTGTTGTTGTGCCCAACTTAACTGCTTTGTGTAGTTAAACTTCACAGCTGTGCCTTGGTCGGGAAGGTTAAGAATCTGCACAACATCATCCGGAGTAATCGTCATCTCCCCAAACGACATATGGAAAGTATCGGTCTCAAGATACATTCTCTCCACGAACGCCGATATGGCCACACGATCATGTTCCAACAATGAATTCTCGGCGGCATTAGCTAACCCCGAGTTGGCAACAATTGACTTGAACCTTTCACATTCACCGGATAAAGGCCACGCAAGCATTTTTGTTGGTGCGGCGGTAGGTTTGAGTAGACGGACCGCATCTTGATGATCCTATTAAAGTACATAAAAAAATCCTTAATACAAATATTACGATATAACACATAGACAATACATTAATAAAAAAAAGTAATTTTATTACCTCGGTTTCGTATATTTCTCTGGCCCATGAGTCTTTATATCCAAATAACAATTTTCCTCCATCCGCCGGTAGCCCAAGGATTGTGCCTGCTGGAATACCCTTCTTCTTCAAGTGCTGAGGGACAAGATGTGATGCTTTCTTAGCAATATCCTTCTTTACACCATCTTTTCCTTTTTTGGCTTTTTGGGTACCACTTGGTTGTCCTTCTTCTTCTACTCTTGGCACTGGATCAACTGGTTCAATTTCATGGTGGGGTGTAACTTGTGGAGCAGTTGGTTCTGCACTTTGTTGAGCGGCTTGTTCAACACTTGGTTGCATCCCTTGTTCACTGCCTTGTTGTTCTACACTTTGTTCAGCACTTGGTTGCACTCCTTGTTGACTGCTTTGTTCTTGTAAGCTTTGTTGAGAACTTGAATTATCTTTGGAACTCCTTTCCTTCCTAGCACTAGCTGTCACTTTCTTCCTCCTTTCTCGACTTTGTCTAAACAACAAAGAAAGGAACAATATTTACAAACTATACAATCAGAAGACAAAGTATGGAAATATAACCCGAATGTACACATTCGGACGTAAGAAGACACATACTGTTCCCTAATACAAAACAATCGAAAGCTAACTAAACATATTTATAACCGAATATGCATCAATTGGAGTTCAGAAGCTCTAAAATTTTCATCTTACACAATCGGAAGACAAAGTACACAACTATAACCCGAATGAACAAATTCGGAAGTAAGAAGACACATATTTTTCCCGAATAAAAAACAATCGGAATATAACTAAACATGTTTACAACCGAATATTCATCAACTGGAGTTCATAAACTCTAAAATTTTATCCTACACAATCGGAGGTATAAAACATCATATTGTCTTCCGAATAAATACTGGCCCCAAAATGGGATTTTTCCTATATCAGAAATTTTGAGATTTTTTCAATATATATATATATATATATATATATATATATATATATTCGGTAGTGAGTGTACTTCCGAATACTGTGTGTCTACTTAAATATATTCGGGAGCCAAAAAATTCATTAAACTACCGATTATTACCAGTTTGTATCCAGGAAGATATGGCCAACAATATTCGGCCGATAACCATCAAATATTTCTCCCGAATACTGTCGATGTTCTTGAGAAATGAAGAACACGACTACATTCGGAAGTAAATAAGCATGAATATCGCTCGAATCTGGATAAATAGCAGAAAACCCTAGAATTTTTTTTTCTCGATTCGTCGAATTAAAGCGAAATAAACCCAAAAAATGATAGATTCTTACCTAATTGGGGCCATTTGAAGTTGAGGAAGTGTTTGACTATCGGAATCGCCACCACCGACTACATCGCCGGGTACTTCTTCTTCGCGTTCTTCGCGTTCTTCTTCATTTGCAGCAACAATTTCTTTATTTCTTGCTAAAATCCCAATCTTTGGATCGATACCCCGAGTAACATTTTTGGTTCTAGGTCTGTAGGTTTCATTTCCCTTATCCATTGTTTTATAAACGAATCGACGATGTTTTGATTTTACGATTCGCGGCGATGTTTCGGTTGAACGAGGGAAAGTTTTTTTTCTTCCACAATCGGAAGATAATATGAAACTGGAAGAAGAAGAGTTGAAATGAGTAGAATTTTTTATGATTTGTTTTTATACAGTTTTACCAAAAGGACATTTATGTAACTTCAATATCATATAGGATACCCCTTAACTAGAGTCTTTGGCGGGGTATAAATTGATGGTCCCTAAATCTTTTCGGGTGGTCCCCAAAAACACGAGGTATTTTTTTAGTTAGGTTGTTTTTAGTGCCGGGGGTTTTGTTATAAAAGTGAGTTTTTAATCTTGCTTTGAATACGTCGATTGTTGATCGTAATTTTCCTTGCTTCTAGTAGGCTATTTTACGGAAGAAATCTATTTTTACCGATCGAAAAAAAAAATCTCAGATCAAAACACTTTACTTCACACTCAATCCAGAAAAGAAAAAAGTTCAAAAACTTTAAAAATGTACGTGGCGAATATGAGCTAACAATTCTATCATTGTTTCTCATGCTTTCAACTCTCATGATTACCGCACCAAATTCTTTTTTCGAAAACACCAAATGCAGGAAAGGGAAAGCACCACCGCACCCCCCCTAACAATCATCTCCGTGATTACCATAAAAACCAAAGTATCTTCAGGTTTCCCACATCTTTCTACTTCCTGGTAGGATGCAAGAACACTAAAATATTAAATTTGGATTTTTGTATATGGATCTCCAATAAAGTAGAAGAATATTATATTATGTCGACAATAAAAACAAATAGTTCTCTCAAAGATACAATATAGGAGTAGACCTCCCAGTAAGCTAGCCAGCTAGAATGGATTAAGCTAAAGTTCCCGACATTCCAAATCAAATTTCTGGTCATGCTTTGTTCGTAAAAGGTAAAGCTAATAACCATTTTTATTACAACATGGCTTAATTAGTGGATGAAACTATTTGCAAGAAAAACATCGGAGAAAAATATTGACTCAAAATATTTTGCTCTTCCAAGGATAATTGTGGAGACGTCAATGCATGAATGGCTTTATCCGGTCCCTATTGATTCGTATTAAGAAAAAATAAACCCCTCATTCTCTAAGAAAAGTTATGATTATATATCATCTTTAACAAATTGCATGCTTTCATGATTTTTTAATGAACCTTGTTAAATTCTTGGGTCATTTACAAAATGGCCATACTTTATCTAATTCAGTTACAAAATGATCATACTTTTTTGATTTGGTTACAAAATGATCATACATTGTCCGACATAACAGTTTTATTAAAAAACGGGATTAGTTGCCCCCAAAATACCCTCGCTCTTAACTCAAGAGAATGTTAACCGCAGTTAACCCATTGCTGATGTGGTGGGCATCTCGCTGACGTGGTGGCATCTTGCGTTCATCCTGCAACAGACCTTGTTCTTGTCTCAACTGCAACACATCACCTATCTCTATATACTAGCACCAGCTTCTGCTCAACACCTGCAATGCTTTTAGCTGTAATAACCAATGCCATATGTTTCAGTATATCACCATTCATGTTGCTTCACCTTCAACTGTATTGCAACTCCATCTCCATCACCAGATTCATAAACCACTGTATAGCACAACCACCAACAAACCCATCCCCTTGCACATTGGAGTAGTCAGCTCCATAATCTCCTTCCTTACAGTTTTAGTCCCTGCACATTCTCAAACCACAACATTTGAGTCATCTAGAACTGCACACACCCATTGCAGTAACAGCTTCTTCTTAACCACCAACACCATTCTCTCCCACAATCTTCTCAGAAATCCACCAGTTCAACCACCAACTGAACTCCACCATGCTCAAGCCATTGTCACTGCAATCATACCACCAGACTCATTGTTTCTCTGCACTTTATCCACATACAGCTTCAACAGAAACCCATCACATCAACACTACCAGTCACATTTCCTTCTCCCAGCTACATCTTAGCTAGCACCAGATTCAACACCCTAACTTCGAGTTCTAACCCATTCATAGAATTCTTGTTATTCATAACACAATCATCACACCAGATCCATCACATTGTTACCTACTGGTGGTGGGGTTATGCACTGGAATGGTGGTATGGATGTGGAGGTGGTATGCTAGTAAACTGGTTAGGGAAAAACAATGGTGGTGGCTGGTGGGTTTAGATGGTGGCTGATAAGCCGCTGTTGATGGTATGCAAGATAATGGTGATGTTGATGTAGGTGAAAAGGTGATGTAGCCTTGCAACTGGAAGTAGTGGTGTTTTTATGCATAACCACAAACCCTGGTAGCAGCTTCTTTTGGGTTTAGTTGACATGCAATTTCAAATTAGACACAAACCCATTCGCCCAAACTTTCAAACACACAAACACTAACCATTTTTCTGCCATACGAGCTCTTTTCCAAACTGCAATTCTAATCAAAGAGCAACCTATTCTCCCAAACTTTCGAACATATCAACATAACTTAAAATTCTGTCGTTCATCATCAAATACAACGGCAACAACATCAGTTTTCTGACTGTATCGACGGCTGCATCTTGAGTATATATCTTCTAACCAGATTCTTCACATATGTCCTACACACACATGACAACTTACCATCTACACAATTACTAACACAACATACAATTTCCAATTGTAACAGTTAATTTGAATCCACAGAAAGTAATAGTTAGGGTTTATGAAAAAAATCCCCAAATTCGAAACTAGGGTTCTGAAAATAAATGGAATTGCACAATATGGGTTAAAGATTACTAACCTTGTTAACATATTGACGATCTCTTCTAACAAAATCCTTGCTTTCAGTTATCAATTCAGCTATCAGTTCCTTTGTATTTCACTATCAATGACTTGTATTCAACAAACAACTCCTTGTTTTCAACCTATATGTCACAAAATCTCTACTAAGCCCTAAACACGAATAAGTGAACAAAACCCTCACTCGATCTATTTCACTCAATCACCATTGTTGCAGATGAAAAACTTAAAGAGGGAAGCAAAGAAAGGAGAAAGAAACGGCCGCAACCCTCAAAAATGAAGAATGAGATGTGAAGTGAAAACCCTAAGTGTTATAGAACTTGTTTGGTAGTGACTTATCCAATCCGTCAAAAAGATTCTCGAGATGTAGCCTAATCAAGATCTATGGTATCAGATCAATTATGGTTAGGTTAAGGACAACCCGATAATTTTACTAATCCATTTAACTCTGACTTCGTAGGATCCACCGACTTAACCCTGCTATAAACGGAAATGTGACTAATTTGTTAATGGTTTGTAGCACTGACTGTTTTACAAATCGGGTCTTAATAGTGAGACTGTTTTATACATTTCCCTAAATTCTTCCTCAATCCACAGCTGCACTTGTCGCCTAAAGGCCAGTTACAGTATTCAACGAACAACCAATCAAAAGATGAAAACCCCATCATAGAGAAACAAAAGAACAATAATCAGAAACAAAAGTAAAAGAAAACAAATCCTAAATACTATGCAGCCATGGCAGGCTCTAGTAGTAGCATAGACCAGAGTAAAAGTCCTACCAAGCTCACTGCAGTGACATGCTTATACAATGATAACAGTTCTTGTGCTGAACTTTTCATGTTTGCATGTTTTTAACTCCAGTCAAAGCTATTCACCTTAATTCAAGTAGACGATCGATTCTGACGTCTATTCATTCTTTTACCTGTGTAGACCGTGTATTCATTCTTTTACCTGTGTAGACCCCCTATAAGGGGCAAGTCAGAAAGATATCGTGTATCTTTTATATTTTCTCAATTCTATATTAAGGATATTTTGTGGACGATAATTTCTTGCCGGAGGACAAAATGATGTGATGCTTGTATAAAGAATGAAAGCTTAATTTAGGAATAAAGACTAAAATGTTTTTGGATTATTACTTAATTATCACTTTCCCAAAAAACACCAAGTCACTAAAACCCTACCAAAAGCATCTTCAACATGACCATAATAACTAACTTGTCTAACTTCTCATAATTTTTGTAGTTCCACAATGCAAGATATCTAAAATAATAAAGAGCAGTGCTAGACGCCCCGGGTTTTTGTCCCGAAATATCTTCCGAGGAGAATCGGACGGCCTTTAAGAACTGCTCTTAGCATTTGGATGTGTGCGGTGGAAATTGATCTTTTTTTTTTGTTTCACTCAGTGCATTCTTCCGGAGAAAGCCAAAGTGAATCTACCATTTTCGAATAATAAACTTTGGATTGAATTTTGAACATAATAAATCAAAGAAATTGACAAACATAACCAATATACTTTTCATGGCAATACAACCAAAATAATAAGCTTTCAATACTGCATAATGTTAGCAAAAGATGTTTGAAAAAACAATTATAACCTAAACATCGATAATTAGTGGATACAACTATTCATGACAGTGCGCATCTTTGACTAAGTGAATTTGCGGAAATTAATTCAGGATTTGTATATATAGCACTTGATTAGATATTTTCAACTATGCAGTATTAGTATACAGCTCCACTTGTTAGAATACAATTTTTAGTGACAAATAAGTCGGTACCCTTTTGGCGCTTAATGGTCGGATAAAACGGGGTCAATACCACACTAATCATCTTTAATACTATCTTTATCTAGTGCTTTTCTTATTTATATATTAAACAAGGGAAGCCCACTTACCAAATCACATACAATCATACATGTTTTCTTAACTTTAACGTCCCATTTTAGTAATGAAAATCTTTCCTGATCGAGCAAAAAAGGATCAGGATTACTAATAGTTAACTAAAACCCTTAAATAAAATATAACTATTGAGAAAAATGAAATTGTAAAGTTATTGTATTTCTTAGTCTTAATATAATTTCGTCTTTCATCAAAAAAAAATAACTAAAAACCTTTAAATAAAAAATGATTCTATCTTTTCTTTTTTAATCATATTTCATATGTATATGTTTTGAATCCCATTATATATAAAAGAATTATAATGATTTCTAACTAGGAACAGAGCTATGTGGAAGTCGAGGATGGTTTGTGCGATGTTTCGAAAAACATCCTAGTGTTTACGGTCATGTACAAAATAAATAATTATCACCCGCCCTTGATTTATTTATTTTTAACTTAGACCCCTCCCTCATATCTCAAATTTCTACCTTTGTCTCTATTTTTAACGGGATGAAGAGTTTGGACAAATAAGGACAATTTTCTACACTTTTATATGGTGCAGTTTGTTTGTTTTCGTAGTTCCTCCCCTAGTTTCTCATCTCAAAAACAAAGAAAAAATAAAAGAAATTAAGGGTGAAATGAGTGAGTGGTACATTTTTTTTTGAAACAAGAAATGATGTATTTTTAGAAAAATTAATTCAGTACAAAAGATTTGTCCACAGCAAGCTGTGCCCTGATTTCCATCGGAGAATAACTAGACCAAGCTATTGATAGAGCATTCTCTCTAGCTAATTTAGAGAGAATGTCTGCTACTTTATTACCTTCTTTGGGAATGTATAAACATTTCCAAGAACTAAATCTACTAAAAAAACCTTGAATATCGTTTACTAAATTAAGTAATTGCCAATCACTTGAGGCATTATTGTTGACTGCTTCTACCACCGTCCTGGCGTCAAGTTGAAAGTGCACTTCCTCTAGCTCCAGACTTTGCGCCAGATTCACAGCTTCCCATAAAGCCATGCACTCCGCTTGCGCATCACTTCTCACGTCCGTCAAGTAGATGCATTCAGCTGCTTGCTGCTCACCTGCAAAGTTTCGAACTATTAGTCCAATTCCACCTGTGTTATTAGAGTAAAGGTAAGAACCATCTATATTGATGGTAACAACATCTACAGGGGGAGAAAGCCAATGTATATTTCTACGAGAAACTCTAGCAGAAGTGGTATGATTAGAGTTATTATGAGCTAAGTTTTCACCAATGAAGGTGTGAGCTTTTAAGATAGTTCTTTCAGGATGAAGATTAATGCTCTGAAAAGTTTTGCCACGTCTGTCGGACCATAGGCACCAAGCAATAATAACTCTTTTGCATATTTCGCTTGTTGAGATCTTCTTATCATGAAAGTCATCAAACCAACTACATATCCAATCCGAGAAGGAAGAGGAACCAGTCGAGGACCAACCAGAGATAGAAAACCAGACCGCTCTAGCTAAATTACATTCCATCATAACATGAGATGGAGTTTCTAGCACCTGGTCACCGAAAGGACAAACAGAAGGAATTCCAGGAATCTTGGTACTGAGAATGTCTCTTGTTGGAAGGAGAGTAGAGACATCTTTCCAAAGAAATTGTCTGATTCTGGGAAGAATAGGAAACTTCCACAGCGATTTGTAGATTTTTATCATTCTTGGACCCACCGAGACTGATATTTCTTGTTCTTCATACATTGATCTGTAAGCTGATTTTACAGTGAACCTGCCATTTTTCTCTAACAACCAGATCAACATATCTTCGCAGTTACTATGAATCTGTAATCCCATGATGTAGTCTATTATGTCAGGCTCAAATAACTCTTGCAATCTTTGTATATCCCAGGAACTGTTGTTCTGGTTAAACAATTGGTGCACAAACTTGTATTGCTGCTGAGACGTACAACCTTTGCTTTGGAGCTGGAGGACGTGATAAAGCTTGGAGCCATCTGTGCTTCCATATTGAAATCTTCCTGCCGTTTCCTAGACACCAACAACTATTTGATTGCACAAACCCTAGCTCAGAACTCAAACTTCTCCAGGACCATGTTGTATTGCTCTTCTTTTTCAAGTTGTAGAGGTCGTCATCTGGGAAGTATTTAGACTGCAGAGATTTGGTCATCATGGATTCCGTGTCAGATAAAAGTTTCCAAGCGGACTTTGCAAGTAAAGCCCTATTGAAGATTTGCATATCTCGAAAACCAAGTCCTCATTCTTCCTTGGGTTTCCGAGTTCTTCTCAAAGTGATAATATGATTGCCTCTACATGACTTCTTATTTCTCTAAAACTGCTGTTGTTTTGAACTCATCTTTTCAATGGTAACATCTGGAATCCTGAAACTCGTCATATGATGAATTGGTATCGCGTTAGAGACATTCTTAATCATAACAGATCTCGCTGCTTCAGACATGTTGCTGCCATTCCAGTTTGCAAATTCGTGGTCCATTTTATAACATAGAATAGAGAAGGGTATACGTTTTTTCCTTCCTACAAAAAAGGGAAGACCAAGGTATTTCTCATCTGAAATATTTAAGTATCTGACTTGTAGAGTTCCAATGAAATCTGACAATCTTCAGGTGAAAGATTAGAACTGAAATACACAGCTGATTTGTTGAAATTTATCAACTGCCCTGAGCATATGGAAAACTGATGTATCACACATAGTAATTTTTGAACTTTTGCATCATTAGCTTTACAAAACAAGAGACAATCTTCCGCGAATAGCAAGTGATTGATCTTTGGTGCTGAACGTGAAATTTTCATACCTGTGAGTTGCCCAGTTGATTCACAGTGAGCTAGGAGTCTTGAGAAAGATTCCATAGCTAGAATAAATAGATAGGGTGATAGCGGATCACACTATCTAATTCCTCTAGTCGGCTTGAATGTTGTCGTTGGAGAACCATTTAACATGACTTCAATATGAGTTGCAGAAATGCACTGAGAAATAAGTTGTCGAAATTTTTCTGAAAAACCAAACTGTTTAAGAATGTCTAAAAGGAAACTTCATTCAAGTCTATCGAATGCTTTAGACATATCCATTTTAAGAGCAAGATGACCACTTAATCCTTCTTTTTTCTTCATAGCTTGGACTATTTCCTGCACTAGACAGATCTTTTCTGAGATTAGTCTGCCTGGTACATAGGACGACTGCATTGGCGAGATGATTTTTGCAATATGTTTCTTCATCCTCAAGGCAATGATCTTCGAGATGATTTTGTAAACAGTGTTGCATAAAGCTATGAGACGAAAATCTTCTGGTTTGTTAGCTATTTGAACTTTGGGAATCAATGAGACTCTAGTGTTATTTAGTTGTTGAAGTAAAAAACCCGAATGGAAGAAAGATTTGATCATCTTACAAACATCTTCCTTCACTACGTGTCATTGAGTCTCGTAGAAACCAGGAGGGAATTCGTATGGTCCCGGAGATGTCCATGGCTCCATCGTCATGAGAGCACGATGGATCTCTTGCTATGAAGGAATGGCTTCAAGTTCTTCATTATCTTCCGAAGAAATACACTGTGGGATATATCTGAGGAAGTTCAGACTGCTTGGTGGATTGGAAGTAGTCATAATACTCTGAAAATGCTGATTGAGAAGAATAGAAAGTGAATTCCTGTCATTATACCATGTGCCATTTGGTGCCAATATAGAGTCAATTTTGTTTCTACATTTCCTTCTGTTCATCCTAATATGGAAATACCTCGAGTTCATATCCATGTCATTATAAAAATGATCACGAGACTTTTGCCGATTTGAACTTGCTTGGACTTCATTGAGTTGTCTGATCTCACTTTCTAACTGGATAACCGCTTCTGTATTGGAACCATTCACATCAACAGCCTGTAAAGAGATTAATAATGACTGCATTTGGGTGATACGTTTGTTTATATCACCAAACGTGCTTTTACTCCATAGTGACATCAAGTGTCTAGTAGTAGATAACTTGTTTGTAAGGACAAAAGCATTAGAACCAGAGAAGTAAGTAGACCAAGCAGATTTAATATTCTCAGAGAAAGATTCGTGTTTGAGCCAATGCTCAAAAAATTTCCAATTTCTACCAGTAGCCCTATCATGGTTTGAAATATCTAACAAAATAGGAGCATGGTCAGAACCATATCGAGGAAGATGTCTGAGGATGGAATTCGGATAAACAAGGTACCACTGACTGTTTCCTAGGGCCCTATCTAGTCTGTATTTATAACGACCTGTGCCGTGTTTATTACTAATCCAGGTAAATGGGTTACCACAGAAACCTAAATCTGTGAGATCAAAGTCTTTAATGAGGTCCAGGACATCACTAGAAGTGATGTTATTGAAATCAATGTTCCTATCATTGGGTGTAAAAGTGATGTTCAAATCACCAATGAGAACCCAGGGTTTATTAATAGTCATACCAAGATCCTTAATAAACGACCATTGCGCTTCTTTTTCATGATTATAAGGAGTTCCATAAACACAAGTTAAGTACCAATCTCCTCTACTAGCATCATTAATGATACGAGTGTGAAAGATTTTATCATCTTGGTGAACTATGTCTAATGAGAAACCATCTTTCCATAATAAAAGTAAGCCACCAGCTAAACCAACAGAAGGATCAAAGACCTTGTTGGGCATTCCTAAGAAATTAGATAATCTGATGATTCTACTGTCGTTGATTTTAGTTTCACAGATAAAGATAATGTCAGGATGATGAAGATTGTTAAGATAAAGGAGATGATCTCTAGTGTCTCTACCTAAAAAACCTTGACAATTCCAACTAAGGATTTTCATACTGAAAAAATCGTGAGTTTTAATTCTAAAGTCGAAAGAAGCACACAAATTATCTGTATATAAAACTTGCAGAGAAAAAAAATACTGGAAAAAGAAAGATATAGGAAAAGAGAGTACCAAGAAATTTGAAGAAGCAGCAGCCTCATCCATCACATGGGGGTAATTATTAGTGAAATTCTCTTCCTCCTCTACCAGATCGTGCTCCATTCCATCATACTCAATAGAAGATGGATTCTTAGAAGTATTTTTCTCATTAACAGAAGTCAGTGCATTGCTCTCCAAGCCCTCAGTGGTATCGTTATCTTCTTCTTCGGTACTTCTAGATATTTTGGGTCGTCTGGTATCCTCCTGATCCTCTCCTTGTGCTGCTATTTGTTTCTTACTAGCTTCACAAATTCTCTAGTGAGTGGTACATGATTTTGTGGAAAATAAAGTATATGGCGACTTCGACATATTCGATTTAGCAAATCAATCCAGATTATCAATGTCGGCGTCTCATATACTACCAAGTGTCATGAACTCCTCTTTTCGAAGCTGACATGTAGACAGTGATCCCGTACCGGTGAAAAGAAAATAAGAGTGAAAAGTACATAGTGGCCCGGAGGACCAGTTCAATTTGCGGAAAATGGTTCATTTGTCCAAATATTTTTAAATCACGGTTCAAATGGACGAGTAAAAAATAGTTTGGGTGAAACGGCCAAAAAAAAAATAGGAAGGATGAAACTGGTTTCAACCTAGCTTAAATTTAAAAAATAGCAAGGATGAAACTGGATACATCCTGTGTAAATTAAAAATAAGAAAAATATTTGAAAATGGGCACGATGAAACTGGTTACATCCTGCCTATTTTTACATTTTTGTCCATTTAAACAGTATCAAAATCTAACTGTCCATTTCACCCATGAATTGTTGATTTTGATCTTTTTAACCAATTTTGTGTTCAATTTGCGGCGTGAACCAAGACATCTTTTATTTCTCGACTTTCAAAATCAAAATAAAACTTGTTTCAACGACCATGCCACGTGCATACTGGTGTTATAGTCACTTGCCGACTAATAGCTTCACCGATCCTCCTCCACTTTTTGAAGGTCACAACGGCAAAATGAAAAGAAGACCAAAATAAATATGATTACGAAGGAAAATCAAAGGTCATATATGATGGGATTATGCACGCATTGACGCATACATCATTTCTGGAGCGGAAAATGGGTCATTTGTCCAAAAAAAATTAAAACATGGTTCAAATAGACGAGTAAAAATTAGTATGGGTGAAATGGACAAAAAAAAAACAAGGATGAAACTGAATTCATCGCGGCTTAAACTTAAAAAATAGCAAGGATGAAACTGGATGCATCCTGATATAAATTAAAAATAAGAAAAAATATTTGAATATGGATAGGATGAAACTGGTTACATCCTGGCTATTTTTATATTTTTGTCCATTTGAACAGTATCTTTTTAATTTTTTTTCCATTTAAACAGTATCAAAATATACAAGTCTTTTTCATCCAAAAATTATTGATTTTGGTCTTTTTAACCAATTTTGTGTTTTTGGAGAGCCTTTAAAAGTTGAAAATCGTTACAACAAGTAAAAACTGGTTGTTGCGGATAGCTAGATAGTAGTTGTTGTTGGTGAAAAGTTTGATGTTACTATCAAGAAAGCTTAAGGGAGACCACAGACTAGATGCAAGTTTATGCTAGAGCGACTTGACATAAATTAGGGACAGCAAAAGGGTACATACATGATAACGTACTAGAGAACTTGCTCGAGACAGATGAGGCCCCGCAAAACAGATTGTAATGGGGTAAGTTTTTACGTGCATTGTATGATTAAGGTACCTGTAAAATCATATGTACCTCTGAGTAGTTGGATTAGTCCCTCTGACCATGTTTGACGAAAATGGAACTTTGTGTCGAGGCGATATTGGGATTTTATTCAGCAGTCCAGCATACCATGTGTTTTGGTACATCCATTATTTCTTCTCGGATATTGGTGGTTCACCATCTCCGTTATCTTAAACTCAAACTTCTCACCGACCTACCAACACTTGTAAAATGATAGATGAATGAACGAACGTGTAGTTAAATCACTGATAAGTCTGATATGTACGTACATTCTTCTTTATGTACCTTGAACTTGGATATATTAGTCAGATCATGTTTGACGTAAATGGCGAAAGTATGTGGTTAGGCAATATTGGGTGTTTTAGTCAGGAGTCCAGCATACCATGTGTTCCGGTACATGCATTATTTCTTCTCGGATATTGGTGGGTTGGATTAGAAATGCATCACCTCCCTCAATCGAAAATGGTACAACGGATTCAAAATTGTAAGTGACAGATCAGGAGATTGACATGCTGCACATGCAGACAGGGTGACAAAAGAAAAGCACCCCAAACTTTTGATCTCACAACTGAATGAAACGGACAAAACAACCCAGAAGTATCGATTGGTTGACGTTTACAATTGAAAACTTTACTTCTTCTTTTTTAATAAAACTTCCATGGAATTTCATTCATGATAGTGATACAAATTGAAGTTCAAAATACAAAGTAAAAGTACTAAAAACGAATGCCGTATTATGTCTTATGTTGGGAACTTAATGTAAGTGAATAGTTGAGCCCAACAAAACAACGCTACTAGCGAATCTAAGATGAAATGGATGACCATCATTATCCCCCTTTGCATTTCGAGTTATGTCACTTATGCATCACGCTACACATACTATGATTGGTCCCAACAGTAAAGCGTAAAGGTTGCGCAATACTAAAATTATGGCCTGGCTGATGGAGCCGCAAACTCCGGCGATGTAGCTCCAACATGGCGGAGACAAGAAAAGCTACTTAGCACATGCAATACTATGCGATAGTGTTGCATATCCTTGATTCAGAGTTGGCCCAGCTCAAGGAAGCAATTAGGGATGCAATGCAAGTCATGGGATGACTTTGACATTGACCCAAGCATTAGCCAAGGCTTGGCCAATGCATATGCAACAGTGGCGTTGCCAAATTCTCCATTGATGATTATTGCTTGCAAAAAGAATGCAAGTGATGCATATGAAGTATGAAGTTGAACTAAATAAGGCAAGACTCGATTGGCATGTTGGCATCCAAATAAGCTAAGTAATGACCCGGATAAATGTAGCGCAACCATTGCCGAACTTGGCAGAGGCCAAGTACGATGAGGGGCAACTGTTGTCGTATTTGGAAGATGACAAATTGAGTAAAGCGCAACAATCGCCGAATATTGGCACTGTCCAAGTTTAGTGCAGCGTAATGATTGTCGGATTTGAGTTCAAGTTGTCAGTTACGAGTATGTGTGCATCACACGCATGCCAGAGCAAATGAGTTAGTTGAGATAGTTATAAAGAGGCTTTATAACTAAGTTTGGCATATTCTAACTGAAAAAGCGGGGGTCTAACAACATCACCCAATATTTCGCTTAGCAATCTGTATGGACTAACTCCGAAATACTTTGTTAGAGAATCAACTAGACAGTCAGACTCAATCTAGATAAAAGTATCTCAAGGAGTTAATATCTCTCTCTTGATTTGATTTTTACTCAAGCTAAAAACAATAGCGAGTCTTTATCAAATACAAGGAATAACTTGGGCGGTACCAAAGACCAATGTCCAAGTGTTAATCAATGAAATCGACAACCACAAGGTCGGATCTCCAATCAATTAACCTTTAACGCACAACCTGTATTATTTCAATTATGAAGATAAACAATATAATGCGGAAAATGAAATAACACAGACCCAAAAAATTTTGTTAACGAGGAAACCGCAAATGTAGAAAACCCCCGGGACCTAGTCCAGATTGAATACACATTGTATTAAGCCGCTACAGACACTAGCCTACTCCAAGCTAACTTCGGACTGGACTATAGTTGAATCCCAATCAGTCTCCCACTAATTCAAGGTACAGTTGTACTCCCACGCCTCTGATCCCAGCAGGATACTGCGCACTTGATTCCCTTAGCTGATCTCACCCACAACCAAGAGTTGCTGCAACCCAAAATTACAGACTTGATAATAAACAAACTTGTCTCACACAGAAAAGTCTATCAAAGGATAAATCTGTGTCCCACAGGAAAACCCTAGGTTTTTGTTCCGTCTTAAGATAGGAAATCAAGGTGAACAGGAACCAATTGATAATCCGGTCTTATATTCCCGAAGAACGGCCAAGATTAATCAATCACCTCTCAACAGTCTTACTTGAATACAACAAGAGGACGTCGAGGAATCACAAACAGTGAGACGAAGATGTTTGTGACTTCTTTATCTTTCCTATCAGACAACTCTCACGATCTCAAGCCAATCAAAGATTGTACTCGTACGATAAAAGATACAAGATCAGATCACACAACTACGATAAAAGTAGTATCGGTCTGGCTTCACAATCCCAATGAATTTTTTAAGTCGTTAACCTGGTGTTTGAGGGTGAAAACGGTTTCTGCTGATTTTGGTAATTTCGGGCGTGTGGGTGAGAAACGAATTTAAACCCTAAACAATGTACTGCAAGGGAGTACTTTAGATTCTAGAGATCAATCTGTACAAATACGGCCTAAACCAAGAAATGGCCGTTCCAGACTTTCTTCGGTCACAAAGTGAAGGAGAAGGGTTGGTTTTGGGGAGGGAAGCGAAGAAAGTGTTGAGACAAGAATAGTTGATTCTGGAAGAGTAGTTGTTTTCTACGACTTGTATCAGAAAGTGGAAAGCTAACAGATGGAAAGATAGTAAATGTTTTATGAGTGTTCTATGCTCCTGACCTGAACCTATCGTTCGGTGGAAATAGGTAATGCCTATTTATACAAGTCGAAGTGAAAAGTACCCTGGTCTCATTAAGAAATGGAAAACGGGTGAGTAAATGGGAGGAGGTGATAACCGGTAACGCCTGGAATTGATGTTCCATAAAAGAAAGAGTTTCACCATTACTCCATGTATTTACTAACCGCCTCATCCTTATGATACTTTCTTATAACGGGCGTAGTGTACGCCGCACGTTGTAAACCGCCAAACCAATACCCAATGAGCATCCCCCAGTTTGTGACATGATTTGATGTCTCGAGTGTTTTCATGGAAAACATGTAGCATGTTGTTGTCATCTGGAAATTCGAGCTTGGGAGACTTGCCGGCTCGGAACCTTCGACAGTCGAGATTTTGCATCTTAAGAGGAAAGGTAGTAGTTGATTATTGCAACCCTTCATTTGGTAGCCAGTGGCATGAAAGCATGCTCGGTATGGCTTTAATATGGCCTGGTTAGGCGCGGCCAAAAGTTAGGGTTTTGGCTTTGTTTAGGCGCGACCAAACTAGGGACAAAAGTTGTCATGCGTTAGCTGGTAACCTTGGACGGCTAAGATCTGCATCTTAGATGAAAAGGTGGTCGTTGATCATTGCAGGACTTCGTTTTAGAATATGTATAAGGAAGGCCGGTATGGCGTGGCGCAACAAGGTGGTTGACATTCCATTGGCACATGTGGCATGGCATGCCTTGGCATGGTTTGGCGTGTCCAAAACTGGGGTATGGGGCCAAAGGTTACCGCGTGTTGTTTGGGAACCTTGGACGGCTAGGATTTGCATCTAGGATTGAAGGGTGGCCGTTGATCGAATAAAGCCTTCGTTTTGGTAGCCGCATAGGGAAGGCTGGCATGGTATGGCACGGAAAGGTGGTTGGCATGCCATTGGCACATGTGGCATGGCATGCCTTGACAGCGGTTTGGCGTGGCCAAAACTAGGGTTTTGGGCCAAAGGTTACCATGCGTTGTCTGGCGACCTTGGACGGCTAGGATTTTCATCTAGGATTGAAGGGTGGCCGTTAATCGTCGCACGCCTTCGTTTTGGTAGCCGCATAGGGAAGGCCGGCATGGTAGGGCCAAGACAAATGGCGCGGACAGCTTGGCATAGTAGGGCCAAGGGTTTGGACAGCTTGGCATGGTGGGGCCAAGGCAGAATGGTGTGAACGGCTTGGCATAGTGGGGCCAAGGAAGAATGGTGCGGACGGCTTGGCATAGTGGGGCCAAGGAAGAATGGTGCAGACGGCTTGGCATAGTGGGGCCAAGGCAGAATGGTGCGGATGGCTTGGCATAGTGGGGCCAAGGGTTTGGACGGCTTGGCATGGTAGGGACAAGGGTTTGGCATGCCATTGGCGCATGATGCGGCCATTATGGCTATGGCCAAGGGTTTGGCATGGATGATGTTAGTCAATATTAAGGGTTTTGTCGTGGAACATGACCCATGTAAATAAAGGTACCCCGGTAATTCTTACGTAGGCATGCTGATTGATTCAATAAGTGTGCTAATGGTCATAGTGACGTCATGTAGGATGTAAATTTTATACGATTTTAACCCTAAGCTAAAAACCACCATCAACATTAATTCCCCTGCTTAGCTCGGAACAGGAGCATTGTTGCGAGGTAAGCATAAGCTGGTGACAGGCTAGGACAAAAAATCGAAACAACAAGTCGTGATAAGATGGTCAGGAAAGTCCGACTAACCTTTTTCGAGAGGTAAAGAGAGTTTGTACTTCCCCTGTTGAGGCAAAGCATGCGCGGACGGTGGTGCAAGGCATGACACGGTTTGGTGAGGCAAAGCATGCGCGGTTTGGCGTGTGGGGCCAAGGAAATGGCGTGGGCGCTTTTCGCATGGTGATTTGTCTTTGCAAGCCCTATTGCCTCTTTTTCTTACTTGACTAAAATAGGATGTCCTTGCCTTATTCAAAACCCCGCAAGTGTTATGCCCGTAGAAAGGGGGCGTTATTCCTTCTCCTCACGTCACCTTGTCGGTCTTGTTTTTTCCAAGTCTCGGTGCTGGCGGCATAGAGTAACAATGCGGGCAAGCGTGTCTTAAACATGTACTTCCACGTTTTTTCACCAAACACTAATTTACCTTGCTAGTAGAAAACGGTTTTATTAGAATATGATATCACGCCTCAATCCGCGGCTAGTAGGAGGCTTTCCTTTTCGGGACTTCATCGCTCCGCTGGTTATAAGAGATGATCTTGAATCCTTCATTTGCGCAGGTCGTTCTGAAATTGTGTTTATCCTCTATCCTTTCTCTGGTTTTGTAGCGCATAATGGGATCTTCCAATGACATACATGTCTCCAATTTTTCGGGGAGAAACTTTGGAGCCGGCCAAAACCAGTCTTCTTCTCATGGGGAGGCATTGAATATAATTGAATCTCTATTTCGTGAAGTCGGCGAAATCATCCGGGACATACATTCGGAGGAAGGACGGGAAGGCGCGCGGCGAAGCATCCCAACGCGTTGGGAGGATTTAGTGAAACAAAACCTCTTCACGGTCCACTGTTAGGGCGGGACAGTTCACTTCTCAATTGAAATGGCGGAAAACCGAGCTTGTGAAGCTTTTAGGGGAAAATCAACGTAGCTCCCCTGTCCAGGACGGTGTCATAACCCTTTATTCTGATGAATCGGGAAATTCTCTTCGAAAGGTTGTTGAGAAGACTTCCGAGGAAGATGATGATGTCGTGGTTGATGAAACTGCAAACAACTTTTGGAGAAGACGGCGAAACTTTTGTCGGTGGCATTGGAGAAGTCGTGGTGGCATACGCTGGGTTGGTTTCCGAGGAAGATGTTGGTAAACAGACGGATGATGTTGCTGCTGAGACGACTTATGGGTGGGATGTTGAGGCTGCTATTGTTGATGTGGCTTCCGGATGGAACCTTTGATGTCCGAAAGATTGTTGGGGAAAGTGTTTGAAAAATCTCTGACCGAGGCATTGGCAATTCGCACATTAGCTTTCTATGACTAGCTTTATCTTCTTCATTGTTTTTATTCTTCGTTTAGTTGTCCTAACGTTTTGCAGACTTTTTTTTTTACCTTCCTTGTATTCGCGGCGACCAGGTGTGGTTTCTGTCTTTGAATAAAAACTTCTAATTTTTGAAAGACCCGAGCCTTCCCTTAGAATGAGTTGGTGTTTCTGGTTGTGATTGGATGGCTAATGGCTTCTCAATGATTTGGGATTTGTTTGGTATATTTTTATGAGATTTGGAAAACTCATTCGGAAAGAAATGTATGCCTTTTGAATAAAAATGAAACCCTAAAGAATAATACAAACGGTGCATTAATCTTGGGAAAATACAAATATCAAGCGGAAGAAGAAATTGCTGAAGAAAATACTAAAGGGAGAGTACTGGAAGAGGGTAGTACAGCGTTTTAGGGATTGAAAAGCTTGAGCCATCGCGAGTGAATTATCACGCCTCCCAGCTTGTCTGTGTTGATGAGCTTGCAATAACCTCCCAAAAGGACGTCTGCCACCAGATATGGATCGTCTTCTTTTTCCTTGGGTGAATCGGTCCGAGTAGCTATCTTCACCGTCATCTTCCCGACTTGAAACGAGTTCACTTTGACCATCATATCTCCGACTTGAAACGAGTTCGGGTGTTGTGCAACCGTTTGAATCTTGGTCTCGTCAGTTTCGATGGCAGCTTCCAAATTCTTTGCAAAGCGTTTGAATGGCCCAGCGCCCCACTCACATCTCTTGACAGCGTCCGCGCCAGTAATCGTGCTGAGTCCCCATGACAGAATATGGGAAGAAATGACTGGTTGTAAAGAAGATCGTTCGGCCATACTTACTTGCATTTGGAATCTATGAGTTAGCGCCAACAGGTCATCTCCAGGTGTCCGGGTTCCAACGGTAACTCATCGATGCGGCAGCAGGTGGGACGGTTTGTTGGAGATTCTTTCGGGCGTTGACATAGGTAGAGGGGATGTTCCTAATTTCGCCTTGTTGTCGAGTACCCACAAGTGCCCCAATATGATGTCGTAACCCAGTTCTTTGACAATGTGGAATTTGCTACGCGTTATAGCGTCGCCCACCTTGATCTCGAGGTTAATATAGCCGTACGCGTTCAAGGCTTCCCCTCCCGGGTTCTTAATCACGGATGGGGAATGGGTATCCTCTTGTTTCGTAAATCCCGCAGCTTTCAGAGTCTTGAAAGTAACAATGTTGAAGTCAGAGGCCGTGTCGATTAGCGTGTTGTCGAATTCAATACCTCTTAAATAGGACGTGGTCAGCAGTCCCCAGTTGTCCTTTTCGATTCCGCTCGCTGATAGAGCTTGGGCTCTTGGTGTGGCTTCCGTTGAGGGAAAAAGTGTTTGCCCGACACGACACGATTGAGAGCCGTGAAGATATCTTGGCATTGCACCTTGGAAAGGTAGAGAATTTCGTATACGGGTTGCATCATGGATCACACAGTCTCGTGCACGAAGTCCCCAGAGACTCCACAATTCCTCACCGGAAGTGGGTTTCGATGCACTCCCTCGTTTCCTAGTTGAAGTTCCCCTGCTTTTATCCTTTCTTTGAAGATATGCTTCAGTCTGTTGCAATCACTGGTTGGGTGGTGAACAAATCTGTGGTAGTGGCAGTATTTGGGGTTTGCCATCTCGGCCTCAATCGGTGGGCATCTAGGAGATGGTAGTCTGATAACATCATCTTGAATCCATGCTTCTAAGAGATTGATCACCTCCTCAATGGGAAACGGGAAATCCAGGGTATTTCCTTCAGCTTCGTGATGACGCATGGGAGCTTTAGCGGCGGCCTTCCGTGGCGGAGTTGCTCGTCGTGCTGGTGCTTCGCGTTTAGGCTGCTGGTCTGCAGATGGAGCCTTCCTTTTTCCTCCCTCGTTTACTACGCTCATAGAGGAGGGACCAGCGTTGTACTGCTTGTTGATGAGACGTCTATTCCCGCGAGTTTCACGTACATCTTCGGCTCTGGTTGGTCTATCTCTTTCTGATAATGTTGGTGTTGTCGTTGTTGATCCCCTGGCAGCTTCATGGAGCTCAGAGAATATATGGAAACGCAGGTTCTCTAGCAAGGCGCGGTAAATGGGAGCCATATCGTTGATGCATGAATTCACCAGTTGTTGCTCCGTCACGTTTGGGTCATGACAGTCTAGTGCTTGAACCCTGAATCTCTTAACGAAATCATTTGGATGTTCGTTGTCCCGTTGGTACATCCTTCCTAGGTCCGAGAAGGTAAATTGTTCATACACAAAGAAGTATTTCTTGTAAAATGTGGTAACCATGCCATCCCAGTTGGGGATGCTGTTTGGCGCGATGCTGTTGTACCATGTGTACGCTCTTCCGGTAAGCGATTTCGAAAACTCCCTCAGACGAAGAACGTGATTGTATTCATGTTCGCCTAGGGACTCCAAGAAGCGAGAGACATGTTCACGTGCATTTCCGGCGCCGTCGTACAGGGTGAATTGAGGAGAGGAGTATCCTCTTAGAAGAGGAATCCTTTGTATTTCAGGTGGGTAAGGAGGTTGATGCTGATGCATGTCTATTTCATCATTCTTGATTCGATTCTGGAGAAGTTGCTCTAGATCCTCTCGTGTGACAAAATTGAACGGCTGACTTCTTTCCAATGGGGTTCTGACATGAATCTCCTCGTTCGCGGAGACGCGTTCCGCCGAGGTGCTAGCGTTGGAGGCGTTTCTAATCGGCTCTGGAGGGCGTGACTCACGCGGCAGCAACTTTGTCAGGTCTTTGAGGAAGACGAGTACTTCTTTCTGTGTCAAAACCATATCCGTCTGGGCTCTAGCGAGAACATCATGTCGTTCCATCAAATCAGCGATGGTGATATAGGGTCGGCTTCCTCTGGTTCCTCTGGTTTCTCGTCCCGTTGGTGGGGTAGTTGGAGTCTTAGTAGAGGTTGGAGGTGCCATGCTTGAAGAAGCGTTAGGAGCGGTAGCGGCAGCTCTGTCCCTGGTGACTGGTGGCGTAACGCCTGAAGGAGCGCTTTCAGTCCTGCCAGGATTAGCAAGTTGCGCAGGGACATTAGAGGCGGCAGCGGCTCTGGCCCTAGTGATCGGCGGTGTTACACCTGAAGGAGTGGTTTCGGTATTACTGGGGTTAGTAGGTAGCGTAGTAATGTTGTTGGAAGTAGTGTTAACACCAGGGACAGGTTCTGCGCTGGTGTTTTTGGTAGCTGATCCGTATTTGAGTTCCACCATGTTAGAGTTGGAAGTGAAAGGTGATATCGGAAATTTGTAAATCGATATTGTAACCGAGAGATTGATATCCCACTGTTGTCGCCAATTGTTTGAGGGTGAAAAACGGTTTCTGCTGATTTTGGTAATTTCGGGTGTGCGGGTGAGAAATGAATTTAAACCCTAAACAATGTACTGCAAGGGAGTACTTTAGATTCGAGATATCAATATGTACAAATCCGGTCTAAACCAAGAAATGGCCATTCCAGACTTGCTTCGGTCACAAAGTGAAGGAGAAGGGTTGGTTTTGGGGAGGGAAGCGAAGAAAGTGTTGAGACCAGAATAGTTGATTCTGGAAGAGTAGTTGTTTTCTACGACTTGTATCAGAAAGTGGGAAGCTAACAGATGGAAAGCTAGCAAATGTTTTCTGATGTTGTATTCTCTTGACCTGAACCTCTCGTTCGGTGGAAATAGGTAATGCCTATTTATACAAGTCGAAGTGAAACGTACTCTGGTCTCATTAATAAATGGAAAACGGGTGAGTAAATGGGAGGAGGTGGTCACCGGTAACGCCTGGAATTGATGTTCCATAAAAAAAAGTGTTTCACCATTACTCCCTGTATTTACTAACCGCCTCATCCTTATGATACTTTCTTATAACGGGCGTAGTGTACGTCGCACGCTGTAAACCTCCAAACCAATACCCAATGAGCATCCCCCAGTTTGTGACATGCGTTGATGTCTTGAGTGTTTTCATGGAAAAATATAGCATGTTATTTTCGTCTGGCAAGTCTAGCTTGGGATACTTGACGGTTCGGTGACCTTCGACGGTCGAGATTTTGCCTCTTAAGAGGAAAGGTAGTCGTTCATTATTGCAACCCTTCGTTTGGTATCCAGTGGCATGAAAGCATGCTCGGTATGGATTCAATATGGCATGGTTTAGGCGCGGCCAAAAGTTAGGGTTTTGGATTTGTTTAGGAGCGATCAAACTAGGGCCAAAAGTTGTCATGCGTTAGCTGGTTACCTTGGACGGTTAAGATCTGCATCTTAGATGAAAAGGTGGTTGTTGATCGTTGCAGGCCTTCCTTTTGGCATCCGTATAGGGAAGGACGGTATGGCGTAGCGCGGCAAGGTGGTTGGAATGTCATTGGCATATGTGGCATGGCATGCCTTGGCACGGTTTGGCGTGGCCAAAACTAGGGTTCGGGGCCAAAGGTTGTCGTGCGTTGTTTGGCAACCTTGGACGAATAGGATTTGCATCTAGGATTGAAGGGTGGTCGTTGATCGTCGCACGCCTTCGTTTTGGTAGCCGCATAGGGAAGGCTGGCATGGTATGGCATGGCAAGGTGGTTGGCATGCCATTGGCACATGTGGCATGGCATGCCTTGGTGCGGTTTGGCGTGGCCAAAACTAGGGTTTTGGGCCAAAGGTTACCATGCGTTGTTTGTCGACCTTGGACGGCTAGGATTTGCATCTAGGATTGAAGAGTGGCCGTTGATCGTCGCACGCCTTCGTTTTGGTAGCCGCATAGGGAAGGATGACATGGTAGGGCCAAGGAAAATGGCGCGTACGGCTTGGAATAGTGGGGCCAAGGGTTTGGACGGCTTGGCATGGTGGGGCCAAGGCAGAATGGTGCGAACGGCTTGGCATAGTGGGGCCAAGGCAGAATGGTGCGGACGACTTGGCATAGTGGGGCCAAGGCAGAATGGTGTGGATGGCTTGGCATAGTGGGGCCAAGAGTTTGGACGGCTTGGCATGGTAGGGCCAAGGGTTTGGCATGCCATTGGCGCAATATGCGTCCAGCATGGCTAGGGCCAAGGGTTTTGCATGGATGATGTTAGTCAATCTTAAGGGTTTTTCTGTGGAACATGACCCATGTAAAAAAAGTACCACTGTAATTCTTACGTAGGCATGCTGATTGATTCAATAAATGTGCTAATGGTCAAAGTGACGTCATGTCGGATATACAGTTTTACGATTTTAACCCTAAGCTAAAAACCACCATCAACACCTGATTTTAGAGAAGAAAACCAAAGGTTAGAGGAGAATCGGCTCTAGCGAGCGCACTAGTATCACACAGATGTGTGGGGATTAGTTTTGCCCAATGCTAGATGTCTCCTATATATAGTCTTCAAATCATGATTTTTCCTTAGTTACAAAGCAATCAATATTCACCGTTAGATGAAAACCTGATTTAGATTCAAGCTAATATTTCTCAACCGTTAGATCGAAAACTTAGCTTGTCACACACACTTGAGATATACGTTTACTAGGTTTGTGAAAACCGTGCCCAAACGTGTACGTGTGTGTTGGTTCAACATAGTAACCCAAAAGGTCAACCATATGAGCATTTCATATTAACCTTGTTCTTCTTCACCATAACTAGTTCAACTGACTCAAAGAACTAGTTAGAGAGCTGTTCAATTGTTATGAGATCTTATGTAACTACACAAGACACAATTGAAACAAAGATGATTCGATTCGATTGAATCGGCTCATGAACTTTATAGCCACAGTTTGCATATTGCATTCCTTAGTAATTTATGTTTCGTGTTCAGAGCACATCTTTAGATCATAACCCACTCAAGTACGCAAACAAGTTCGCGGATTTAAGACAACCTGCAGATTTTTCCAAACTCAGCAGAAAATCTCGGCAAGGAGACTTCCGCCAGTTCGCGGACTAGGTTCGCGGACAGAGTTCGCGGACTAAACACCCAAACGAGTTTTTGGAAAATCCAGCAGAAATTCTCGTCAAGAGAACTTCCGTCAGTTCGCGGACTGATTTCGCAAACAGAGTTCGCGGACTTGGCAAAGCCAATTCTTCCGGTTTGTCTCAATAACAAAGTTCGCAAACTTCGGATTAAGGAATAGGACTTATGCACATATGTGTTTCCACACAATGCTTATATCCATCATTGGTTATATAGACCGAAACTCTCATTCCAACCATTGAAACATTCTTAGAGGACGTTATACAGTTGTTACACTATTTCTCGTCAAAGCGATTTTCAAAGTGATTGAAACATTATGACTTTCGTCATTAGGTGAAGATAAACCCGATCGAAGCGAAACTCTTTACCAACACATGATTTCGAGATATAGATAGGCGAGATATACTCGACTCGAAATATTAAATGTGTATGATCCAGTATATATAGCATACAACTTTTGTCTCACAAGAAGTAGGAGATAGAAGAGATAGACTTTTGAGTGATAGATAAGTTCAAGTCTCCACATACCTTTTTGTTGATGAAGTTCCACGGTTCCTTGAGTAGATCTTCGTCGTTGTATGATGAATCGCCATGAAGTCCTTGAGCTCAACTACACTTTTCTATCCTAGTCTGAGACTTAGCTATGTAGACTAGAAATCAAGACTCATAGTTTTGATCACTAACATTGACAAACATGCTTGAGATAGCAACACATGTGAGGTCGACCGAGCTATGCTCTAACACTAACCACCAAGAACAGATGTGGCATCATTTGGCTTGACAACACAAAAGGTGGCAGTTGAAAAGCATATTGGCGGTAAGGAAAACTACCCTACGGGGACACATGGTTGTTCCATGTGTGTGCAAGTGTTGTGCATGGTTTTTGGATATGTAAATACTGTATAAATAGTGCAAGAGGCATTAGAAATCAGTAGGAGAGATTTTGTATAGTTAGTTTCATTGTTTGAGAGAATAAGGCATCACCAAGAGGGTGATGGCCTGTTTTGGTCCATGTGATGGCTCAGTTTTGCAATCTTCCTTTAGTGCAATAAAATGAGCTTGTTGAAGTATATCTTTTTGTTTATAATGTTGCTGATTATGCGAGATTATCAATTGGAATTGATGAAGAGTTAGAGAGAAAGAAGATGAAGACTTCCGTTGCTTAAAGCCTTAAGAGAGAAGGAAGATGCATACTTTGATGCAAGTATGCAAGGCTGAATACTTGTGGGTGAATTTGATTCACTGAACCACCGAGTATTGCCGGTCATGTCCCATGAAAATTTTAGGCGATTAAATGAGCATGTAACAGCAGGTATTAGAGTCGTGTTTGGGGACACAGTTCTTAATTTTTTTCTTTTTTACTAAATTTGGTGTCATTTGTTTGCCAAACTCATAGGTGAATTGTTTGGGTTTCATTAGTATGGAGACTAGAAGAAGTTGATCTTGTGTGGAAAGATCAATTGGAATAAAGTTTGAAGCTTGAATTAGCAACAAGCAATGAAAGTTTATGACAAAGGTGTCAAAATTCCTGCCCAAAGTGTTAGATGAACATGCGAGAATCATTAAAAACCGAGTTTTCAAGTGATTGCATGACAAAACTCAAGAGTATGCCGATTTCTGTGGTGAAAGTCAGTTGTTTAAGTCCATGTTTCTTACAAGTATGCGAAGATTATGCATTTGGAATGCATTCTTTCGTAGTGTTATCAGTACCAAGTACATTATAAGTAGTAATGTGAATTTTGCAAAAATTCCTGAACTCAAAGAAGTTGTTGGCCTTTGCAGTGGAAAAGAAAATGGAGAACCTGTCTATGCGATAGAATTGAAGGTGTCTCATCGTAGCCAGTTTGGTGGAAGATTAAAATTACCTCTCTCGAATGCATGTGCCTTGGTGGTAATGCAAAGTATCGTTGTGAACCAACATTTTCGTGGCAATGTGATGCCTTGGAAGAAGAATTGGATGTCCAATTCTTGTATAGCATAAAGCTTACGGAAAGGCTGAAGAAATAAACACAAGTTAGGGAAAACCCGATACACCACAGTCTTGTCTTTGCAAAGAGTTCTTCATTGATGATAGATGCGAAAAGTGTGCTTGCACCTAGTTTATGAGTGGGATCAATATGCTTGGACAATCTTATGGTGCTTATACAATGATGAAACCTCCGTGTTTTTTAAGACTACTCCATACTTTTTCGTTATTATCGTTCAACCCTGGGGCAAATTATCTATTCACTACTTATGTTTCTATAACATGTAAAAAGAACCGAACTCTCTTAGACTAAGTCCTATGGGATAGATTGAGATGCTAGATTAGAAGTTAAGTGTTGCAATTCAAAAAAAAGTGTGGCCTAAAAGTTAACACTAGTTCTCTCTCCTAGCATGTGCTCGCAGGTGAAGTGCAGCGAGATTGAAGCGCTGAACGGTTCAGCGCCACAAAAATCACCTTTACGCTGAATGGTTCAGTGCTAACAAAAATCACAAAAATCACACGGATCACAAAAATCACAAAATTTGATCTGACGGCTGAAATTGGTTGCACTGAACCAAATAACGTTGGTGCTGAGCCAAACAACGCTGGACAATGGTCCCAGATGACATGGACTACTAATTCAGCTGCTAGATTAGCACTCCCATAGGACTTAGGAGGTTTCCCTAGATGACGTGGACTGCTAATCTAGCTGCTAGATTAGCATGCACCCCATAGGACTAAGCCTCACCATCTCTTATTCTCTTCGACTGATTTCTTCTCAATCGAGATCTTCCTTATTCGTTTCCACCGATGACACCACGATCACCACCAGCAGCAATATCACCACCACCACAGCACCAACACCTCCGGTGTCACCACCATCCACCTAATTTAATAATTTCACCACCAGTTTCAATTTCAATTCGTACTCACGACCACCGCACCACCACCTCCTTCAGTTTCGAAATCTACAATTGATATACCAGCCTCTTCTTCCTTCTGGATCTTTAACTAACGCCTCCGTCCAATTTTATCATCTTCGTCAATTTATTAACACTTCAATTTCATTATTGAACCCTAATTCCATTATTTCGATCCCAATCAATACAACCCATAAATGTCTACTATATATTTGTGATTAGGTTTATTGCGAGGAAGAATGAGAGAATAAAAATTTGGAAGAGAAACTGAAAAATGTGATGGGCTAGAAATATTTGCTTTACTTCTTTGAAAATTTCTACTAAATAAGTTGTTTTGTTTAAATATGTCAGTTCATTCGGCTGTTGTTGTTGATATCGCAAGTGCAATCACTCAATTAAACTTCCATGGATTAGAACAATCCGTGACAATGATCATTACACCATTGATAATGTGTATTATGCGATAGCTATTGTGTATTAGTAGAAACCGCAATAAATCGAAATGAAAGCAGAGAACATAGCTAGAAAAGCTCCCAAAAAAGAAAAATGAAAATCCAAGATAAATATACATAGTTCTTAGAAATGAACCACCACCCGTTTAGGAGATAACTTCACTTGCTGAACCACCTCCGCCACCATCACCAGGACAAGCACCGCCACCACTATTACCGGCCCAGTAATACCGCCACCGCCAGAAAAATGACGTGCCACCATGGCATGGTTTATCCACGAATAAAATTTACAAGAAAAATCATCACAAACCGGTGACCTCGACACACCAATGAAGGTATTAGATTGCCAGCACTGCTTCCGCGTGCCATTATAGCATGAGCAATCCACTAGTATGATTAATACTTGTAGATGTAGCACAAATAATTTTTAGACCAAAATCTTGTTCAGAACACATAAAAATGTTTGACACATCCATTTACTTTCCTATTTTTCTTCTATAAACCATAAACTCATTTCTCCAATGACTTTTCGTAAACAAAAATTGTGGATTTTAATCTTATATTTGTCTATTTATCTAATATTTTATAGGTAATTCCAGTTAATCACTAATCATGTAACTCGTTCTAAAAAAGATTGTCGCGGCCTTCAGCCACATTGACAACTAGTGATATTCTAACCCTATCCTAAAAAGATTTATGGGTCCGTCCTTGTTGTTTCTTATGCCGATGCCAAAAAGCTTCCAAACCCAACTTAACATCATTTTTAAATAAGTGTTTATCTACTGATGTTCTTCAATGGAGTTTATTCCAAAGAACCCATGTAACGATTGTAGGTATGTGATACCCTGCATTTTCCTCCACCCGTTTTGTGTGCGTTTCGGGTCGGGTATCACCCGAGTTCTACAATCTGTTTTCATTTGTTAGATTAAGACCAAATAGGAAGTTTGGTCCCGCCATTTTCTTGTTATATTTTCTGTGTTACTAATAAAGTTATCTGATTTCTTATTTTAGTTGTTGATGCATGACACCGACATAGAGTAGTTCCATGGTGCCTGAAATGTGTAGCTAATACTAGGAATTTGAATGGGAAAAGGAATGGAGTCATGTATTAAGAACTAGAAAGGAAACCTAACAGTTGGGGATTATAATGTATTTCACATCATGTATAAATCAGATTTTAGGAACTCAAGACAAGGTATGAGAAGAATCCTAAAGGAAAAACTACTTGGAGCAAGCTAATTCGAGGTAGGTTTACTACTTATCTTTCTTGAGAATTTTTCTTACCCATATGATTTTACTCACTCCTAATTGATATTTGAATTTCGAAAATGTTGTGTGGTTTATTTACAATTTGCTAAACCTGAAATGATTTATGTGTATTGATCATCATGAATTTAAATAAGCATATCTGATTTTGTGAAGGAAAACTAGGGTTGCAAATGATTGGTTGAATGTTGTCTTTTTAAGAACTGTTGAGTGTTTGCAGAAATGATTCTTAAAACCCCAATTCCTTTTATGAATTTTTAAAACTAATAGTTAACTTACCTCCCTTGTTTGTCAGTGGACTGCTTGTGTATTTTATTCTTGTAAAGGCTGCTTTCAAAATATTAGAAATTGCTGATTTTTGGTAAATGGAAATGAACTTCATTACATAAACATTTTCCTGTCGACAAATTCGTAACTTGTCTGTCTTTTGATAAAGAAATTCAGTAGAGTCCTTTAACGAGTGAAGTATATTCGTTGTGAATGAAAATGGGATTTACTGTGAATTTATCGAGTTCATGTCTTCCGTTAGTTGGAGCATAGTTCCATCTTACGTCGGGTAATGATCCCCATGGGAACGTAGCTTCCGACCATCGGTAACAGCTGTCCGTGCCGAGAAACAATAGGTGGATGTACAAACCAAGGTTTTCGTGCCATGGACTCAATGTGTCGAAATCTGAATGACTTGATTTTTCGAAAACTTCATTGGTTTTGTGAACTTATTTGTTGAATGCACCGTTTATGATTTGAAGTTCTATCGTTGCTTACTTATATTTAATCCTTATGTTTTCATATGTTTACTGAGACTTTTCCGCATCTCTTTGAGGATGGGAACGTAACATATCGAGTCGTCATCTCACCCCAATTGACGTTTTGCAGATTTCATCGAGGGACGAAGCAAGTATAATTTTCATAGTTTAAAGAGTGCATTATCCTTGACTCATTTCCCTGTTGTTTGAGGGTAAAAACTGGTTCTGTTGTTTCTGTAAATTTGAGTATGTTGATGAGAAACGAATTCAAACCCTAAACAATGCACTGCATGGGAGTACTTTTAGATTTGAGAGATCAATCTGTAAGACTCTGGCCTCAACCAAGAAATGGCCGTTCCAGATTCAGTTCGGTCACAAAGTGAAAGAGAAGGGGTTGATCTTATGAAGGGAAACGAAGAAGGTGTTTGAGATCATAATGTTGAATTATGAAGGTGTGGTTGTTTATGACTTGTATCATAATGTGGAACTGGCTTGCATAATGTAAGCTATCAGTTCTTGGTGTTTTCTGGATATTGTGTTGATAACACTTGTGTTGTTATTATCGAAATAGATTGAAAACCTATTTATACAAGTCATTTGAGCGCACCCCTGATCTCGTAGGAAGTGGAGGATATTAAGTAGTGGAGTAGTAGGGTTGCGTAAGAGGTGGCGATCATCATGTTGTCACACCTTCACCCACTACTCTCATCGTTGTTAAACGTCCGTTCTTTCTTGACACTTTCTCGTAGTGAGCGTTGCACGCCGCACGCTGTAAACCGCTAGACCAATACCCCAGTAAGCATCCCCCAGTTTGTGACACGTTTGATGTCTCGAGTAAATGGGTTGTCGTGGGACTTTCCACAGAGAATAGCATGCGGCGCTATTATGTTAAATTGAAAAAGCGGGGGTCTAACAACACCACCCAATATTTCGATTAGCAATCTGTATGGACTAACTCCGAAACACTTTCTAAAGAATCAACTAGACAGTCAGACTCAATCTAGGTAAAAGTATCTCAAGGAGTTAATATCTCTCTCTTGTTTTGATTCACTCAAGCTAATAGAAATCAACGAGTCTATAATCAAACACAAGGAATAACTTGGAAGGTACCAAAGACCAATGTCCAAGGATCAATCAATATCAATCAACGACCAAAGGTCGGATTTCCAATTGATTAATTCAAACGCACAACCTGTATTATTTCAATTATATAAACGAATATAATGCGGAAATAGAAATAACAAAGACACCATAATTTGTTAACGAGGAAACCGCAAATGCAGAAAACCCCCGGGACCTAGTCCATATTGAATACACACTGTATTAAGCCACTACAGACACTAGCCTACTCCAAGCTAACTTCGGACTGGACTATATTTGAACCCCAATCAGTCTCCCACTGATCCAAGGTACAGTTGTACTCCCTACGCCTCTGATCCCAACAGGATACTGCGCACTTGATTCCCTTAGCTGATCTCACCCACAAATAAGAGTTGTTACGACCCAAAATCGCAGGCTTTAACAATAAACAAATCTGTCTCACACATACAAGTCTATCAAAGGATCAATCTGTCTCCCACAGAAAAACCCTAAAAGTTTTTGTTCCGTCTTTTGATAATAATTAAGGTGAACAGGATTCAATTGAAAATTCGGTCTTATATTCCCGAAGAACAGCCTAGATTAATCAATCACCTCACAACAATATTAATCGTATGGTAGCGAAACAAGATGTCGTGGAATCACAAACAATGAGATGAAGGTGTTTGTGATTACTTTTTATATCTTGCCTATCGGAGAACTCTCACGATCTCAAGACAATCAATATGATTGTACTGTGATGATAGAAGATGCAAGATCAGATCACACAACTAAGATAAAAGTAGTATCGGTCTGGCTTCACAATACCAATGAAGTCTTTAAGTCGTTAACCTGGTTTTAGAAGAAGAAAATCAAAGGTTAAAGGAGAATCGACTCTAGCAGAGAAACTAGTATCACACGGACGTGTGGGGATTAGTTTTCTTAATGCTAAACGTCTCCTTTATATAGCCTTTCAAATCAGGGTTTTGCCTTAGTTACAAAGCAATCAATATCCACCGTTAGATGAAAACCTGATTTAGATTCAAGCTAATATTTCTCAACCGTTAGATCGAAAACTTAGCTTTTCATACACAAATGACTGTACGCTTCTAGGTTTGTTAACCGCACCCAAACGTGTACATTTTTGGTTCAACAATAGTCTACCCAAAGAGGTTAACCATATGAGCGTTTCATACCAACCATGTTCTTCTTCACCATAACTAGTTCAATTTACTCAAATGAACTAGTTAAGAGAGTTGTTCAATTGCAAGCAAATCTTATATAACTACACAAGACACAATTGAAGCAAAGATGATTTGGTTCAATCGAATCGGTTCATGAACTTTAATAGCCACGGTTTGCAAATGCATTCCTTAGTCTTTTAAGATTAAGTTCAGAAATCATTTTTAGATATATAACCTTCTCAAGTTCGCAGACTAGGTTCGCGAACTTAAGACACCGGATAGAGTTTACAAACTCCAGCAGAAATTATCGGGTTCGAGAACTACGCCGGTTCGCGGACTGGGTTCACGGATTGAGTTCGCGGACTTGGCTCACGCAAGTAGTTTGTCAACTCCAGCAGAAATTATTTGAGAACTTCGGCAGTTCGCGGACTGAGTTCTCGGACTTGGCACTTGCCATACTTCCGGTACTGTTGATCAACAAAGTTCGAAAACTTCGGTTCAAGGAATCCATTGGTTATGTAATCTAAACTCTCATTCCAATCATTGAAACATTCTTAGAGGACATTACATAGTTGTTACACTATTTCTCGTCAAAGCAATTTTCAAGGTGATTGAAACATTCATGACTTTCGTCACTAGGTAAAGATAAACTTGGTCGAAGCTAAAAGCTTACCAACACATATTTCGAGATACAGATAGGCGAGGTATACTCGGCTCGAAATACCAAATGTGTGTGATCTAGTCTATATATATAGCATACGACTTTTGTCTCAAAGAGTAGGAGATAGAATATATAGACTTTTGAGTGATAGATAAGTTCAAGTCTCCACATACCTTTTTGTCGAGAAGTTCCACCGGTTCCTTGAGTAGATATTCTACTTGTATGATGAATCGCCATGAAGTCAACTACACTTACTATCCTAGTCCGAGACTTAGCTATAAGAGACTAGAAATCAAGACTTATATTTTTGATCAATAACATTGACAAACATGCTTGAGATAGCAACGCATACGAGTTTGACCGAGTAGTTCTCTAACAATCTCCCCCTTTGTCAATTTTAGTGACAAAACTATCAATACATATGGAATACAAAAAAGATAATGAACCTTTAGTAGCTCCTATTCCACATGTCTAATCTTCAACATTCCTCGAAATCTTCGTCACTTCCAAGTACTCCAATGATCCCAAAGGTTGTAAGTTTAGCATTACTGTTGTTGAAGATCTGTAGCTATAACAATGAGAAAACATCGGTCTCGATCATTGTTATACAGTTTCATAGTATTATTACATAGTGTCAAAGTCCAATTGTATCACAACTTCAACAATAATACTATGGTGATATGTATCCCTCCCCCTTAGTCAATACTCCATCTCACATGAAAACCGCTCCCCCTTACACAATGATCCGAAAACCATATGTATTTGTAGTGTGAACTACATATTAATCCTCCCCCTTTTTGTCAATAAAATTCGCAAAGGTACAAGAACGGGATCATAATGAAATTTCCGTAAGAGACATTTCATGACTGAGAGAAAGAAACACACATCATCTTATTTAGATGCAATCATATAGTCGAAGCTAACAACATTCATCAAGGAGTTTAAAGATACAAGATAACCCCTCTAAAATTCCACAGCGGCACACCCCTTAAGATATGACCATTAAACACAAGTTCAAAAGAAATCTCCCCCATTTGATGTCATTCCCAAGGGAACAACAAGAGCGACCTTAAATTCCGAAGAAAAGACGGATTTTGACACACACAAAAGATGACACTAACAAGACAGAAAAAAACCCTATAGGAACTGAACTGAAGTAACCTTCTGGAGTTTCAAACTCAATTGCCCAAAAGATAGAGATAAGCACAGGGGCAAGAGTTGTAGAAACGCTTAATGAACCAAAAAAACACCAATAGACTGCCGCAAGTGTTGGAATGTAGCAGTGTCTAATGGTTTTTTAAGAATATCAGCCAATTGTTGTTCGGAAGACACAAATTCCATACTTATGATACCGTTTTCATAAAGATCACGAATAAAATGGTATCTTATGTCAATGTTCTTTGTTCTTGAGTTCTCAACGGGATTCTCAGTGATTCGAATCGTACTAGAGTTATCAGAGAAGATCTTCATTATTCCAGTATCGACTCCATAATCAGCTAGCATTTGTTTCATCCATAGGAGTTGAGTAAAGCATGAACCAGCAGCAATATATTCTGCTTCACATATAGACAGGGATTGAGAATTTTGTTTTTTTGTATGTCAAGCAACAAGATTTAGTCGTACGTAGTAGAAACCCCCTGATGTACTTTTTCTGTCCTCGACACATCCTTCCCAATCAACATCTGAATATGCAGATAAATCAGTGTTAGTATCAAAAGTATAAGATAAACCATACCTGGCAGTGTGATTAATATATCAAATGATCCTTTTTGCAGCTGCAAGATGAGATTCCTTTGGATTTGCCTGAAACCTGGCACAACAACCAACACTAAAAGAAATATCAGGTCTAGTAGTTGTAAGATACAAAAGGCTACCAATAATAGATCGATACAACTTTTGATCCACTTTTGATCCTTTCTCATCTCTATGTAGTTTACCAGTGGTGGGCATAGGTGTTAATTTTGGAGAACACTTATCCAGGCCGAATCTTGTCACAAGATCACGAGCATACATCTCTTGGGATAAGTAAATTCCATCCTTATGTTGTTGAATTTGTAATCCTAAGAAGAACTTTTATTCACCAAGATTGCTCATTTCAAATTCCTTAGCAAGAGAGACTTGGAAGTCCTTTACAATAATTTCAGAAGTTGATCCATAGATGATATCATCTACATAGATTTGAGCAATAACAACATCTTTCCCACTCCATTTGGTAAACAACGTTTTCTCAGCTCCACCTCTTGAAAAACCTTTTATAATGAGAGAAGTAGTAAGTTTTTCAAACCAGGCTCTAGGTGCTTGTTTCAACCCATACAGTGCCTTTTTGAGCTTGAGCACATGATCTGGGAAATCAGGGTTTTCAAACCCCTTTCATTGAGCAACATAGACTTCTTCCTTTAAGATTTTGTTAAGGTACGCGGATTTTATACCCATTTGAAACAACTTAACCTTAAGAAAACAAGCATGAGCTAACAAGAGACGAATGGACTCAAGGCATGCCACAGGAGCAAAGGTCTCGTCAAAGTCAATCCCTTCAATATGTTAATATCCTTAAGCGACAAGTCTAGCTTTGTTTCTGATTATCGTGCCAAATTCTTCAGACTTATTCTTGAATATCCATTTGGTACCAACAATATTGATATTGGAGGGACAAGGTACAAGTTCCCACACATCTTGCCTTTGAAATTGATTTAACTCTTCATGCATAGCATTCACCCAAAAGGGATCGTTCAGAGCTTCATCAATATTTCTTGGTTCTACTTGCGAAGTTGCAAATATTTCGAAGTTGTCCTCTAGTTTTAGTTGTAGAATCTCTTCCTCCATTAATACTGTTTGGATCATGATTCCTTTGAACCCAGAGATGTCGTGGAGGGAAACGTTCTTGTTCATCAGAGCTGCCTTGATCAGTGCTCTTCTCCTCGTCACTAGAAATGTCAGGATCAGTAACAGTTGGGATAACTTCAACTGATTCTGGAATTTCTTTGACTTTCTCAATTATCTCGGTTGGAGGCAATTCAGCAGGAGGATTATCCTAACGAAAGTTACTAATGTCGTCGACGATAACATTAGAAAATTCCATCATGACTTGATTTCTGAGATTAAATACTCGAAAACCACGACTATCAGAAGCATAACCAAGAAAGATACCTTCATCACTTTTGGTGTCGAATTTCCCTTTCTGTTCTCGATCTTTCAGAATATAGCACTTACTTCCAAACACCCTAAGATAGTGTAGGTTGGGTTTCCTTACATAACACAACTCATAAGGAGTGTTAAGGGTTCTAGACCGTAAATACATACGGTTGATCAAATAGCATGCTATGAAAACAGCTTCTCCCCAAAATTTTAAAGGTAAGTTTTTGTTATGGAGCATTGCCTTGGCCATTTCCTGAATATTTCTATTCTTTCTTTCAGCAACTCCATTAGCTTGAAGAGTGATAGGTGGTGAGTATTGTTGAATGATCCACAGTTCGTCACAGAATTTAAATACGTTTGTGTCTTTGAATTCCGTACCACGATCGCTTCTAATTTTCTTTAGTTTGCGACCTTGTTCATTCTGGATCCTTTTAACAATAATCTTGAGTTCACCAAGAGTTTCATTCTTATGAGATAAGAATGCAACCCAAGTGAATCTGGTGTAATCATCTACCATAACTAAAGCATACTTCTTACCAGCAACAGTGGGTCGTTGAATTGGTCCAAAGAGATCCATATGAATTAAATCAAGTGGAGCTTTAGTGAGAATATCTCGAGATGATTTATGGTGAACTTTCGTTTGCTTACCCTTTTGACAAGCACCACATACACCTTCTATCTTTGCATTGATTTTGGGAATGCCTCTAACAAGTTCTTTGTTAATGATCTTAGTTAGAAGGCGATAATTGATGTGACCAAAACGCTCATGCCAAAGATGTGTAGATTCCACCTTAGTCAAATTGCAACGATTGCTGAACTGAGTATCAAGTAGATAACAGTTGGTTTTACCACGAGTTCCTTGAAAAATTACTTTCCCAGTTTTGTCAACAATGTCACATCCATTTACATTGAAGACAACTCGATGGCCTTTGTCACAAATTTGACTAATATAAAGAAGATTAGCAGTCATACATTTTATGTACACTACATCATGGATTTATGGAACACCGGGTAGTTTGATCGTTCCCTTCTTGCTGATGTAGCAGCAACTCCCATATCCAAACGTTACAGGACCTCCTTCATAGTCAATAGACTAGACGAACCATGTGAGATCACCTGTCATGTGTCTACTACATCCACTATCAAGAAACCGTTGAAAAGGAGACGTAGATCTTAAAGCAAAGGCACCCATACTATTAGTACTTCTTTGTTTAGAGTTTCCTGATAGTTTTGTATGTCCTTTCAGAGTATCAACATGTTGTTTAGTTTTCTTACAAAGATTACATGCAACATTCAGACTTTTTTGGAATGACATACAAACTTGTTGAAAACGATCGGAAGAATCACAACAAAAATACGGGCCGCTGCTTTGAAGTTTGTCTGAGTGGTTCCTAGTCACATCAGTTTTTTCATCAAACGGTCCTTGATTACTATCTGATTTACGACTATTCTTTAAAGGGGAACAACTTGAGTTACCCAGATTCACCAAGGGACAATTACCAGATATCAAATCCTTAATAATTGCAGTTGCTGCAATAAGACCAGAGTTGATCCGGATTTGTTCGTCCAACCCCTTTTGAAGAGTAACAAGTTTATCAGACCTTTTTCTACGGTTGTTTTTAAAACCTGGTGAAGCATCAATTGAGACTTTATGGTCCATATAGTCAGATCACTATAAAGACAGACTTGTAAAGTCTTGAACGTGTTTGCCTGCTCTGATACCAATTGAAAAATCGGGGGTCTAACAACACCACCCAATATTTCGATTAGAAATCTGTATGGACTAACTCCGAAACACTTTCTAGAGAATCAACTAGACAGTTAGACTCAATCTAGGTAAAAGTATCTCAAGGAGTTAATGTCTCTACCTTGTTTTGATTCACTCAAGCTAATAGAAATCAGCGAGTCTATAATCAAACACAAGAAATAACTTGGATGGTACCAAAGACAATTGTCTAAGGATCAATCAATATGAATCAACAACCAAAGGTAGGATTTCCAATTGATTGATTCAAACGCACAACCTGCATCATTTCAATTATATAAACGAATATAATGCGGAAATAGAAATAGCACAGACACCAGAATGTTGTTAACGAGGAAAAAAAAATGCAGAAAAACCCTGAGACCTAGTCCATATTGAATACACACTGTATTAAGCCGCTACAGACACTAGCCTACTCCAAGCTAACTTCAGACTCGATCATAGTTGAACCCCAATCAGTCTCCCACTGATCCAAGGTACAGTTGTACTCCATACGCCTCTGATCCCAGCAGGATACTGCGCACTTGATTCCCTTAGATGATCTCACCCACAACTAAGAGTTGCTACGACCCAGAATCACAGGCTTTAATTATAAACAAATCTGTCTCACACAGACATGTCTATCAAAGGATCAATCTGTCTCCCACAGAAAAACCCTAAAAGTTTTTGTTCCGTATTTTGATAATAATCAAGGTGAACATGAACCAATTGATAATTCGGTCTTATATTCCCGAAGAACAACCTAGATTAATCAATCACCTCACAACAATCTTAATCGTATGGTAGCGAAACAAGATGTCGTGGAATCACAAACAATGAGACGAAGGTGTTTGTGATTACTTTTTATATCTTGCCTATCAGAGAACTCTCACGATCTCAAGCCAATTGTTTGAGGGTAAAAACTGGTTCTGCTGTTTTTGATAAATTTGGGTGTGTTGATGAGAAACGAATTCAAATCCTAAACAATGCACTGCAAGGGAGTACTTTTAGATTCGAGAGATCAATTTATAAGAATCTGGCCTAAACCAAGAAATGGTTGTTCCAGATTAAATTCGGTCGCAAAGTGAAGGAGAAGGGGTTGATCTTAGGGAGGGAAGCGAAGAAGGTGTTTGAGACCAGAATGTTGAATTATGAAGGTGTGGCTGTTTATGACTTGTATCAAAATGTGGAACTGGCTTGCAGAATGTAAGCTATCAGTTCTTGGTGTTTTCTGGATACTGTGTTGATAACACTTGTGTTGTTATTGTCGAAATTGATTGAAAACCTATTTATACAAGTCATTCGAGCGCACTCCTGATCTCGTAGGAAGTGGAGGAGATTAAGTAGTGGAGTAGTAGGGTTGCGTAAGAGGTGGTGATCATCATGTTGTCACACCTTCACCCACTACTCTCATCGTTGTTAACCGTCCGTTCTTTCCTGACACTTTCTCGTAGTGGGCGCGTTGCACGCCGCACGCTGTAAACCGTCAGACCAATACCCCAGTGAGCATCCCCCAGTTTGTGACATGTTTGATGTCTCGAGTAAATGGGTCAAGTCGTCGTACTTGCCGCAGAGAATAGCATGTGGCGCTATTAGGTTAAATAACTAAGTTATTTGGGAAGTCGATATTCATAAAATATCGCTTGTATTCGATGCATGTAAACATCGCTTTTAAGTAAGCAGCTCAAAATGATCGATGCTCATGGAGCATCATTGTTTTAGAGATTGTATAAATTAGTCACGAGTTAGTCGTCTTAAAAGAAGAGTGTGACCGGACATCTTTGGGCGATCGCTTGGTAGCTCTAGGGGTGAGCTACCACTTGGTCGATCGCCCCCTGTAGGCGATGATGAGTGCCAAATAATGTATATATTTATCCCTTTTTGTTGGCATTTTAACTCATCTTTTGTGCATTAATTCTACATTTTATCCCATATTCTGTATTTTCATTGTTTTCAAGAATAAATATTTTTCTTACTTAATTTTATATTTTTAGGTAATAAATAAAGTCTGGATGACTTGCGGAGCGGAAAAGAGCTGAAGAGTAGTGAAAAGCCGGAAGAAATTACACAAGGAAGCCGCAAAGAATGAAGCGCACGTCCAAAAAGCTAGGAATGGGCTCAAGAAGGAAGAATTGTTCTTAAAGAAGATATGGGCTTGGCATACCCAAGGCCCAAAACCCTTACCCAAACCCATTTTCTATATCCATACCCGCCTCCATTCTCAGCCGTTAGATTGGATCCATCTCATCATCCAATGGTCGCTTCTTCATCGTGCATCAAAGTCTGAAGTCCCTGCAAAACACCATAGTGCCTAAATTCCAAGCCTTCAGATTAGATCACATTTTGAATCCAACAATCTCTTCTTTGCCTGCGCATCAAACCTCGATACTTCCGCTTAACACTACAACACCTAACCCCATCTAGAGCCGTTAGTTTCGTTGTTATCTGCATCCAACGGTCGCTGCCAGCATCTTCACTTTTAACCGTTGGATCCACCTACCATCGTCGCATCCCATAGACCATAGCGCGATACATCAAACTTCGATGATCCCGCTCAACACTCAAACACCTAAGTGTATATCCCACAAACCAAACATACCTTACCCAAATTCTCATCTTCCTCCTTCGAGCAGTCGAGCTCTGCTCCTGCCATGTCCGCCACCTTACCCTGCCCCGCTCAACCACCACCTCAACCACCACCATCTCCTCTCAAATCAACCAAACACCATAACCCATCTCCACTACCATCATTACAACCTATCTAGCCACCTAATTTCCCATTTTTATACACGTTTTTCTCAAAACCCTAACGTGTGAAAAATTGGTAAATTAGGTGAGTTAGGAGAGCAATTGGAGGCGTGGGAAGCATCAGAAGACCATAAGGAAGCATGGGTCGACGTACTCAAGAGTTTTCAGAGATTAGGTAAGGGCTAATTCAATTTTTGATAAAACCCTAATTCTGGATTTTTGGGGATTTTATGTTTTAATGATTGTATGTATGAATTGGAAGCATGGGTGAGAGCTACTGAGTGGATTCAGAAAATTAGGTGAGGTTAATTTGTATTTTTTTTACAAACCCTAATTTTACTGATTTGGGGGAATTTTGGGGTTTCAACTGTATGTATAAATAGGGGACTTTGGGTGTTGTAGAAAGTATCTCTGGACTAGCCAGTGTATCCCCATGAGGGCTGGACTAGCCAGTTCCTCTTGGGTAGATTTTTCTTCCATGTTTGTAATCTTCTGTTTTAATTCCAAGTTTCAATTTCAATTACTCTTTATGATTACCATGTTTTAGTTCATCACTAGGAAGTAGATGAAGCCTCTATGCCACAGTGAAGTAAATGATTAGTTTTGTTCTTGATGAGCTTGATTTAGAACCATGGAGAATTGAGTACTCAGTGATGATAGTAACCTGTGATTGGTGGTGCTGTAAGAAGACCACCAATGCTAGGGGTGAACAGGATTAACTAGGTGAGAAATTTTCTTTAGATATAGGATAGTTAGTCAATTAGTGATCAAGTCCATCTGTGATTGATGGTGCTGTAAGAAGACCATCAATGCTAGGGGTGCATGAGTGAACTAGGTGAATAACTTATCCTAGATGAAAGCCCAGAACACAAGGCAGGCCTGAACTTTCACCTTGTTTACTAAGGCCAAGAGCAAGACTTGCACTGAACATGATATAGCTGAGGATTTAGGTGGATTCAATATCCTAGTTTTCCCAAATTCCCTGTTTAGGTAGATTTTACTTAGAAAACAACCATAGCTCCCTCCAAGTCCCTGTGGACAAACCCTTTCTTCCCATCACTAGCTACAATTGACCCTGTATACTTGCAGGTCAGTTTGTAGGTGTTTTCAAAACCCCATCAAGTTTTTGGCGCCGCTGCCGGGGACTTGGCTGCTGTGTAGTTGAAAAGAAAAGAAAAAAAAAAAAATCAAAAATCAAAAATCAAAACAAAAAAATTTGCTCTTGTTTTCTGTTTTCAAATTTTGCTGTAACTTAACTTAGCTATATTAGTGTAACTGTCTTTAGCTTTGCCCTGTAGCCTGTGCTCATTAGCTTGTTAGTTTTGTTGCAACTGCACCTGCATTCATTCCATTTCATCATTGCATGTCTGTCCTGTATTTTTGCATCTTAGCATCTGCATCTGCATCTGCTGCACCACATACATCATTGCATATTTGCATCATTGTTCTTGCATCTTTGCCTTGTGCTAGCATGCTAGTGTAGTTGATATCATTCTGTTCTGCAACTGTAACAATATTGTTGAGTGCATTTGGCTACTTTGCCACTGCAGCATTGCAGTTCTTCAATTTTGCTCACTTTGATATTCAACTGCACTCTTCACCTGAACTGCACTGCTTTATGCAGTTCTTCATTCCACTTACACAATTCCCTGCCTTTTTCTGTGTACTGATCACACACATTTAAGTGTGCAGGTAGATGGTGTTGTTGCTTAACTGGACAGCAAGCCTAAGAACTGGAAGAGAAGAAGAGAAAAGCATGGCGTGGCTAGGCTTCAACTGAACAGTACCTAAAAAGCTGTTGCTAGCAACACTGAGAACCAAAGGTTGCTGTTGTTGAGCTGCTGTTGTGCTGTTTTTGCTGCTGTGGATTTACTGCTAGCTGCTGCACACCTGTTGCTGCTATGCTGCTGCTGGAGAGAACCAAGCCCAACTGGGCTGTGCAACTAAGAGCCCAACTGGGCTCCCCTTTTCAAAGTGTAAGCCTAAACTAAAAGTAGAAATTCTGAAAGTGTAATTATTCTGGGCTTGTAACAAATTCTGTTTCTGAAAATTTTGATAACCCATTTCTAAAACTCACTTATGGGCCTGTTTCTACTCTGGGCTTGACCCAAACAAAAAATTGAAAAACATTTTCAAGCCCCGATGGGCCTAAGCTCTTGGCTATTCTGTTAGCCCAACACCAAATTGAAACTGAACTTCTGGGCTCCTGAACCCAAACTGTGGGCTTATACCAATTGTTTTTGGGCTTGTTTAACTTTGTAGTGGGCTTATTTGAACTGTTTGTGGGCTTGTTTAAATTTTCTTTGGGCTTGATTCTGGGCCAAGTTTAACTGAATTCTGGGCCTCAAACAAACTAAAAGCCAAAGATCTCTAAGCCCATTAGCTGGGCTTTTTCCCTAAAAACCAAAAAGTTTTTTCCCATTAAAACCAAAAGGCTTTTTCCCATAAAAACCAAATGTTGTTCATTCCCTTAAAAACCAAATTTTTCCCAAAAAGTCCAATCCCATTAAAAACCAAATTTTCTTGTATAGAGTCTAGTAGATAGTTTCTTAGTTAAATCTTTTGTTTCTCTTGTACATATTTTGCTAATCCAATGTGACTCTTAACTGAAATATGTTGGATTTTTGCCTTGAATAACGGAGTTCTAATCTTGCTTTCGCCGACATCCGGGTATTCTCTTTCCTTTTTCCCTGCTCAGCATAATCCTTTCCATATGTTGCATTTTAATTCTTTCCATATTTTGAAACATTGAGGACAATGTTTAGTTTAGGTTTGGGGGTATAGAGTAGATACCATGATAATTTGCCATAATTGAAAACAAACTCCTTCTTCTTTTTGAAAAAATTAAAAAATTCCAAAAAAATTGAAAAAATCAAAATTCCAATAAAAAAATTAAAAAATGAAAAATCATAAAAAATGGAGCTCATTTACCTTGAAATGTTGACTCTTGTGCAAATATGTTTTTATTAGGAGTCTTAGTCTAGATATTTAGGCACCCTGATTCTAGCACAATTCACATAGTGATAAGAAATTTGCACGCGCACGATCTACCAATACATGTATGGCCTCGATCTTCAAGGTGTTTGATAGGAAGTTACGATTTCCAATCACTTTAGAATACTGAACGAAACTTGACTAGCTTGTTCTTTGGTTGGTTGGGATAGAAGGTGGAGGTTACATTAAGAAAGACAACCATCGAATTTAACTGGGTGCATCAAAAAGGCTACCTCTTGCAAAGTGTCATGTAATCTTTTGTTTCTTTTTGTTATGTATCAAAAGTGTTCTCTTCAAAAAAAAAAAAAAAAAAAAAAAAAAAAATACAAAAATATCAAGTATTTATCAATTCCATCATCTCTTGTTCCAAAAATAAAAAGAGAATAGTCAATGTAAATAAGAGTCATGTAAATAGTCATCTTTTGTTGTTTTTTTTGTAATAAGCAAGGAAGGGTGTATGCCATTGATGTACAACGCGAGTAATTGTGAAATACCTCCAACTCATTCACAATTCTCGTAAAGTCCGGACAGCTAGCTAGATTTCGACCTCAGTTCTTAGCCTGAGAAACTATCTCTTGGTGATTAGTAGTCATGACTTCAGATCCTTCTTTACACATGTGTAGATACACTTTACACTCTTATCACATGTCTTTTTTTGTTATCAGTGCTAGGATTGTGCCTTCGATAGCTAGATTGACATCTCCATTTTGCTGTGAGCTTAAACTGTTTTGCACATGTCACATTTGATGGAATATGAGCTTATATTTTGTCCTTAGGTTTTGTAGGCACACCTCTGGTAAACCTTCACGAGACTTCACTCGTCCACTAGGGACACTTAGTGGTTTAAAAGGCTTAGTGCATACGCTAAATGCATTCGACAGACCAGCGACAGTGGTATAGTTAGGATTTCCTTAGTTTTGTTTTACTTGAGGACAAGTAAATTCAGGTTTGGGGGTATTTGATGAGTGCCAAATAATGTATATATTTATCCCTTTTTGTTGGCATTTTAACTCATCTTTTGTGCATTAATTCTACATTTTATCCCATATTCTGTATTTTCATTGTTTTCAAGAATAAATATTTTTCTTACTTAATTTTATATTTTTAGGTAATAAATAAAGTCTGGATGACTTGCGGAGCGGAAAAGAGCTGAAGAGTAGTGAAAAGCCGGAAGAAATTACACAAGGAAGCCGCAAAGAATGAAGCGCACGTCCAAAAAGCTAGGAATGGGCTCAAGAAGAATTGTTCTTAAAGAATGGGCTTGGCATACCCAAGGCCCAAAACCCTTACCCAAACCCATTTTCTATATCCATACCCGCCTCCATTCTCAGCCGTTAGATTGGATCCATCTCATCATCCAATGGTCGCTTCTTCATCGTGCATCAAAGTCTGAAGTCCCTGCAAAACACCATAGTGCCTAAATTCCAAGCCTTCAGATTAGATCACATTTTGAATCCAACAATCGCTTCTTTGCCTGCGCATCAAACCTCGATACTTCCGCTTAACACTACAACACCTAACCCCATCTAGAGCCGTTAGTTTCGTTGTTATCTGCATCCAACGGTCGCTGCCAGCATCTTCACTTTTAACCGTTGGATCCACCTACCATCGTCGCATCCCATAGACCATAGCGCGATACATCAAACTTCGATGATCCCGCTCAACACTCAAACACCTAAGTGTATATCCCACAAACCAAACATACCTTACCCAAATTCTCATCTTCCTCCTTCGAGCAGTCGAGCTCTGCTCCTGCCATGTCCGCCACCTTACCCTGCCCCGCTCAACCACCACCTCAACCACCACCATCTCCTCTCAAATCAACCAAACACCATAACCCATCTCCACTACCATCATTACAACCTATCTAGCCACCTAATTTCCCATTTTATACACGTTTTTCTCAAAACCCTAACGTGTGAAAAATTGGTAAATTAGGTGAGTTAGGAGAGCAATTGGAGGCGTGGGAAGCATCAGAAGACCATAAGGAAGCATGGGTCGACGTACTCAAGAGTTTTCAGAGATTAGGTAAGGGCTAATTCAATTTTTGATAAAACCCTAATTCTGGATTTTTGGGGATTTTATGTTTTAATGATTGTATGTATGAATTGGAAGCATGGGTGAGAGCTACTGAGTGGATTCAGAAAATTAGGTGAGGTTAATTTGTATTTTTTTTACAAACCCTAATTTTACTGATTTGGGGGAATTTTGGGGTTTCAACTGTATGTATAAATAGGGGACTTTGGGTGTTGTAGAAAGTATCTCTGGACTAGCCAGTGTATCCCCATGAGGGCTGGACTAGCCAGTTCCTCTTGGGTAGATTTTTCTTCCATGTTTGTAATCTTCTGTTTTAATTCCAAGTTTCAATTTCAATTACTCTTTATGATTACCATGTTTTAGTTCATCACTAGGAAGTAGATGAAGCCTCTATGCCACAGTGAAGTAAATGATTAGTTTTGTTCTTGATGAGCTTGATTTAGAACCATGGAGAATTGAGTACTCAGTGATGATAGTAACCTGTGATTGGTGGTGCTGTAAGAAGACCACCAATGCTAGGGGTGAACAGGATTAACTAGGTGAGCAATTTTCTTTAGATATAGGATAGTTAGTCAATTAGTGATCAAGTCCATCTGTGATTGATGGTGCTGTAAGAAGACCATCAATGCTAGGGGTGCATGAGTGAACTAGGTGAATAACTTATCCTAGATGAAAGCCCAGAACACAAGGCAGGCCTGAACTTTCACCTTGTTTACTAAGGCCAAGAGCAAGACTTGCACTGAACATGATATAGCTGAGGATTTAGGTGGATTCAATATCCTAGTTTTCCCAAATTCCCTGTTTAGGTAGATTTTACTTAGAAAACAACCATAGCTCCCTCCAAGTCCCTGTGGACAAACCCTTTCTTCCCATCACTAGCTACAATTGACCCTGTATACTTGCAGGTCAGTTTGTAGGTGTTTTCAAAACCCCATCAGGCGAGTGGGGGATAGTAGCCATTCTAAAATCCTATCGGTCGATCTTGGTTAGATCTAAAGCGTTCAAATCGGCTAGCCAAGTTGAATGGTCGAGACGATTTGCAGCAGTTAATGATTGTTGTTAAAGCAGCGTGAAGGACCATCTTTGGGCGATCGTTTGGGATCCCACGAGAAAGATGTAGCTCTACCGATCTCTCCTTACAGGAGGGGGATGTCCGGTGATCACAGCATCACCCCATCTATCATCAAGTACCCAATCTAAGCCGTCCGACCAGGCTAGCGAAGTCGGACGGACGAGATAATTTTACGGCAGATGCTTTCCATCGTTGTTTTAGGGTTTGGAAACCGTGTGGCCATCCCCTAGTTTGGTTAATCGAACCAAAACGTCGGGTGTTGCTTTGAACAGGTCGATCGGCCATGTGTGAAGACAAGCCGCTAGTGACTATGCTGACATCTCCTAGGTCGTCTAAAATTAGATCTAAGCCACTCGATTTGGCTGGAGAAGATGGGTGGTTTGCGACAGTAGCATACTTCCGCGAGTACAAATTAGGGTTTTAAAACGGCCACGTCCATCCTAGTTCGATCGAACAACTTGATGCATTATAGACTTGCCGCGGCTAGGTCGATCGACCAAGGGAGGAGTTGGGACGACAGTGAACACATTAGTCCTTCTTCGATCGTTTGAGACGCGATCTAGGTCGTCCAACTAGGCTGGCTACGTTGGACGGATGCAATGGATTTTGAGACCGTTTTTGCCGGTCTCAACTCGTTTGATTTTGTTTTGCCAACAGCGCGATCACCCACATTGGGGTTAATCGTGCGAAGCGCTGCGGGTATACTAGGTGGAATCCGTTCGTCCAGGGTATTAGTAGGCCCGCCAGTGGTCACCATGATGATCGCCTAGTTCTGCTAGGAGTAGGCCATGCTTGTTGTATTGCGTGGCCAAATTGCATGGACGCGATTATTTTTTGATACTGGCATGGACAGTCTAGATTTTCCCTAAGGAATTTAAACGTGTTTGATAGAGATATATCTTAATTAAAAGTGTGTCGATACGAAAATCTCTTTGTCAGAGAACGTTGCAACCCGTGTGAGTACTTTCATGCAGGTCGTAATACTGACACTTCGGGAGATTCACGCTACTCTGCTGAGAGTGAACATTTAATCGTCACATGTCATGTCAATATTGAGAGATCGGTTGGGAACATAGCATAGGAAAATACTAGGCAAGTCATGCATTAGTGAATAATGCTGGTGGAAGATAAAATTCACAAAATATTTTGGGATTGCTGTTGCACGCACCATTCTAAGTTAATTTCATATATACATATATATTGAATTGCTCAATATATATGTGAGGGAAGAGGCTTAATCACTCATTTCTTTTAAATGGCTTATGTTCCTTTGCAGGATGACAGCGCATTAAATACAGGATTTACGATTTTAGCCCTTGAACTAAAAACCACCATCAACACCTATGTACTTGCTTGGATGTTTCACCTGAGATATATGTTGGAGACTTGAACATATTTTTACCTTGTTAGAAGTTTCTTTGCTGAACTTTGAAAGTATTTAAGTATGAATGTTTTTCATTTGATAATTAGATTGAAATGAATGTTGAAAATGTGGTTTTACTGTCAGTTTTCTGATGTCTTTTTCCCTTGAGAACTGGCACCAATTGGCAGGGAATTATACCTTATTTTCTTTTGGAAAATGTCCATATATATCTTATCTAAAATGGGTTTAAAGGGTTTGTTGTTTCGATTTTTCGTTTAGGAGATTTGGCCCTTGAGGTAGAGCACTCTAAATCTGAAATCTGTAGGTTCACAGTTCTGTGACCTACTTTGCGCACACTTTTGACCGACCATTTAAACTCGGAATCTAGATTTATTTATTTTTTTGAAAATTAAGTGGATTGATAAGGAAACTAGTACATAGGATTTTCCAAAGTATTGGTTTCCCTTATCTCAGTTGGGTGACTTGAGATATTGGCTTCTACCAACACGTTGTTCTCCCTGATTACAACATTAGATAAAGCAAAAGAGTTTGTGAAATTTAAAATGCATTTGAAAGGTGTGTCTTTCTTCTTTCTAAATTGGGGTCAAGCTATAAATTTCAACTTCAAACGAAGTATGTGGAGCCTCGACAACGCAGACTGTTAGGGACGTGTTTCTGCGGTACTTTTTACCCAGATTTCTTCGGTATCTTACTTAAATTCCTTTCATCCTTGTACTTTTGGACTTTAAGACTTATTAGGTTGAGATAAAACTTTTAGTGTGACTAGTTAAGGCCTGGTTAATAAGATGAGAGCATAAAATGTAAGCTTTAGGAAATGAATTAGAGTTTCGAGACCCGACCGTAATAACTAGAAATTGGGTTAAATCCAAGACCCGAATTTTGGAGTGTTACAAGGTATTAACTTCCACACTTTTCGTGACATCTTATGGCAACATTCAGACCAGCTTTCAGATTCAGGAAATTACCAAGTTGTAGCAGGACATGGTTTACAGTTTTTATCACACTGCCACAAATGACATAAATATTATCATTTGGGATAAATAGATTTATATTGGCCATAAATTTAGCATTCATATTTTCAACATACCAGGAATATTCACTCCATTCGTGGCCAGATATTAGTTTAGAGTTGGAAGCCGAGAAATATTTATAACATCATAGCCAATCCCATGCATGAATAGTCAAGTAGTCATCCATGCACAATCCACGTGTTAGAGGCTATGTAGTTCTCTAACACTAGTTAGTCCCATCCGAACTGTTAGACCATAGATCGGTTGAACCCACCAAGCGTTGGTATGTCAAGTTTGGTTATCATATTTTAGTGAACCAAAACTCATTCAAAGAGTCGCTTGGTTATTTACTAGAGTGAACTTCGTATAGGTTTAGCTTGAAAGTATTAGGATATGAGACATTACAAGTATTACATGAAGACTTGAAGAATGTGAAGAAGTAAGGAGCTACAACAACGACGTCATCCTTCCACTTGAGGTTAGAAATATTTGACTTGAACTGTTTCATTCCCTAACGTATCTTTCAAGTCGTGCATATTAAAAAACATAACTGTGAAGCTGTGAATGATTATACTCTAGTTAGACATAGTATTAAGGAATACAATACGAAGTATAACGCTTATCTTTTGAACTTCGTATATAAGACATCGACATAATTAATCGTATGAATGCTATTGTGATTATGTATGGGTATGGGTGAATATTTCGTCCTAGGAAACAATGTTTTACATTAGTTTAAAGGAAGTACAATTCATAAACTTGCTTTATGAATCGAAAGGGAAATCGCCAGGCTTATTGGTATAGTTATTCATTGCAATTTTTTGAATTACCAATATGTGTGTTTAGTATAACCGCTCATGACTTTTTTATGTTCTTGGTAAAACTATTCACAAGGGCTGACTAATGTATTGGTATGACTTTTATTAGTGAAACCGATCTTAAGTAATTACCTGAGATGGTATGATCGATTTGTTGTAATTGGTAATACCAGGTCTAGACATTGGGGGACCAATCCTAGTAAGAGGTGCAACCGATTACAAAAGGGGAATCGATCCTTGTAAGAGGTGCAACAAGTTTTTAGTTATCGGGAACCGATCCTATGAACATGTGCAACACGTTTTTAGTTATTGGGAACCGATCCTATGAACATGTGCAACATATACAAGTTAGATACCATATATATGTGGGAACCGATCCTAGTACATAGTCAACCAAGTTTTGGTAACTAGCGTGTGACTAATTCTAGTACCCACATGGAGGTAGAATGATGTAGATTTTAGATAACCCAAATTAATGATTAAATGAAACTCAGTTATATCCGCAGCGCACAGGTCAATAGTAATATAGATAGCAAATGCGGTTCGTTCCCACAGGGAGTGTGAAATACTCTACCAACTAATACCAAAAATTAAATAATCAACAAGATAATGTTTTAAGGATTTTTAGAAATTCGGAACAAAATGAAATGATAAATGATTTAAAGATAAACAAAAAGAGCGTGGGTTATTAGGATTTTCGGTTTCCACCAATTAACTATGCAAACTCTACTAATCTTTAAAAGTATATTCCATGTTTTTTCAAATATTGTTTCTCCGCTATAGTTTTCTTCGCTTCATGAGTAGTGATTCTAAAGCATTACCTATCTATCCTTGCATACCACGTCTAGGGATTTAACCGAAGCACGCAGTATCAATTCAAAAGCATAAATAATCTAGAAAATCACATCAACAATAGAATACCAAGCCAAATGAAGAAAAACTACTAATCAATCAACTCATTATTAAGCATATAAAAATATAGTTTTCATGATAAAATTGGGTTCTACCTAGACCCTAACATAGATTTAGCTAGCCATGGCATTCACAAAAAACCATAAAAAGATTAAAATCAAATAGCTAAGCAAAAATGGAGAAGAAAAACTCCAAAATCCTTCTCATGTTTCTCTTCCCGCTCTGTGGCCGGGCGCCCCTAGTATATTTTGAAACAACACATAAACATAGCTCACAAATGAATTCACGTTTTTCTTCTTCGTCGCCACATCACCTCCCAATAGAAGACTGCCACATGTCATGAAAATATAAATTCACCCAATGATGTTGTGCCGCGTGTCATAATATGACGGGACATTGTAAAGTATCACCGAATCTCCACTTTCCATAATATATGAATTTCATTTAGAAAGCATGATATTTTCTTGCATGTGTTGGGTCCCACCTTAACTGTATTTGCAAAATGACGCCAGTTGACTTCAAATATTCATTCAGATTCTTTATATAAATATAGCAAGAGAACTTATATAAGGACAAGATATATTAATCTTTCCTTTTTCTTCATTTGCACGTGATCATGGAGGTGATATTCTTCCATTCTTATGCTAACAATAATAAAGTCACTCTTGACCAATCTTAGGTGGCATTAGTGCACTGACATCGACTCGCTTCACCATTAAGTCTCACATTTTGATGTTTATTCGCTGGATGATCGAATTCACTTGTATTTTCTGCAAAAGCACTAAAATAGTGTCATTAGTCAAAATATTGAGTCCTAGCTAATATAAATATGAGTATAAAATGTATCACTTTCGTGGTTATCAACACCCCCACACTTATATTTTGCTAGTCCTCGAGCAAAACAAAGAATTGACCCGCTACACAGATGGTCATATGAATATAGAGACCCGCTACACAGCTGGTCATATCATTTTTTTTCTTGTTTTTTTTAGACCCGCTACACAGCTGGTCAAATAATAAGATAAAGAGAGAGAGACCCGCTACACAGGTGGTCATAGAAAATACCATACAAAAGACCCGCTACACAGGTGGTCATGACCCTAAAAACCATAACGATAATAATGTTTTTTTTAAGACCCGCTACACAGCTGATCATTTTTTTTAGACCCGCTACACAACTGGTCATAATTTATTTCTTTTTTTAAATCCTAACCAAAGTGCCACTCCCCCACACTTAAATATTACATTTTCCTCATTGTAATTGAGTCATCCAACGTAGAAATCAAGGTGGGAAATTATAAATTGCAAAAAAAAAAAAAAAAAAAAAAAAAAAAAAAAAAAAAAAAAAAAAAAAAAGATAGAGAAAAGGGAACAAATCTGATGGGTTGACTCCCACGAAGCGAAATGTATTGTTTCCCTGCTTTCAATAGCACATAACCTCAAACAAAATGAGGTTGATACCCCAAAGTAAGCTGCCAATCATATATATAGAGTCTGAAAAATTGGGGATCAACCCAACCAATCCGGTCAGCTGAAAATATGCACCTGCAAAAACTATAATCATCCAAAGATATATGTGAATCCATTCCCCATAAATAACAATCCTTAGTAATCAATCCATGCATTGTCAGGATATGTAAATCATTCACACAAAGAGGTATACATTTTTCAATAGCTTCTAGTTGAGGTGCACGCCCTAAATCAGGTTCTAAATCAGCGGAAATAACTTTTATGGCTGATATTGGTTCCAGTTGAGAAAAATAGGGCACATGAACATATGTTGGCTCAAATGGAGCAATAATATCATGACTCATAGACCCGTTATCATCTAAAACGGTTTCATTATCAATATCATCAAGACAAAAAAATTCTGAACTTAATGGCTTAAAGGTCATGGTCGAAACTTTCTCGACTAATGGAACTAGTCGAGACTCGAACAAAACTAGAGGTTCTAGTTTGGATTTCCATTTATTAGTGTCTAATAGCGGTGTGGAGTCTAACAAGGCATTGACTTCACAAATAACACTATCGTCGTCAAAATCATACCCAAAATGATCTAAGCAAACCTCTAATGGATCTTCCGAGTGGCTCTTGCAAAAGGCTTGCGAGTGCATACTTTCTTTTCGCCCACAACACTTAAGGCTAAGGTACCTAAAAAAAATCAAAAAAAATGCGTAAAAAGAACCAAAAAAAGTCTAAAATAAAAACAAAATAAAATTATGTACAAAAAGATATCAGTCAGAGAGTATTTTGCAACCACTCCCCGGCAGCGGCGCCAAAAACTTGATGTAGATTTTAGATAACCCAAATTAATGATTAAATGAAACCCAGTTATATCCGCAAGCACACAGGTCAATAGTAATATAGATAGCAAATGCGGTTCATTCCCACAGGGAGTGTGAAATACTCTACCAACTAATACCAAAAATTAAATAATCAACAAGATAATGTTTTAAGGATTTTTAGAAATTCGGAACAAAATGAAATGATAAATAATTTAAAGATAAACAAAACGAGTGTGTGTTATTAGGATTTTCGGTTTGCACCAATTAATTATGTAAACTCTACTAATCTTTAAAAGTTTATTCCATGCTTTTTCAAATACTGTTTCTCCGTTATAGTTGTCTTAGCTTCATGAGTAGTGATTCTAAAGCATTACCTATCTATCCTTGCATACCACGTCTAGGGATTTAACCGAAGCACGCAGTATCAATTCAAAAGCATAAATAATCTAGAAAATCACATCAACAATAGAATACCAAGCCAAATGAAGAAAAACTACTAATCAATCAACTCATTATTAAGCATATAAACATAGAGTTTTCATAATAAAATTGGGTTCTACCTAGACCCTAACATAGCTTTAGCTAGCCATGGCTTTCACAAAAAATCATAAAAAGATTAAAATCAAATAGCTAAGCAAAAATGTAGAAGAAAAACTCCAAAATCCTTCTCATGTTTCTCTTCCCGCTCTGTGGCCGGGCCCCCTAGTATATTTTGAAACAATACATAAATATAGCTCACAAATGAATTCACGTTTTTCTTCTTCGTCGCCACATCACCTCCCAATAGAAGACTGCCACATGTCATGAAAATATAAATTCACCCAATGATGTTGTCCCGCGTGTCATAATATGACGAGACATTGTAAAGTATCACCGAATCTCCACTTTCCATAGTATATGAATTTCATTTAGAAAGCATGATATTTTCTTGCATGTGTTGGGTCCCACCTTAACTGTATTTGTAAAATGACGTCAGTTGGCTTCAAATATTCCTTTAGATTCTTTATATAAATATAGCAAGAGAACTTATGTAAGGAAAAGATATATTAATCTTTCCTTTTTCTTCATTTGCACGTGGTCATGGAGGTGATATTCTTCCATTCTTATGCTAACAATAATAAAGTCACTCTTGACCAATCTTAGGTGGCATTAGTGTGCTGACATCGACTCGCTTCACCATTAAGTCTCACATTTTGATGTTTATTCGCTGGATGATTGAATTCACTTGTACTTTCTGCAAAAGCACTAAAATAGTGTCATTAGTCAAAATATTGAGTCCTAGCTAATATAAATATGGGTATAAAATGTAGCACTTTCGTGCTTATCATAGAACTGAAACTTGTTTTGGTAGAACCGTGAAACCCATGATTTGTGATTTGATAGGATAATCAATCACATAGTTCTTAGAAGTCAGATGAACCAATTCTAAACTCGTTTGAAGTGTGGCAAATCGATTCCAAGATTGTAAACATGAAAAAGGATTTACAAAATAAAGATGTCGACATACTTTGAACATGTGCAGTAACTCTTATCATTTATTGTTCAAAGACATTCCTTAATAGCTAAAGGAGAATCCCGGATCGAAATAAATTGAGAATCTTTTAATTAAGGTTTTTTGTTTTATATGCTTTTAATTTCCAGCAATTAAAATGTATATCTTTAGAAAATAAAAATTAGTAATGTGCATTTACTAGTTGGAGATTTTCTACTGAGATTTCGGTCATTAATTGGACAGAGCATTTCCAGGAGTTATGAAAACCGATTTTGGTGTTTATTGCATATCTTTGAGAATATTCGGTTTTGGAAATTCCTTTGTGTCCAAACTTCCTTGGTATATAAATATTGAAGTTTTCATTTCAAGCAAACTAATTCTTAGACCGAGCAAAACTACCTAGTTGTGTTGTTACTGGTGGAGCCGCCTATTCGGAGAGGAAAGTAACCTAATTAGGCGAAATCTCTTACGGCCGCTCAGTTTAAAGACTTCTTTGGGATTGAGAAGCTCTATTAGTACCGTTGGTGGGAAACTAGATAATTACAGTTTATTATTAGTTTTCGATTGATTTGATTGACTAACGGTTGTTGAACTTTGATTGCACCTAGTTTGTTTATGCTTGAGAATCTTCTCTTCTGAAATACTCAAATTAGATCGAATTTTCGACGGGGATCTTTAGACTGTTTTTAGTTCTAAAGACGTCTCTTAATAATCCATTGTTAACAGACTCTGTTCTGTGTAATATTGATCATAAGAGATTCAAGTTGATTGTGTATAGGTGTTTATTGAAGATCTAAGAAAATTTGAAGACGAAGAAGATTTCTGATTTGGGTTCATAATCTTTGGTGTGTACACAAAACTTTTTTCGGATGGAAAAGGATCCCACTATAATCGGTTTATCTTTGTGATAGATTTGATTGATTAGTTGAGTAGATCGCCATCAATACAATTCTTTGTGATTCAAAGTATTGATTGCAATATCTTGAAAATTACTTTGGTAATTGTTATTGGATATATCTAAGGGCCTGAAAAAGGAGTTTATTGGGATAAACGGAATAGCCTTTTGTCAAACTCATATCACTTGGTTGAAAAGAGTTGCTACCGAACAGATGTGTTGTTCCTTTACTATTTGGAATACGAACCAAAGGAATTGTTCCAAGTGCGTGACTTATTGCAAGTTGGAGGCGCAGGGATACAGACGGAACTAGGTGAACTATAGGTTTTGTTTCTTGGTCTCAACTATAAGAAGTTGGTTTAGATTTTGTATAGCGGTTTAATCCTAAGAGTATTCAATTCTGGACAAGGTCCCGGGGTTTTTCTGCATTTACAGTTTTCTCGTTAACAAAATATTGTTGTGTCGTTTACTTTTAATTTCCGCATTATAATTGTTTTATTATAATTAAATTAAATTGCACTTTGTACGTTAACAAGGCACTTGATATTGATCCCATTGGTTTCGGTTAGTTCCGTACCTTTTATCAAGTGATCACTTTGTTGTTTTATTGTCTCGATTCCATATCCATAGACAATCACACAAAGTGTATTGGTTTTTTCCACTTTCCTTTGATATTTAATTCACGAGTTAGGCCAGTTCGAACTAACCCTATATCAAGTGCACATTGTGTTAAAATATTCTTTGAGTAATTGTATCTCCAAGAGGTTTATACAAAATGGGTCTTGTATTGGTTGTGATCAAAATAAAAGAATGTGGTGTATTTGGGTACCCTCGTCTTTTCAATTGGTATCAGAGCAGGCAAACACGAAAAGATCTAACAATCTATGTTTGGTGCGATCTAAACTATAAAAATTGAATCTATGTCTGATTCAGTTAACGTTATGCAAGAGTATGAATACTCAAAATTTTAAGATGTCACCACTTCGTTAACTCATGATCCAGGAGTTGCGAAAACATCTGTGTCGTGCTCTGATGAAAAAGAAGATGCTGATAAAGAGTTGATAAAACTCCTAAAGCCTATAAAATCTGTGTCTACAAAAGTGTTGATATTAAAGATGGAGTCAAATCTTCTTAAGAATGAGATCAGAGATAAAGACATTCAACTGAATATTCTAGCCAAAGAGAATATGGATCTCACTGTCAAATTAGAATCTCTTGGTAAATCTCTAACTCAAGATAAAGAGACGCGTCTTATGACTCTGACTAATGATGTTGTTGTGATTTCTTCTGATATTGAGGAAACTAAAAGTCCTTGCTCGACTTTTATAGACTGTGATAAAACCGGTTTAGCCACATATGAAACCGATCAAGATTATGGTAGTTTTCCTAACTAAATCAAGTCAGAAGAGGATGAGAAACCATCTTCTACAACTACTGATGATCAGACGAAATCTTGTCCAAAGGAAACTTTGAACCGATTCCGTGAACGTGATCTTAAGGAATACAACTTTCAGTCACTTGACAGGAAACATATACTTCTTCAGAATACGTTAGTAACGATATTGAAAGAAGTTTCTTGTCTTAAAAAACTGAAAAACCATTCCTCAGTAGAAAGATAGAATATACCACTACCCGTTAAGATCAACTCAAAAGAATCAGAGGAAAGAGTTGATAATGGTTTCTGAAAAAAGGTTCCTCCTCACCCATATCGAAACAATTCTTGTTTTGATGAAAAACGATTCCAGAAGAAAGGGAAAGAGAGAATCTCTGCCAAAAGAAACAATCAGGAAATTCCCATAATTGTTTCAGATAATCATGTTGATGTGTACCATAAGGAAATCCTTAAAATGAGAAAATATTATGAAAATCTCATTGACATAATTAAGAGAGATTTATCTATCTCTGAAAATCCTCACATCAGTACATCTTCTCCATATGATCATATCTCTAGAGTTAGAAAGATCATTATTCTGGGAGAAAATATTTTGGGCAGAAATTCCCAAGGAGAAACATGAACTATATTTCTGATACTTGTTGTAAGCTAGAAAAAGCTTACCCAGATACAACTTAGTTGTATCAAAAGTGTGCACTCTCATCCTCTTTCGTGCTCTTAGTATCGGATGGGAAAAGCACATAAAAATCAAGGGCACAGGTTCATGATAGCTTCTATTTTCAGTAATAAGAGATATTTTAAAGAATATCTTCCTTTCAATAAAAAGAGAAGTTCGAAAAATATTGTGTAGTTTCGGAAACCCTGTTGTTCTGAACTAAATATACTGTTATCAAAATAAGAAAAATATTCTCTTAGGTATATTGTCTTCTCTTGGTAAAACTTTTAAGTATGTCTTCTGCAACTCGCAGTGTTACAAGGAGTAATAAAAGGGAAGCACGAAAGGTGAGAAACTGTCAAGGTTTTGTCTCGAAACGAAGAATCAGGAAGATTGTCTCAAGAATCGATTCTGATCCTGACCCTGATCAAACTCAAGAAGAGTCATATCTTTTTGCGTTCAATAGTTCAGATCTTACCAAGTGGTTTCCCACAGATGGTATGTGTGAAGTTTTGCATGGGTTTGAAGAACTCATAGGAAATATTTTTACTTTGGTTCAAGATCGAGATGAACTAAAAGATAAAATAAAAGATACAAAAAGTGAGCTTGCAGACTTGAAATTACAAGTTGAAGATCTCGAAAAACAGAAAGTGGTTGCTGACATGTCTTATAAGACATGCTTTAAAAGTTTGAGCACTGAAGAAACCTCAGTGAACAACAAGAGCACCACTAGAGATTAAGTTATTTAATTTGCTGTAATACTTAATCAAAAGAAAATAGACATCAATTTTTTATTTCTTTCAATAATTGTATAAGGTCTATTTATGAATAAAACTATTTAAGAATAAAATTATTATTTTATAATTTTTCTTGTGATAGTTTTCGTTTACATAGCCTGTGCTTGAATGCTTTATATTATTTCTATGTATGTTTATGGGATGTTTAATTTCGGTTTTCATGACCTTAATATTCGATCTCATATTGTGTGAACCCTTATGGTTTGGGTGACTTTTTGATTTAGCGGGATTGAGTTATATCCCATGTTGGTAGGCTTTATCAAAGGATCATGAGGGGTTCCGATTGACACAAATATATGAAAAAGTCATAATGTGTTGTATCATTTGGTTTAGCATAAAAGCATATGTGTTTCGGGGTTTCAACTTTTGCATTGCAATAGTTAAAAACCGGTTTTCAACCTTTCTCTGGTAAAGGTTGCTCTTTGTTGTTGTTCTTTTGTTTTTGTGAGAGGATGACAACATAACGGGGGAGAGTTCTAATGTGAACTTGCGATTAATGACATATCTTTCGGGAGTGAAGAGGATGCGGAATCTGAGTTAACGAATTTGTTAGTTAATCGTTTTCTTGTTTAAGAAAAGCCTGATTTTATTGCATATATTTATTGCTTTTTCATAACAAAATTTCGGTACAATTGATGTTTATTTCATTATTTGTGTATGGATGTGTGTGTTGTTGATGATTTTTGATGTCATTGTAGTAGTAAATAAGATTCGTTTCAGACTTGTGAAGGAAATGAAATTTTTAGATTTAATAAAATTATATATACAAAAATATTAACAAGATGAAGAGAGTTACTGGCACTCGGGATTCCACCAATTCTCACATTCATGCAGTTCAATATTTAATTCCGGACAATTAAAGCTCATAAAATAACAAACATCGACTCTAAATCTTTGCTAAGGTAGATTTTATAAAGAATTATATGTAAATCACAAGCATGACGCATCAAAAGTACCTAAGATAAAGCATGCGACATCAAACGAAATCACAAATAATCAAGAAAAATCATAAATCAATTACAATAGTGCAAATAGTCATAAAGAAATTAAATAGAATTACCACATGGGTGAAAAACAGCTTCCTCCGTCGTCCCAGTGATGGGTTCTAGCTCCGCATATTGAAAACACGCTCAAAATTCATTTTTATTGCTCGAAGGGTGTTTACAAGGATGAAAATGGAGATGAAATAATAAAACAGTGAATGTGCGACCCACAGAAAGCGTCCAAAATGAACGACACAGAAGAAGTGCTATTGTTACTGTAGCTCTAAGACCCACACCAACGACCCAAGCCTGTGAGTCTGTTTCACTGTTGATAAACGACTGTCCATGCGAGTCTGTTCTTCGTGTTCTTGGTGTTCTTCATCATCAGCAGCAGCAGAAACAGAGTTTCATCAACTCTTGATTTCTCTCTCCTGAGCTCTCCTATCGACCCCAAACTCTCGACTCTGTAGCCTCCCCCAATCACTCTATATCCTTCTAGGATTCCCAGCAACTTATTTATACCCATAGCGACTCCAAATCTCTCGAGTAAATGCAAAATATTTTTGATTATTCTCCATGCAAGGTATTGGTATTTTCTTCCTTTTTTTATCTCCTCACGCGCTCTGCTGGTATTGACATGTTCCAATTACTTTGATACACGACTCTTGAATGAATTGAACTCCATCCAGCCACATGCTACCACCAAGAATATCTCAACAAAATACCAAAAATATCTCTCGAGAATATTCTTTCACTGTTTCAACCAATCTCCACATTGTAGCCATATTTGATCAATTCCATCACACATACCTTCCCTGTTTGAATGAAACAGGTCATTCTGCAACCAATTCCGACCAAAAATCCGATTAAATTTCAGCCAAATCACTTCCACAAATACACGCAGATACAGTCAAACCCGTGAACCCTGTTTTCTTTGGATCCAACTATCCAGCCAACCTGGATTGATTCTAAGACCCTTACTGGCCATGTTTCACCTAATGAGTTATCCCAAACAAGTATAGCCATTAAATCTCACTATAAAGCTTCGAATTCTCATACCCTAATTCTGGTCCGTGAAGAACAACTTTCCCGCCAAAACTGTGTTTCTTCAGATCCATGATTCTAGCAAACCCAGCCAAAGTTTATGAATTCCATCAATCATACCAACCCTGTTAAGCTTTAACAGACTCACCCAAGAAGTTTCAGCTATTGAATCTCATTATTCACACCACAAACACAAACCCTAATTCTGTTCCGTGAAGTTCAAAATTTCCCGCCAAAACTCAAAATTTGAATTGTTGAAGATGAAGTTCCCCTATCCTGAACTGGAGTGCGAATAGCATATGCCTTTTGGGGTGACCTGGGGTGCCCCTTAGTAATTGAGGTGCCCCTTATCCAACGGTGAGAGTCCGAATAACACGTGTGCTCCGGGGTACAAAAACCACTTTTCGAGCAACTTTCTCCAAAAGAGCTTATTTAACAAAAACAATTACAAACAAGTTTATTAGTGATAAAATGAGTCCCAGCTAATGTATTTATGGGTGAAAATGTGTCGCACTTTCTTGCTCATCAAATTCCCCCACACTTACATTTTGCTAGTCCTCGAGCAAAACAGAAAACTGACCCGCTACACAGCTGGTCATATAATAAGAGACATAGAGAGACCCGCTACACAGCTGGTCATAATTTTTTTTTAAGACCCGCTACACAGCTGGTCATAGAATGCAAGAACAAAGAAAAGACCCGCTACACAGCTGGTCATAACCCTAACAATCATTTTTTTTTTATATAGACCCGCTACACAGCTGATCATTTTTTTTTTTTGGAGACCCGCTACAAAGCTGGTCATAACATGCAAGGAAATTCCTGAAAAAGAAAAGTAAAACGTTAAACACTCCCCCACACTTAAACATTACATTGTCCTCAATGTTATTGAGTCATCCAATGCAAAATTTAAGATGGGAAATCCATAAGATGAAAAAAAGTAAACTAAAATATAAAAATAAAAATAAAATAAGATACACCTACTGGAATGTACAAAAAAGGATCCCCAAAAATTAACAACCTGAAAATTTGGGGATCGACCCAAAATACAACATTTGTAAATGACAGCTTCACACTTATGTTATAACGATGCGGAGACATTGAAACTATCAAAAACAAAGATTTACCCCTAAACCAAGTTTTTATTGCACAAGGAAGTGCGTAAAGAACAAAATATGGGGATACTATTGGGACTGGGAAATTGTCAATTGGCTCATGCACGGTATTAGAAACAGGGACGTCCTCTGGGTATTTGGATGCAACGTATTCCAACAAAATTTTTGAAGCACATAATTCTAACCCTAAATTAGGTAACTTTTGGAAGTCTAGGGGACTAGAAACAACCTCTAAGTTGGGTGAAAGATCTTGCGAGATAGGTTCTTCTAATAAATTAGACGAATCATCTACACAATCGTTCACAGGGTCATCTATATAGTCAGTATGGGACAGAGAGTCACTACATGATTCATCATCATCGGCAGCAAATAATCTTTGACATTCAAGAACTCTCAATCTCTGTTCCAAACTAGGTGGTGTGTGTTTATAATACTTCTCGTATATCTCTAAAGGAGATTCTTCACTTACCACATATGGATCAAAAACTCCATACTGTTGCCTCTGCATGTATTCACCAAGCGTCATCTCAGATGATGATGCATGCTGATTTGAATTTCTACGCTTATATTCTGCCAATGTCATCTTAGGTGACGTCTCCTCGGAAGAAGTCATCATCCTCAAAAATTCCCTGCAAAGAAATACAAAAAGAAACACATAAAAAGGAAAAAAAAAATAATCTAAAATAAAATGAAAATACTGTACAAATAATAATAAAATAAATAAAAAATAAATAAACCTAAAAATTAATCTAAAAACAAATCCGCGTCGGCGCCGCCAAAATGATAATATTTTTGATTGTGGTTGTTGTAGTAGTAAAGATTCGAACTCTAAGACTTGTTAAGATTAATTTTAAAGGAATAAAATAGAGAGTTACTAGGTCTAGGATTCGGCCAAACTCATATCAATAGGTTCAATTGTTCATTCTCAAACAATTATCGCTCGACAAATAAAACAACATCGACTCTTATTCTTGCCAAGGTAGATCCTCCAAACATTAATTATAAATCGTAAGCATATGACATCAAACATCTAAGCAAGCATGACCCATCTAATAAAATAATAACTAATTTTTTCAAATCATAATTCTATTTTAATTAAGTGCAAAAGTCAAATAGAAAATAAAACAAATTCACCCAAGTATGAAGTCCGGCTTCCTCCGTTGTCCCAATGATGGGGTCTAGCTCATCATGTTGTTGGAAACACGCTCAAAAATCATTATTATTGCTCAAAGGGTGTTTACAAATGATGAAAAGGGAGAAATAATTCAAAACCGGGTTTGTAACAATTATATTTGTTACAAATCAGAGAACTACGACCCTCGGCTGTGGGTCGTTACCACTGTAGCATATAAGACTGTCTTGCGACTGTCGTATTCAATGTAGCATAAACGACTGCTTGTGTGGGTCAATGTTCTTCGTTCTTCACTGTTTTTCTGCTGCTGCTGCAGATTTCTCTGTAGCAATTCTCTCGACTCTGTAGCCTCCCCCAATCACTCTATATCCTTCTAGGATTCCCAGCAACTTATTTATACCCATAGCGACTCCAAATCTCTCGAGTAAATGCAAAATATTTTTGATTATTCTCCATGCAAGGTACGGGTATTTTCTTCCTTTTTTTATCTCCTCATGCGATCTGCTGGTATTGACATGTTCCAATTACTTTGATACACGACTCTTGAATGAATTGAACTCCATCCAGCCACATGCTACCACCAAGAATATCTCAACAAAATACCAAAAATATCTCTCGAGAATATTCTTTCACTGTTTCAACCAGTCTCCACGTTGCAGCCATATTTGATCAATTCCAACACACATACCTTCCCCTTTTGAATGAAACATGTCATTATGCAACCAATTCCGACCAAAAATCCGATTAAATTTCAGCCAAATCACTTCCACAAATACACGCAGATACAGTCAAACCCGTGGACCCTGTTTTCTTTGGATCCAACTATCCAGCCAACCTGGATTGATTCTAAGACCCTTACCGGCCATGTTTCACCTAATGGAGTTATCCCAAACAAGTATAGCCATTAAATCTCACTACAAAGCTTCGAATTCTTATACCCTAATTCTGGTCCGTGAAGAACAACTTTCCCGCCAAAACTGTGTTGCTTCAGATCCATGATTCTAGCAAACCCAGCCAAAGTTTATGAATTCCATCAATCATACCAACCCTGTTAAGCTTTAACAGACTCACCCAAGAAGTTTCAACGATTGAATCTCATTATTCACACCACAAACACAAACCCTAATTATGTTCCGTGAAGTTCAAAATTTCCCGCCAAAACTCAAAATTTGAATTGTTGAAGATGAAATGCCCCCATCCTGAACTGGGGTGCGAATAGCAGATGCCTTTTGGGGTGACCTGGGGTGCCTCTTAGTAATTGAGGTGCCCCTTATCCAACGGTGAGAGTCCGAATAACACGTGTCCCCCGGGGTACAAAAACCACTTTTCGAGCAACTTTCTCCAAAAGATCTTATTTCACAAAAACACCTACAAACAAGTTTATTAGTGATAAAATGAGTCCCAGCTAATGTATTTATGGGTGAAAATGTGTCGCACTTTCGGGCTCATCATGTGTGATTCGATTGTTTCCGGTTAAGAAAAACGGTTGTTATCTTGCTTTATTGTTTGGTATCAATTGTTTAGGCTTACGAAATTTCGGTGCAATTGCGGTACTTTAATGTTTGTGTTGTTTCAATTGCTTCCGGTTGAGGTAAATAATTATGCAAGTTGATTTATTTGGTTTGTATGAATTGTTTATGGCTTAACAAAAGAAAAGGTTTTCGGGATGAATTGTTTAGTCCAATTCGATTCCGGATAAGAGAAATTAAGTTAATTCTGATCTTAGTTAGACTTATCAAAGTGGAGGTTTCGGTTACTCAAGTCTAATCGAATGCCTTAACAAGAAATGGTAGTTAACTAACCTAGTACTTGTCTTGTTTAAAAGTGAAAGATATAAGTTATTGATGAGAATAACTAGAGCCTTAAGAGAAAAATAAAGTTAATTCTGATCTTTATTTTGGTCTTATCGAACAAGCGATTGTATTTGTGCCTCCGGTTTAGAAAAGGAACTAAGGTGCTTAGTCGATTTTTGGTTTGCTAAATTATTAGGGAAAATTGCTTCGGGGAATTGTTTCCTTGGTAACATATCAAAACAAAATTACTTTGTAGTTTCGGTTTTGATATTGGTTATCAAAAATGGTGTGTGGAACCCTCTTGCTTAACTCTTATAGGTTGCAAGTCTCTTTGTAATATTTGTAAGATCCATTTGGTTTGTTCTTTTATTTGCTCGTACCTTTGTCATTTTGTGACAAAAAGGGGAGGAAATATATGGAGTAAACAAGTGATATTGATATTGATTTGTATTGATTTGGTATCACTAAGGAAAGGACAATGGTGCTTAAACATTATATCTAACGAAAAGAGTAAAGCATAGACTAAGGGGGAGTAACATATCATATGATGATGGAAATAACAAAGACGTGCATATGGAAAATCTACCTATCTTACCTTTAGGGGGAGTTGGTAGGTTGGGAAACCTACAATGATAATACTGCAAGCGCACAGTGTCTAACTAGTAGAACAACGACAAGTACAGGTCGTTCCCACGAGGAGTGTGAAATACTTCTACTAACTAATACCAAGAATCAACAAATCAATAAGGTGATGTTTAACGATTTTTCAGGAATTCGGGACAAAATGAAATAATAAATAATTGTTAACAATAAACTGAATGAGAGCGGGTTATTAGGATTTTCGATTTCCACCAAATAACTATGCAAACTCTACTAATCTTTAAAAATACGTTCCATGCTTTTATTTTCAAATACTGTTTCTCCGCTATAGTTTTCTTCGCTTCATGGGTATTGATTCTAAAGCATTACCTATCAATCCTTGCATACCACGTCTAGGGATTTAACCGAAGCACGAAATATCAATTCAAAAGCATAAATAATCAAGAAAATCACATAAACGATTAAACACCAAGCTTTATGAAGAAAAACTATTAATCAATCAAATCATTATTAAGCATATATCAATGTAGAGTTTTCACAATTAATTGATTTCTACCTAAACCCTAACATGACTCTAGCTAGACATGTCTTTCTCAAAAGCCATCAACATATTAAAATCAAACTCTAGCTAATGAAAAATGAAGAATCGAAAACAAAACTTCAAAACCCTTCTCTCCTTGCGACACTATGGCCGGGGGCCTCTCTCAAATAGTCGACACACCTTCTTATACACCTTCCTCTCCTTTATTTCATTAATCAAAGTATCAAAAGAAATTATTCTATGAAATATCTTGCATGCAAGTTGATGTCGTGATCAGTATCTTTCCCAAAATAATGTTTCCACCTCGTTCTTCCAATGAAATAATAAACTCTCCTTATTTCCAAAATCTCCCAGATGAAGCAAGAGTTATTTTATTTCCAAAATAATCTCACGTGTAAATATTCCTCAATTAATTCTTCACATGAAAAATAAATTATCTTTCCCGGGGGAAAATATTTATAATAAAGTAAGAAAGATAAATACTTCTCATTTTCAGTTTTCATGTGCCAACCCCACTTTGATTTCAATTCCTTTGATGCGTTTGTGCCTCGCCTATGAAACAATTCTACACTGCTGATATATATGGAGATACCAGACCAACTACATTTTGTCATTTTTTTTCATTGTGGTTGCTGATATATGGAAATACTAGGCCAACCCCATTTCATCATCGTGGTTGCTGATACATGGTAATACCAGGCCAACCATTTTGGTTGCTGATATATAGAAATACCAGGAAAACCCCGTTTCATCATTTTGGTTGATGATACATGGAAATACCAGGCCAACCCATTTCATCATTGTGGTTGTTGATATATGGAAATACCAGGCCAACCCGGCTGCTGATACATGGGAATACCAGGCCAGCATAATAAGTGCTACTCATATATAGAAATACCAGGCCAGCATAATAAGTGCTGCTGATATGTAGAAATACCAGGACAACATATTTGATCATTGTGGTTGTTGATACATGGAAGTACCAGGACAACCACATTTTGGCATTTTCGTCGCAAACACCATTATGTCTCACATTTTGTTGTTTATTCACTGGATGATCGAATTCACTTGTACTTTCTACAAAAGCACTAAAATAGTATTAGTAACTAAAATATTGTATCCCATCTAATATAAATATGGGTATAAAATGTAGCATTTACATGCTTATCAGGAGTATTAGCTTTGTTATTATAATGTCAACAACGGCATTTATGAATTGAATGTATATAGGTTATTGTGTTGTTGAATTTTGGAATCAAGCGTATCTGTAACGAATTCTTGTAATTTTTTTATCCATATGATGTAAGAGTTTTGTCACTAAAATTGACAAAGGGGGAGATTGTTAGAGCATATCTCGGTTGAACCCACTCAGCGTTGGTATGTCAAGTTTGGTTGTCATATTTTAGTGAACCAAAACTCATTTAAAGAGTCGCTTAGTTATTTACTAGAGTGAACTTCGTATAGGTTTAGCTTGAAAGTATTAGGATATGAGACATTACAAGTACTACATGAAGACTTGAAGAATGTGAAGAAGTAAGGAGCTACAACGTCGACGTCATCCTTCCACTTGAGGTTAGAAATATTTGACTTGAACTGTTTCATTCCCTAAAGTATCTTTCAAGTCGTGCATATTAAAAAACATAACTGTGAAGCTGTGAATGATTATACTCTAGTTAGACATAGTATTAAGGAATACAATACGAAGTATAACGCTTATCTTTTGAACTTCGTATATAAGACATCGACATAATTAATCGTATGAATGCTATTGTGATTATGTATGGGTATGGGTGAAGATTTCGTCCTAGGAAACAATGTTTTACATTAGTTTAAAGGAAGTACAATTCATAAACTTGTTTTATGAATCGAAATGGAAATCGCTAGGATTATTGGTATTGTTATTCATTCCAAATTTTTGGATTACCAATATGTGTGTTTAGTATAGCCACTCATGACATGCTTATGTTTTTGGTAAAACTATTCACAAGGCCTGACTTATGTATTGATATGACTTTTATTAGTGAAACCGATCTTAAGTAATCACCTGAGATGGTATGATCGATTTGTTGTAATTGGTATGACCAACTCTAGACATTAGGGACCGATCCTAGTAAGAGGTGCAACCGATCACAAAATCGGAATCGATCCTTGTAAGAGGTGCAACAAGTTTTTAGTTATTGGGAACCGATCCCATGAACATGTGCAACACGTTTTTAGTTATTAGGAACTGATCCTATGAACATGTGCAATAAATACAAGTTAGATACCATATATATGTGGGAACCGATCCCAGTACCTAGTCAACCAAGTTTTTGTAACTAGCGTGACTAATTCTAGTATCCACATGGAGGTAGAACCGAAACTTGTTTTGGTAGAACCGTGAAACCCATGATTTGTGATTTGATAGGATAATCAATTACATAGTTCTTGGAAGTCAAATAAACCAATTTAAACTTGTTTGGAAGTGTGGAAAATCGATTCCAAGATTGTAAATATGAAAAAGGATTTACAAAGTAAAGATGTCGACATACTTTGAACATGTGCAGTAACTCTTATCATTTATTGTTCAAAGATATTCCTTAATAGCTAAAGGAGAATCACGGATCGAAATAAATTGAGAATCTTTTAATTAAGGTTTTTAGTTTTATATACTTTTAATTTCCAGCAATTAAAATGCATATATTTAGAAAATAAAAATTAGTAATGTGCATTTACTAGTTGGAGATTTTCTACTGAGATTTTGGTCATTAATTGGACAAAGTATTTCCAGGAATTATAAAAACCGATTTTGGTGTTTATTGCATATCTTTGAGAATATTCGGTTTTGCAAATTCCTTTGTGTCCAAACTTCCTTGGTCTATAAATATTGAAGTTTGCATTTCAAGCAAACTAATCCTCAGAGCCAGCAAACCTACCTAGTTGTGTTGTTACTGGTGGAGCCGCCTATTCGGAGAGGAAAGTAACCTAATTAGGCGAAATCTATTACGGCCGCTCAGTTTAAAGACTTCTTTGGGATTGAGAATCTCTATTAGTATCGTTGGTGGGAATCTAGATAATTGCAGTTATTATTAGTTTTCGATTGATTTGATTGACTAGCGGTTGTTGAACTTTGACTTCCCCTAGTTTGTTTATGCTTGAGAATCTTCTCTTCTGATATAAGATTCACTCAAACAAGATCGAAGTTTCGACGGGGATCTTTAGACTGTTTGTAGTTCTAAAGACGTCTTTTTAATAATCCATTTTTAACAGACTCCGTTCTGTGTGAGATTGATCACAAGAGATTCAAGTTGATTGTGTGCAGGTGTTTATTGAAGATCTAAGAAGATTTGAAGATGAAGAAGATTTCTGATTTTGGTTCATAATATTTGGTGTGCACAAAACTTTTTTCGGATGGAAAAGGATCCAACTATAATTGGTTTATCTTTGTGATACATTTGATTGATTATTTGAGTAGATCGGCATCAATACAATTCTTTGTGATTCAAAGTATTGATTGCAAAATATTGACAATTACTTTGGTAATTGTTATTGGATAGATCTAAGGACCTGACAAAGGAGTTTATTGGGATAAACGGAAGAGCCTTTTGTCAAACTCATATCACTTGGTTGGAAAGAGTTGTTACCGAACAGATTTGTTGTTCCTTTACTGTTTGGAATATGAACCAAAGGAATTGTTCCAAGTGCGTGACTTATTGCAAGTTGGAGGTGCAGGGATACAGACGGAACTAGGTGAACTATAGGTTTATTTTCTTGGTCTCAACTATACGAAGTTGGTTTATATTTTGTATAGCGGCTTAATCCTGAGAGTATTCAATTCTTGACAAGGTCCCGGGGTTTTTTTTGCATTTGCGGTTTCCTCGTTAACAAAATCTTGTTGTGTCGATTACTTTTAATTTCCGCATTATAATTGTTTTATTATAATTAAAGTAAATTGCATTTTGTACGTTAACAAGGAACTTTATATTGATCCCATTGGTTTTGATTAGTTCTGTACCTTTTATTAAGTGATCACGTTGTTGTTGTATTGTCTCGATTCCATATCCATAGACAATCACAGTGTATTGGTTTTCTCCACTTGTCTTTGATATTTAATTTGCGAGTTAGGACAGATCGGACTAACCCTATATCAAGTGGACACTGTGTCGAAATATTCCTTGAGTGATTGTATCTCCAAGAGGTTTATACATAGTGGGTCTTGTATAGGTTGTGATCAAAATAAAAGATTGTGGTGTATTTCATGATTCTCTTCCGACTAGAGACATGTTGGCACATCGCGACATAGGCATTGAAAGTTATTTTTGTGTTCTACGCAATGGTGAGAAGGAGACAACAAATCATATTCTTATGCACTTTCCCTACTCGTTTGAGATATGAGATTATTTTATTAAGGCTTTCAAAATCTCTTGGCTTATACCGAGAACTTTGCTCGAGTTGTTTGAAGCTTGGTCGAAAAATGTGCTTCACGGTAGAGTTTTTGGTGGTCGTAAGAAAAGTGCAGCAGAGACTATAGATCTTGTGAAACAACTTGTAAACTTATGGTCTTGTGACACCAATACTTTCAAATTTGTAACCCCTAGTCTCATTTGGAGCAATTGGGAGGATCTTATAAGTAAGTGATTCATTTTGAACTCTTAAATTTTCTTATATTTTTTTTTTTTGATTTTAATTTAATTTTTTTCTTCGAAAAAAATAATACTCCCTTCGTTTCAAAAAGACTGTCTGCTTTGTCTTTGTCAAAATATTAAGAAGACCACAGTATTTTACTTGACTACCCTTAGTTACTTACCTATTTTATTTTAATAAAATTGTTTGGCAGTAAAATCCACCTAAAATTGTTAGGGGATTATAAATACGAAATATAAAAGGAAATTAAAAGATATCTAATTTATGGTGTCTAAGAGTTTATAAAGAATTTAATATTTGGATATAAATATATATGTTCATGAAAGGAATGAAGGATATATTTGTTTCCTTAATTATACAAATTTATTTAATATTTTAGATCGGTCCCGTTAAAAATGATTTTTTAATATAAAAAATTAAAGATATATTAGGGAGTTCATTGGAAATATACGACTATAAACAGAAGCTGGATACAACTTTGAAATATACGAAAATGAAGCGGACAGTCTTTATGGAATAGAGGGAGTAATACTATTTCTAGTGAGATTGTTTTATTGTCGGGGGTTCTCTAGGTATAAAAGTGAGCTTTTAATATTGCTTTGAGTAGGTGGATGCTTCATTGCAATTTTCCTTGCTTGCCTCAAGTAGGCTATTTTACGGAAAATCTATTTTTACTTATCAAAGTAACAAAGTTCTCTATCAAAACACTTTACTTCTCACTCAATCCAGAAAAGAAAAAAGATCAACAACTTTAAAAATGTATGTGGCGAATATGGAGCTAACAATTTTATCATTTTTTCTCATGCTTTCAACTCCCATGATTACCCCACCAAATCTAAATTCTTTTTTTTTCAAAAACACCAAATGCAGGAAAAGGAAAGCAAGACCACCGCACCTCCTAACAAACATCTCCGTGATTACCATAAAAACCAAGGTATCTTCAGGTTTCCCACATCTTTCTATTTCCTAGTAGGATGCAAGAACACTAAAATATCAAATTTGGATTTTTTGTATATATGAATCTCCAATAAAGTACTAGAAGAATATTATATTATGTCGACAAGAAAAACAAATACTTCTCTCAAAGATACAATATAGGAGTAGACCTCACCTCACAGTAAGCCAGCCAGCTAGAATGGATTAAGTTAAACTTCCCGACATTCCAAATCAAATTTCTGGTCATGCTTTGTTCGTAAAAGGTAAAGCTAACAACCATTTTTATTACAACATGGCTTAATTAGTGGAGAAACTATTTGCAAAAAAAAACATCGGAGAAAAATATTGACTCAAAATATTTTGCTCTTCCAAGGATAATTGTGGAGACTTCAATGCATGAATGGCTTTATCCGGTCCCTATTGATTGTATTAAGAAAAACTAAACCCCTCATTCTCTAAGAAAAGTTATGATTATATAGATATTTTCTTTAACAAATTGCATGCTTTCATGATTTTATAATGAACCTTGTTACATTCCCCCTCTCACAGCTGCACCTGTCGCTTAAAGGCCAGTTATAGTGTTCAACGAACAACCAATCAAAAGATGGAAACCCCATCATATAGAAACAAAATAACAAGCAATCAGAAACAAAAGTAAAAGAGAACAAATCCTAAATATCATGCATGTTTTTAACAGTTATTGATAAAAAGGCTATAGCAGTACAATGATAATAACAGTTATTGTGCTGAACTTTTCATGTTTGCATGTTTTTAACTCCACTCAAAGATATTCACCTTAATTAATCCCCAAGTAGACGATAGATTGTGACTCTATTGATTCTTTTACCTCTGTAGACCCTACAAGGGGAAAGTCAGAAAGATATAGTGTATCTTTTATATTTTCTTGAATTCTATGTTAAGGATATTTTGTGGACAATAATTTCTTGCTTGAGGACAAAATGATGTGATGTTTATAAAGAATGAAAGCTTAATCTAGGAATAAAGACTAAAATGTTTTGGATTATTACTTAATTAATTATCAGTTTTCCAACAAACAACAAGTCACTAAAACCCTACCAAAAGCATCTTCAACATATATATATAACCATAATACTAATAACTAACTTGTTTCACTTGTTATAACTTTGTAGTTTCCACAGGATGCAACAATTCTAAAACAATAAACTTTGGATTAAATTCTGTACTTGTCAAGGATATTGACAAATATAATGCATACTTTTCTTCATGTCGTCCATGTAGTGTTTAAAATTTGATATATGATGATAAGTTTCTTGGTGGAAATTGTATCCAAATGTTTGTTGGTATTTGTAAAAAACAATTATAACTTTAACATGATAATTAGTGGATACAACTATTCACGACAGTGTGTTTATATCTTTATCAATCTTAAGAACTAATTCATTTAGGATTTAATTACAGCACTTGATTAGATATTCTCAATTAAGCAGTATTAGTATATAACTAATATAGCTCCACTTGGAATACTACTTTGAGTGACAAATAAGTCGGTACCATTTTGGCGCTTAATGGTCGGATAAAATGGTGTCAATGATACACTAATCATGTTTTATACTATATATTCTTCTAGTGCTTTTCTCTTTTATATTAAAGAAGAGTATTCATATTTCCATATCACGACAAAACTAAGGCAACCCACTTGCCAAATCGTATACAATTATACATATTTCCTTAACTTTAACGTCTCATTTTAGTAATGTCAATCTTTCCTAATCAAGCAAAAAAAAAAGATCAAGATAATACTAATAGTTAATTTAAACCCTTTAAATGAAAAATGAAAAATGAATCTATCTACTTCTTTCTTAATCATGAGTATATGTTTTCTTCCATTTTTATTTGTATATTTAATTGTTGGTTCCGTCCATCATAGTTCCTCTCCTGGTTTCTCATTCAAAAACAAATAGAATAAATCAAAGGTGAAATGAGTGAGTGGTGCATGATTTTGTGGAAATTAAAGTATATGCCGACTTTACGTAATCGATTTACCAAATCTGTCCAGATATCTATGTCGGCCTCCCCTACACTGCCAAGTGTCATGAACTCCTCTTTTTGAAGCTGACGTGTACACAGTGTTCCCCGTACCGGTGAAAAGAAAAGAAGACTGGAAAGTACATAGTGGCCCGGCTGACCAGTTCAATTTGCAGCGTCAACCAAGACCTCTTTTGATTTTTATTTCTCGACTTTCATAATCAAAAATAAAACTAGTTTCAACGACCATGTCACGTGCATACTCGTGTTAAAGTCACTTGTCGACTGGAAGCTTCTCCGGTCGTCGTCCACTTTTTGAAGGTCACAGCGACTTTAGTAGGAGAAGAAGAAGAAGACCAACATTGATTAAAAAACAAAACCAAAGAATTATGCACTCATGACGCATTGACACAAAGATCTGTTGCACGCATACATGATTTTCTGAGAGCCTTCGAAATTTGAAAATCGTTTACAACAAGTAAAAACTGGTTGTTGCAGATAGCTAGCTAGTAGTTGTTGTTGGTGAAAAGTTTGATGTTACTACCTAGAAAGCTGAAGGGAGACCACACACTAGATGCAAGTTTGTGTAGGCCTAACTATACTAGAGCGACTTGACATAAATTAGAGACAGAAAATGGGTACATTCATGATAATGTACTAGAAAACTTGCTCCAGATAGACGAGAGTCATGAGACCCTGCCAAAAGATGATTAAACATATATATATGATTTGTAGCTGCAGTAAATCCCACAACTACACCCTAATAATTAATAAATTAAGATGTAATCTAAGAAACCATGATGAAATAATCAAGATCTTTATTAAAAATTTAGAACAAATATAAAAGGATATGATGAAATCCTAACTTGGAAAACAAATAACTCTCTCTATCTTAAAATTCTATCCTTAGCTCACCAAAAAAATCTCCCCACCTTTATCATGGTGGTTGGTCCTTTTTATAGGAGTTTACATACTGGAGGACAGCTAATAAACCCCCCATTTTCGGATCTGATGTGCGTCAAAGTCGCTGGGACATTTATATTACCGCACGGATCCTTTGCTGACGCATAGGTCTTCATACTTTTATCGAGACTTAGTGACATCATCAAATTCGTCATCCTTGATATATATAACGTACGTCCGTGTTCGCATATTTACTAAATGCATAAATTCGCGTAGCTAATGAGTGTGCGGTAATTTGCACCCACATTTTGTCTCTTCTCTTATCGTACTTTCGAATGAGGAGCAATGAGACAAACTCTAATTTTCCTCTTCCGCACCTATTTATCTTTTTGTATTCCTTTCAACCGACATTTTTTCGGGTCTTCAGCTTAACTGTCTGCATGTATTGACTCTTATCTTTGCAACCGGCACGTTCTGATTCAACCGGCTGTCCCTCTCTCCTCAGCTTCCTTACTTATTAACCACGGTGAGGAAAGTGATTTTTCTTCTTTTTTTTCTTTATTTTCACTTTCTTCTCTGTGAATCTCCTTCATCTTCATCCTCTCGAACTCTTCAATCCATATTTTCTCAGAATTCTTACCAGTGTCGATCTTCTTTGGGTTTTATGGAATCTCAACAAGGGTTAGTTTACTCTCACTACCACTGTCATCTTATTTTCTTGGTTTTGATTTTTAGTCCGCCATTGTTGTTCTGCTGCTGTTCTTCTTGCTTTCTGTTCTTCACATCTGTTGATGTTCTTCATGTTCCCATACTGATTTCGTTGCAGCAAAAAATCCCCATCGGGTGTTCTCCGTTTTAAGGTTTCAAACTCTAATACTTCTTCAAGCTCTGAGGGCAATATTGTTGATGATTATCGCAAGAGGAAACCTTTGCATGACAAGGTAGTAAGACCTTATTTTCTTTAAAACAATATTGTTGCCTCTGTTTCTTATCTGCGTTGTTACTCGAAGGGTACTGAGGGCGAAGTTATTGGCGAGAAGAAGAAGGACAAGAAATCGCGTCGTGCTCCTTCAATCAATACTTCTCTTGTCTTGCCAGAGATCAAATGTAAACCTCGCTCCCATCCACATGTCTCTTCTGGTGAGGCTGTTGATTCTTTCGCCAAGGGTGCCGCCTCTAATGATGCTGCGAATATTTCCGCATCATTGATGAGTACGTCCCTTCTTGATGATCCTATTTTTGCTCCTTTGAAAAATGTTGTTACCTCAGCTTCTTTAGATATTTCTGCGTCTTCAAAGGAGGTTAGTATTTCTGAGAAAGCCGCACCAACTGAATATGATGTCGCTTCTACTTCTGAAGATGTATCCGCGTCAATGGTAGATATCTCTGCATATGCTTCCGCGAATGTCTCCGCACCCGTGATTAATTCGTCAATTCCTATTTCAAAGGATATTACTGCCGCCTCCTCTATGAGCGTTGTTATGACTACTTCTCTTCTTCCTATGCTTGCTACTGCCGCTCAGAACGTTTCTGGAGGGGTTGACTCTGGGACTAAACCCCTGTTGGATATTATCAGTGTCGCTCGTTCATCTATCAATGATCGCTCTCAAGTTCGTCTTTATGATGCTCTTGCTAAACTGTTAAGTGAGTCTCCTCCAGATAAATCAACTAGGAGCGAAATCTTCTCTCAGCTGGACCCTAGTGTTAATATTTCCTTTGATATGTTGGTAAGTGTTTATTTAGCAGTATATTTTCAACTTGTGCTACCTTTTCGCACCCTCATGTCTAAAATATTTCTTTCTTAGGAATATCATCGTCGTTTAGTTCAGGCCGAAGGGTTATCTGAGTCTAGTTATACCATTCAAGAACTTACTCGTCAAGTTGCTAAGTTAAGGGTTGATCTTCTTGCTGAAGCTATTGTAACTGAAAATCTTCGCAATAATAATCAAGAACTCATAGGTATGTTTTCCTTTTTAGCAGTTATTTTATGACTTTACCGCACTTATGTTTATTATTTACATTCCTTCGCATGCACCCTTTTAAATTGTTTCGCACGTTCGTAAAGATTTAAACCAGAAGTGCATCGCGGAGAGGTATAATTATCAGCATTCTTCCGAGGATGCCTGTGCGGATAATGAGAGATTGCAGAACCAATTAGACCAATTAATTAATAATTACATACTCATATATGCTTGTCCAAATCGATAATTTAAAGAACAAAAATCTTCGCCTTTATAGTCAAAATGATCTTCTGGGCTCCCAAGTATACATCCTTTCAGGGTTATTGTATAGTGTTGACTTAAGAAATCGAACTCTATCAGATGAAAATCGCACCCTTACAGAAGAGAGGCGATCTTTCTTAAGTGAGAAGGCGATCTTTACGCACCAATATCATGCTCTTCGTAAAACTTGCACTGAACAGGAGGAATCTCTTCGCGCATTAGAAAGCCGTTATGACAATTCCTGAACCTGACATCTATTATGATTATGATAGTTGTGATGATGAAGGGGCTCTTCTTCTCGATGATCCACCCAAAGAGGATGGAGCTGGTAATGATCTTCCTAAATACCCAAATCCTGGTGTTGTTCCTAATGTTGAAAAAGATGCTGGAATTGTTGATAATGAAGCTGAAATTCCCGCACCAAATAATGATTTGCCTCAGAATGATCTTTAGCTTCTTTTGTCTTTTATGTTTCTGTATATTCTCTAGTGTTTGAGTGTGAGTCTTGTTTATCTGTTTTTGTTGCACGTTAAAGAAACACATTTTTATTTATATGCAAAGTTATTTATAAGAAGGCGAATAATACCTATCTTATGTTATTCCCATACATGTATCTGTCATTCGCATTGTGAGAATTAACTTGTGCGTCAATTTAACTTTTAGCATGTTTTGCGCTTCTTTCCGTCCTTGTGCATTATTCATCTTACTCGATTTTACTTATGCGTTCTTTATGCATTAAATATTTACTATCTTGCTTTGTGCGTCAAATTCATCACCTGCAAGATAATAAATGTTATGTTTAAAGTGGTCTTTATGTTTTATAGTGAGGTCTTATTGAGCCTCCCTAAGTGAGGTCTTAATCAGCCTCCCCCTGTTGATAGGACTTATCTTTACACCAAGGTATTATTTTGGTCGTGCGGAAAAATTGTAGATGGTCATTACCTTTGCAAGTAATAACCCATTGATTTTGCCTTATCAGCTTTCGTATTATTGCCTCTGCAGGATATATTGACGCGTCAATACGACAAGTATATTTACTCCCGTGAGTAAAACTCTTGTGATATTGACGTCTTTGACACAATTCAACTCCCTAGTGGAGGATGTAGTCCTTATATTCCCCTTGACTGCCCCTTCATGGAAGCTTACCCCTACCGGGTTAGGGTGGGCTCTTCCCATCCATTGATACCAATAATCAGTTGTGTTCGTGGCCTTTTGTCCCTCCGCCGATATGGCTTATGGTTACAAGACCACACCCTAAATGGGGTTTCTTGAGGACCGAGTGTATCAGATTCAGGACTTGTCAAGGATGGCCAGGTACGCCTTAAGCACCCTTGACTCAACCGTGTACCGCGGTGCCCTGATCGATTTTCTACACTCCTTAGGAGAGAGCTTAGTACCTTAGTCTTTCGACTAAGGAGTCTCTGCTGGATAGGATTTCGTTCGCCCCAATTCTCCACAACTCAGTTTCCATGGAGGGTATGGTTTTCGCCCGAGTCATGCATTACTAGGTTTTCCCCAATTATGACGTATGTTAGGTCTTATTGTTGCTTCTTGCATTTATGCGAACTAGGGTGCACACCACAACTAGATGCCTAGCCTCCCTAGTTAGAGGTTTTAATTTTTGTTGCCTCCTATTATGGTCTTATTTATGAGGTCTTTTGCTTATATTTTTTATTATGGAATATTCATTGTTTCGCATAAGAAAAAAATTCCCATTTTTATTCGAATTTCTGATTCATACAGTTTCTATTCTTGACGCATACATATCATTTTCTTCACTCTGCGGTATATTCTATGGATAGTACTTCTTCAGATATATTCGGTTCCATGGATGGTCAATTTTGCAGCCCATGCTCTTCCCCTCAGGATCCATCAGCTCATATGCTCCATTTCCAACTATTCTCTTTATTATGTATGGTCCATCACATTTCTTCTCCAATTTTCCATCTCCTCCTCTCTGATAGGGCGGTATTTCTCTCAATACTAATTCTCTTGGATGGAATTCTCTTTCTTTGACGCGCTTGTTATATTCTCGGTCTAGCCTTTTATGGTAGTTCTCCATATGTTGTAGAGCAACTTCTCTATTTTCTTCCAAGTCATCAAGCTTTGTTAAGATTAAGTATGTGTTTAAGTTCTTCTCCCATGTTTTTTTATTTGTGGTTGGTATGATGACATCAGTTGGCAGCACTGCCTCTACTCCATATGTTAGACAGAAAGGTGACATTCTTGTAGATTCTCTTCGCGTTGTTCTATATGCCCATACTGCATTATGCACTTGTTCACACCAGCCTTTGTTGTTCCCTTTAAACTTCTTCTTTAATATATCCGCAATTGTTTTATTAGTTGCCTCTGCCTGCCCATTGCTTTGAGGATATAAAGGAGTTGACTTTCCACTTTGGATCTTGAAAGCGTTGAGTAGCATCTGGATATTTTCACCCTCAAATTGCTTTCCATTATCAGAGACTATTTGCGCAGGGATCCCAAATCTGCAAATTATATTTTCAAATATGAAGGTGAACACATCTTTATCTCGGATATGTTGGACTGCTTTGACCTCTTCCCATTTTGTGAAGTAGTTTGTTGCAACAATTAAGTATCTCCTCTGCCCTGTTACTGGTATGAACGGTCCTACAATGTCCAAGCCCCATTTCGTGAATGGCCATACACTTGTTGATGAGCTTAACTCTGCACCTGGTGCATGTATCCTCTTCCCATGTCTCTAGCATTCTTCTCACCGTCTTGACACTTCTTTTGCGTCCTCATGCATGTAAGGCCAGTAATATCCTTGCATATTTCTTTTGTATGCTAGTGATCTTCCTCCTCTATGACTACATGCATCACCATAGTGCATCGCCTTTAAATTTTCCATTCCTTCTTTTCGCGTCAAGCATCTGAGTGATGGTCCAAGGTAGGATCTTCTATAAAGCACGCCCTCTCTTAGTTAGTAATTTGTCGCTCGGCTTTTCAACTTGTGCGCTTCTAATCTGTTTCTTGGCACTTCTGCTTTTTCCAGATATAAGTGGAGTTTCTTTCTCCAATCTGCTTCCTTATCTGCTTGATCTTCTTCTTCATTTGCTAACATCATAACGTCTGTGTCTTCTTCTTGTTTATTGATGGATGGAAAAGAGAGCATTTATATCTTTATGTACCGTGCGGTAGGATCCACTAACACAGATGCGATGAAAGCCAGTGTGTCTGCGAATCTATTGTCATTTCTGCATATATGCCTCCAGTCCACATTTTTTATTTTTGCTGAAAATTCTGCGACAAGTTGCTTGTACTTTTGTAAAGATGGTTCATTTGTATTGTACATCCCTTGTATTTGTCGTATTACCAGTTGTGAGTCACTAGTTATCTTGATGTCATCTAACTCCATTTCTACTGCGAGTCTTAACGCATGTACGACTCCCTCATATTCTGTCTCATTATTAGTGGATGCGAACTCTAATATAAATGTGTGCACCACTCTTGCTCTCTGCGGTGATATGATCACTATCCTTACACCGTTTCCTTCTCCATTCACTGATCCATCTACAAATATTTCCCATCTTTTTGAGTTACGCTCTGTTTAAAGGTCTTTGGGATTTCCCTGCTCTTCATCTATGTCCATCATTTCTTCTACACCTTCGTATTATTCTAATGGAAATTCTTCCAAGAAATCCGCAATAATTAACCTGAGATTTTGGTGAAGCCAGTATTTCGTATTTGACTCCGAATTGTCCTACTTGTGCATTCCATATTTCTATTCTTCCCGATTTCTTTGAATTCTTCATTACAGATTCGATCGGTACTTTTGTTAGCACTTTAATTGGGTGAGCTTGAAACTAAGTTCGGAGTTTCTATGTTGCATAGACCAGTGCGAGGATAAGCTTTTCGATCTTCGTATAATTTTTTTCTGCGGAGTTGTAAGTTTTGTTGATATAGTAAATTGGTTTTTCAATTCCCTCATCTAAGTGGAGTAATACAACACTTAATGCATGCGGTGTTGATGCTAAATATATCAACAATTCCTCTCCTGGCTCTGCTTTCTGCAAAATAGATAAATTCATCAAATAGTCCTTAACACTTTGTAGCGCTTTCTCACATTCACCTATCCACTCGAGTTTGGCTCCCTTCTTCAATATGTTGAAAAAATGCTTGCATTTGTCGGACGAGCGCGAAATGAACCTCCCCAATGAAGCTAGTAGTCCATTCAACTTTTGTATATCTTTTACTGTTGCAGGTGATGGCATGTCACACCGCTTGCACTTTTTCTGGATCTACTTGTATTCCTTATTTTGATACAATGTAACCTAAAAATTTCCCTGATGCTACTCCAAAGATGCATTTTGCGGGGTTTATCTTCATTTTAAATTATCGCATCTCTTCGAATATTTCTTTCAAGTTATGAACATGATCTCCATCCTTCTTGATTTTCACCAACATGTCAGCAACATAGACCTCTAGTGTTGTATGCACCCACTTTGCGAATATTTTCTCCACCATCCTTTGGTAAGTTGCACCTGCAGTTTTTAAACCAAAAGGAATTCTTGTGTAACAATATAATCCTCTTGGTGCGAAGAAAGCCGCTTGTGTTCTTGATCTTCTTATGCCAAAGGGATTTGGTCGTAGCCTGAATGTCCATCCATTAGTGATAACCTGACATAGCCTGCTGCTGCTTCTACTGTTTAGGGTATATCTGGGAATGGAAAGTTGTCCTTTGGGCATGCCTTGTTTAGATCGCTAAAGTAGATGCAGATTCGTATTCCTTTATTTTTCTTTGGTACCACCACCATTTTTGCTATCCATTCTAGGTACTTTGCTGGAAGGATTATTCATGCGTCTAGCATCGTTTGCAATTATGCTTCTATTTGAGGATGATATGCGGTTGTTATCTTTATTATCTTTTGTTTGAATGGCTTTATATTTTTGTTTGAATGGCTTTATATTTTTGTTGATATTTAACCTATGACATGCAACAAAAGAGTCTATACCTGGCATTTCGTCCATGCTCCATGCGAATACATCTTTATATTCCCGCAGAAGGTTAATCGTTCTTTCCTCTTCCTCCTTGTCCATCTTGGTTCCTATTTTCGACATCTTTGGTTATTCCTATGTCCCTACATTTATTTATTTTGTTGCCTCTGCTGCGGTAAAGTTCGCCTTTGGATCCCCCAACGGTGATGGTTCCTTTATTTGATGCACTGGTTCTCCTTCCTTTTCAGGGATCTCACTCGGTATTCTCTTTCCTTCTTGTGCTCTTATAATGTATATCATCAATTCTTCTTCTTTTCTTGATTCCTTCGCCTTCCTCCATCGATCTTTTCGCTTCTTTGCGCGTCCTTCATAGTTCTTCACATCTATTAGATTGCAAATTTTTGCACCCCCTGTATCACCTTTGATTTCACCTATACCGCTTGGCATTGGAAAGCGTATGCGTTGATGAAGATTTGATGCTGCGACTTTTACCCATGCACCCATGGTCTCCCTAGAAGCATGTTATATGGTGACTCCACGTCCACTACGCACAACGTTACATGTGTTTCAATTTCTCTTAAAGGTATGCGTATAATCACCTCACCTTTTGGCTTTGTTATCGCCTTATTAAAACCGTGAATGTTGTATGTTGGCGGCATTAGGTCTGGGTCACTATATCCCATGTTTCTGAACGCGCTGTAAAATATGATATCCACAGAGCTCCCTGTATCTATCAAAGTTCGATTTATCGCTCATTCTTCTGATGCTTTGGCGCCGTCTCCGTTTTCGCTTCGCCTGGAAGGTATAGTGACAACCAATGGATTTGTTCGCCTTAAGCTTTCTTCTGGTATTTCATCTGTTGTAAACATTATCTTCTGCTTTTTCCATTCATTCAGGGGTGCTTCTTTATTGATAGTCAGGATCTTCCTTCCTTCATAGTCGCGCTTGTGTATTTTTCTTGTAATTGTTGCGTGAAAATCTTCAACATTCAAAATCGATTTTGTTATTGAATTGCACTGTATACACCTGCTTCCTTCTTTTCCTCCGATTATCCTTGTTGTTTCTTCTTGCTCGCTTTGTGCTTTAACGCTTGTCAAGCTTCTGCGGTTATTTTCCTTCTGTATCTGTTGGATCTGTACCTTGATTTGTCGAGATTGCTTCCTTCTTCCATTCTTAATGATTCAGCAATTTCGCCTCTTCTTCTCTCTGCGATTCTCCTGTTCCTTCTAACTGGCGGTACGTTTTCTCCGGCGAATGCTTGTCTTACCATCTTCAATTCCTATAAAAATATATTCTCTTGACAAAGAAAAAAGTACACTTTAAAGAACCGAAAAATGTTACTGATGAAAATTATTTTTCGGAGATGAAAATTTGGTTGCGTTTTTCAGATCTAAACTTCTAAAACACTCAAAGATTGATGATAAAGCGATTAAAAACTAGGAATATTTTTAAACGTTTTTTTCGATGGAAATCACCAACAAGGCATATCATCCAAGCTGTATTCTAGCGCCAAAATGTAGTTGCAAGAAATCCCACAACTACACCCTAATAATAAACTATGAAGTAATCTAAGAAACAATGATGAAATACTCAAAATTTTTATTAAAAACTTAGAACAAATACAAAAGGGATATGATGAAACCCTAACTTGGGAAACAAATAACTCGCTCTCTCTCTTAAAATTCTATCCTTAATTAGCTCACCAAAAAGATCTCTCCACCTTTACCATGGTGGTTGGTCCTTTTTATAGGAGTTTACATAGTGGAGGACAACTAATAAAACCCTATTTCGGATCTGATGTGCGTCAAAGTCGCTGGGACATTTATATTGCCGCGCGGATCCTTTGCTGACGCATAGATTTTCACACTTTTATCGTGACTTAATGACATCATCAAATTCGTCATCCTGGATATATATATATCGTGCGTTCATGTTTGCATATTTATTAAATGCATAAATTCGCGTAGCTAATGAGTGTGTGGTAATTTGCACCCACAAGATTGATAATGTTCACATCATAATATGTACCATAAAAATTTTACGAACTTAAAGATTAAAAAACAAATTATTATGGTGTAAGTTTTTGTGTGCCTGTATGATTAAGGTACGTACTTGTAAAATTATAGATGAATACGAATGAACGTGTAGTTAAACCACTGATATGTTGTAGATTCTTCTTTACGTACCTTAGTACTTGGAGGAGTCAGTCTGACCATGTTCGACGTAAATGGAACTTTGTGTATAGGCGATATTAGGTATTTAGTCAGGAGTCCAGCATTCCATGTGTTCCGTCCGGTACGTGCATTATTTCTTCTCGGATATTGGTGGTTTGGATTGGAAATGCACACCTACGTTATCTTAAACTCAAACTCCACACCGACCTACCAACACCTGTAAAATCATAGATGTGAATGAACGTGTAGTTAAATCACTGATATATACGTACATTCTTCTTCATGTACCTTGTACTTGGAATGAGTCAGATCATGTTTGACGTAAATGAAATTATGTAGTCCAGACTCCAGCATACCATGTGTTCCGGTACATGCATTATTTCTTCTCGGATATTGTTGGTTTGGGTTAGAAATGCACCACCTCCATGAACGGAAAATGGTACCGGATTCAAAAGTGTTAGTGACAAACCAGGAGATTGACATGCAGACAGAGTGACAAAAGAAAAGCACCCCAAACTTTTGATCTCACAACTCAATGAAACAGACAAAACAACCCAGAAGTATCGGTAGGTTGACGTTTACAATTGAAAACTTTACTTCTTCTTTTTTGATAAAACTTCTATCGAATTTCATTCATGATACAAATTAAAGTTCAAAATACAAAGTAAAAGTACTAAAAACGAATGTCTTATTATGTTGAGCCCAACAAAACAACGTTACTAGCCCATCTAAGATGAAATGGATGACCATCAATGTTCCCCTTTGCATTTTGATAGACACATTTATGTGTCTATTTTGGTCTCAATTATGCGTATTTTTAATGCTCGATTTTGTAGTTATTTGACTATTTTATGTCAAATAAAAGGTGTTTTTGGAGAAATAAACTCTTATGGAGAAATTGGCTCGGAAAGTGGCATTTGGACCTTCGGCAGAAAGTACTAAAAACATCCCAGAAGTATGTTGGAGACGCCCCAGAAAAGTCATATTGACACCCCAAAAGAATTGCTAAAGGAACCCCAACAGTGGATAAGGGGTAACCAAATTACTAAGGGGCGAACACCTTTTATTCCCACCCCTGGTCTGGATAAGGGGCACTCATCCCCTAGCTTTTGAAAATTCAATTTGGCGGGAAACTTTCTTTCACGCTGCAGATTTATGGATCGGAAGTTGGACGTGATTTAACGAGATTAAATCGCTGATTCTCATGGATTGGACCTGTTAGAGCATAACAGGGATGGTAAGAGTGTTCCATTGAAGCGAAATTGGCTGCATAATCAGATTTTCGATCAAACAGGGAAGAATATATTCACGGGAATTTCCGGCGAGACTAGGGCAAGTTTATGTCGGATTTCTTCGTGGATTTGGATATATACGGGCATGGTTTGATGAAACATGGTTGTTAAGAGTCTCGGATTTGAAAAAAAAAGGGAAGTATTCATCGACTTGCCATTAAACAGGGAGAGAAATGGCCGGAGTCTTGTGCTTTATTTGGACAAGCTCTTCTGGGATTTTCTCACGGATTTACATTAGTTTGGTCCTGTTAGGTCGAATCAGGTTTGGTAGTTGGTTTGAGATCGAAGAAAAAGGAAGTTCACCGGACTTTCTTTACAAACAGGGAGAAGAATTATTTACGGGAATTTTGAGTGAATATTTGGGATGATATATTCTCTAATTTGATTTGAATCTATCTAAAGGAAGTTGCAGTTGAAGAAGGAAAGACAACAGACGCGTAGACAAGCTGGCAGGTAGTTATTTTCGTGACTTGCCGGAGGGTGAAAAAAACTATTTTCGAAGATTTCTTGCCTTGGAGGTGGCTGTGATGTATAAATAGAGACTTGGTTCGAGCCATGAGGGCTATCGAGAGTTTGGGGAGACTTTGGGGTAGATCAGAGGCCGGAGAATTGAAGAATCAAAAGTTGCAGGAGTGGTTCTGCTGCTGTACAGCTCAAGAACACGATGAGCATTAGACTCACAGAATCTGTCGCCGAAGAAGTCTTATATTGAACAACAAAAATCTTTTATCGTTTCTGACTGTACTTGCTTTATACTTTCAGCGACCATTAGCTTTCTTGCAAAAGGCTTTCTGTAACTACAGTTTGTTCTCTTCAATAAAAACACCTTTTTGAGCCATGATTAATTATTTTGAGCGTGTTTTCACCATGCGGAGCTAAACCCCATCACTGGGATGACGGAGGAAGCCAATTCTCATCACTGTGGTAACATTATTTAATTCTTTTTATGACTTTTGCATAATATAAATTGAATTATGATTTTAAATTAATTAGTTGTCATTTAGTTTGATGGGTTATGCTTAGCTTTAGTGTTTTGATAACCCATGCTTACCATTTACAATTAATGTTTTATAAAATCTACCTTGGCAAACATTAAGAGTCAATAATTGTTGTTTTTGGAGCTATAATTGTCTAAGAATTAATATTGAAACCATAGAATTGAGTTTGGTGAAATCCTTATTCCCAATAATCTCTCAATATTGTCATCATCCTTTGTTTTATTCACTAAATTAATTTTATAATTTAAGTCTAAATTCAACTTTCCAAGTCCGAGAATCAAACCCTTTCTTACCACTGTAAAAACTATATCACATATCGAGTTATGTCACTTATGCATCATGCTCAGTAGGTTGGCCGATGTCTTCTGGTTTGCTGTTGTAAGCCTATCCACTCCCACAGGAAGGTTGGCCGACTGCTTATTACTGCCACGTTGTTTGTTTTGGTGCGGTGTTTTGGACTCTTTGGTGTGGGGAGCTAACAAAAAGGTTTTACCTGATCCAATCCTCCTTAGTTCGGGTGTTCTTCCCTTGCAATCCTACTTCTGTATTAACTGCCCACAATTTCAATATTCTAGATTTTACCAATGAAAAATGTATCGAGTTCTTTCAATAAAAAAAAATGCGTGTGATGCCGAAAATTATCTCCTTACCATACTCTGTCAGATGGTTAACCGACGTGTGTTCGTGCATCACTGCATGCTCGCAATCCAATGTAAACAAGGTGCAAGTATGGATAAAAGGACACAAGTAAGAACATGTATAGAACTGCTTTGATTATTTCTTCTTCCCAGCTTTTATTTGATGATAACTTAACATGAAACAGGAAATAGAAAGAGTGTAGGGAACAACCAATGCCTATCACATTGTTATATTTTCCCTTTATTGGCTAGGCCTATCTAAGTATCCGCGCCTTCGACATTTGATCAGCTGCACTAAGTAGGAATGTAAGCCCGACTTTGTTTTGCTAACATGCTCAAATGAGATGGGTTTACAGTGTTCTGAAGGGGAAAAAAATTATTTGGTTATTACCCTTTTCCTTTCTTGTTCTTCCCTGTGAATTCCTCGTCATCATCACTTCCGCTGGCAATTCTTTTCTTGCCTTGTTGTCGTTGCGAGGAGCTTTCTGCTCTATCTGAAGGCACCGACTGAGATTTGATGGGAGTTCCCGTTTTCTGTTGTTGCTTGATTTTTTGCTTTTTCTCATATGCCCGCTTAGCTCGCTCTGGAGATAATAGTCCATGCTCCATCATCCTACAACAGGAAACAGGTTAATATGCAAAGAGAAATCATGGATCTCAACCCCGGAGCAAGTGAGCAACCGGCTACAATTGAAGGCCGATCGAGGCTTTAGCATGTCTGTCAAGATGTCAGAAGCAGGATGTGGCATATGCAAAATCTATCCAAGAACTATTGACCATTTCAGTGGAGCACAATGTACTAATGGAAAACTAAATCACATTCACATTGTGCATCTCAATAGAATGGTATCATAAATCGTGAAAGAAACAGAATGATCGACAGAATTCAACATTTATTAGAACAATTGGATGAACATATTTCACCGTTTTCATCAATAAACTATTAAAATGTCCAAATCAAATAATAGAATGAACACCATACCAAAACTCTGCCATGTTGCTTGAAGGTATCTGTTCGAATAACGACTCGTAGAATATCCGTAAAGGTTCTCTCTGCCAACAAAACAAACAACAAATGAAAACACACCCTGAAACCTCAAAAATTATGACAACAATCAATCCAAGAAACACAGAGAGAAACAGGTATGGACAACAAAGAAAAACCTCTTCTGGTGGATCATGCTTTTGACCAGGCAAACTATAAACTTTCCTTGGTTTCACCTTCACAGTAGTTGTAGTAGTGGATTTAATTTTAGATGAGCTTGATGTTGGTATCTCACTTGTCTTCATTTCCAATAAACATAAACAAAAACAATATCAATAATCACTCAATCAAATCAACTTAAATTATAACAAAATAAAAAGATTAAGAAATTGCACCAAAATTTGAAGGCAGGGTAGGTACCTCGGATTTTGTTATGGTGGCAACAGATTTTTGTTTAGAAGAAGAGGAAGAAGATCCATCTTGATTGGGTTTCATCTTAGTTGCATTACTTTGAGTTTCTGTACCGATGAATTTGACAATCTGAAAGAGATTTTTGATCTTCTTGTTATGATCTAAAGTCCCTTGTTTCTCTCTAGCTCCTCTCTGTGTTTCTGTTGTTTGTTGCAGGTAAGAAACCCAAGTTATCAAGTTTGGTTGGTAGTAACCGCTTTTGAACAGCAAAAAGAATATGACGTTGCAACAAATGTACAATGTGTCATTGTCTTTGGGTATGGGGATATGAAAAGACTGATTCTGCCCTTTCCTGGTGTACAGGGAATTAGAAGTTACTATTAAGGAGGTGTGAGGATAAAATGGGAATAAATCAGTATTAAATCTCATTGCTTTCACTCGCTTTCAGGCGGCATTCACTAGGCCTAACGAAAACGTTCATTTGGATTTTAATTGCAGCAAAGTATCAAATCAATAAAGCTAAAACAGGTAACTGCCCCAAAATGACTAATTCACCCTTGAAGGATATTTAGGGAATACCCAAAATAAGAGACTTTACAAGTGGAGTGTTGGCTGTTGCAGTCAGTGAGTTGTTAAGTGGACATGAAATCGAGCGAGCAACTCCGTCACTGTTATTATAAGTCACTGTTATTATAAGGTTAAATGCACAATAGCCTCAACTCGATAAAACGGATTCAGAAATCAATAACTCCAAAACGAACACACAATTTATCAAATCATTTCACTTGTGTTTCATAACAAAATGTACTTTTTTCTTGCATGAGCTGATTAATTCTTGTACTGTTTTTTCTTCTTTTCCATAATCTCCACAAGCATAGTCAATAAAGCTTCACACATTTCAGATGCATCTGGTTCACTGAAATCCCTATTCCATGAAGAGTAAACCATCCAAGCATGGTCTAACTTAAGATCCGGATGAACTACAACTGAACCAGGAACCTCTGCATCACGGCAAGTTACTAAGCCATCACTTTTCTCACCGTACCGAAGTTGTAAGTGAAGTGCCGATAAAGCCATGGCAGCAGCAATGGGAACGATGACAGGGACCTGTCGACCCGCTTGAGTGGCAGTGGATTCATCCTCCTCTCCACCAAAACTAGTAAGGGGGAGCCATGGAAGTTCTGCATGGGCAATGTGCGACATTGTGGCGAGAACACTTGGAGCGATACTTGCTTCGGAGTGAAAGGAAACTAAAGGTATATGTTCAGGTAGCTTGTGTTTTGTGATGAATTCTCTTCGCTTTTCATATGTGAGATCATCCAGGGCTCGCATATCGCCCTACAATGATATTCTGAAACCTGTAAGCATCGACTTTGAAATCTAGCATTATTTTGTTCATGTTTTACGAGGAAGATCGCTAGCAATGTAGATATAATAGTGCAATCAGAATAAGTAGATTCTGTTTAACAAAATCCTAGAAGCTCAAGAGGCACACGTTAACAACGAACGCAAGGTTGATATACTTAATCCAGTATCCTGATGTTCAAAAGGACAGTTGCCCACAGTAACACTCCCTGTCTAGGGAGCTTTACTCTCTACAAAATATCCAATACTAAGCTCATACATGTTGCTCTTTTTATGCGTGATTCGAGCACTAGGTGATGCTCTGTAACAGCATACCTTCACGAGGATCAAAAAGTAGTATCTGGCCTAGAATTTTGAACGTGAGTGGTGCAACCAAAACCTTAAGTTTCAGCCAAGTAGAAGTACTGTTATGAGGGGTCTCAGCACATATGTAACCATTAGAGTTGGCAGACAGAAGAGCTCTAGGAGGACTCCTGAAGGTCATGGTAGCCTTCAGAGTAGTTCTAACACAGCAGAGAAATCGGACGATATTTATTCCAAATAATAGAAAGGAAGAGGAAATTACCTTGATAAACTTGCATACGACGAGCTCCATGATCCTTCTTGTTTCCTTGTCTGCAATCTGGCCTTCACGAAGGATATCAGATGCAATGGGAGTGCCACCATAAGGGCTCTGCACCAGTGCTAATCCAACAACCTTTCCTTTCAGTTCAGACCAGTAAATCGACAAGGCAGCGGCCGCATCAACCCCACCCTTGCTATGACCAAGCAGCATAACGCGTTTGCCAGATCCCCAGTACAACTCTTCAATGTATTGTTTCAGTTCCCATGCATTATGTTCCACAGAGGCCTGCGCAAGAGGACATATATCTTAGAGATCACCGAAACTTCTAGGACCTGTTAGCCTAAGATCGCGAGATATGACTTGGAAGCATGAAAATATCCAAGAAAGATGGCATAATTAGACAGATTTGAATTGGAAATATAAATTTTTTGTAAGGTAATGCCATCTTACCTCGCTATGAATCTTAGCAATATGGCAAGCAAGACCCATCTTTGAGAAAAACTTCTTCGTGCTCACGAAATACAATGGACTAAGATTGCTAAACAGTCCTACCAACCACAAGTTAAAAGACTAAGAGTTTGTCAAGTGATGCTGGGAGTTCAGTGATCAGGTGATTGATTAAGGATAATCAACAATAATTTTCTTACCCGGGATTAATAAATAGACAAATGAGTTAGGCAGTGTGTGCTTGCCATTTCTGAAGAGCAGAAGACAACAATAAAAACAAATACTAATAAGTGCAACCATAATCCGAAGATTAATAACTCTATTCTAACTTGCAGAAACGACAAACATAAACAAAAACAATAACCAAGAAATCACAAAGAAGAACCAAGAAATGGCACCTACCTAATGTCCTGGAGCAACTCCCTAAATCTGGCTGTACCATCTGTCACAGGTGGCATATCCTCAGCTCTTTGCAACCACCCAATATCATCAGAAGATCCACGCAGTGTCTTCTGAACCCGAGATATGAGGCTGAGATCTCGAAATGGTTATTGTAAGGGAACCAGCAGAAGAATCAGTAAATGAGTAATGAAACCCCTGAGAAGCAATTTCAAATGGACCACCACCTTTATAAACTATAAGTTAATACCTTTGAACTTGATTTTGTGTACGTTTCACATAGAATAAGGAGCACTTCCAACAGGCAAACGCCAATCTCAAGGCTAACCGCAGACCAAATATGGGGAGCATGAACCTGAATATAAATGCATACACAGTAAAATAAGCAGAATAAAGATAGATAAGAAAACGAACAAAAATAATTATACAAGCATCTATCACTATCAGGATTTATCTATAATTAATCATCCATGTCCATCTGTATTCTCGATGAATAAGCTTCACAATGTTGGGGCTATGCTTTAACTGACTCATAACAAAAAATTATTCAAAAGGAAAGCAGGTATGAGAATTGGAATATTAAGAAAGCAGATTAAAGCTAAAATGCATAATTAATCGCGAGAATAACGCTCACGAAATGCAAAATATCATACCCTCGAAAAATATAAGGGACACCCCTAAAGCCATTGTTGCATAATACAATTTCGGAAGATCTATATACAGGAACTTTTCCACTATTATTTGTCCGTCTTCTTTTACGGACAGAAAGGTTTGCACCAGCATCAGAATGCAGGGAATGAGATGTAGAATAGCCATCACAAGGAGATCTTGGATGCTCTCTGGAGTATGATACCACTGGATCTTCCAAGTAGTTATCGACATCTCTACATACGAGATCCTCTGCAACAAATCATCCGAAAATGTCCCGTCATATTTCAAAAGCTAGATGCCATAAAGAAGCTATAATTCGAACATATAGCTATAATTCGAACCACAAGCTCACCAATGAAACGAATGAAACAACGATTTATACATGATGTCAATGTGGAGAAACGAAAAAAAATATCATCCACAAATGACAGAAATGCAAATTGTTCAGCAAAAAAGCTTGTGGTTGTCACGTCGTCACAGTAAACCTGGAAAGAATACAAGTATTAGATGAAAGCGTATGGAACCAAGCTTTGACAATTAAACTGTATAACAATCAAAGAGAATCACAATCCCATTGGTTACCAAGGTTTCTCTCATGTAAGTTTCTTAATGATTCAAAACAACAGAATTCACACCAAAGGTAACTTTACTGCACCCAATAGGTTCCGTTAAAATCATGTCTACCAGAACCAAACAGCAATGGCAAGGTCCAACTGAACAAAGATCTAAAAAAATTGGCTATTTCAGAGACTAAAACTTGCACGACTTCGCAAGTAATAAAAGATATGAAAGATAAGAAGTCTCACCATAAGATTACTTTCATACTCAAGTCTTTCGCAGAGGTATACATCGTCCGACACGAAATCAATCTGTTCCGACTAGATCACAAGAAGAAATGAACTGTTACAGTCATGTTATCAAAAATAATATATTCCACAAACAAAGGTAATCAAATATGCGATAATTTATTAAAAGTAAACGACTAACACTCACAGTAGATGGAATGAAGGGTATTTCTTCATCGATACACAAATCTCCCATACACACTTTAAATCCTGGGGCAGAATAAATGATTCAAATGAATATAAAAAAAGAATAAATATGATCTATCTATTGAAGAAAAAAAAGAGTCAAGACTACAGGACATTCATAAACACTTCATAGAAACTCCATTTAAACAACACAAGCAGAACCCATCAAATGATCAAACATCCTGATCTAAATTCACTATGTAATTCTACATTGTGGGTCAAAAAAGAACAATTTTTGGGATGTTATGATCTACAGAAACAATTAATGTCAAAATTAAGCTGAAAATACAAACAGAACTCATTAAGTAATATTCACAAACACAATGTCTTCATAACCAAATCAAACTAAGACAACATCTGATAACTCACACTGAAAAATGAAACTACCAGAATCAAATCAGTACCACAAATCTGTAAAACCCAGAAAGGAAATCAATAGATTAGACCATAAAAATCCCAACTTTAGATAACAAATTTCATTCCAAGAAAATAACAAAAGCAAACCCAAAAAGGTAGGAAGAAATACCAACCAAATGAAAAGAAAAACAACACACAGATGGAGTGTAAGAGAATGGAAGAATTAAGTTTTTCAGCAAATCTTGATCCAACCAACCATATTCAACATTATCTTCTTCCACTGTCAGCTTAAATCCCCACGTCCCCACCACTATTAAAGAAGATTTTTACAGAAGAAGAAGCCCTCTTTGAATTTTATATCCAGCAGCATCTCCATAATTTTGTTCAGATTTTACCGCCATTACCGATAAAGGGCTTGAATTCTGTGACAGTGTTGGTTTAAAGTGAAACAAACGAGTTTCAAAAACGAGTTTTAATAATCTCTTCGTAAATTGTGCTCAGTGAATAGGCTTGTCAATGACACGTGGCGTCATATTGTGGAGCTAGTAACATGACGTGTTTAACGGCGTCGGCGAAGAAATCTTGATGGTTTCGGTTAGAAGTATTACACGTGCAAGCATCTCTTACTGTTAACTGTTTGTGGATGTCAGACCTTTATGTATAGGTCAAAAAATGAATTAATTATGCGGTTGTGCGCGTACGTTTCGTGTTTTAGTGATAAAACTGTCCCTCTGGTTTGATGTTTGTTTTCTCGATGAGGAAAGGGGGCATGGGGTGTCACTCAAAAGAAGATAGAAGATTGTCACCGTGTGGGTTCGCATAACACACCCCTTTGAATCCAAAAATAAGATTACTCGGTGGTAGATAACAATAGGAACCGTGCAACAAAGGAGAGAACAATGTTTAGTAGCACTCCGAAAATAACAATTTAGCTCTTTACTTTTTTGGGTAATTTGCGTTACCTTCCCTGGAGAAGATCATAATTTGAGTTACTTCCCCTACAGAACAAATATTAGTAAAACCTCCTTTCGTCATTTTTTTCATCCAAACCCGGTTAGCTGAGTCAGCTGCTTCGTACAGCTGGATGTTCTTAGGGGAGGTAACTCAAATTATGATCTTCTCCAGGGGAAGTAACTCAAATTATGATCTTCTCAGCTAACCGGGTTTGGATGGAAAAAGTGACGAGAGGAGGTTTTACTAATATTTGTTCTGTAGGGGAGGTAACTCAAATCATGATCTTCTCCAGGGGAGGTAACGCAAACTAACCCTTACTTTTTATATACTAGGATAACACGTACGCGCGATGCGCCTGCCATCCGTTCTCTGATATTAGATAATTTTTCAACCAAAAACATCCAATTACATTTGAGAACTCAAAAAGAGACCCTATAAGACAGTTTCATATATTGTTACCATTCTCAACTATCGAAAGGGAACTTCACCTACGAAGTTAAAAATTACAATGAAAGCGATCGCATTCTTCATTATTCTGACACATGAATGCCTAATGGTAGATCCCAGAACAAAAAAACTCTCTCGATGATCTGTGTGCTCCTAAACCTTTTGGCGCTTTACCTTTTTTATTGGGTACTCTAATATGATGTGGTTGTCTTGCATTTGGGAGCCTGTAAACAATATAAAACATTAGTGGGGGAAAATAAAGATAGACATAACAAAGACATCAAACTAATAGCTTTGACTACCACGGGATTACACAATGAGAAAGCTTTTTGGTATAGTTTGGAAGAAAATACATTCGTGGAAAAGTTACATTTGTTAACCGATAACCATCCTCGCCGCTACAACGGTGACATATGCGTTCAGCATTATGAGTAAAAGGTCTAGCTAGGGTGGTAGCTTAACACACATATATATATATATATATGAAACACATACATGCGTAGCCTAAGGTGATAGCCTTGTTCTAGACAGGGTAATCACATAAAAACACAGGGTACAACATGCAAATCTAAGCATTGCATAAACATTTTTCGTCAAGAGTTGGGTTTTATAGGTAAACATTCAGGATAGCGCACAACAAAATTAAGTATTCTCAACATTTATTGATATTATATCTGGCCCTACAGTTAAGAAACCATCACCACAAACAACATATACCATAACCAAGGAGCTGTTAGCACCACCTCCAAGCGCACGATACATCCAAACCAAATCAAAATTCAAACGTCAAACTGAAGTATTGAATTGTAAAGTTTCCCTCTTAGGATAGTTTGATTTACTCTTTCCACATAATATAAGAAATGAACAGACCGAGGGTATATTCCAATCCAATTAATTTGCTAAAGTTTTGTTAGAAATTACTCAATAAAAATCTCTTATAGGTCATGATTCCCCTCGAAGTGAATTAAACATTTATGCGACTCCTAAAATAATCATTTCCACAAAAGTACCCATTACTGACTCATTAATTTGAAAGATCGCTATGTTGTCAGAGCAAAATTAGCCGAATTTATATGATGAGAAAAATCACCATATTGCCCAGGTGCGGCCTGCTATATTACAATGAAAGGATTTTGTTGCTAACCATCTCTAGTCTCACTATAATGTATAATTTCTCACCAACACTGCATATTATAGTCTAAGGAATGAAAATCTAAGACATTTGATAAAAGACTAACCTGAAAAACTGAGTTCAAGCTTTTCTGTTTCGGGAAGGGCTTTCAGATTCTTATTATCCAACTGCCATAAAAGTACACAAACTCAATTTATCATTTAGAAGCATTTGAAAATAATTGTTATAACACAGTGAAGTTACGATTCTTAAGCCTACATGCACTTAAGAACCAAAGTTAGGGCACATTCACACCATTCATAGTTAGCCATTCTGGTGTGACACAGTTCAGGCTTGCACCATTCCAGCGCAAAGGTTAACCTAAAATCTCAATGTAATACCATAACAATGCGACAACCTAATTACAATTCTATTTCTGCATCAACAGACCACCGCCATACTTTCTGAAACTTTCCTGCCATATGTTGATCTCAACTTCATCCATTATGCAACAACCTCCACCACTGTACCTAAATTATAAGTTCACCAACACAATCTGCATCAACCACCATTTATCCATTCTCTACACATCAACTTCCACATGAATTACACTATAACTATACTTCACCATCAGCTGAGTTAATCTCAACGGAGGACACCCATCATTATAGTATCTATAAACACCATGATGCACCATCTATTTAACTTCTTTAGAGATTCTTCCCTGTAATAGCCTAACATTCATCTAAACACAATCCATTTTAGGATTCAACAATAATTTCCATATTTTACCCCTCCATGTGATTAAACACAAACCTAAACTACAATCACAGCTTCCTTCTATACCCAATTCTATCACAGTTTCATTCACAAACATACAAACTCAACAATTCAAGAATTTCAACTACAAATACCGAAAATTAAACAACATAGGGACTTACCCAAACATTAAACTTCTCTGAATTTTCATTCACAAATATACAAACTCAACAGTTCAAGACCTTCAAATACTGAAAATTAAACAACATAGGGACTTACCCAAACATTAAGCTTCTCTGAATTGTTAATTCACCAACCACTGCTGTTGAAACTCTAATTCAATTTCCAAATCAATATTCATGCGTCTCACTTCATGTTGTTCTTCGACAAACCCAAAATTTAAAACATAGGTTTTTTCAAGTTGCAGGACAACATTTGTATAGGGTTTTTCAAGTTGCATAGAATAAAGAGGGTGAGGAGAAAAATTGTTGGAGATTCTTTGATCAAAAATCACTTTTTTTTTCTAGTATAGGGTTTTTTCAGAATTTAAGCTTAATTGAGTGCATTACTTTCTATGGAGAAAAACAGTGAACGAAGAGAAGGAGAAGTTGGAAACTAAAGTCGAAGAAGAGAAAAGAAAAAAAGAAATGTGAAATCGCATAATTGAGTGGGTTCGACCCTGGATTCTGTAGTTGCTATTTTACAGCCTTCCTAACTTCTACGTACTAGTATACTTATTCGAGGGATAATTTGGATATTTCCATGGTGTGACACCAAAACCACCCAAAAATACCTCTTTATATTAGTAAGATGGTGAAGGTCTCCATAGTGTTCAGCCTAATGGAACACAACCACTTACCTAAAGATATATATGCAGCAATAATTAACAAGATAATAACTTGGAATGATAGTGTCACCTCAGCACAGCTATTTTACAGATTTTATTCAGAAAAACAAATGAAATAAACAGAGTTGGGACTCTTAGTGGCAAGTCACTCAGTTTTTCAACTAAGAAATATCGTGCTTTGTTTAAGGAGATATTACAACCACGGTCTTCATCATCCAAACCAACACAGATTGCATGATTGTGCACATTGTCACGCATGAGCAGCCTCGTCCTCCTTAGCATTGGCACTGCTTCCAGCCTTGAGTCGTTTTGCTTTAAAATCTTTCAATGCATCCCTGATTACATCCTCTGCAGTGAGTGAAGGATTATTCACTATTTCAGTGTTTTTGTTGGTTAAGACTTCCTCCTCCTGCCTTCCCTTGGTCCATTCAGTGGCTACAGATGAAGAAGCAACTTTAAATTTTAGCTTCATGACAACTGTAGAATCATTTTCATCAAAAGATTCAACGTTCCGTGGGCTATTGTAATGATCCACAATTCTTTCATGGTATGATCTTACCAACACACCCTGTGCTCCGGTTTGGGAGGTTCTTTGCCCTAACCCCAAAATTCTATTACAACCATACCTCAACATCTTCTCTTTCTTTCCTTCTGTGTGAGTTTTTCTTTAGATATTTCTGTGACAAAGACAAGTTAAGACGTACAAGGTAATAAGTATATACTACCTCTACTTCTTAAAAAAAAAGAAAAATAATAAAAAATAAATAAATAAATAAAGACTCGTATAAGGTTATCCAATCCTGGCACGCTCTAATTCCTCGGATATAAAAACCATGATCCCGTGACCTAATGAAGAGCTATTTTCGATTACAAATTCAATGAGATCTAACAAAGGCTAACCAACGTAAGAACATCTCGATAAACCTAACACAAGTAAAACGATAATAAACGGAAGAAAAAGAAAATACAGTGATACATACCTAAAGATTGTCCGCCTTAAGAATACCTTAGGAGCAACCGGAGTACTACCAGCAGTCGTGAAAGAATACCCAAATCTTCTCTCGCTGCATCTGAGGGATAGGAAACGCATGCGACAATATTTTGAAGCAAAAGCAAAAAAGTTAAAAGAAATTGCTCCCGGCGGGGCTCGAACCCGCGACCTTCGGCTCATAAGACCAACGCTCTAACCAACTGAGCTACGCGAGCAGTTGTTGATTGTCTTCTGTTATTTAGAGAATTTAACCTTAACTCAGAGCAAACATGTCTGTGTCCAGTCTTTACAGTATTTCATTGTTTCTTGCTTACCTCAACGTTCTTCGGGATTGTTGGGTAGAGAGTAAAACTCTAGTATTCTATTTGACCTTATATAGATCCTGTAATACGTTTTGGTAAAATTTTCCGCTTTATTGATATAGACATGATTATTTACTAGTACAACTTGCAAGTTTACAACCTCTGCAGTATGTGATGTTCATAAAACTCTTCAATAGTAAAATGAATGAATCGACGCCTGTCTCGAATACTATACAATACTCTCGTCGAGTGTTAAACCTGAAAAACTCGATTATACCAGATAGAATGAAGGGTCATGTGAAAGATGTCATACTTCTCCGGTTCATCATGCCAAAGAAAATGTTGCTGCACCTTCTTCACCCTCTTATGCATCTCTATATACTTGTCCTCTGGTATTGAAAGGAGTATTTCCTTCAAATTGGGAATGTCTTTCTCTGACACAAAAACTGCAAATGACCCCCAATCCAAAACCTCGAAGAAAGGAGGAACATAGTTGTCAGATATAATCACAGGGACACATTCGAAAAAGATGGCCTCGACGACCCTTGGACTAGCCACCTCATAACCTTTGGCAGAAATGCAGTACTTGCTGGACTTCATACGTTGGATGTAATTCATTTTTGCAGTGACAGTGCTATTCATCTTACCATATATTTGCATGTCAGGGTCTTTGTTCTCCCAGAATTTTAGTAGGATAGGGCGGAGATATCCGTGTATGTTCCCTGCGAAGAAAGCCAGAGTTTGTCTCTCTGAAGGAGGTTTCCCTCCTATGTCTTTGAGAAGATCACTTTTTGAAAGAACCAATGTTTCAGCAAGAGCGACATCCTTTCCTAATACGAAATCGTCATTGACATCAGAATTGCAGAAAGCTCTGATGCACTGATTCATAAACGGCTTTGTCATCATTGGGGACTAAGAAAATAGGAACTGTTAGAAATAATGAAGAGAAAGAACCTATAGCAATAGAATGCTAGAACTTCAAAGATGGAAAATGTAAGAGAACTTGTAGCAATAGAATGCTAGAACTTCAAAGATGGAAAATGTAAGAGAACTTGAGAAGCATACCCAGTCATGGCAAGCAGTAAAGAAATGATCTGCTCCGCCAGTTCTGTTCCAGAAAGGGTATTTTGCCTTGATAGTGTCCAAGTAGTCACTCAGTAACTTGATAAAGTTTGCCTTGCTGCGTGTTTTACGATCATACAAACTACTGTACCTAATGCTTTCTGAACTAAAAGGTAAGTAAAATAGGTGAGCTTTTGTTGGGTCCTCAACAACAAATTTTTTGTTTTCCTCCATCTGTTTCATAAACCATCCTTCAGATGCGTACACTCCCTCAAGTATTGGGTCATGGAAAAAAGGTTTTTCGCCTTCCTTATAAATGTAAACTTTAAGTGTCGCTTCCATTAACTCATAGCTCCTGTACATGTACTAACAATTAGAGCTTTTGAAAACTATGACAAACTAGTAATGTCTAATTATTCGCTTAAGGAGAGTACTTAACAATCGACACATGAGCATAAAGTTCATATACGAATGGGAAATCTAGAAATCATTTAGTATAGCAACTTAACAGGATGTCCTGCACGAAGTTCTGGTATTTCAGTAATCCTAACAAGTCTTACCTTCTAAACGTAGAAAGGTTGCGGTAAATAGGAGCATAGAGATCTTTATCGCTCGTTATAACAGGAGCATTTTCAATTTCTGATTTTACGGCAAGAATTTCACGATCCTGTTCTGACAACCATTTTGGTCTCTGCAACCAAACAACAAAAGTTAACATTTTTATGCACTTGAATCATTTCCAGGGTCAAACTAACGAACAAAGACCAAAAACTTATACCATTGAATGGGAAGAAGCAAGATTCTTAAGCAATAAACGACTCATTGCAGATATTGATTTTATTCTGTTGGGAGGCATCTTCATCCAAGTCGTCTTCATATGGTTACTCGATGGAATCATCTCAGCCAACATCGCTTTTATTGATTTCTGAGGCATCTTCTTAGCAGGATCAATAGTCTCAGTACAATTCTCGCTTGGAGTGGCCATGGAAGAATCATAAAAGGGCGTCAAAATACCCATCATCGAAATATCAAGAGAAGAATCTCCAGCTGGTGCATTATTAACAAGAAATAAAGCACGAAATACATTCTCGTACGGGGTTAAGAAAATTTGCACAGAGAAAGCGGCACAAGTGATCATTCCTATAAAAAATAACAATTTCCTAGTCTCAACTCTCCATGGCTTCTCATGAAATGGAAGCGAAAACTCCATATCCACAACTATATGGTAACAAAATAAGCCAAGAAGCTTACTTCAGAGTTTCATAACCTCGAAAAATACTCTTTGCTATATTGAAAGCTTCAACAGCAGGGTAGCAAAAATTTTTTTGGCAAAGCTTCAAACAATTACAAAAATCCTTTTTATTTCTTAAGAATTAACATAGATGAAACACTAGAATACAAAAAAAAAACAGAAAAAAGAATCCACCGGATTGAAAATCGATACTCACTAAGATATTGAGTTTGCACTCTAAAACAAAATAAAGAACTTACACAATTATAAACTTATGAATAAATTTTATTAGAATAAGTTGGTAACTTGATGACAGATTACGTCTGACTTTGTATCCATAATTCCTATTTGGTGTCTTGAAAAAAATATCTTTCTGATATGTGTTTCAGCTTGTGTGGTTGTTGCTAGTTGGTTACTGTGTCATTACAGAGACATTTCAAATATTCAAAAAAAGTCTAGAACATAAGAAATAATCAACACTAGTATATTTGTTTATTTAGAGAAAGCCCATAAAATCTGTCAAGTATTAACTGAAGTGACACAACTGTTCAATGTTGACTTGTGACAAAATTTTTAGTAGCCAAATTTGAAATGAGAACTCTTCAATTAAGTTTGAAGGAAAAAGACATCTGAACAAATTGTGAATGAGTGGTTTTATTGGTAAACTGACCTGAGCTGCACAACAGCAATCCAAACGATTTGATCCTCCAAGTGGCTACTGCCTTCTATTTCTGCAAGATGAAGAAAAACTTACTATAGCAAACAAGAAATGAAAAAAGACCAACCAGTACACTGCAAAATGAAGTTAGGAAGCAGACAGGTATTACCTTAATTGAAGATTGGCAATATTCTTCAGAGCACTCCAAACCTAATCCATTATTCATTCATTGGGGTGTCACATACTGGTCCAAAATCTAAAGTTAAAGACACTGACGATGATGTGAGCAATAAATTTGCTTGGCCAAATGGCCAGGCTCCAAAATACGCCCAATTCCAGGGGAGTCCGAAGATTCAAAAAAAATATCCAGAATGCTGGATTGATTTATTAAAAATATTGCACAAAAGCTTACAATATGATCACAAATTAACTAATTAATTTTTTAAATCAACATGCGATTTTACTTACATGAATGTGATTCTAATCCTACACGAAGTTAAACTTCTGATGACTGACTAACAATCACGAAATACTATCACTTTATCAGGTTGAATTTACAAGTGCGGGAATAAAGTTAATTGTCTCCCAGTTGAAAGTTACTTTTATCAATTCCCAGCTTGCACACCGCATTCTGGAATTGACTGATGTCCTTTAAAGGTATTTGACAGGTCAAAAAAACTCTGTTTTTCAGTTTGTAGACCTATTCTTCCCACCAATTGGACTCAGATGGTTCACGCATATTCTTCAATTCCACCCTCCTTTCTGTTTGCTTCATACGTTCTTTTTTTAACAAATATAACCTATCTTTTAACTACTGATTTACCTGGCTTTAATCTGAAAAACTCGATTATACCAGACAGAATGCAGGGTCATGTGAAAAACATCATACTTCACCGGCTTACTGTGCCAAAGAAAATGTTTCTGCACCTTCTTCACTCTCTTATGCATCTCTACATACTTCTCATCAGGTATCGAAGCGAGTATCTCCTTCAAGTTGGGAATATCTCTCTCTGCGACAAAAACTGCAAAGGCCTCCCAATTAAGAACCTCAAAGAAAGGAGGAACAAAATTATCTGATATGATCACTGGAACACACTCGAAGAAGATGGCTTCGACAACTCTAGGACTATTTCCCTCATACCCTTTAGCAGAAATGCAGAATTTGCTTGTCTTCATGTGTTGGATGTAGTTCATTTCTTTCTTTTGAGCTTTACTCATCTTACCATAGATCTTCATGCCAGGGTCTTTGTTCTCCCAGTACTTTAGTAATATAGGACGCAGATATCCGTGCATATTTCCTGCGAAGAAGGCCAATGTTCGTCTCTCCGAAGGAGGTTTTCCTCCTTTATCTTTGAGAAGATCACTTTTTGAAAGCACAAATGTTTCTGGGAGAGCAACATCCTTTCCTAGTACGAAACCCTCATAGACATCAGAGTTGCAGAGAGCTCTGAGGCATGCGCTCATAATTCGCTTAGTAATTGCTGGGGCCTAAAAATTACAGGCTATTAGAATCTTTCATAGTTTAATTTCACAATGAAGAGAATTCATACTAATAGAATGTTCAACAAGGTTGAATATCTTTACTTATTGGAAGCTTAAAGTTGGAGAGCTCGAGAAGAATACCCAGTCATGGCAAGCGGTAAAGAAATGATCTGCTCCACCAGTTCTGTTCCAGAAAGGATATTTTGCAGTGATCATGTTCAAGTAATCACTCATATACTTGATCAGGTTCTTCTTACTGTGTGAATTAGCTTTATACAAAGTGTACCTAAGACTTTGTGAACTGAACGGTATATAAAACAGGTGAGCTTCTCTGGGGTCCTTAACAGTGAATTGCTCATTTCCTTCTATCTGTTTCATAAACCATCCTTCGGAAGCATAGATTCCTTCCAGTATTGGGTCATGGAAAATGGGCTTTTTACCTTCCTTGTAAACATAAACTTTTAGCATTTTTTCCATCAATTCATAACTCCTGCACATGCAATCTAACATTTAGAACTCTTCAAAATGCAGTTGTGGGATTAAATATTGTCAGTCATTGCTACTACATGTGATGTCTGACAACAGATCTGAAACAAAGTGGGTGTATGAAAAAAAATATTAACACATCCATAAAAATTTACAGCTGAGAAAATTCTTATTCCGCCTCCAGTCAATTTTCATCTTGATTTCGAAGTCCATGTGAGAAGCATATTATTATGGACAGCAGAGCATAGCAGAAGCTAGATCAGAGTTTAGGGTATTATAATGCCACAGGGGTGAGAAATGCAGACGTGATACACGAATCTAGATTTAAATTTGACAATTTGTTACTTTTAACGGCTTGTCTGTATGTAAGGGTTACTGGAGGAACAACAGCAACGATTAAATAACAGAATAAGGGACTACCCAGCAAGCAAAACCATAAGAATGATTCTTACGAACCGTGTATGTACACTTATGAAGCAAATAAATCATTTGAATTCATGAAAGCATTAAGAAATGTGTTAGGCTAAACACCTAATTGTTTGAACACAAGCAGTTGTAGTAGTTCAGTTTTCCAATTGAACTTACCTTTTGAACACCGACACGTTACAGTAAACAGGAGCATAAAGCTCCCGATCCTTCTTTATAATTGGAGCATTCTCAATCTGGGCTTTTGCAGCCAGAACTTCCTGATCTAGTTTTGAAGACCACCGCGGTCTCTGCAAGCCAAACAACAAATGTTAACATTTTCCTGCACTAAACTCAAATCATAAAATCAAAGGTAAACTCAAGAAACTAAAACATGTACCATCGAACGCAACGAAGCACGATTCTGAAGCAACAGAACATTCATTTCAGAAATTGATGTTACTTTTTTGGGAGGCATCTTCATCCTAATCTTCGTTAAAGGATCACTAGGCAGAATCATTTCATCCAGCATTGACTTAATCGATTTATGAGACATCTTTTTTGCACGATCACTAGTCTCAATTGAATTACTGCTCAAAGTAGCCGAAGCACTTTGAATCAAGATTGGCTTCTCCTCTTTCATACCCATACCAATTACTTGCTCATCCACAGCAGATTTATTAGTCTCCACAGATACAACAGAATCAGAAGCAACATTTGTATCCACAATTTCTTCTACTGCATTACTTGGACTAGTAATTGGAGAACCCACTGGAGCTAATGACATATAATCAAATTTCTCTTCAAAAACTCCATCCCTTTCATCCGGCGGCGGCGCCACCGTATGTTCCCACATTTCAGCCGCTTCATTCTTTCTATCCACCACCACCACCTCAGTTTCATCCTTCAATTGCTCCTCCATTTCATTCTCTTCATTCTTAGCCACCACTACCTCATTAACCAGTGATAAATTAGCTATCGTTGAATCATGCAAAGGCGTAAAGTTACCAACTTTTGAAGAATTTGCAGCTGGGGCGTTGAAGATTATATTCTGGTGTGGAGTTGAGAAAATTTGAACAGCAAAAGCTGCAATTGTGATTACCCCTATCAGAAACAACAGTTTCTTAGTCTCAACTTGACATGGCTTTTGACGAAATGGAACTGAAAACTCCATTAATGAAGCTCAAAGTACACCCCCATTGAAAAAAATTGCATCTTTGTTTAAAATTCATGCATTAATTTCAAGAACATTGCAGAATTAATACTAAAATGAGCAAAAAGAAAATTAAAAAAAAAATCCAAAAGTGGGTCTTTTAACAGAGAAATCCGGAGCTAAAAACAAGAACAATAAAACAAACCCTAGGATCCAAAATTGAAAATGTTCTTCCTTAATCTTGGGGTTTGAAAAGACTGAAGAAAGATTCCGTTTTTCTCTTTTTCTTCTTTCTTCTTTTTGTTTTAATCTAAAGTTTCTAATGTTGGGTACTGTGTGATGGAGAGAGGAACATTTCAATTTTCAAAATAAAAACAGAGACGGAGACAAATGTATTCAGAATTATTAGCAAATGCCCTTGTTCTGTATGTAAATTACATTCAGGTGACACTGTTAATGTTTGGGGTACTGTTGGTTGATTTCACCTATCACCTCTTTTTATTTAGTGGAAGAAGGACCACTCTGATCTAGGGGTGTAAATTCGGGCAGGCCGGGCAGGCCAGGCTTAATATTTGTGAGCCCGTAAACAAATTCAGGCCGGATAGGCCGGGCACAAGTAGATAATTTGCTACCCAAAGACCGCCCAAAATCCGCTTTTTATACGGGCAGGCCAGGCCACTATTTTGAATTTTTTTTTTTTAGTTTAAATTTTCAAATGAACGGTATTAAATACAATATCATTTCCTTTCCAACATCGCATATCGTAAGTGATAGTATTATTTTATATTTAAATTACACTGACAAATTTTTAATTTCTAATAAGAAAATATATTACCATTAATGTTTTGAAAAGGTTAATTATAAGTAAAAAAACAATTATATATTTTATTTTTCTTGACACAAAATTGACAATTATAAAATTGTAACTTTTAAGTCTTTTTAAGAGGATATTAAATGATTAATGGCACATAGAAGGCTTTCAGGCCGGGCACCAGGCCGGGCATCAAAATTAATCGCAAAGCCCGAGACCGCCCAATAAATTAATCCAGGCCAGGCCGGGTGGTCCATGACGGGCCATAACAGGCTTTGGGCTACTTCGGGTACAGGCGGGCTCGGGCGGATACAGGCAGGCCGAGTATTTTCAGGTACTATTTACACCCCTACTCTGATCAAGGAAGTACGGAGCAAAGAACGATTTTTTGGGACCATAGTTTTTTTTGAGACCATGATTTTATTTTGGATAAAGATATTAGAAATAAATTTAGATCACCCCTTATCTAGATATTTATATTAATATATAAATTACCCTCCTGATTAATTTTGGATGATGATTAGTTAGTGTTAATAATAGTTAGTGTAATGATTAGTGAGATGATTAAATTAAAGATAATTAGTGAGATTAAAAAATCAGATGGTTTTTTTTTAAAGAAGTAGAATTATTGAGAGAGTAAAGTTAGAGAAGATGAAGGAGGAAAACATGAAAAACGATGGATTTTACCAACCACAACCGGAGGAAGGGTGTCTGGGTACCCAGGTAGGCTTCAAACTTAGATAATTTTGGTTGAATTGCTCCAAACTTTCAAAAAAAATGAAATTTTTTATGTAGATTTGGGCCAGTTCGGTTACCATATATCAAGAACATGTAGCCGAACACACCTGAAAGTGTAGTTCGGTTAAGTTTTCCAAACACGCAGGTTATCGAACTCGCTCGTTAATGGAGGTTTTGGTCGTACAGTGTAATGTTCTGTTACCTAGGATAAAATGGTAGGTAACCGAACTTTGAACTTAACAATTTATTTGGGTACATCTTGTGTGTTCGGTTAGTTCGCAAACTTCAACGCAACCAAGTTCCCAACCGAACTGCAGGTTAAAAGTAACCTAGTGTTAGAAGTTCGGTTGGTTCGCAAACTTCAACATATTTTGCGAATCAACCGAACTGGGCTTATATATGCATATACGCAATTAGGCAAACGTTCGGTTACTACGAAATTTATTTCTTGGAGAATTAGGTAGAGTTCGGTTACGAAGTTTCAAAGGTAGAATTCGGTAAAACTTAACATTTTTGCGAACGAACCGAACTTGTGTACTTATCATTATTTTCGTAAACTAAAGTTCAGTGATATCCTTATTTTGCGAAGGAACCGAACTTATGGACTTGTGTTGTTCTAATACAAGGAGTTCGGTTAAAAGTATTTTTTTGCGAATCAACCGAACTCTGAGTTCGGTTAAGAAAAAATTAATTCTTGATAACCGAACTTTTCTCTGAAAAAAAAACCCTCCATTAAACCTCTCTGCAACTTCCATTTTCAACTCATTTTAATGATTACTTCTCATTTATTCAACCAAAAACGAATGACAAGTAATGGGTTTGTGGGAATATCTTTGTTAATGTTTTAAATTAAGTTATATATATATATAGTGGTGGTGGTGGTTGGTGGTGGAGGTAATCAGAGGTGGTGGTGGTAATCGGTGGTTGGTGGTGGTGATAATCGGAGGTGGTGGTGGTGGTAATCGGCGATGGTGGGAGGTGGTGGTGGGAGGAGGTGGTGGTTATATATATATATAGGTGGTTATTGGGGTGGTTTTAAATTAAATTAGGTTAAGGATAGGTTAGTCATTTCAATGCTTTAGGACACCCCTTATAACTATAGGGTAGGTGGCCTAATAGGACCATGGTCCCCCCAAAAAAACCATGGTCCCCAAAAAATCGTTCAGAGCAAATGCCCAAGTATTGTAAGGTGGGTGGAGTTTTGTTACTCTCAGCCCATAAGATTTTACTACAACGAATTCACTCTATTTTCGGCCTTGGGAGTTTAGCAAGGTGACCCTTTAGGTCCCTTATTATTTGCACTCGTTTTATATCTTCTTATTGTATGATTTCTTCGCAATGCAAGCTTGACTTACAAGCGTGGTATTTAGATGATGGCACATTGGTAGGCGATACGTTGGAAGTGTCGAAGGCATTGAGCATCATTCCGTCAGATGGGACAGTAGAGGGCTTCATCAAAACATCAAGAAAACTAAGATTTTTAGGCCTGTTGTTGACCCTAGGATTTTAGCTGGTAATGTGTTTCCGGCTGACATCGGTAGGCCGTCTAGAGGGGTCAAACTGTTGGGTGAACCAGTTAGCTTAGATCTTCAGTTTTGCAGCGATTTAATTCAGGCTAGAGTGGAAAAAACAATCTATCTAATGGACACTGTGAAGAAACTACAAGATCCTCAAAGTGAGCTTCTACTGTTACGCATCTGCTCCGGGGTAGCTAGATTATATTTTGCTATAAGGACTACCAACCCTATGGATTTTCTTCAAGCTAAATCCCTTTTTGATCAATGTTTGTTTCAGTTTTTGAGACACGTGGTCACAGGAGATGACGCAGGCTTTGGACCCCTCCAACAGCGTATTGCCACCTTGCCGATGAAAGAAGGCAGTCTTGGTGTTTACACTATGGAAGATACTAGCCACTATTGTTATATCGCATCATGTTTTCAAACTAGGGATTTACAAGAGACCATGCTTAATGTGTCCTCCACTGATGTGCCTAGCAAGTGTTTCCAGCAAGCTTTGAATAGCTTCTTAGAGGTATTGGATTTTCTTCTTCTACCTTCAACCTCAATAATATTGCCCCCATCCAATGCGTTCTCTGACAGTTTTATATTTTGATGTTGTTAAGAAGAATATTTCGTCAAACCTATGTATGTCCAGTCGGGATTCTGTTTTATGGCAAAGTAACAGGATGGCTCATGCTCAGGATTTTCTTAAGGCGATTCCCATTAGTGGTTCAAATCAAAGTCTAGAACCTCGTCAATTTAGGTCCATGTTAAGATATAGATTGGCACACCTCTTTTCAGGGAATATAGTACATGCTCTAGTTGTAACAAAAGGATGGATATTTTCGGTGTCCATGATTTGCATTGCGCTAATGATGTCGGTCTCAAATTCCGTCATGACCTTGTGAGGCATGTATTTGCTGACATTTGTTATAAGGATGGTGTACATGCGAGGAAGGAGGTAGTTCTTGGTTTTTTATCGGATAACGATACTTACTTGAAACCTGCAGATATTCTTGTTCATTGTTGGGTAAACGGTCAGGATGTGTGTTTTGATGTTACTGGTGTTTCACCATTCACTGTCGGGGGAGTTCGTACTTTCATACGCGGTCATGCCATATCTAGAGCTATTAAGCATAAACGCAATAAATACCTAGACAAGTGCTCCCTTCATGGTTATGGCTTTGGTGTTTTGGCTTTCTCGACTTTGGGCGAATTGGGTGAAGAAACTATCGTTTTCTTGAAGAGTTCAAAGAATTGTATCACGAACCATGAAGTTAATTATAAGATAGGCGGTACTCTTTTTTATAGAATAGGTTTAGCTATCCAAAAGGGTGTTGGTGCCCAGCTTGTTGCCATGCTACCCACCAACTTATTGTAATTGACTTTCAAATCCTCTAAATATTGTTTTTTTTTTTGTAGGAAGAGAAAAAGCTTTACTAAAACCCAACAAAACAAAGATACGAAGGTTAATTAAACCTCTCTTTTTTTATCGGTAAAGTATAGAGGTTCACCCTACAACACATACAGGAGTTTGTTATCCCAAACACTAGAAACACAGAATTTCACTGCTAACCTAGCTAAAGTGTTCGCTGCCCCATTCATCTTACGCGGCCCATATTTACATAAAGAACTACCTAACATATAAACTTCGTTTTTACAGTCTTGAACATAAGACAAAATTGTCCAAGGGATATTGGTAACATCACCATTTAGAGCATTGACCAGTGGAAGATTTTAAGAAATGAAGATGATGTTTTGAACACACATATCACTAGCCCATTCAGTAGATTTCAAAAGGGCTTGAGCCTCTTCTTCGGTAACCAATTCTTATATTGTTGGCCAGCATTTGTCTGCTGCAAATCGACCATTGGCTCGATAGAAGACGATCCCACAACCTGCAGCAAGTGAAATTTTCCACAAGGAAGAATCCACGAACATTAAACAAGTATCAGGATGTTGATTTATTTCAGAGCAATAGAATTGATACTTATTTGATATAGTAACAACATCAAAGTAATTTTTCTAAAGACCGGCTAAGATAAAAGTTTCGTGTTTGAGTAAGAGACTTTAGCAGAACTTGAATTTTATGGATAGTTTCAACAGGGCATTGGTTATTGTTTTCCATACTGGAAATGCAACGTGCTTTCCAAATTTTCCGCAGAATAGCAATGTAAATATTAAAAGTTTTATGAAGACCAGAAGTAATATTAGCACAAACCACAGCATAGTCTAGTCCCTTAAAGAAACAAATTGTTGTATAATAGCAAACACTTGAGGATAGAAATGAAATCAGGCGACTCTAGCAAAGTCGCAATGAAAAAATAGGTGGTCAAAGGATTCAGGATGTCTACAGCAAAGTGGACAACATTCATTACCAACAATTTTAATTTTAAATAGATAATCTTTTAGAGGTAATATATCTGAACGCACTTCCAAATACACAACCTGAGTTTTGGTAATATGTCCATATGCCATAACCTGAGACATTGTTTTTGCTGATGTACAGTAGCCACACATTGATTAGTTACAAAACTTTGTAAACATATTTAGTCGAGAACTTACCATA